>NW_028227270.1:57938138-58538138 GCF_978045245.1 Mus caroli | reverse complement strand
TTATTGAATGGATAGCTATAAAATATGCCAAGCCACATGAATATATCATATTTTATATTTTGAAAAATGATCTGTTGAAAAGAAAGGCCATGGAACAACACAGATTTTTTTCAACTAATATCTAAAAGGTCACATGCTTACCTCTTTTATAGAACAGGAAAGATTCATGCCATGCATCGATTACAACAGAAATGGGCCCAAGACTTGCCACAGCATTCATTAGGTCAACCTCATTGTTTGGGATAAGCTCAAAGCCAATGATACTAGCAGTAGAATTCTCTGGATTGTACCTGCATGATCCTTGCTTGAAAATGTAAACAGTTCAAACACAAGGTTATTTCTCTCTTGGTCCTGTAGAGCAAGTGTTAGAACCACACTTTGGTCTTTGCAGTTGAATCTCCCAACTAGGATCAGCAGGATTCCCTGCCTCTACTGATAAGTGGAAGAAAACTAAAGAAGACAACTGATATGAATTTATGGTATATATATGGACACAGTATATGGTATATATATGGACACATTTATGGTATATATATGGTATATATATGGACACAGACAAGTGTCCATAAACATGTATGTATACATACACACACACACACACATGCACACACAGTCTCAGATGTATAAAACATCTGATCTTTTATAAATCATGCCAGGAATTTAAATACTACAAGAAATTAGGGACTGAAAATCATGTTATCAATGACAACCATTTCGGTCTCACTGTCAATAAGAAATTTTCAGAGTGGAGAAATGTATATTCATATAAAGGTTTTACATATTCTCCATGTTTGTAGAAGTAGGATGGAAACCATATCAATAGGCATACCTGCAAAGACAGTCCTATGATAACAGCCCTGACATAACAATAACATTAAAAAATCCACTTACCTTGTCTTCATATGGATAGGTTGCCTCAGACTCTAGACCTCCCTTTTCCATCAAATACTTTAAAGCTTCTAACATACTGCCTCCATGACAGCCGCTTCCGTCAACGCAGTCCACTAGGTTCTGTACACTCAGAGGGATCAGTTGGCCTGTTTTCCGGAAGATCTGTCCTTCTATGGCACCAGTCACAGAAATAGCCCAACAAGAATTACATGCAATCTAAGCAGAGAACAAGAGATAATCTTTCACAAACAAAGAGCAACTCCAAATCAGAAAGCTGAAAACTGTGTCAGAAAACTAACTACTTGCAGCTGACAGAAGCCTGTCAAGAGAAGTTTAGTCTTCTTTGGAGACTTGAGTGCTGTTGTTTTTTGTTTTGTTTTGTTTTGTTTTCCGGACAAACATTGATCATCAACATACATGCATATAAGTGCAGAGTATAAATAGTAATGAAAGATGACATGAAGTCTAAATGTGATGGTAGATACTACAGGGAGATGCAATAATAAGGTAATTGTGCATGGAAATTATCTATATGCCTTGTATAAATACACAAGAAGAATAAAAATTTCATAAAAATGAGCTCACTCAACACAAAGACATGCTCCTTCACAATTTCCTCAGTGGCTGAGTAAGATGGACATATGATATAGCCATACCTGTTTCCGCACAGGAGTAACATAACCTCTCTTTTTCCAGTTTATAAACTTGGGCAGGTTAACAGACAGACGTTTCTGAACACTTTTCCCTTTCTTGACAGTTGGGACTGGGATTTCAATCATCATTTTCCTAAATTCTTCAAGTGTCTTTAAGGAAAAAAAAATACATAAATAATTGAAAGGCAAAAGACACGAATGAATTGAAGAGAAATCAACATTGTGATGCTGTATGTGTCATCGTCACCATGTCACCAAAGGCATTCATTTCCATGGTGAAACCATGCTTCCCCAGGCCATTATCCCCATTGTGCAGTTTGATCTTTTTCATATTTTCTTCCCACACTGCTCTCTTCTGTCCTTCTTCCTCCTGGAAATAGAAATAATCGATGACTTGGTTTTCACCACTGCAGAAGCTGACCAAGAACATGATGCAATAAGTGAAGAAAAGCCAGACAGACAGATAATCAAGACATTGAAGCAAACAATTTGAAACATGTCTAGGAACAGAGATCCTGACCACCCTATGCTTATATGAGTTCATGTAATTCTTCAGAAAAAGGCAGTTTCTATGACCTCTATTATGCTCATAACCCCCAACAGCAAACTCTCTGGGTTCCCTCTGAACAGTTCAAAAAATACCAACCAGACTGTATGTTTTTCCATATTTTATTTTCCATTTCTGCCATTCAGCATCCAAAATGGGATTGGGTGATGGTGATGATGAGGCCATTACCAACCACAAGATGGCCAGGAAGACAGCAGGAGTCATATCTTAAGAATATAGAAAGGGAAGAGAAATGAAGATGTGACTGCACCAACACTTCTAGAATGCCTTTTTACTCCTTCCTGAGAAACAAAAACATCCATGGCAAATAAAATTATTTGATCCATTCTTCCAAATATTCATCCAAAGGTTTTTGAAGTTGCTAAATATATGTTTGGACTAAAAGCTCAATGAAGGACATTTAGTTTGTCCATAAAAAACACAGCATCTGGAATAACTGAAGAAGGGAGAAACTTCAATCCAGATATAATATATGAGAGATACATATATAAATAAATAGATGATAGATGGTAGATATGTAGATGAAATATAGATGATAGATTATATACAGATGATAGATAGATAATAGACAGACAGACAGATAGATGATACATACATACATACATACACACATAGATATATAGATACCTAGTTACATAGATACATAAGGAGAGAGATGTAGCACATGACAACAATCATAGGAATGTGAACTGCATATCTACTAGTAATTTATTATGACACACTTCAAAACTTATGAAACTGTGGACTTGTGACATAGGTAATCAAGGATTTGTTAGAAAGCAAATCTTTTCTTACATAGCAGAATATTTTCTCACGAATTGAGGCCACACATTATCATATTCCTGCCTGACATACATAAAGAGATGGACTTATTTTGAACATTAACTCACAAAAGTGGGGGAGTTCTGCAGCTCCTAATCCATCAGTCCCACCCTTGGGTCTTTGGAACAACACACATTGCCTCAGTGAGGAAAAAGTTACACAGAAAAGCCTTTGTGAGACAGAGGCACCAGTGAAGGGGAGGTACTAGAGAAAGCCATTCTCTCTAAGGTTCTTGACTAGAG
This sequence comes from Mus caroli, assembly GCF_978045245.1. NCBI lineage: Eukaryota > Metazoa > Chordata > Mammalia > Rodentia > Muridae > Mus > Mus caroli. Next base: position 58,534,962 of record NW_028227270.1, on the reverse strand, counting down.
GCACACCACCTGACACTATATCTGCTCATGCCAACCATGGAAAGCAGTTTTAATCCAGTGGTAATATGCAAAAAAGTTATCTTCGTAGGTTCAGGATGATATGAACATGTCCCTACTCTATATGATACCAGATGTCGGCCTCTCCAGATTTTCATGTAATAGGAACCTATAGGAACATGAACCCAGGAGATGTCAGGTTTCCTCTCAAGCTTCCCCATCCTTGTCTACCTTCACAAAACAGAACTACTGAGATTAACAAAATGTCCTCATTCCTGGGCCACTGATTGAGTATCTACGGAGTCTCTCAAGGCTTTCTCCCATGGACACTTACTTTTCTACTCTGGTAGATGCAGGATGCCACCTGTGGTGACTGCTGCTTTCCTGGTCCACTGCAATCTTTCCAAAGGTTACTTAATTCCCAGGACCTGGGCCAACAACTCTTTATAAAGCCTTTAAATTGCAAGTCTCTGACTAGTCAGTCCCACCCTTCAACCTTGGCCTTCTTATGTTTGCTGTGCAATGATGTGATTAGGCTTCAGGCTTCAGACCTACAGGCTCTAACTCTATCATATGGTACTTGTCCCAAAGGAGTGCCTGTCAATCACTTCATATGTGACATTTTGCTTGATGAGTGGCTCAAAGAAAAATGGTTTTCTTCATAAACCAATACCTCATTTCATGATAAATCAACAACTTGGATGAGATCCTAGGAGAACACACACCTGGGAGTGACATTTTCCTGCCCTCAAGGTATAGCAGACATGAATTTGATAGGATTCTTTAGGGGAAATTGATTCTCAAAGAAGACCACAACATTCAAGACTAAAACCAAAGTAGCAAGGTGAATTTCCTTGCTCTCAGTGTCCCCTTAAACTGTCTGGCTTTTCTTTACTTCAATTAAAATGGAGAAGCTGTTGTGGGAAATATTGAAGAAAAAATATAACAGTCTCAATCTGCACTTATGCAGTCAACTCTCTGCTCGGACAAGCACTGGTGGGAAATGCCTGACCAGTTTTTATCTCATGGAGGATCTCTGACTAGGAGATCCACAATCTCTCCACCCAGCTCCCTAGTTTGCCACTGGCAGTTCGCTAAGCCACCAACTCTATGCTTCAAATCCCCCAAGGACTTTGTGGAGACCTCATGGAAACACACGCTTTACCTTTCTCTCTTGAACCTGGACAAAATGACACATGAGGTAAAGTGCAACACAAACTTAGCTCAGAAACAAGAGTAACTCAATCACTGAGCACAAAAACTATAATCCTAAGCTTGTAAACTTTATTAGATCTAAATCCTCTGGTGGCGAATCCTGATGGATCCACCACTGAAACTGGAATTGTAGCTACATCTTATCAACACGCTATCCCCTTCCAAAAAGGACCTCACTCTCTCCTGCTTCCTCTCCTCCACTGTCCAACCTGGAAGTCCCACCATCTCTCCCAGTGAATGGCTCCTTTATTCATTAGTGGTTCACAAGAAGTCGCTGAGTATGACTCACTCCTTGTCTGCAGCCCATCTCCGGAGGGAACAGAATTACTTTCAGAACACAAACAGCAAGAACCTACTGGCAAGAACTCTAAAATGTCAACCTTTTCACTGGATACCACATATATCACATGAAAGTTCCCAATTTAAACGTGGATTTGTACATCTCAGTGGCTTTAGGGAACAACAACATTGCTGTGTAAACATGACCAAGAAGATCTCTGGAAATACTTTTCTTTAGAGAAACTCTGGACATCTTAAACAATCCTCTAATCCATGTCATCAACTACAGGACCCTTCACTTCAATTTCTCTGTTTAGGAATTTGCCTTACCGTCACCATGTTGGGTTTTCCTTACCATAACCACATTGGAAGTAGTTTCTTCTGTACCAGTATTAAAATATAGAAGAAACACTGAAGGATCTCTATGTAATAAAGAGTACATATTATAATGCCTCTAAGTCATTGAATATCTATTATTCAACATCTCTTGAATCCTACATCATCCTGATCCATTCAGCCCGCTGAGGTTTTGCAAGCAATAGCTGTATATGTCCTTCTGTCATGTTATTCCCATTAAGAATCCTGTACAATTCATTATTGCTATATGATCACCCTTCAAATGTGATCAGGCTTCTCTTCCTCAACAATGACCCATTTATAGTCTGGCCATCCTTTCCAGATATCCCTTCAACTCTGATTCTGTTTACTGGAATACTTTTGCATTTTCATATTCCTAACCTTCTACTTGGCTCAAAACTAAAATTGGGCAAATTCCACTTCACCCAATTTAGTCAGGAAAATACAATGATTAGTTATATTCAATAATGTCTGCTGTGCCACTCATCATCTCAATAGACTTTCTAACCATGGGCTTAAAGTGTCCTCCCACATGCATGAGATTTAGATACAGCTTACTACTAAGAATCTGTGTCTAAGCCATCAGACTCTCTCATCTCTACTCAACTCATTCTGTGGTCAGCTGGTCTTGGCCTGAATTTTCAGCAATTTCTCCTCAATGTGATCAACCACAAATTACTGAATACTGTAGACAGGTGTTAATCTAGATAATAGTCAACATCTCACCAGAGAAAACAGAAGATAGAAGTTGTTGGAACTCTTAATTCCTTCATGTACCCAGAGATTTTCTCTGAAAATAATAGTTACATTAGCAGATTGGTTCCAAAATCTCTCCCTGTCTAGCAATAACAAAAAAAATCCCAATGTCTAGAATATGAGCACAGTATGGAAATCAGCTCTGAAACTGTTCTCTTCTTTAATTTGTTCTTTGAGACTTTCATATAATGTGTTTTGATCACAATAACCACCATTTCCCACTCTTGCTAGATCTTTCTCACTTTTCTGCCCATGCAAATCTGTGTTTTTATTATTTAAACACATCAAGACCAATTTTTATTCAAATATTCTTGTATATATACCTTTAACTGGTGTAGGCTGCTTACCCGTGGCTACAGTGTAAGAAAAATCTGAATCACCAACTCCAAGAGGCTCAAATTGCCAGTTGCACCATGGTTAATGGTGAGAATCTGTGGCAACATACCCTCTTGGTACTGACATTTTGTCAGAGACCATCCCGTGAGAAAGCGAGCCCTTCACAATCTCCCTGACAGGCCAAATGGCCTTGTGCTAGGAGCTGGTTATCACTCCCTCCTCCTTATTCCTTTCCTGGCACCTGAGGCTGTAAAAGCTGAATTATAGTCCCCTCTTCCCTATCTCTGCCTGAACTCCCATGCCATCCAAGGACATAAATTACACCTTAGACCGGCCTGACACTCAAGACTGTCAAGGAGGATCTATGTTCCAGAGATAAGATGCAGAGTGCCCACTGCCTGGCGCCTGACTTCGGCCCCCATGTCAGCAGATGCCCGCTTCTTTGTTCTTTGTAAAATTCCCCCTCGATCCCTTCCCTATTCCCCGTGATTTATGCTTTAAAACAAGGCACCTTAGCCTAATAAACAAGACCTTTATAAGTACCTTTCTTGGTCTCCTGCCTCTCCTTCCCTTCCTCCCATTTCCTTCCAGGTTTGCGGTCCCCCTCGCACCCACGAATAACTGAATCCAGTGAGGTGGGATAACATTTGGTCTTCCTTTGATTTGCCAAAATTATGTCAAAACAGTTCCCTTATAGTCATCAACTACTCCTGGCTTGGAAACTCATGCTCTACACTGGATCCAAATGGAAATAGATGGAGGAGAAAGAGGGGGAAGTAGAAGAAGAAACTGTCATCAGAATATATTGTTTGAGAAAATATTCTATGTTCAATAAAGGGAAAAAATAAGTGTTCAAATGTCAGAACTCTTCTTAGACTTATGGCAATCTCTTAACTGACCACTTGCTAACTCAAAAAGCACATTGTATACTTCCAAATTACAATGGTACAAAACATACATTACCACTCCAAAGGAAAGAATCAGAGAATAGTGATAAAATGCTGGCCCAAGTAAAACTGAAGCCCGACAGGGCAATTCCAAATCCTATATCTCAGTGTCTGATGTCAAATGGCTTAAAGGTTCTGTTCTTTAAGCTTTGCTGCCTAGGCTACTTATACTCCTTATCTGCACCTCCCTTGAATAGATGTCTCATGATCTTGTGTCTCCAATTTCTTGGGGTCTCCAACATACCAGAAACTTCATTTTCACAGCTGAATGCCATGGCTTGTCCAAGGGCTCCATGAAGGGACTCCTATACCACCTGCTGGCTTAAGCAGCTCCCCGTAACCACAAAAGAAGTATTCATTTCCATATTTACTAGAGTGATAAGAGCAGAAGAAGACCTGGGTGAGTGAAATCTCTAAGTGGAATGTGTTGTTAACAAGGGAATAGCTATATCAAAGACACAAGGTTTCAACTCCATCATAAAGCTATCTCTGGGATAAGCTCAAGGAAACAGCAAAGCCTTCCAACCTAGTCCAAGTATGAAAGATGACAATGTGTGCAGAAAATGGACCCTTAACTTTCCCAATTCCTGATGTGTGGGCCATCCTAATACAAGCTGGGAAGATCATGCTGAGATATATCATGATTCTAAAAGCATCACCACGTGGATAGTACTGCCAAGATTGATTATCAACATGTGTTATTGTGCCCATGAATAGAACTATATGCAATATAGGTATATTTGCATCCTAAAGCTAAGCTAAAGGGTTATGAAAAGTAATCAACAATACAATAGGACAGTTAGTTACTTAACAGAGAATACTGAAATGGCTCTGTCAGCATGTTAAGGCAAGAAAGATTCTGTGTGACCTAAACAACTAACCATGTTATAATCACAGACATGGTCAACTTAATATCTCTGACACCATTACAGGCAAGATACTACCAAGTTGCAGTGCCAGACAAGGGTGTCACAGCACATCATAATGCCATGGAGCAGCACATGGTGCCATAGCACTGGAGCAGTGCACAGTGGCATCACCCTACACAAAGGGGACAAGAATGGAAACAGGGTGCATCTGTGTCAGCAAAAAAAAAAAAAAAAAGTCATACTCAGAAGTTTGTCATATAGTGCTTCAGACCAATGCTGCTAGTAGAAACACAGAAGCCTGTAGATGGAAAGATGTCTATAAAACAGAACTGCTCACAATTTTTCCTAGAACATCACCACCGCATTCACTTCAAGAAGAATAGTGTATTCAGCCACAAAATGTCCCTGTGATGAAAACAGAAAAAAATTGGGACATTATACTTTAATGTAATCATTATATTTAAAGATGATCTTTGACACAGTCAAAAATAAAATTCAAGTCATTACATTCATTAAACACAAATGTTTGAAGACTATCACTTACATTAGGCATTATATCTTACTAAAGAAACCGCTTCACAGAATTCACATCACAATGTGATTCTTCAGTGAATCAAGCTTCATATTAATACATTGGTCACTTTGAAGGGAAAATGACACCTCTGTATACACTGTCTCAAGTTCTGTCCTTTCATATTACCATTAGGCATGTCAACCATTGAAAGCTGTTATAGTAATTAATTATACAATTGTTGTTACAGACGGCAGAAATCATAATGTGGCCTCCACCATACCCCATCTATTACTTCAAGATGAAATGAATCAAGTTTTCTATTTAATACAAAGCAAAGGAGTCCTATTATAATGAGGCTTCATTGTAACTCTGAGCCTAAAGCCAACTTAGCAGAAAAGATAAGAGGAAGCATTGGCTTAACTCCCAAACAACAGGTTGTTTCACAGCAGAAAATAGACAGGGCATCTTTCCATGCACAGGTGGTTCCAAATAATAACTGTGTCAGATTTGAGAAAAGCAATGGCAAACATGACACTGACACTCCAGAAACCAGTGAAAGAATCTGAATATTGGGACCATATGTGATGACTTGGCTGTTCCAGCAATAAAGAGTTCTCAGGGGGTAAAACATAGACCGAGCAAGAGGGAGATTTATAGTTCAATACTTCTATGATATTTCCTCCAGATTTGTTTTTAGAAAGATTCTCTCTTCTATCTCTTGTGCTCTGTTGTTGATGCTCACATCTGTAACTACTCATCTCTTTTCTAGATTTTTTTACATCTCCGGGGTGTCTCCCTTTGTGCTTTCTTTAATGTTTCTATTTCCAATTTTAGAACCTAGAAAGTTTTGTTCAACTCCTTCACCTGTTTGATTGTGTTTTCCTGTATTTCTTGAAGAGATTTATGTATTTTCTCATTAAGTGCTTCTACCTGTTTACATATATTCTCATGCATTTCTTTAAGAGGATTATTGATGTCCTCCTTAAGGTCCTCTATCATCTTCATGAGATTGGATTTTAGGTTGGAGTCTTGTTTTCAGGTGTGTTAGGATATCCAGGGATTCCTGTGGTGGGAAAACTGGGTTCTGATGGTGCCAAGTGACATTCTTTTCTGTTGCAAATGTTCTCTTGCTTGCATCTCAAAATAGGTATTACCTGCCCTTGCTGTCTCTGCCTGGATCCTGTACCTCCTATGTGCCTGGGAGCCTAGGAGCCTGATTATGTCAGAGCACCTGGGAGTCAGCTGGCTATGAGTGTAGGAGGTTGCCTGGAGTGCTGCCTCTGGCTCAGGCCAAGTTCTGAATATTGTGACCATAAGTGATGAGTTGGCTATTCCAGCCATAAAGAGATCACAAAAGAAAAAGCATAGACCCTGCAAGAGTAAAATTTATACTTTAAGTCCAAGATCCCATTGAAAGCCATTTTGGAGGTTGGAAACAAAGTTCAGAGCATAAGATCACTACCTTGTCTACTACATGTCCTTTGCTACATCCCCAACATATCTGTCTCTCAACTGACAATCTATTAAAACTCAAGCTACAGCAGACTTTCCATTTCTGGTGCACATGATACACTCCTACAGACACAACACTCACACAAAAATAACCACTAGAGCAGCTTTAATAATTTTAGGCAGGACAAACATAAAACAAACTAACTAAATACTTTTGCCAAAATATTTCAGCCTACAATTAGAAAACTTGCTTCCTGGTATTATAAGTACAGAGCATATCCATATATGATGTGAACAAAATCCAGTGTACCTCTAGAATACCTCTATTCTGTTCAATGAAACACTGACTCTGGATGCATCAAACAATAATCATTTCGGCAATCTCCTCCAACTTCAGCATTCAGCAATTCATTTTTTTTTGCATAAGAATTTTACTCCTTCTGTGAGTTGAGTGTTTTCCCTTAACACAGTCATGATAAAAGTTATTTCAGTTCCACCAATATTTGAAGAGGAGATGATTAATAAACAAATTAATCCCTCATAATTTCAGTCAAAATTTTCTTCACATTTCATATTTTATTTCATAAAATATCCATGTTTTAGTCAGGCGGTGGTGACACATGCCTTTAATCCCAGCACTTGGGAGGCAGAGGCAGGTGGATTTCTGAGATCAAGGCCAGCCTGGTCTACAGAGTGAATTCCAGGACAGCCAGGACTATACAGAGAAACCCTTCCTCGAAAAAAAAAAAAAAAAAAAGAATCCATCGTTTAAATGAGCTGATTGCTACACTTTCTTGCTATTGGGGAGATTGGGGAGAAATATGAATCTCATTTGTCCAACAACCCACGCTACCCAATGTGAAAAAAAATATACCACTAATCAAGACATTTCTTATGATGAATGTTGCAGGAAAGGCAGGGCTACCTCTATGTAAATGCTGGGGGCCATGCAGGTGCAAAAGCATCTCCTTAAAGAGGACTCAATTGAGGTCTGCCTGTGACACCAGCATTCCTGCAGGAGGACCTAACAGTGGACCACTTGAGGAGCAAGGATTGTTGGTGCAAATAATGCCAGCTAATCAGGAACTGCTGTTTAGAATAGATAATTTCTTAGTACATATTGGGGCCTTGGTAGAGGGATTAAAGGAGCTTGCAGAAGTACTCATATGAGCTTGCTGCATTTTCTCTCCTGCTCCTGTTGTCTTTGACTCTCTGCCAGCTTGCCCAAAACCTTCAAGTACCCATAGGGTCAGTGGGAGATCTGTCCATGTAACATGCAATATCTGGTACGCAATGTGGTTGATATACTACTTCATCTTCCTCATTTTGTGGCTGCTTGTGAAACTCCTTTACTGGGGCCTCCTACTTGGCTGTTGCTGCAAAGGCTGTGCTCCTGCCTCGAACTGATCTGCTCTTCTCCTTGCAATAGTGCAGTTGTGCAAAATTCAGCTGCTTAATTGGTGAGTGGGCCCCTCAGTGTTTTAGGTTGTGTATCCCACGAAGATGAGTGGGTTGACCTCATTTCTGTCTTCTTTTTCATTTCTGCCCATCCTAGTAATCTTGATGTTGGTTTCAGTTTGGTTCAAGGGTGAGTGTGCAGCTAATATGAGGCAAGCATGAAATAAGCATAAGGCACGCATGAGGCAAGCATGCAGTGATTGTGCAGTGACCATATTTTTGTTTTTCTTTGTCTTTGAGTGAGCATGCTGTGGCAAGCATGCAGGGAGCATGCAGCAGCCATATTTGTTCTTGTCTTTGGGTGATCATGCTGTGACAAGTGTGAGGCAGCCATCTTTTCTGTCATTTTTGTCTTTCTCTATTCATTTTTCACTTTTGGTCTGAATTCTTCCTGGTACTTGACGTAGGGGCTGACTTCCCAGGTTGTGTTGCCAGGGGTCAGCTCCAGAATGTCTTTTCCTTCCTGGGTACACCATCCAGGAATAATGCCTTTGAGCTACACCTGATATAGTGCCCTGCTTAGTACACAATGACTTTCATCACTTCTTTTGTCATATTTGTCATATTTGATCATTGTTTGTTTCCTTTGTGCTCATTGTCTTCATGGGTTCTCTCACTTTTACCACAAAGGAACCCTAGATTAGGGCTCTGAAAACTCTTCTGTTTACTTGTGTTCTCAAGGTTAAGACTTATGACCTAGACCAATTTTGCTATATTGACCCCCTGTATATTTCCGGAGAACACATGTGACCTGACTTGTGAATGCATGTTCTCGTCCATGCCCAAAAGCAGAGGTACAGTCTGGGATTATGCCTCCCTTGCTCTTTGCCATCATCTTTTTTGCAGTCATTTCCAGTCTTAAGAATTCTTCCCCAGAGGAATTGGTGGCTGCCCATAACATACACCGCCAGGATCATGCTAATATGCACCTTTCCATTACTAACCCCATTCCACTTTTTACAGCAAACAGGTTGATTTTAGCAATAAGGATGGGGTGCCTCTGCTTCAGAGTTCAAGCTAGTCTCTGGCACCGCTATCCAAGTTTCCTCCTTCACTAATCCTTCCACTCCAGCCCTATTGGAGATACCATCAGCTCAAAACTGGCATGATTTAGGTGTGGAACTTCACAGTCTGTTCACTGGTCACAAATCAACAAAAGATTCCCCCAGGAATATCACATCCACCCCTGACTCACTGTAAATGAGTCCCTCAAATGCCCACTTTTGTAAGACTTCTTATCCCTTGCAAGCACTGACAGCCTGCACTAGGTGTAAAATTTCCCAGGGACTACCCAATGTTATCATTTAAGCTCACACTTGGTATGTGGAGGTTTATCACACATGATGATTCCAATATTATTCTCTTTGCTAACAGGGATCCCACTAGATTTCAATACAATCCCATTATGAAAAATTGGTATTTATATGGACTTTCTAATTATGTTGATTAATGCTTCCTTACTCTCCTAACAGGTGGTCATTTCTTTCATGGGGCAATATTAAGAAAGAGGGTGTTTGACCACTTGTGGATAGCCATTTACACCATAATGGGAGGAATGGTTATACTAATAATTATTTTGTTTAAGTGTCTCCCAAAGCTTATTTCCAGTCAGCATTGCATAAATAAGGTGACCCTTCAGGTGCTGATGGCTCAACAAAATCCTGATTGCAGCCACATAAGGAAGCAATCAAAGTATGGATGGCAGAGTTCCATGAAACCACCATGTAGGCTGTTGCTCATTGCCTGTGTGACATGCCTCCAGAGTGATAGCTCCTTGAGCACTATAAATTAATGATGGGACACCACAGAAAGTAGTCTGCACAGGCAAGAGTGTGTACCACAGAAGCTAACAGCTTCTGGGACAGGTGAGAGCCACAGAGCTTCTGAGGCAGCACTGTTTTCGGGCTCCAGACATCCGGCCACCTCCCCGGCCAGAGGACAGGGGTCCTCCAGGCCCAGAAGTTGTTTGCCTCAGGATCCGCAGAAGCCATCTTGGTTCCAGGACTCCGCAGAAAGTAGTCTGAACAGGTGAGAGTGTGCACTACTGAAATTAACAGCTTCTGGGACAGGCCAAAGAAACACAGCTTCTGGGAATGGTCCTCTTTTGGCCCTTCATTTTCGGCCAGAAGGAGGTCCAAACGACAGATAACTGTGCACCTTCCCTGTAAGAGGTGAGCTTGCCTGCAGAGACTGCTCTAACCACTGAAAATCAGAGGAAAGAGCTAGTCTCCCAGGTCTGCTGATAGAGGGTAACAAAATCACCACAGGAACAATCTGTAAATAGGGACAACTATAACAACTAACTCCAGAGATTACCAGATGGCGAAAGGTAAATGTAAGAATCTTACTAACAGAAACCAAGACTACTCACCATCATCAGAACCCAGCACTCTGACTTCAGCCAGTCAAGGGTACGCCAACACACCAGAAAAGCTAGACCCAGATTTAAAAGCATATCTCATGATGATGATAGAGGACATCAAGAAGGACTTTAATAATTCACTTAAAGAAATACAGGAGAACACTGCTAAAGAGCTACAAGTCCTTAAAAAACAGGAAAACACAACCAAAGAGGTAGAACTCCTGAAAGAAAAACATGAAAACACATCCAAACAGGTGATGGAAATGAACAAAACCATACTAGAACTAAAAAGGGAAGTAGACACAATAAAGAAAACCCAAAGTGAGGCAACGCTGAAAATAGAAATCCTAGGAAAGAAATCTGGAAACATAGATGTGAGCATCAGCAACAGAATACAAGAGATGGAAGAGAGAATCTCAGGTGCAGAAGATTCCAAAGAGAACATCGGCACAACAATCAAAGAAAATGGAAAATGCAAAAACATCCTAATTCAAAACATCCAGGAAATCCAGAACACAATGAGAAGACCAAAACTACGGATAATAGGAGTGGATGAGAATGAAGATTTTCAACTAAAAGGACCAGCAAATATCTTCAACAAAATTATAGAAGAAAACTTCCCAAACCTAAAGAAAGAGATGCCCATGAACATACAAGAAGCCTACAGAACTCCAAATAGACTGGACAAGAAAAGCAATTCCTCCCGACACATAATAATCAGAACAACAAATGCACTAAATAACGATAGAATACTAAAAGCAGTAAGGGAAAAAGGCCAAGTAACATATAAAGGCAAGCCGATCTGAATTACACCAGGTTTTTCACCAGAGACTATGAAAGCCAGAAGAGCCTGGACCGATATTATACAGACACTAAGAGAACACAAATTCCAGCCCAGGCTACTATATCCAGACAAACTCTCAATTACCATAGATGTATAAACCAAAGTATTCCACGAAAAAACCACATTCATGCATTATTTTTCACGAATCCAGCCCTTCAAAGGATAATAACAGAAAAAAAAAAAAAAAAAACAATACAAGGACAGGAACCACGCCCTAGAAAAAGCAAGAAGATAATCCCTCCACAAACCTAAAAGAAGACAGCCACAAGAACAGAATGCCAACTTTAACAACAAGAATAACCGGAAGCAACAATTACTTTTCCTTAATATCTCTTAAATATCAATGGACTCAACTCCCCAATATATAGACATAGACTAAGAAACTGGCTACACAAATAAGACCCAACATTTTGCTGCTTACAGGAAACTCATCTCAGGGAAAAATTTTCCAAGCAAATGGTATGAAGAACCAAGCTGGAGTAGCTATTCTAATATCTAATAAAATTGACTTCCAAACCAAAGTCATGAAAAAAGACAAGGAGGGGCACTTCATACTCATCAAAGGTAAAATCTTCCAAGAGGAACTATCAATTCTGAATATTTATTCTCCAAATACAAGGGCAGCCACATTCATTAAAGAAATTTTAGTAAAGCTCAAAGCACACATTGCACCTCACACAATAATAGTGGGAGACTTCAACACAACACCTTCATCAATGGACAAATCATGGAAACAAAAACTAAACAGGGACACAGAGAAACTAACAGAAGTTATGAAACAAATGTATCTGACAGATATCTACAGAACATTTTATCCTAAAACAAAAGGATATATACCTTCTTCTCAGCACCTCATGGTACCTTCTCCAAAATTGACCACATAATTGGTCTCAAAACAAGCCTCAACAGATACAAAAATATTGAAATTGTCCCATGCATCCTATCAGATCACCATGGACTAAGGTTGATATTCAATAACAAAATAAATAACAGAAGGCCAACATTCACGTGGAAACTGGAAAACACTCTTCTCAATGATACCTTGGTCAAGGAAGGAATAAAGAAAGAAATTAAAGACTTTTTAGAGTTCAATGAAAATGAAGCCACAACATACCCAAACTTATGGGACACAATGAAAGCATTTCTAAGAGGAAAACTCATAGCTCTGACTGCGTCCAAGAAACTAGAGAGAGCACACATTAGCAACTTGACAACACACCTAAAAGCTCAAGAACAAAAGGAAGCAAATTCACCAAAGAGGAGTAGACGGCAGGAAATAATCAAACTCAGGGGCGAAATCAACCAAGTGGAAACAAGAAGAACTATTCAAAGAATCAACCAATCAAGGAGCTGGTTCTTTGAGAAAATCAACATGATAGATAAACCCTTAGCCAGACTCACTAGAGGGCACAGGGAAAGTATTCTAGTTAACAAAATAAGAAATGAAAAGGGAGACAAACAACAGATCCTGAAGAAATCTAAAACATCATCAGATCCTTCTACAAAAGGCTATACTCAACAAAACTTGATAACCTGGATGAAATGGAGAAGTTTCTAGACAGATACCAAGTACCAAAGTTGAATCAAGATCAGGTTAATGATCTAAACAGCCCTATATCCCCCAAAGAAATAGAAGCAGTCATTAATAGTCTCCCAACCAAATAAAGCCCAGGACCAGATGGGTTTAGTACAGAGTTCTATCAGACCTTAAAAGAAGATCTAATTCCAGTTCTTTACAAACTATTCCACAAAATAGAAGCAGAAGATACTCTACCCAATTCATACTATGAAGCCACAATTACTCTGATACCTAAACCACAAAATGACCCAACAAAGATAGAGAACTTCAGACCAATTTTCCTTATGAATATTGATGCAAAAATCCTCAATAAAGTTCTTGCTAACCGAATCCAAGAACACATCAAAACAATCATCCATTCTGACCAAGTAGGTTTCATCTCAGGGATGCAGGAATAGTTCAATATTCGGAAATCCAACAACATAATCCAGTATATAAACAAACTAAAAGACAAAAACCACAAGATCATATCATTAGTTACTGAGAAAGCATTTGACAAATTCCAGCACCCATTCATGATAAAAGTCTTGGAAAGATCAGGAATTCAGACCCATACCTAAACATGATAAAAGCAATCTACAGCAAACCAGTAGCCAACATCAAAGTAAATGGTGAGAACTTTGAAGCAATCCCATTAAAATCAGGGACTAGACAAGGCTGTCCACTCTCTCCCTACCTATTATCATTGGACTTGAAGTCCTAGCCAGAGCAATTAGAAAACAAAAGGAGATCAAAGGGATACAAATTGGAAAGGAAGAAGTCAAAATATCACTTTTTGCAGATGATATGATAGTAGTATATATAAGTGACCCTAAAAATTCCACCAGAGAACACCTAAGCCTGATAAACAGCGTCAATGATGTAGCTGGATAAAAAATTAACTCAAGCAAGTCAATGTCATTTCTGTACACAAAGGATATACAGTCTGAGAAATAAATTAGGGAAACAACACCCTTCTCAATATTCACAAATAATATAAAATACTTTGCTGTGACTCTAAGGAAGTGAAAGATCTGTATGATAAGAACTTCATGTCTCTGAAGAAAGAAATTAAAGAAGATATCAGAAGATGGAAAGATCTCCCATGCTCATGGATTGCCAGGATCAATATAGTAAAAATGGTTATCTTGCCAAAAGAAATTTACAGATTCAATGCAATCGCCATCAAAATTCCAACTCAATTCTTCAACGGATTAGAAAGGGCAATCGGCAGATTCATCTGGAATAACAAAAAACCTAGGATAGCAAAAACTCTTCTCAAGGATAAAAGAACCTCTGGTGGAATCACTATGCCCGACCTAAAGCTGTCCTACAGAGCAATTGTGATAAAAAACTTCATGGTAGGGCTGGTGAGATGGCTCAGTGGGTAAGAGCACCCGACTGCTCCCCTAAAGGTCCAGAGTTCAAATCCCAGATTGAGTATCATAAATGGGACCTCATAAAATTGCAAAGCTTCTGCAAGGCAAAAGACACCATCAATAAGACAAAAAGACCACCAACAGATTGGGAAAGGATCTTTACCTATCCCAAATTGGATAGGGGACTAATATCCAATATATATAAAGAACTCAAGAAGGACGACTCCAGAAAATCAAATAACGCCATTAAAAAGTGGGGCTCTGAACAAAGAATTCTCACCTGAGGAATACCGAATGGCAGAGAAGCACCTGAAAAAATGTTCAACATCCTTAATCATCATGGAAATGCAAAACAAAACAACCCTGAGATTCCAACTCACACCAGTCAGAATGGCTAAGATGAAAACTTCAGGTGACAACAGATGCTGGCAAGGATGTGGAGGAAGAGTAACACTCCTCCATTGTTGGTGGGATTGCAAACTTGACAAACAATCTGGAAATCAGTCTAGCAGTTCCTCAGAAAATTGTATATAATACTACTGGAGGATCCAGCAACACCTCTCCTGGGCATATATCCAGAAGATATCCCAACCGGTAAGAAGATCACAGGCTCCACTATGTTCATAGCAGCCCTATTTATAATAGCCAGAAGCTGGAAAGAACCCAGATGCCCCTCATCAGAGGAGTGGATACAGAAAATGTGGTACATTTACACAATGGAGTACTACTCAGCAACTAAAAAGAATGAATTTATGAAATTCCTAGCCAAATGGATGGACCTGGAGGGCATCATCTTGGGTGAGGTAACCCAATGACAAAGGAACTCACACAGTATGTACTTACGGATAAGTGAACATTAGCCCAGAAACTTAGGATACGCAAGATATAAGATGCAATTTGCTAAACACATGAAACTTAAGAAGAACGAAGACCAAAGTGTGGATACTTTGTCCCTTCTTCGAATTGGGAACAAAACACCCATGGAAGGAGTTACAGAGACCAAATTTGGAGCTGTGACGAAAGGAAGGACCATCTACTGATTGCCATATCCAGGGATCCATCCCATAATCAGCTTCCAAATGCTGACACCATTGCATACACTAGCAATATTTTGCTGAAAGGACCCAGATATAGCTGTCTCTTGTGAGAATATGCCGGGGCCTAGCAAACACAGAAGTTGTTGCTCACAGTCAGCTATTGAGTGGATCACAGGGCCCCCAATGGAGGAGGTAGAGAAAGTACCCAAGGAACTAAAGGGAACTGCAATCCTATAGGTGGAACAACATTATGAACTAACCAGTACCCCAGAGCTCTTGTCTCTAGCTGCATATGTATCGAAAGATGGCCTAGTAGGCCATCACT
Source organism: Mus caroli (assembly GCF_978045245.1). NCBI lineage: Eukaryota > Metazoa > Chordata > Mammalia > Rodentia > Muridae > Mus > Mus caroli. The sequence goes on along the minus strand of NW_028227270.1, from coordinate 58,519,277 downwards.
GGAAAAAGAGGCCCATTGGACTTGCAAACTTTATATGCCCCAGTACAGGGGAATGCCAGGGCCAAAACGGGGGAGTGGGTGAGTAAGGGAGTGAAGGTGTGGATATGGGGGACTTTTGGGGGAGCGTTGGAAATGTAAATGAGGAAAATACATAATTAAAAAAATAATGATGGGTAAGAACCTGGAAGACAGGAAAAACTAAGAGGAGCACAGCTCAATATACTGTGAATCCTCCAAGGTAGGATCAACAATGTTAAGTTGAGGCAGCAGCTTCTATGTAAATGCTGAAAACTATGCAGCTGCAAAAGCACTCCTTCCCGATGACCTAGTGGTGGACTCCCTGTGACACCAACATTTCTACAAAAGGACCTAACTGAGGACTGCCTGAAAGAACAAGGATTGCTGTTTCAAATAATAACATCCAATCAGGAAATGCTATTTAGAGTAGATAATTTCATGGGACCAATACGAGGTGGGAGTATGGTATTAAAGGAGCTATATTGAGCGGGGATTCTACATATCTACCTATGTTCTCCTGTATGTCTTTAGAGGGTTATTGATGTCCTCCTTAAGGTCCTCTATCATCTTCATGAGATTGGATTTTAGGTTGGAGTCTTGTTTTCAGGTGTGTTAGGATATCCAGGGCTTGCTGTGGTGGGAAAACTGGGTTCTGATGGTACCAAGTGACATTCTTTTCTGTTGCAAATATTCTTGTGCTTGCCTCTCAAAACAGGTGTTAACTAACCTTGATGTTTCTGACTGGATCCTGTCCCTCATATGAGCCTGGAAGCCTGGGAGCCTGGGAGCCTGACTGTGTCAGAGCACCTGGGAGTCAGCTGTCTATGAATGTGGGAGGGTGCCTGGAGTGCTGCCGCTGCCTCAGGACTAGTTCTGAATATTGTGACCATAAGCGATGAGTTGGCTATTCCAGCCATAAAGAGATCACAAAAGATAAAGCATAGACCCTGCAAGAGTAAAATTTATAGTTTAAGTCCAAGATCCCAGTGAAAGCTATTTTGGAGGTTAGAAACAAATTTCAGATCACTAGCTTGTCTACTACATGTCCTTTGCGAATCCTCAACATAATTGTCTCTCACCTGAAAATCTTTTAAAATTCAAGCTACAGCAGACATTATTTCTGTTTCTGGTACACATGATACACTCCTACAGACACAATACTCACACAAAATAACGATTAGGCACAAGTCCCTTTCGGTCCACTCGAGCACCGAGGGTGCCTTGCCAGAGGAGTCTCCGGACACCCACAAGGACCAACACAGGATTCCCCACGGGATCCTAAGACCACTGGTGAGTGGAACACAGCGTCTGCTCTAATCCAATCACGTGGAACCTTGGACTGCATTAACTAGGGAAGCAGACAATCCGGCCTGAGCTGGGGCACAAGTCCCTTCCAGTCCACTCGAGCACCGGGGGTGCCTTGCCAGAGGAGTCTCCAGACACCTGCAAGGACCCGCAGAGGATTCCCCACGGGATCCTAAGACGTCTGGTAAGTGGAACACAGCATCTGCTCCAATCCAATCTCTCGGAACCTGAGACTGAATTAACTAGGGAAGCAGGCAACCCGGCCTGAGCTGAAGCACAAGTCCCTTCCGGTCCACTCGAGCACCGGGGATGCCTTGCCAGTGGAGTCTCTGGACACCTGCAAGGACCCACACAGGATTCCCCATGGGATCCTAAGACTTCTGGTGAGTGGAACACAACTTCTGCCAGGAGGCAGGTTCGAACACCAGATATCTGGGCACCTTCCCTGCAAGAATAGAGCTTGCCTGCAGAGAATACTATGACCACTGAAACTAAGGAGAGAACCAGCCGCCCAGGTCTGCTGATAGAGGCTAACAGAGTCACCTGAGGAACAAGCTCTAACCAGAGAAAACTATTAACAGCTAGCTTCAGAGATTACCAGATGGCGAAAGGCAAACATAAGAATCCTACTAACAGAAATCAAGACCACTCACCATCATCAGAACGCAGCACTCCCACCCGACCTAGTCCTGGGCACCCCAACACAACCGAAAATCTAGACCCAGATTTAAAACCATATCTCATAAGGATGGTAGAGGACATCAAGAAGGACTTTCATAACTCACTTAAAGAAATACAGGACAGCCCTGCTAAAGAGTTACAGGTCCTTAAAGAAAAACAGGAAAACACATCCAAACAGGTGATGGAAATGAACAAAACCATACTAGACCGAAAAAGGGAAGTAGACACAATAAAGAAAACCCAAAGTGAGGCAACGCTGAAAATAGAAATCCTAGGAAAGAAATCTGGAACCATAGATGCGAGCATCAGCAACAGAATACAAGAGATGGAAGAGAGAACCTCAGGTGCAGAAGATTCCATAGAGAACATCGGCACAACAATCAAAGAAAATACAAAATGCAAAAGGATACTAACTCAAAACATCCAGGAAATCCAGGACACAATGAGAAGACTAAACCTACGGATAATAGGAGTTGATGAGAATGAAGAATTTCAACTTAAAGGGCCAGCAAATATCTTCAACAAAATAATAGAAGAAAACTTCCCAAACCTGAAGAAAGAGATGCCCATGAACATACAAGAAGCCTACAGAACTCCAAATAGACTGGACCAGAAAAGAAATTCCTCCCGACAGATAATAATCAGAACAACAAATGCACTAAATAAAGATAGAATTTTAAAATCAGTAAGGGAAAAAGGTCAAGTAACATATAAAGGCAAGCCTATCAGAATTACAACAGACATTTCACCAGAGACTATGAAAGCCAGAAGAGCATAAACAGATATTATACAGACACTAAGAGAACACAAATGCCAGCCCAGGCTACTATACCCGGACAAACTCTCAATTACCATAGATGGAGGAACCAAATTATTCCACGACAAAACCAAGTTCACACATTATCTTTCCACAAATCCAACCCTTCAAAGGATAATAACAGAAAAAAAAAAAAAAAAAAACAATACAAGGACGGGAACCACGCCCTAGAAAAAGCAAGAAGATAATCCCTCCACAAACCTAAAAGAAGACAACCAAAAGAACAGAATGCCAACTTTAACAACAAGAATAACCGGAAGCAACAATTACTTTTCCTTAATATCTCTTAAATATAAATGGACTCAACTCCCCAATATATAGACATAGATAAGAAACTGGCTACACAAGTAAGACCCAACATTCTGCTGCTTACAGGAAACCCATCTCAGGGAAAAAGACAGACACTACCTCAGAGTGAAAGGCTGGAAACAATTTTCCAAGCAAATGGTCTGAAGAAACAAGCTGGAGTAGCCATTCTAATATCGAAAAAAATCGACTTCCTTCCAACCCAAAGTTATCAAAAAAGAAAAGGAGAGGCACTTCATACTCATCAAAGGTAAAATCCTCCAAGAGGAACCCTCAATTCTGAATATCTACGCCCAAATGCAAGGGCAGCCACATTCATTAAAGACACTTTAGTAAAGCTCAAAGCACACATTGCACCTCACACAATAATAGTGGGATACTTCAACACACCACTTACATCAATGGACAGATCGTGGAAACAGAAACTAAACAGGGACACAGTGAAACTAACAGAAGTTATGAAACAAATGGACTTAACAGATATCTACAAAACATTTTATCCTAAAACAAAAGCATATACCTTCTTCTCAGCACCTCACAAGACCTTCTCCAAAATTGACCATATAATTGGTCACAAAACAGGCCTCAACAGATACAAAAATATTGTAATTGTCCCCTGCATCCTAACAGACCACCGTAGACTAAGGCTGCTCTTCAACAACATAAATAATGGAAAGCCAACATTAACGTGGAAACTGAATAACACTCTTCTCAATGATACCTTGGTCAAGATGGAATAATGAAAGAAATTAAAGACTTTTTACAGTTTAATGAAAATGAAGCCACAACATACCCAAACCTATGGGACACAATGAAAGCATTTCTAAGAGGGAAACTCATAGCTTGAGTGACTCCAAAAAGAAACTGGAGAGAGCACACACTAGCAGCTTGACAACACATCTAAAAGCTCTAGAAAAAAAGGAAGAAAATTTACCTAAGAGGAGAGGATGGCAGGAAATAATCAAACTCAGGGGCAAAATCAACCAAGTGGAAACAAGAAGAACTATTCAAAGAATTGACCAAACTAGGAGTTGATTCTTTGAGAAAATCAACAAGATAGATAAACCCTTAGCTAGACTCACTAGAGGGCACAGGGACAACATCCTAATTAACAAAATCAGAAAAGAAAAGGGAGACATAACAACAGATCCTGAAGAAATCCAAAACATCATCAGATCCTTCTACAAAAGGCTACACTCAACAAAACTTGAAAACCTGGATAAAATGGACAAATTTCTGGACAGATACCAGGTACCAAAGTTAAATCAGGATCAAGTTAACGAGCTAAACAGTCCCATATCCACTAAAGAAATAGAAGCAATCATTAATAGTCTCCCACCCAAAAAAAGCCCAGGAACAGATGGGTTTAATGCAGAGTTCTACCAGACCTTCAAAGAAGATCTAATTCCGGTTCTGCACAAAATATTCCACAAAATAGAAGTAGATGGAACTCTACCCAACACATTCTATGAAGCCACAATTACTCTGATACCTAAACCACAGAAAGATCCAACAAAGATAAAGAACTTCAGAATATTTCACTTATAAATATTGATGCAAAAATACTCAATAAAATTCTCCCTAACCGAATCCAAAAACACATTAAAGCAATCATCCATCCTGACCAAGTAGGTTTTATTCCAGGGATGCAGGGATGGTTTAATATACGGAAATCCATCAACGGACTCCATTATATAAACAAACTCAGAGACAAAAACCACATGATCATCTCGTAAGATGCGGAAAAAGAATTCGACAAGATCCAACACCCATTCATGATACAAGTCTTGGAAAGATCAGGAATTCAAGGCCCATACCTAAACATGATAAAAGCAATCTACAGCAAACCCGTAGCCAACATCAAAATAAATGGTGAGAATCTTGAAGCAATCCCACTAAAATCAGGGACTAGACAAGGCTGTCCACTATCCCCATACATATTCAACATTGTACTAGAAGTCCTAACCAGAGCAATTCGACAACAAAAGGAGATCAAGGGGATACAAATTGGAAAAGATGAAGTCAAAATATCACTTTTTGCAGATGATATGATAGTATATATAAGTGACCCTAAAAATTCCACCAGAGAACTCCTAAGCCTGATAAACAGCTTCAGTGAAGTAGCTGGATATAAAATTAACTCAAACAAGTCAATGGCCTTTCTCTACACAAAGAATAAACAGGATGAGAAAGAAATTAGGGAAACAACACCCTTTTCAATAGTCACAAATAATATAAAATATCTTGGCGTGACTCTAACTAAGGAAGTAAATGATCTGTATAATAAAAACTTCAAGTCTCTGAAGAAAGACATTATAGAAGATCTCAGAGGATGGAAAGATCTCCCATGCTCATGGATTGGCAGGATCAACATTGTAAAAATGGCTATCTTGCCAAAAGCAATCTACAGATTCAATGCAATCCCCATCAAAATTCCATCTCAATTCTTCAACGAATTAGAAAGTGCAATCTGCAAATTCATCTGGAATAACAAAAAACCTAGGATAGCAAAAACTCTTCTCAAGGATAAAAGAACCTCCGGTGGAATCACCATGTCTGACCTAAAACTGTACGACAGAGCAACTGTGATAAAAACTGCATGGTATTGGTATAGTGACAGACAAATAGACCAATGGAATAGAACTGAAGACCCAGAGATGAACCCACATACCTATGGTCACTTGATCTTCAACAAGGGAGCTAAAACCATCTAGTGGAAGAAAGACAACATTTTCAACAAATGGTGCTGGCACAACTGGTTGTTATCATGTAGAAGAATGCGAATCAATCCATTCCTATCTCCTTGAACTAAGGTCAAATCTAAGTGGACCAAGGAACTTCACATAAAACCAGAGACAGTGAAACTTATAGAGGAGAAAGTGGGGAAAAGCCTTGAATATATGGGCACAGGGAAAAGATTGCTGAGGAAAACAGCAATGGCTTATGCTGTAAGATCGAGAATTGACAAATGGGACCTCATGAAACTGCAAAGCTTCTGCAAGGCAAAAGTCACTGTCAATAAGACAAAAAGACCACCAACAGATTGGGAAAGGATCTTCACCTATCCTAAATCAGATAGGGGATTAAGATCCAATATATATAAAGAACTCAAGAAGGTGGACTCCAGAAAAACAAATAACCCCATTAAAAAATGGGGCTCAGAACTGAACAAAGAATTCTCACCTGAGGAATACCGAATGGCAGAGAAGCACCTGAAAAAATGTTTAACATCCTTAATCATCAGGGAAATGCAAATCAAAACAAGCCTGAGATTCCACCTCACACCAGTCAGAATGGCTAGGATCAAAAATTCAGATGACAGCAGATGCTGGCGAGGATGTGGAGAAAGAGGAACACTCCTCCATTGTTGGTGGGATTGCAAGCTTGTACAACCACTCTGGAAATCAGTCTGGCGGTTCCTTAGAAAATTGGACATAGAACTACCGAAGGATCCAGCAATACCTCTCCTGGGCATATATCCAGAAGATGTCCCAACCAGTAAGAAGGCACATGCTCAACTATGTTCATAGCAGCCTTATTTATAGTAGCCAGAAGCTGGAAAGAACCCAGATGCCCCTCAACAGAGGAATGGATATATAAAAGGTGGTACATTTACACAGTGGAGTACTACACAGCTATTAAAAAGAATGAATTTATGAAATTCCTAGCCAAATGGATGGACCTGGAGGGCATCATCCTGAGTGAGGTAACACAATCACAAAGGAACTCACACAATATGTACTCACTGATAAGTGGATATTAGCCCAAAACTTAGGATACCCAAGATGTATGATACAGTTTTCTAAACACATGAAACTCAAGAAGAATGAAGACTAAAGTGTGGACACTATGCCCCTCCATAGAATTGGGAACAGAACACCCATCGAAGGAGTTACAGAGACAAAATTTGGAGCTGTGACGAAAGGATGGACCATCTAGAGACTGCTGTATCCAGGGATCCACCACATAATCAGCTTCCAAACGCTGACACCATTGCACACACTAGCAAGATTTTGCTGAAAGGACGCAGATATAGCTGTCTCTTGTGAGACTATGCTGGGGCCTGGCAAACACAGAAGTGGATGCTCACAGTCAGCTATTGGATATATAACAGGGCCCCCTATGGATGGAACAACATTATGAACTAACCAGTACCCTGGAGCTTTTGACTCTAGCTGCATATGTATCAAAAGATGGACTAGTTGGCCATCACTGGAAAGAGAGGCCCATTGGACATGCAAACTTTATATGCCCCAGTACAGGGGAACGCCAGGGCCAAAAAAAAAACAAAAAACAAAAACAAAAAAACAAACAAACAAAAAAACTGGGAATGGGTGGGTAGGGAAGTGCGGGGGGAGGGTATGGGGGACTTTTGGGATAGCATTGGAAATGTAATTGAGGAAAAGATGTAATAAGAAATATTAAAAAAACGTGAAATTAAAAAAAAAAAACGTTTAGAACAGCTTTAATGCTTTTAGGCAGGACAAACATAAAACAAACTAACTAAATACTTTTGCCAAAATAGTTCTGTCAAGAATCAGAAAACTTGCTTCCTGGTTTTATTAGTACAGAGCACACCCATATATGATGTGAACAAAATCCAGTGCACCTCTAGAATACCTCTCTTCTGTTCACTGAAACACTGGCTCTGGATGCATTAGACAATAATCATTTCCCCTATCTCCTCCAACTTCAGCATTCAGCAATTCATTTTTTTTTTGCATAAGAATTTTACTCCTTCTGTGAGTTGAGTGTTTTCCCTTAACACAGTCATGATAAAAGTTATTCCAGTTCTACCAGTATTTGAAGGGGGAATTATTAATACACAAATTAATCCCTCATAATTTCAGTCAAAATTTTCTTCACATTACATATTTTATTCCATAAAGAATCCATGTTATAGCAAGGTGGTGTGGCAGATGCCTTTAATTCCAGCACTTGGCAGGCAGAGGCAGGCCGATTTCTGAGTTCAAAGCTAGCCTGGTCTACAGAGTGAGTTCCAGGACAGCCAAGACAATATAGAGAAGCACTGCCTCGAAAAATCAAAAACAAAAAAACAAACAAACAAAAAATAATCCATCGTTTAAATGAGTTGATTGCTACACTTTCTTGCTATTGGGGAGATTGGGGAGAAATATGAATCTCATTTGTCCAACAACCGATGCTACCCAATGTGAAAAAAATATACCACTAATCAAGACATTTCTTATGAAGAATGTTGCAGGAAAGGCAGGGCTACCTCTATGTAAATGCTGGGGGCCATGCAAGTGCAAAAGCATCTCCTTAAAGAGGACCCAATTGAGGTCTGCCTGTGACACCAGCATTTCTCCAGGAGGACCTAACAATGGACAACATGAGAGAGCAAGGATTGTTGGTGCAAATAATGCCAGCTAATCAGGAACTGCTGTTTAGAAGAGATACTATCTTGGAACCCATTGGGGCCTAGGTAGAGGGATTAAAGGTGCTTGAAGCAGTTATCAGATGAGCTTGCTAGAGCATTTCTCTCCTGATCCTGGTGTCTTTGACTCTCTGCCAGTTTGCCCACAACGCTCAAGTGCAGATAGGATCAGGGGGAGATCTGTCCAGGGTACATGCAATATCTGACACCCAATGTGGTTGATGGACTACTTCATCTTCCTCATTTTGTGGCTGCTTGTGGACCTCCTTTTCTTGGGCCTCATTCTTGCCTTTTGCTCCAAAGACTGTGCTCCTGCCTTGAACTGATCTGCTCTTCTCCTTGCAATGGTGCAGTTGTGCACCCTTGAGTTGCTTATTTGGTGATTGGGCCCCTCAGTGTTTTAGGTAGTGTATCCCGTGAAGATGAGTGTGTGAACCTCATTTCTGTCTTCTTTTACTTTTCAGTCCGTCCTGGTAATCCCGATGTTGGTTTCAGTTTGGGTCGAGGGTGAGTGTGCAGTTAGTATGAGGCAAGCATGAAATAAGCATAAGGCATGCATGAGGCAAGCATGCAGTGATTGTGCAGTGACCATATTTTTGTTTTTCATTGTCTTTGAGTGAGCATGCTGTGGCAAGCATGCAGGGAGCATGCAGGGGGCATATTTGTTCTTGTCTTTGGGTGATCATGCTGTGATAAGTGTGAGGCAGCCATCTTTTCTGTCTTCATTGTCTTTGTCCATTCATTTTCACTTTTGGTCTGGATTTGTCCTGGTACTTGACCTAGGGGCTGACTTCTTAGGTTGTGTTGACCGTGGTCAGCTCCAGAATGTCTTTTCCTTCCTGGGTACACCATCCAGGAATAATGCCTTTCAGCTACACCTGATATAGTCTCCTGCTTAGTACACCATGAGTTTCATCACTTCTTCTGTCATATTTGTCATATTTGTTCATTGTTTGTTTCCATTTGCTCATTGTCTCCATTGGTTCTCTCAGCTTTACCATCAAGGAACCCCAGATTAGGGCTCTGAAAACACTTCTGTGTTCTCAAGGTTAAGACTTATGACCTAGACCAATTTTGCTATATTGTCCCCCTGTATATTTCTGGAGAACATGTGTGAACTGACTTCTTAATTCATATTCTCTTCCATGCCCTAAAGCAGAGGAACAGTCTGGGATTATCCCTCCCTTGTTCTTTGCCCTCATCCTCCTCACAGTCATTTGCAGTCTTAAGAATTCTTCCACAGTGTAAGTGGTAGCTGCCCGTAACAAACATGGCCAGGATCATGCTAAACTTTACCTTTCCATTACTGAACCCATCCCACTTTTTACAGCAAACAGGTTGATTTTAGCAATAAGGATGGTGGTGCCTCTGCTTCAGAGTCTAAGCTAGTCTCTGGCACCATTGTCCAAGTTTCCTCGCTCACTAATCCTTCCACTATAGGCCTATTGAAGATACCACCAGTTCCCACCTGGCATGATTTAGGTATGGAACTTCACAGTCTCCTCACTGGTCACAAATCACCAAAGGATTCCCCCAGGAATATCACATCCACCCCTGACTCACTGTAAATGAGTCCCTCAAATGCCCACTTTTGTGAGACTTCTTATACCTTTCAAGTACTGACAGCCTGCACTAGGTGTAAAATTTGCCAGGGCCTACCCAATGTTATCATTTAAGCTCACACTTGGTATGTGGAGGTTTATCACACAAGATGTTTCCAACATTATTCTATATGTTAGCAGGGTTCCCATTAGATTTCAATATGATCCCATTATGAACAACTGGGGAGCTTATAATTGTCTTGATTTATGCCTCCTTACTCTCCTAAAAGGTGGTCATTTCTTTCATCGGGCAATATTAAGAAAGAGGGTGTTTGACCACATGTGGATAGCCACTTACTCCATAATGGGAGGACTGGTTATACTAATAATTATTTTGTTTAAGTATATCCCAAAGCTTATGTCCAGTCAGCATTCCATAAATAAGGTGACCCTCCAGGTGCTGATGGCTCACCAAAATCCTGATTGCAGCCCCCTAAGGAAGCGATCAAAGTATGGATGGCAGAGATCCATGAAACCACCATGTAGGCTGTTCCTCATCTTGCCCTGTGTGACATGCCTCCAGAGTGATAGCTCCTTGAGCGCTATAAATTAATGATGGGTATGATCCTGGTAGACAGGAAAACCTAAGAGAGACACAGCCCAATATACTGGGAAACCTCCGAGGTAGGATCAACAATGTCGAGTTGAGACAGCTGCCTCTGTAAATGCTGAAGGCCATGCAGCTGCAAAAGCGTCTCCAGTAAGAGGACCAAGTTGAGGACTCCCTGTGATACCAACATTTCTGCAGGAGGACTTCCTGAAAGAACAAGGATTGCTGTTGCAAATAATTCCATCCAATCAGGAAATGCTGTTTAGAGTAGATAATTTCATGGGACCAATATGGGGTAGGTGGATGGTATTAAAGGAGCTACATTGAGCTGGGCTTCTACCTGTCTACCTCTGTTCTCCTGTATGTCTCTAAGAGGATTATTGTTGTCCTCCTTAAGGTCCTCTATCATCTTCATGAGATTGGATTTTAGGTTGGAGTCTTGCTTTTCAGGTATGTTAAGATATCCAGGGCTTCCTGTGGTGGGAAAACTGGGTTCTGATGGTGCCATGTGACATTCTTTTTGTTGCAAATATTCTTGTGCTTGCCTCTCAAAACAGGTGTTAACTATCCTTGATGTTTCTGACTGGATCCTGTCCCTCATATGAGCCTGGGAGCCTGGGAGCCTGATTGTGTCAGAGCACCTGGGAGTCAGCTGTCTATGAATGTGGGAGGGTGCCTAGAGTGCTGCTTCTGCCTCAGGCCAAGTTCTGAATATTGCGACCATAAGCGATGAGTTGGCTGTTCCAGCCATAAAGAGTCACAAAAGATAAAACATAGACCCTGCAAGAGTAAAATTTATACTTTAAGTCCAAGATCCCATTGAAAGCCATTTTGGAGGTTGGAAACAAATTTCAGAGCATAAAATCACTAGCTTGTCTTCTACATGTCCTTTGCTACATCCTCAACATACCTATGTCTAAACTGACAATCTTTTAAAACTCAAGCTACAGCAGACTTTATTTCTGTTTCTGGTACACCTGATACACTCCTACAGACACAACACTCACACAAAAATAACCATTAGAGCAGCTTTAACACTTTTAGGCAGGACAAACATAAAGCAAACTAACTAAATAATTTTGCCAAAATAGTTAAGTCTAGAATCAGAAAACTTACTTCCTGATTTTATAAGTACAGAGCACATCCATATATGATGTGAACAAAACCTAGTGTACCTCTAGAGTACCTCTCATCTATTCACTGAAACATTGAATCTGGATGCATCAGACAATAATCATTTCCCCTCTCTCCTCCATCTTCAGCATTCAGCAATTCATTTTTTTTGCATAAGAATTTTACTCTTTCTGTGAGTTGAGTTTTTTTCCCTTAACACAGTCATGATAAAAGTTATTTAAGGCAGATACCTGCAAGGACCCACACAGGATCCCCCATGGGATCTTAAGACCTCTGGTGAGTGGAATACAGTGTCTGCTCCAATCCAATCGTGCGGGACCTGAGACTGCATTCATTAAGGAAGCAGATAACCCAGCCTGATCAGGGGCAAAAGTCCCTTCCGGACCACTCCAGCAATGGGGGTCCTTGTGTGCGGAGTCTCTAGACAACCCCAAGGGCCTCACAGGACCCTCCAAGGGATCTTAAGACCTCTGGTGAGTGGAACACAACTTATGCCAGGAGGCAGGTTCGAACACCAGATATCTGGGCACCTTCCCTGCAAGAGGAGAGCTTGCCTTCAGAGAGTACTCTAACCACTGTAACTAAGGAGAAAGCTAGTCTCCCAGGTCTGATGATAGAGACTAGAACAAGCTCTAACCAGAGACAACTATAACAACTAGCTTCAGAGATTACCAGATGGTGAAAGGCAAACATAAGAATCCTACTAACAGAAATCAAGACCACTCACCATCATCAGAACGCCACACTCACACCCCACCTAGTCCTGGGGACCCAAACACACCCAAAAAGCTAGACCCGGATTTAAAAGCATATCTCATGATGATGGTAGAGGACATCAAGAAGGACTTTAATAACTCACTTTAATAAAACACAGGAGAACACAGCTAAACAGGTAGAAGACCTTAAAGAGGAAACACAAAAATTCCTTATAGAATTTCAGGAAAACACGACCAAACAGGTGGTGGAATTGAATAAAACCATCCAAGACATAAAAAGGGAAGTAGACATAAAAAAAAAAAAAAAGTGAGGCAACACTGGAGATAGAAACCATAGGCAAGAAATCTGGAACCATAGATGCAAGCATCAGCAACAGAATACAAGAGATGGAAGAGAGAATCTCAGGTGCAGAAGATTCCATAGAGGACATCAGCACAACAACCAAAGAAAATACAAAATGAAAAAAAGTTCCTAACTCAAAACATCCAGGAAATCCAGGACACAATGAGAAGACCAAACCTACAGATAATAGGAGTTGATGAGAATGAAGATTTTCAACTTAAAGGGCCAGCAAATATCTTCAAGAAAATTGTAGAAGAAAACTTCCCAAACCTGAAGAAAGAGATGCCCATGAACATAAAAGAAGCCTACAGAACTCCAAATAGACTGGACCAGAAAAGAAATTCCTCCCGACACATAATAATCAGAACATCAAATGCACTAAATAGAGAATATTAAAAGCAGTAAGGGAAAATGGTCAAGTAACATATAAAGGCAGGCCTATCAGAATTACACCAGACTTTTCACCACAGACTATGAAAGCCAGAAGAGCCTGAAAAGATGTTATACAGACATTAAGAGAACACAAATGCCAGCCCAGGCTACTATACCCGGACAAACTCTCAATTACCATAGATGGAGAAACCAAAGTATTCCACGACAAAAACAAATTCACACATTATTTTTCCACAAATTCAGCCCTTCAAAGGATAATAACAGAAAAAAAAAAAGAAAAAAAAAAAACAATACAAGGACGGAAATCTCGTCCTAGAAAAAGCAAGAAAGTAATCCCACAAGAAACCAAAAGAGAGCCACAAGAACAGAATGCCAACTCTAAAAACAACAAAAAAAAGGAATCAACAATTATTTTTCCTTAATATCTCTTAATATCAATGGACTCAATTCCCCAATAAAAAGACATACACTAACAGACTGGCAACACAAACAGGACCCAACATTCTGCTGCTTACAGGAAACCCATCTCAAGAATAAGACAGACACTACCTCTGAGTGAAAGGCTGGAAAACAATTTTCTAAGCAAATGTTCTGAAGAAACAAGCTGGAGTAGCCATTCTAATATCTAATAAAATTCACTTCCAACCCAAAGTTATCAAAAAAGACAAGGAGAGGCACTTCATACTCATCAAAGGTAAAATCCTCCTGGAGGAACTCTCAATTCTGAATATCTATGCTCCAAATGCAAGGGCAGCCACATTCATTAAAGACACGTTAGTAAAGCTCAAATCACACATTGTACCTCACACAATAATAGTGGGAGACTTCAAAACACCACTTTCATCAATGGACAGATTGTGGAAACAGAAACTAAACAGGGACACATTGAAACTAACAGGAGTTATGAGAGAAATAGACTTAACAGATATCTACAGAACATTTTATCCTAAAACAAAAGGATATACCTTCTTCTCAGCACCTCACAGGACCTTCTCCAAAATTGACCATATAATTGGTCACAAAACAGGCCTCAACAGATACAAATATATTGAAATTGTCCCATGCATCTTACCAGACCACGATGGACTTTGTAAAGGAAGGAATAAAGGAAGAAATTAAACACTTTTTAGAGTTTAATGAAAATGAAGCCACAACATACCCAAACCTCTGGGATACAATGAAAGCATTTCTAAGAGAGAAACTCATAGCTCTGAGTGCCTCCAAAAAGAAACTAGAGTGAGCACACACTAGCAGCTTGACAACACATCTAAAAGCCCTATAAAATAAGGAAGCAAATTCACCCAAGAGGAGTAGACAATAGGAAATAATGAAACTCAGGGGCAAAATCGACCAAGTGGAAACAAGAAGAATTATTCAATGAATTAAACAAAGGAGGAGTTTATTCTTTGAGAAAATCAACAAGATAGATAAACCCTTACCCAGACTCTCTAGAGGGCACAGGGACAACATCCTAATTGACAAAATAAGAAAAGAAAAGGGAGACATAAGAACAGATCCTGAAGAAATCCAAAGCACCATCAGATCCTTCTGCAAAAGGCTATACTCAAAAAACTAGAAAACCTGGATGAAATGGACAAAATTCTAGACAGATACCAGGTACCAAAGTTAAATCAGGGTCAAGTTAATGTTCTAAACAGTTCCATATCCCCTAAAGAAATAGAAGCAGTCATTAATAGTCTCCCAACCAACAAAGGCCCAGGAACAGATGCGTTTAGTGCAGAGTTCTATCAGACCTTCAAAGAAGATTTAATTCCGGTTCTCCACAAACTATTCAACAAAATAGAAGTAGAACGTGCTCTACCCAACTCATTCTATGAAGCCACAATTACTCGAATACCTAAACCACAGAAAGATCCAACAAAGATAGAGAAATTCAGATCAATTTACCTTACGAATACTGATGCAAAAATCCTCAATAAAGTTTTTGCTAACCAAATCCAAGAACACATCAAAACAACCATCCATCCTGACCAAGTAGGTTTCACCCCAGGGATGCAGGGATAGTTCAATATACGGAAAACCAACAACATAATCCTATATATAAACAAACTCAAAGACAAAAACCACATGATCATATCGTTAGATGCTGAGAAAGCATTTGACAAAATCCATCATCCATTCATGATAAAAGCCTTAGAAAGATCAGGAATTCAAGGTCCATACCTAAACGTGATAAAAGCAATCTACAGCAAACAAGTAGCCAACATCAAAGTAAATGGTGAGAAGCTTGAAGCAATCCCACTAAAATCAGGGACTAGACAAGGCTCTCCACTCTTTCCCTACCTATTCAACATTGTACTTGAAATCCTAGCCAGAGTAATTAGAAAACAAAAGGAGATCAAGGGGATACAAATTGGAAAGGAAGAAGTCAAAATATCACTTTTTGCAGATGATATGACAATATATATAAGTGACCCTAAAAATTCCACCAGAGAACTCCTAAGCCTGATAAACAGCTTCAATGAAGTAGCTGGATATAAAATTAACTCAAACAAGTCAATGGCCTTTCTCTACACAAAGAATAAACAGGCTGAGAAAGAAATTAGGGAAACAACACCCTTCTCAATAGTCACAAATAATTTAAAATACCTTGGCCTGACTCTAACTAAGGAAGTGAAAGATCTGTATGACAAGAACTTCAATTCTCTGAAGAAAGAAATTAAAGAAGAACTCAGAGGATGGAAAGATCTCCCATGCTCATGGATTGGCAGGATCAACATTGTAAAAATGGCTATCTTGCCAAAAGCAATCTACAGATTCAATGCACTCCCCATCAAAATTCCAACTCAATTCTTCAACGAATTACAAAGAGCAATTTGCAAATTCATCTGGAATAACAAAAAACCTAGGATAGCAAAAACTCTCCTCAAGGATAAAAGAACCTCTGGTGGAATCACCATGCCTGACCTAAAGCTCTACTACAGAGCAATTGTGATTAAAAAAAAAAAAAAACTGCACGATAGTGGTATAGTGACAAACAACTAGACCAATGCAATAGAATTGAAGACCCAGAAATGAACCCACACATCTATGGTCACTTGATATTCTACAAGGGAGCTAACACCATCCAGTGGAAGAAAGACAGCATTTTCAACAAATGGTACTGGCACAACTGGTGGTTATCATGTAGAAGAATGGGAATTGATCCATTCCTATCTCCTTGTACTAAGGCCAATCTAAGTGGATTAAGGAACTCCACATAAAACCAGAGACACTGAAACTAATAGAGGATAAAGTGGGGAGCAGCCTTGAATATATGGGCACAGGGGAAAAATTCCTGAATAGAACAGCAATGGCCTGTGCCATAAGTTCGAGAACTGACAAATGGGACCTCATGAAACTGCAAAGCTTCTGCAAGGCAAAAGACACCGTCAATAAGACAAAAAGGCCACCAAAAGATTGGGAAAGGATCTTTACCTATCCTAAATCAGATAGGGGACTTGTGGCCTCTCTTCCCCCCAGCCTGGAACCTGCCTGCTCAAGGGTGGAGCTACCGGCTCATTCATCCTGCCACGCCTACCTAGTGCTGGAACCTGCCTTTGCTGCCTGGAGGCACACACGTGTTCGTCCTGCTACTGGACCCTGAGTTACTTGGTGGGAAATTGGGTTCCCTCCCCCTTCCTTTATAAACTGAGTGTCTGGAATTAATAAAATTAAGTCTTGATCAAGATTTGTCTTGGCTCCATTGTTTCTTCCGCCCCGTCTAGTTTCCTCTCTTTTCAGCCTAAACTGCCTTTCTCAGTGAACCGTTCGTGTTGTGGACTGCGGGCGGGCCGCAACAGTTGGCGCCCGAACAGGGACCTGAAAAATGGCAGAGGGATGCTAAGAAAAACGACTGCTGTGTAGAGCTCCACAAGAAAGGAAAGGATCTTCGTATCGGAGGAGCATCGGAGCAACGGACAGGTACACATGCTAGCGCTAGCCTAAAAAATTTCAGTTTTGTAAAGTGTTGCTGAGGATGCGGTAGGATACGAATCAAGTTTGAACCAGTGCTGACCCAACACTGTTTCTGCTTGGGGTCAGCAGTTCGTTAATCGGAACTAGATACAGAGACAGGCGGTGTGCCGCAGTTTTTTAGAAAACTGCTTAGGTGGAAGAAAGAAGGGTTCAAAATCATGGATCAGGCGGTTGTTTTTAGTTTTCAAGAGTTGCTTAAGGAAAAAGGAGTAAGGCTTAAAGTACAATTAGTAAGAAATTTTTTAGATAAGATAGATAGCTGTTGTCCATGGTTCAAAGAAGAAAAAACGATAGATCGTGAAACCTGGGAGAAAGTTGGTGAGGCCCTGAAGTGAGTTAGAGTTTGAGATTAAGCTTCAGAGGCTGAGTCTCTTAAGATATTTCTAGTTTAGATAATGATTAATGTGGTTCCTATCCTAAATAGTAAAATTTAAGATAAGATATAAAGCAATGCCTCTTTATTAAAGCGTTAAAGCTTGCTTTAATAGGTATTCATAGGTATTAATTGATATCCAAACTTCGTAATATGATAGTAATGCTTCTAATATTGATTTTAACAGTGATAAATTGTTTTAAACATAGGTTTTGCTTTCCCAAAGTTGTAGGTATTATCCTAACCTTGCACAAAAACTTAAAAATTATGGTTAAAACTGCCATTGTTCCATTGACTACAGCTTGCAGTTTGATTGCAAATTTAAGATTAATGCTCAGATTAAAAAGTATTTTACCTTTGAGTCAATACAGGGCTCTGGGCAGTCCCAGAGCGGCTTGTGGCCCTTTCTTTTGTTTTGCAAACAATGCCTAAAAAAGTTTTTCCCTGTGTTCAAGAAAATTTCTTTTTGACAGTGTTACAGATCTATTCAAATGTTTAAAATAATGCTTAAATTCAAAGATTTTTGCTTCTAGTAAACTGGTAATCACTAAAAAATTTTGCCTCTATGTATGGCTAATATAGCTTTACATTATGTAAGAAAAATGTTTATTGTTTCTGCTTCTTTACAAGAAGCCAAAAGTTTTAATCTTTCAGTATATATTGTTCCCTAAGTGAAAAGTATTTTATTAACTAATGCTTCTCAAGGAAAGTTTACCTTAAATCTTTGCTTGTCATTTTTCCAGTTTAGACTAGCTTCTAGCCTTTTAACTTTATGGCAATAGTACATCAGAGACTGTATATTCAGACTTAGTAAAATTAGGCATTTAATAGAGTCATAATGATTTTTCACTCTTCTTCAGTGTGACCAGCCATTCTAACTCAATCTTAGACTGGTCTAATATTCAGTTCAATTATTAGAGATTCCTATATTCTAAATTACCTAGCAAAGTTAATTCAAAACATTTCCCCCAAGGTCACCAAAGGCTCATCTTGCCTTTACCTTATTTGTCCTAAACTTTTTGCAAACTGACATTAAAGGTCAGTCTACAGCGGAACGCCACTGGCACCCAGTTACTTCTAATTCTTATGCATTGGTAAAATAAAAGGACACCCTGACTAATAAATGGAAGGGTCCAGATCCAGTTCTAATCTGGGGAAGAGGCTCAGTTTGTGTTTTTTCACGAGATGAAGATGAAGCACGGTGGCTACCAGAGAAATTAATTCGTCAGGTAAACACAGATTCTGTCTCTCCTCGTAAGTATCATTCTAAAGACTAAAATTCCTCTTGTGCTGGGAGTAGAAGCTCTCAGAAAAAACTGTTTTCCTCTGAGCCAATTCCCCTACAAGAGGCCAGAGATTAACTTTAGCTTTACAATTTGCATCTAAATAAAGTACCTTGACTTCTCCAAACAGAAAATTTACATTGCTACACTCTCATTGTTTAGAATTCTTCCTTCTCTCAAGCAGGTCAATCTACATTCTCCGGTTCTCCTGCCCTACGAGCAAACAGGTGGTACTGCTAATCTCCCTTCCAAGGACATCCCAGCATGTGGCTTTTCAGTCTAAGATAAGATCTAGATTTACCAGGAGAGCTAGGGAAGTAAAAATTTCATATATATTTACAAAGATTAGTTCTTATTTTGATAGAGATGGGCTTAGTCCCTTAGCTGGCCTCTGGCTTTTCACCCTTGCTGTTACTGCAAGGTGTCCTTAGTTCCTCAGGCTACTGAAAATAACAGAGATGAAGAAAAATGACTTTCAGCTCCTATTTTAACCAAAATTAATGGTGTTAATACTGACATAATTCTTATCTTGGCCTTGCTAAATCTGAGGTTGACAAGTCTCATATAGAGACCTCGCAATAACTCAAAATTGCACTACTGATTCATAATCATATGAATACAGTATGGGTACCGCTTGGCGCAGGAGATTACTGCAAAGAAAAGGTCCAGTTTGACCGTTTCTGAGTTCCCTGTGCAACACACCTGATTTAAAAGAGGTTGGTATCTGACTCCAGCTAAAAACCAAAAATACTTAAGGCTCTGCCTCCCCTCCCCAAAAGATACCAAGAGCCACAGATGTGAGTTGTTACAATGCTCACGAGAGGAATCAGGTCAATGTCCACCCAAGTAAAGGTTAAAGGCCCACTCATCTATAGATGAAAAGAATCATTTGATCACCTCTGTTAAGCATTGCCTATTTAAACTTAATTAATAGGGGGGAGAGAGATTGGAGACCTTGCTGTCGTAAGGGCAAGCCCTTCACTGCCTCCCACCCAAAAAAATAAAAAAGCCAATTGGCCTTGTACTAGGAGCCAGCCAGTCTTCACCCCTTCTCCCTGTTCCCCTGCCTGTCACCCAAAATTGCAGAGGATTATAAGCTCAGTGTTATTCTAAAATCATTTAGTTAAACTCAGCCAGGGTTCCAACGCCCTACTTAAAATGTAAACAGGTAGCTACCTATTCAGCACTAATTAGCATTATAAAGTCAGAGCCTACAGCCCAGCGCTGCTATTCAGTCAGTGCTTTAAAGACAGTCTTAGCCAGATACAGTTTACCATTAGAAAAGTTAGGGAATCCCACGGAAATAGGTTTTTTCCTTAGCCCTAAAAACTCAGGCAAAACTATTGAACATAGATAATTTTTCTGCCACAGGCCACCCCCTTTTTTTTATTTTTTGTTTTGTTATCTAATGGGGGGAAATGTGGCCTCCCTTCCCCCCAGCCTGGAACCTGCCTGCTCAAGGGTGGAGCTACCGGCTCATTCGTCCTGCCACGCCTACCTACTGCTGGAACCTGCCTTTGCTGCCTGGAGGCACACACGTGTTCGTCCTGCTACTGGACCCTGAGTTACTTGGTGGGAAATTGGGTTCCCTCCCCCTTCCTTTATAAACTGAGTGTCTGGAATTAATAAAATTAAGTCTTGATCAATATTTGTCTTGGCTCCATTGTTTCTTCCGCCCCGTCTAGTTTCCTCTCTTTTCAGCCTAAACTGCCTTTCTCAGTGAACCGTTCGTGTTGTGGACTGCGGGCGGGCCGCAACAGGACTAATATCCAATATATATAAAGAACTCAAGAACGTGGACTCCAGAAAATGAAATAACCCCATTAAAAAGTGAGGCTCAGAGCTAAACAAAGAATTCTTACCTGAGTAATACCAAATGGCTGAGAAGCTCCTGAAAAAAATGTTCAGCATCCTTAATCATCAGAGATATGCAAATCAAAACAAACCTGCGATTCCATCTCACACCAGTCAGAATGGCTAAGATAAAAATTCAGGTGACAGCAGATGCTGGCAAGGCTGTGGAGAAAGAGGAACACTCCTCCATTGGTGGTGGGATTGCAAGCTTGTACAACCACTCTGGGAATCATTCTAGTGGTTCCTCAGAAAATTGTACATTGTACTACCAGCAGATCCCGCAATACCTCACCTGGGCATATCTACAGAAGATATCCCAACGGGTAAGAAGCACACATGCTCCACTCTGTGCATAGCAGCCTTATTTATAATAGCCAGAAGCTGGAAAGAACCCAAATGCCCCTCAACAGAGGAATGGATACAGAAAATGTGGTACATTTACACAATGGAGTATTACTCAGTTATTAAAAAGAATGAATTTATGAAATTCCTAGGCAAATGGATGGACCTGGAGTGCTTCATCCTGAGTGAGGTAACCCAATCACAAAATAACTCAAATGATATGTATTCACTGATAAGTGGATATTGGCCCAGAAACTTAGTATACCCGAGATATAAGATAAATTTACAAAACACATGAAACTGAAGAAGAACAAGGACCAAAGTGTGCACACTTTGCCCCTTCTTAGAATTGGAAACAATCACCCATGGAAGGAGTTACAGAGACAAAATTTGGAGCTGAGACAAAAGGATGGACCATCTAGAGACTGCCATATCTAGGGATCCATCCTATAATTAGCCTCCAAACGATAACACCATTGCATACACTAGCAAGCATTTGTTGAAAGGACACTGATATAGCTGTCTCTTGTGAGACTATACAGAGGTCTAGCAAACACATAAGTGGATGCTCACAGTCAGCTATTGGATGGATCACAGGGCCCCCAATGGAGGAGCTAGAGAAAGTACCCAAGGAGATAAAGAGATCTGCAACCCTGTAGGTGCAACAATATTATGAACTAACCAGTACCCCGGAGCTCTTGACTCTAGCTGCATATGTATCAAAAGATGGCCTAGTCGGCCATCACTGGAAAGAGAGGCCCATTGGACATGCAAACTTTATATGCCCCAGTACAGGGGAATGCCAGGGCCAAAAAGTGGGAATGGGTGGGTACGGGAGTAGATGGGAGGGTATGGGGGACTTTTGGGATAGCATTGGAAATGTAATTGAGGAAAATAAGTAAAAAAAAAAATTAAAATAAAAGAAATGTGCAAAATAAATAAGATAAACTTAAATTTCAAAAAAGAGTTATTTAAGTTCCACAAATATTTGAAGGGGGGATGATTAATACACAAATTAATCCCTCATAATTTCAGTCAAAATATTCTCCACATTACATATTTTATTCCATGAAGATTCTATTTTTTAGCCGGGCGGTGGTGGCACACACCTTTAATCCCAGCACTTGGGAGGCAGAGGCAGGCAGATTTCTGAGTTCGAGGCCCACCTGGTCTACAGAGTGAGTTTCAGGACATCCAGGACTATACAGAGAAATACTGCCTCGAAAAACCAAAAACCAACCCCCCCCAAAAAAAAACAAAAAAGAATCCATCATTTCAATGAGCTGATTACTACACTTTCTTGCTATTGGGGAGATTGGGGAGAAATATGAATCTCATTTGTCCCACAACCGAAACTACCCAATGTGAAAAAAATATACCACTAATCAAGACATTTCTTATGAAGAAGGTAGCAAGAAAGGCAGGGCTGCCTCTACGTAAATGCTGGGGGCCGTGCAGGTGCAAAGGCATCTCCTTAAAGAGGACCCAACTGAGTTCTGCCTGTGACACCAGCATTCATGCAGGAGGACCTAACAGTGGAACAGTTGAGGAGCAAGGATTGTTGGTGCAAATAATGCCAGCTAATCAGGAACTGCTGTTTAGAATAGATACTTTCTTGGAACCCATTGGGGCCTAGGTAGAGGGATTAAAGGAGCTTGCAGCAATGCTCAGATGAGCTTGCTGCAGCATTCCTCTCCTGCTCCTGTTGTCTTTGACTCTCTTCCATCAATCCCACAACCCTCAAGTGCAGATAGGGTCGGGGGGAGATCTGTCCAGGGCACATGCAGTATCTGACACCCAATGTGGTTGATGGACTACTTCATCTTCCTCATTTTGTGGCTGCTTGTGGACCTCCTTTTCTCGGGCCTCGTTCTTGCCTGTTGCTCCAAAGACTGTGCTCCTGCCTCGAACTGATCCGATCTTCTCCTTACAATGGTGCAGTTGTGCTCCCTTTAGTTGCTCATTTGGTGAGTGGACCCCTCAGTGTTTTAGGTAGTGTATCCCACGAAGATGCGTGTGTTAACCTCATTTCTGTCTCCTTTTCCATTTCAGTCCATCCTGGTAATCTCGATGTTTGTTTCGGTTTGGGTCGAGGGTGAATGTTCAGTTAGTATGAGGCAAGCATGAGGTAAGCATAAGGCATGTATGAGGCAAGCATGCAGTCATTGTGTGGTGACCATATTTTTGTTTTTCTTTGTCTTTGAGTGAGCATGCTGTGGCAAGCATGCAGGGAGCATGCAGTGGCCATATTTGTTCTTGTCATTGGGTGATCATGCTGTGATGAGTGTGAGGCAGCCATCTTTTCGGTCTTCTTTGTCTTTGTCCATTCATTTTAACTTTTGGTCTGGATTCGTCCTGGTACTTGACGTAGGGGCTGACTTCTTAGGTTGTGTTGCCCGGGGTCAGCTCCAGAATGTATTTTCCTTCCTGGGTACACCATCCAGGAATAATGCCTTTCAGCTACACCTGATATAGTCCCCTTCTTAGTACACCATGACTTTCATCACTTCTTCTGTCATATTTGTCACATTTGTTCATTGTTTGTTTCTTTTGTGCTCATTGTCTTCATGGGTTCTCTCCCCTTTATCACAAAGGAACCCCAGATTAGGGCTCTGAAAACACTTCTGTTTACGTGTGTTCTCAAGGTTAAGACTTATGACCTAGACCAATTTTGCTATATTGACCCCCTGTATATTTCCGGAGAACACATGTGACCTGACTTCTGAATGCATGTTTTCTTCCATGCCTGAAAGCAGAGGAACAGTCTGGGATTATCCCTCCCTTGTTCTTTGCCCTGATCCTCCTGGCAGTCATTTCCTGTCTTAAGAATTCTTCCACAGTGGAAGTGGTGGCTGCCCTTAACAAACACAGCCAGGATCATGCTAATATTCACCTTTCCATTACTGACCCCATCCCACTTTTTACAGCAAACAGGTTGATTTTAGCGATAAGGATGGGGGTTCCTCTGCTTCAGAGTCCATGCTGGTCTCTGGCACCTCTGTCCAAGTTTCCTTGCTCACTAATCCTTCCATTCCAGCCCTATTGGAGGTACCACTAGCTCACACCTCGCTTGATTTAGGTATGAAACTTCAGTCTCCTCACTAGTCATAAATCACCAAAGGATTCCCCCAGGAATATCACATCCACCCCTGACTCACTGTAAATTAGTCCCTCAAATGACCACTTTTGTGAGACTTCTTATCCCTTGCAAGCACTGACAGCCTGCACTAGGTGTAAAATTTGCCAGGGCCTGCCCAATGTTATTATTTAAGCTCACAGTTGGTATGTGGAGGTTTATCACACATGATGTTTCCAATATTATTTTCTATGTTAGCAGGGATCCCATTAGATTTCAATACAATCCCATTATGAACAACTGGGATTCATTCTAATTGTCTAATTGATCCTTCTAATTGTCTTGATTTATGCTTCCTTACTCTCCTAAATTTTGGTCATTTCTTTCATGGGGCAATATTAAGAAAGAAGGTATATGACCACTTGTGGATAGCCCATATACACCATAATGGTAGTAATGGTTATACTAATAATTATTTTGTTTAAGTATATCCCAAAGCTTATGTCCAGTCAGCATTCCATAAATAAGGTGACCCTCCAGGTGCTGATGGCTCACCAAAATCCTGATTGCAGCCCCCTAAGGAAGCGATCAAAGTGTGGATGGCAGAGATCCATGAAACCACCATGTAGGCTGTTCCTCATCTTGCCCTGTGTGACATGCCTCCAGAGTGATAGCTCCTTGAGCACTATAAATTAATGATGGGTATGATCCTGGTAAACAGGAAAACCTAAGAGAGACACAGCCCAATATACTGGGAATCCTCCGAGGTAGGATCAACAATGTCGAGTTGAGACAGCTGCCTCTGTAAATGCTGAAGGCCATGCAGCTGCAAAAGCGTCTCCAGTAAGAGGACCAAGTTGAGGACTCCCTGTGACACCAACATTTCTGCAGGAGGATCTAACTGAGGACTGCCTGAAAGAACAAGGATTGCTGGTACAAATAATACCATCCAATCATTAAGTGCTGTTTAGAGTAGATAATTTCATGGGACCAATATGGGGTAGGTGGATGGTATTAAAGGAGCTACATTGAGCTGGGCTTCTACCTGTCTACCTCTGTTCTCCTGTATGTCTTTAAGAGGGTTATTGATGTCCTCCTTAAGGTCCTCTATCGTCTTCATGAGATTGGATTTTAGGTTGCAGTCTTGCTTTTCAGGTGTTTTAGGATATCCAGGGCTTCCTGTGGTGGGAAAACTGGGTTCTGATGGTGCCATGTGACATTCTTTTCTGTTGCAAATAATCTTGTGCTTGCCTCTCATAACAGGTGTTAACTACCCTTGATGTTTCTGACTGGATCCTGTCCCTCATATGAGCCTGGGAGCCTGGGAGCCTGGGAGCCTGATTGTGTCAGAGCACCTGGGAGTCAGCTGTCTATGAATGTGGGAGGGTGCCTGGAGTGCTGCCTCTGCCTCAGGCCAAGTTCTGAATACTGTGACCATAAGTGATGAATTCGCTATTCCAGCCATAAAGAGATCTCAGAGGATAAAGCATAGATCCTGCAAGAGTAAAATTATATTTTAAGTCCAAGATCCCAGTTAAAGCCATTTTGGAGGTTAGAAACAAAGTTCAGAGCTTAAGCACATTAGGTTGTCTACCACAAGAACTTTTCTTCTTCCCCAGCATACCTGTCTCTCAACTGACAATCTCTTATAACTTAAGCTACAGTAGATTTTATTTCCTTTTCTGGTGCCCATGATACATTCCCACAGACACCCATACTCACACAACAATAAACATTAGAGCCACTTTAGTCCTCGTAGGCAGGACAAACATAAGCAACCTAACTAAGCACTTTTGCCAAAATAGTTCAGTCTAGAATCAGAAAATTTGCTTCCTCATTTACAAGTACAGAGCACCTCCATATGTGATGCAAAGAAAATCAAGTGTACCTCTAGAAGGGCTCTATTCTATTCACTGAAATACTGACTCTGGATGCATCAGACAATAATCATTCCCTCTATATCCTCCAACTTCAGCATTCAGCAATTCATTTTCTTTAATAGGTGTCTTAGTCAGGTTTTCTATTCCTACACAAACATCATGACCAAGAAGCAAGTTGGGGAGGAAAGGGCTTATTCAGCTTACTTTTCCACATTGCTGTTCATCACCAAGGAAGTTAGGACTGGAACTCAAGCAGGGCAGGGAGCAGGAGCTGATGCAGAGGCCATGGAGGGATGTTCATTACTGGCTTGCTTCCCCTGGCTTGCTCAGCCTGCTCCCTTATAGAACCCAAGACTACCAGCCCAGAGATGGTCCCACCCACAAGGGGCCTTTCCCCCTTTATCACTAATTGAGAAAATGCCTTACAGTTGGATCTCATGGAGGCATTTCCTCAACTGAAACTCCTTTTTCTGTGATAACTACAGTTGTGTCAAGTTGACACAAAAGTAGCCAGTACAATAGGAATTTTACTCCTTCTGTGAGTTGAGTGTTTTCCCTTAACACAGTCATGATATAAGTTATTTCAGTTGAACCAATATATAAAGGGGAATCATTAAGAAACAAATTATTCCCTCATAATTTTGGCCAATTTCCTTTACATTATATATTTTATTACATAGATAAACCATATTTTATAGGAGTTGATTGCTACATTTACTTGCTTTTGGAGAGATTGGGAAGATTGGGGAAAAAGGTATGAATCTCATTTGTCCAACAACCGACACTAATCAATGTGCAATAATATAACATTAACAGAGAAATTTCTTAATGTAGTATGTACCTGGAATGGCAGGGCTGCCTCTGTGTAAACTCTGGGGGCGATGCAGCTGCAAAAGCATCTCCTTGAAGAGGTTCTTTGAGGACTGCCTGTGACACTAGTATTCCTGCAGGAGGACCTAATTGTGGACTGCCTGAGAGAGCAAGGATTGATGGTGCAAATAATGCCAGACAATCAGGAAGTGCTGCTTAGAGTGGATAATTTTTTGGAACCCATGGGGGCATGGACGGAGAGAATTAAAGGAGCTTGCAGCAGTGCTCAGATGAGCTTGCTGCAGCATTTCTCACATGCTCCCAGAGTCTGTGTTGTTGATTCTGTGTCAATATACCCCTAAGCCCCAAGATTAGATAGGGTCAGACAGAGAGCTTTCCAGGACACAGGAAATATTGAAGGATACTATGCTAGGTAAATACATTAGTACTCACTGTAAGTCATTGAAATATATTTTCATTCAGTCTCTGTTGAATAATACCTGTCCTGCTCAATTTCTAACTCAGAGTAGTCTATCACTATCTATATACATCCTTGAATGAACCCATATCAGACAAGAATTTTGATAAAACAAAGACTCACCCTTGCTGTCTAATCAGCATCCACATTTGCTCCAAACTTTCTTCCACCACTACACTCTGAATAAATTGTTCAACTTAAGCTGTCTGCAGCAAGAATCCTGAACATCTATCTAGTTATATTCTGCTCTCTCTAATCTTCTTCATATTTTTGTGTCTATTAAACCCTACTTCAGTCCTTGGCTACAATATCTAAGTAAATGGGTATAAATGTTTCTGAGTCTTTGTTCTGAGGGAGTACATTATTGACCCACAGTTCAGGACCATCTCATGTCATCCATACACATATCTCTGTGGTCCTCACCAAAGTCTTCTTCCATATTACATAATGAGTATCACAGAATTATATGCTCTTATGTAGCAATTAACTTGGAATGTCTTCTCCAATGTATAGTAGGTATAGATCGATCCATCATGATAAAATGGGTATATTGTTACAGGAACGTAGATTCTTGTCTTAGATGGCATCAAGATTATAATCTGCCTCTATTAGGGACATTGGGCTTTCAAAGCTGGTTGTGCAGAGTAAATTATAAGTTCTGATATGGGTCAGTTCAAGGATGTACATAGACTGTATTAGGTTGCTCAGCGATCTAAATTGATCAGGGCCAGGTACTATTCAACAGATATTGAATAAACAATCTAAATCTCATCTGCCATTTCTAAGCCCATCTCACTGGACCAGATTTGAAGTAATTGACCCACATAAAAAAGGTAACAGGCACTAACTTCATCATGCATTCCCGACTATAGTGAATATTTCAATGTGTAAGATTAGTGGTATACATCATAGTAGCATCTACACAATGACTCATCGATGTAAGGTCATGATCAGTAGCAACTTCATCCTTGAGATCTTGCTATGAAAACTTGTTCTGAAATCTGCCGTGAAACTATATCCAGATATTTGTGTTTTCTCAAGCCCCCAGAACATTAGTACCTCCATTGACATTTTGGAATCACTGTGAATGGCTGTCGTAAATGACAGGAGGTGTGTGCATAAAATGCTCACATAAAAATGAAATGGTAGTGAGAATTTGGAATTGTTTCTTTAAAAACACAGAAATGTTATAAGAATCTGTTTTCATTTTAATCCCAGGTATGGGAATATGATGCTGCTTTACAGCAGCTGATTATAATTTGCCTCAAGCTCTAGCAAAGGCATGATTTTTCCAGCTGCAGATACTATTTGTGATTGTATCATGTTTGGAATTCTGGGGACTTCTCAGAAGATATATAAATGCTAGGATACTGAGAGTAGGTTCAGGTTGTTGGTTGGTTGTCTGTAGCTGTTCATTACTGTTGGCTACAGTTTGTTGATGAGTCATGTAGAAAGAAGAAATAAAAAACCAGAAGAGAAAGAAGAGGAGGAATCAGAGGAGGAGGAGGAAGAAGAAATTAGATATCTTGAAAATGAAAACTTGCCCCAAGGAGCTCAAAATCCCTAATCAGCGATAAGTAGTCTAGCAATAATATCCCCCCGCCATTTTTTTTACTGCTAACTTTATTCAAGGATCTGTTTCTGGTTTTGCTCTATTCTTTTTTTCTCTCATAATTAGTGCTGATAGTTTGAATGGATATGAAAAAAAAGATGTGCAGAATGGTGGAAGAAAGAAGAACCAAAAATGTAGCAAACCCCAGCTACACTGAACACCTCATTGGTATTTAGCTATCAGTCCCATCTGAAAAAATCAGCCACACAAAGAAACCTTTTCTAGCAGTATATTGATTTCCAAGACTATGAGATCCTCATGGGTGAGGACACGTGGTCTGAAGAGCAAATCTGTGACAGACATATGTGATATGCTCAATTCAACCCCATGGCATGTGTTTAAATGTAGATATCACAATACAAACATTTAAACTGTATTTTTCTCTGACTAAAATAAGTCACCAGAATTGATTTTCCTGACTGTGCTTTGTTTAATTGTTCATTCATTTGTGTTTTCTTTCATTGTCTTTCTTTCTTTCTTGTGTTTTCTTTCTTTGTCTTAGTTAATTATGAATACAGTGTCATTCATAATATGTTGGATATGTGGTCTTCCACTTATGTATGGTCCACCTACAAGTATCTCTCTTCAAGAAAGTTGATTGCCTGAGTAGCTATAAATTGACAGTAGCTCTTCAGCCAGACATGGGAATTAATGCCTATCTCTCCTGTCTTAATCCTGCACAGACCTTATACATGCCGTCACCACCATTATGAATTCATGTATGCTGCTTCCCAAATGTGTCTCAAATAGCATATACACTCTGTGTAATCATATACCACTTTGGGCTCTTACTATCATTATGCCTCCTCCTCCAGGAGGAGGGCATGATATATGTTCCATGGAGTGCTGAAAATTCCATGTTTTCTTATTCTCCTCACCTTGACCACTTGTGGGTCTCTCTGTTAATTGCCATCTATGACAAACATAAGCTATTGATAAGAATTCATCCAGAAGATGTTCCAACCGGTAAGAAGGACACATGCTCCACTGTGTTCATAGCAGCCTTATTTATAACAGCCAGAAGCTGGAAAGAACCCAGATGCCCCTCAACAGAGGAATGGATACAGAAAATGTGGTACATTTACACAATGGAGTACTACTCAGCTATTAAAAAGAATGAATTTGGGGGCTGGTGAGATGGCTCAGTGGGTAAGAGCACCCGACTGCTCTTCCGAAGGTCCAGAGTTCAAATCCCAGCAACCACATGGTGGCTCACAACCATCCGCAACGAGATCTGGCGCCCTCTTCTGGAGTGTCTGAAGACAGCTACAGTGTACTTACATATAATAAATAAATAAATCTTTAAAAAAAAAAAAAAAGAATGAATTTATGAGATTGCTAGGCAAATGGGTGGACCTGGAGGGCATCATCCTGAGTGAGGTAACCAAATCACAAAAGAACTTGCACAATATGTACTCACTGATAAGTGGATATTAGCCCAGAAATTTAGAACACCCAAGATATAAGATACAATTTGATAAACGCATGAAATTCAAGAAGACCAAAGACCAAAGTGTGGACAGTTTGCCCCTTCTTAAAATTGGGAACAAAATACCCATGGAAGGAGTTACAGAGACAAAGTTTGGAGCTGAGACGAAAGGATGGACCATCTAGAGACTGCCATATCCGGGGATCCATCCCATAATCAGCTTCCAAACGCTGCCACCATTGCATACACTAGCAAGATTTTGCTGAAAGGACCCAGATATAGCTGTCTCTTGTGAGACTATGCCAGGGCCTGGCAAACACAGAAGTGGATGCTCACAGACAGCTATTGGATGGATCACAGGGCCCCCAATGGAGGAGCTAGAGAAAGTACCCAAGGAGCTGAAGGTATCTGCAATCCTATACGTGGAACAACAATATGAACTAACCAATACCCCACAAATTCATAACCCCACACCCACAGAGACCAGCCCAAAAAACAAGGGATGATAGCCTATCTCAGAATGGGCCATCTGCACTGGACAGCCCTATTTCATCATATGGTTAGAAGTCCATGACAGAGGCATGCAGACAACTGACAACCTGTGACCCCCCTAGCACCCATCAATGAAATTTTTGATACCCTAGATAGTTTCCCTGGTTCCTATAAAAAAAAAAAAAAAAAAAAAAAAAAAAAAAAAAAAAAAGCTTTCATGCCTTTGTTTGAGGTAGTTATTTCAATGAATGATTGACCCTTGAACGATGATTGTTTCTGCACAATAAGCGCTCTTTGCTTTTACATACTATCTGAGTCTGGGGTTTTCCGTCATCGATTTTCATACCCTTTCATTATGTAGCAGATGGATATTAGCTACAGTTTTCCTGTTCTAAGTGTGAAATCACATTAACAAATATCATATTTTGTATCGTAATAAACTCATTCATTTTTTAAATCCTTGGAATCATTCTGCGAATGGGTCATATAGTGAATAATGGACTTTTGAGACTCTCCATTTTCATTCAAGGAGGTTTAGCATGAGAAGAGGATGGGGAGGAGGAGGGGCAGGTACAAAAGAAGAAGAGGAAGAAGAACAATAAGAAGGAGAATAAGAAGAACATGAAGAGGAGGAGGAGGGTGAGGAAGAGAAAAATAAATCAAACAAAAAGGGGAGGAGGACAGCATGGGGAGGAGGAGCCTCAGCAGCAGCATGAGGAATGATAGGAGGACAGGAGGAGGAGGACAAGGAGAAGGAAGACGAGGAGGAGGGGGTAGAAAATCCTGTTTACTGTTGGAAGACAAAAAAGTAAGCTATTGAAAGATATGCAAAAGTGATACTGAATGACAGATCTTGCAGATCAGAAAATGGGTCAGCTCCTAGAGTAGAAGGCTGAGCCAGGAAACTTTATGCTGCTGTGTGGCTTCCGCACAGTCTAACCCCAAGGGAGGTGCTCATGTCACTCAAGATTCACTGGCCAATCCAGGTCTCCAGGAAGATTCTCGAATCAGAGGAAGAGAAGGGCTCTTTCGGATGATGCTTTGTTCCCTGCTGCAGCTTAACCTCCATTGCTGAGCAGGTTTCTGTGGTTGGTGTGATGTGCTTTGACCTCTACTGCTGAGTGCCATAGGGGAGTGAGAGCCGCGAGCTACTGAGTCTCATCATGGTGAGCATGTAACCTCTGTCCCTAGCCTGAATAGGCAGTGGATGGAGGGGGTAGAGGGTGGAAACTAGCAGCCACCTCTAAGGTTCCTTGTGGTCCTGGCCAGTAAATATTCTTATCCAGTCCAAATGAATAACTTCATTATGGGAGCAGGTTCTACAAAAAGCATTTTGGAGCGAGGGATTTCATGTAGAAACAACCTTGGCAGGATACCAAAATCTTTTTGTTTGTTTGTTTGTTTGTTTGTTTGTTTGTTTTTTGAGACAGGGTTTCTCTTTATAGCCCTGGCTGTCCTGGAACTCACTTTGTAGACCAGGCTAGCCTCAAACTCA
This sequence comes from Mus caroli, assembly GCF_978045245.1. NCBI lineage: Eukaryota > Metazoa > Chordata > Mammalia > Rodentia > Muridae > Mus > Mus caroli. The sequence continues at coordinate 58,486,913 of NW_028227270.1, read as the reverse complement.
GAAATCTGCCTGCCTCTGCCTCCTGAGTGCTGGGATTAAAGGCGTGCACCACCACGCCCGACTTTTTTATTTTTTATTTTTTTCTCGAGACAGGGTTTCTCTGTGTAGCCCTAGCTGTCCTGGAACTCACTTTGTTGACCAGGCTGGCCTCGAACTCAGAAATCCGCCTGACTCTGTCTCCCAAATGCTGGGATTAGAGGCGAGGTCCACCTCTGCCCAGCCAAGGATACTAAATTCTGAGAGACCTAGATTCTTGGTGAATTTCAAAAATTCGAGACCTTGCTATTTAAGATCCATTTGGAAGTAATTTTGTGGAAGTTATAAACCACATCTCACAGACTGGGTAGCACTCCAAATTTAAGCTGTGATGAGAATAGAATCTATGATGTAAAGGATTCTCCAATACTTAGGAAATAGTAAGTCACACCTACAAGAATTTAACTGAGGGAGGGACTGCCTCTAAAACACCCACCAATAAGTAGCATGGTAACTGAGCATCTTAGAGATAAGGATGCTGGGATACACAGGGTTGTTCATCAGGATTGTCAGGAAATATAGCTCCAGGTCATAAGAAAAGAAGACAAACCTGATTAACAAACTGCCACTAGGCCCATCTCCAGATTAAGGTCAGTATTTTAAAAATCTGCACAAAGGAGCATTGTGGGATCACAACCAAAATTAAGGCCAGGTGTGCCATAAAGGACCATTTTTCTTCTTGTGAAAAGCATAGTTCTGCCACATGGGTCAGACATCTGGTGGAAACCATTTGAAAAGGAAAAAACCCTGTTGTGGTTGAAGGAGGAAAATTACTGGCCACCTGAACTCTTCACCCCAGAATCCAACCCCTCCCAACTGAAGACCTGAACTCTTCAACTCAGAGTCTGACCCCCTCCCAACTGAGGACTGTTCCAAGAACATTTTTTAGATAAAGGCTTCCTGGAACAACCCCAAGAACATTTTTGAGATAAAAGAACCACCTCAGAATGTTCCAATAGATCGGGTACATTGCCAAAATATAGGACACGACCCCTTGGTTACGTAAAACCCTTGGCAAAACCCCTCAGTTAAGCAAACTTGTACTTTTCCCTGCCCCACTCCTCCACTTGGCTTTTTCCTATATAAGCCTGTGAAAAATTTGGGTCGTGGTCGATTCTCCTCTACACCATGCCTGGTGTATGAGTTTCGACCCCAGAGCTCTGGTTTATGTGCTTTTTATGTGCTTTCTTGTTGTTGCTTTATTAAATCTTACTCTCTACATCTTAAGTTCGGTCTCAGTGTTTTCTTGGGTACGCGGCTGTCCCGAGGCTTGAGTGAGGGTCTGCCCTCCAGGGGTCTTTCAGTGGTAAGGACTGGCCTGAACAAGAAAAGCTTTCCATGAGGCCTTTAAGAATAGAGAATTACATAGGTCCTTCTCAAACCCAGGCACATGCTTGGTAGAGCCTAAAATGATCTGGGGCCTTCCCTAAGGCCTTGAGGTATTTATCAGAAAACAAAAAACTGAGCTCCTCTGAAACCAGACATATGCTTGGAAGAGCTGATAATGGTCTGGGTCCAGGTCCTTTGGAGAGGGAATATCTCTCATCCTGAGATTCCAACAATTCCTATCACATGGGGCAGATATCAGTTGCAAACCACTGTAGGCGTGGTCAGTAATGTTGATGAGATTGCCCTGCTCTCAGTGAGCAGCATTGTTTGATTAGATCCCTCTTTAGTTTGTTCCATTATATGGTTGATTCTGCTGACTTCATGGAAGTCTCTCATTTCTTTCCATTTTCCCCCTGTTGGTAGTATATAAGCTGCTAGTCTTCAGAAACTTCCTTAGCATAAGTTATCTCCTGGCCAACCATCCCAACATTTATACTTTCTGCCTTCTACTTTTTTATCTTTTGCATCCTCTGAGACCATCCACTTAGGGCTGTGTCACTGAAGAATGGCCTACTGTTTGAGGGTATTGGTGAAGTTAAGAAATGATTAATAAGGCCAGGCGTGGTGGCGGACACCTTGAATCCCAGCATTCGGGAGGCAGAGGCAGAGGCAGAGGCAGGTAGATTTCTGAGTTCAAGGCCAGCCTGGTCTACAAAGTGAGTTCCAGACAGCCAGGGCTATACAGAGAAATCCTGTCTCGAACTGCCACCCACCCCACCCCCCATGCCGCCGCCAAAAAAAAATAAAAAATGATTGGTGAAATATAGTTTCTATGTAAATCTCCCAGCTGCAAGTGGTTACACCAAGTAGGCTCCACTCCATCCTTAAATTGTTCACAGTATAATCTAGGGTGTAAACCTAAAAGAGACATAAGGATGACAGAGTATATGGGATGCAAAATCTCTTCTGGGCTGGCTCTTCTTTCAGCATTAGCCAGAGCTAGATGAGTGGTATTGTTACAGAGATTTTTTTTTTGTCCTAATTAATATTTTAATTGTGTCTTGGCTGATTTCCTTCTGATTTCCTCCCTGGGCAGGCATATTAATTCTAGAAGAGCTGTATTTTCAGCCCTTTAGAAAAATGTTTCTGAAACAAACTGTGTTGCCTCAGGGGCACTGGCACACATCCCAGTCTGTTGCTCCTCAGGGCAATGGCCTTAATTTCTAAATTCTTAAGTTAGAGGGAAGTAGCACAACAGAGTTTTTAAATTACCCATTTGAGTCATGGAACAGGGAAAGAATTTGCAAGTGGAGCATGGCTTCTGCCCTCAGACTGGAACAGGAGGACCAGTGTCCTGTGTACAGTGCAGAGTGAAACAGGGTAGGCAATAGCTTCATCAAAGACTAACTAAAGTTTATGGCACTCAGCTGCAGGGCTCACTGTTATGAAGTAGAACCTGATTGACAGAGTGGGTGTTTTTTTTAATTTCCTTGCAAGTGTTAATTCATACATTCTAATGTAAACACATAAGATTAGTGGAAGTACAATTTGGAGAAATGAAGTTGATCCAATGAATATTGAATTTCCAATTAGGGTACTGTACTATGTGGTTATGTGCAGTCCTCATTCACATACTTATTCAGCTTACATATTTGGGATACAGACCATTCATTGGCTGCAGCTATGTGTGTCAGGTTGCAGCAATGCCATTGTCTCTGCCAGGAAGTGGCCTGTTCTTTTCAAAGTTAATATATCTATTCATTTTTGTAATTATATTTATTTTCCTCAAAAGTCCATTGGTGGTATTACTTCTTACATTTCATTTTTTAAGGGATCGCTCCTTAATCCCTTATTTGTTTCAATTCTCCAGTGTTTCCCAATCACTCAGAATTTCAATTATTTTTCCAATTTGCTTTGATTATTTGTTTCTGTTCATAGCAGTATCTTCTGTAGCTCAGGCTTGCCTTATCCTATATAATTGAGAATTTCTTTGAACACTCAATTTTGCCTCTGCCACCCAATTCCTTGAAGATAGTCCTGCAACAACTTCCAGGCTGTCACCTGACTAGTGGGAAGGAAAAAGGACCAGTGCACGTGTGTTTTCTGATGTCTCAGTCCTTTTGAGGGTAATTACAAGTAATGAAGAACATTTGTAAGAATTGACTTCACTGACAACTAGTGAATCGGGTATAGTCACAACACAAGGGAGGGTAGAAAGGAAGGTGTTGGCATGGATATCGAGTAGTCACGTAATTGTTTTAAATGATCAGTACCCATCAAAATGGAACATTTTTCAGTATTCACAGACCTAGGAAGTCTACAAGCTGAGTAAGAAAATGAACGTATTTCTATAAGCCAAATTACTATACTAACCCTAGTTCAGTCAATACAGAATAACTTTAAAACTGTTGTGACTATGATGAACAGAAATTAATTTTTGCTGTCTGAAAATGCACAATCTGAGAGAAAAGAGGTGAATAATACTTGGCAGGCCCTAGTGCACATGCTTAGACCTGGAGACTATTGGAACAAAAAGCCTGTTTCAACTTTTTAAAATAATTTCTGCATTTATACTTAAACCATTTCAACCTTCTTTTTCCTTCCTACTGCTGAGTCTCCAACCATGGAACAATTGCTTGATGTGCCTATTTAACAAACCAGCATCCCTCCTACAGGATATTGCTGGAATATACTGACTTTCAGCTCAGGGTTTTGGGGTGTGGTACCCTTCTCCCAGCTGCCCTTTCTCATGCCATGCAAGCATGTTGTTACCTGGTCTTTTCATGTACGATTTACCCTTCTGTCCTCTTGGTGTTATTCTAACCTCTCCTCCCTCTCCCCACAGAGCTCAGGACCATGTCTACTCTGGCCTCAGATGTCCCTGCTTCAGGCTGTGCTCTCCTTTTTATCTATAATAAACTTCCTACTCCACCTTCCTTGGGAGATCACATTTTTTTCTATCTATTGCTTTTTTCATTCATTTCCCTTTGCCCTTCTTGCTTTCAATGTTGTCAGATGTTTTGTTTCAATAGTTGTCACTGAGTGAATTTGACTTAAGTTTGGGGACACGACTTTCCGGCTATGGGGTAGCCATGGCTGCACTGGATATCAGTGTGTAAAGAAATGTGCACACAATGGAACTTGTTTCGTAGAAGATGAGCACGTGCTCTAGGAAACAGAAGAATTCTTCAAAACTACAAATTCTCCATTCTAGGGCTCTGTCAGACCTTATGGTGGAAGGATGGATCTGCTTATGTCTGTACTCTCCAAATTGCATGATTACTAATCATCCAATAGGGGAGCTAGTACAGTCCTGAAACCTGGCTGGGTGGTTCAAGCTAATGATGGATGCTGTAGAGGACTAGCAGTCAGAAGTGCCAGAGGGAGAGAACCTGCAGGTTTTTCCAGGATTCTCCTCAGACATAGCCATTTAGTAACTGAGGGAGACCACAGTCCTACCATGATGAGGGTGAGGACCACTGACCCCAGTACAGAAAGAGGATATTGATGGAGCTATCAGAGTCCCAACTGGGGGAACTAGCATTGACTGTGAGCCACTCTGTTCTGTTGATCTGGGCAGGAGCCCTCGACTTTCTTTCCTCCCTGAGAGTGTATTCTTTGGGGAAGAGGAGGCTCTACAGTTCTGGCCACAGGAAGTTGTACTACTTATAATATCACTATACAATGTGCACACACAGGTTTTTGTTCTGCATTTTGAACACATGTAGGGAAACTTCAAGTATGGTTTGAGAAGTTCTGGATGTTCTACTCCACAATTCAGTTTCATCTGATGAATTTTACAGCTTAGGAACTGGTAGAATGGAGGTGCTTCAGACTTACTTGAGAAGAATCCTTTTAACTTTCTACTACTACCAGTCCCAATGGAATGATTCTGACAAAATCAATTCCATGGTACAAAGAAAGTTTCTGTGATACAGAGGTGTTTGATGTGTGCAGCGTATTGCACTGTGGATAAAGCAGATTGTACACATCATGTGCAATAAGTCATGTGACAAGAAGCAGACATTAAATTGTTCTTTAAATTTGTTTTGTGTGTGGGCATCATAAGGCTTGATTTTTAATGAGACCACTAAGGCCCATGACGGGTTATAAAGCCAAAGCCCACCTTTCTGATCACTTCCATTTTAAGAGCAAGCTCTAGAGAAAAGGGCCTCTCTGTCTAGAAGAAAGATAAGATACCAACACCCATGTTAACTACCTGCTACTCCAGATCAAAAGGATCTAACACCCTCATCTCTGGTGTGTCACAGGCAAACATGTGGAAAACATTCTCTCTTACACATAAAATCATACACATGAAAATAAGGACAGACATGTTTTGAACAGAGCTAATATCTTATGATGCAATTAAAGCAAAACAAGCAAGTTTATGTATATAATAGAAATCATATACTGTTTTTAATCTGTTATTTTGTATTTTTAAAGTTTTTATTTCATAAATGTTGTACCCATTTAACCTCTTATCATCAATCATAAGCAACAACATGGTTCCTAAGTGATCCTAATAGATATCCATTTTTCTTAACATAAAAGAAAAAAAAATGAGGTATTTTTAGTAATGAACCCTTTCTTCCAAATTTGAAATATCAGAATGCTTAATCACCTCACTTTGTTGGAAGAGCCTCTACTCTCAATCCATCAGACATTATTGTCAAAGGAGAGAACCAGAATGAATATGATGAGTGCTGGCCACTGATTTTGTAATGTTTATCCTGATTTATAATCTAGCAGTTCTTATTTAAATTACCATGCTAGAGTCCCTGATCTGTTTTTGTGTTCCTTTTGCCAGTGCTATCATCTATGATGTATGATTCATAAATTATAATCTAATAACATTGTTGTTTCTTTAGGAAATGAAAAACTTTCACCTCTTTTTGTCTTCTGATAATTTACTATAAGTTCCTTGACATTTTTATAGCTTGGGAACTTTCTGTGGAGAAACAATTTTAATTTTCTCTTCTTAAACCGAAAAGGTTGCCTCTCCTCATTTCTTGGAAAATCTGTGCTTTCAAGTTCTTGCAATCATCAATGTTTGGATTTTTAATACTCAAGTGAGTGGTATGGTTTTGGGTTCTTAACTGGCTTCTCATGTATTATTATATCTGTGTCTTAATTTACTTAAATTGTCAGCATTTTGGAGCCTATAGTCATCTGAGGGAACTACAGTTCAGTGGGTTCCCCAATCAGAATGGTTGATAGCTTACTTTGTGAGAGATTGTGGTGATTGACAACTGACTAGCTAAGGCTCTTACACTAAGTGTGGATGAATCCCTAAGGAAGTGGGTCTGGACTGGATGAGCCAGCTAGCTGACCATGAGACAGTGACCAAGTGAGAGAGCAGGCCAGGAAACAATGTTTAGCCATGGTTTTTCCTTTTACTTTTGAATTTAAGTTTCTATTGTAAGCTTCCCAAATAATGGGATGGGATCTGAAAGAACCAGCCAAATAAACCTGAGTGTTACTTGAGACACTTGGTTTTAGGATTTAAATACAACAGTTCTAATATGCAAGTTAGAAAAATAAAATGATAAGTAAAACGTGACTTTGCAGCTGGACAGAACCAGGGAATGTTGTCATTTTCAGGGATATTGAAAATATAGGATCTTTAGATTGCAAAAGGCATTGAAATCTACATTTTTCTTAATTAACTATTCTTGTAGAACCATGAAGATTGGCACATTAAGAGTAGTGCATACAATATATCCAGAAGATGTCCCAACCGGTAAAAAGGACACATGCTCCACTATGTTCATAGCAGCCCTATTTATAATAGCCAGAAGCTGGAAAGAACCCAGATGTCCCTCAACAAAGGAATGGATACAGAAATTATGGTACATTTACACAATGGAGTACTACTCAGCTATTAAAAAGAATGAATTTATGAAATTCCTAGCCAAATGGATGGACCTGGAGGGCATCATCTTGAGTGAAGTAACACAATCACAAAAGAACTCACACAATATGTATTCACTGATAAGTGGATATTAGCCCAAAACTTAGGATACCCAAGATATAAGATACAATTTGCTAAACGCATGAAACTCAAGAAGAATGAAGACCAAAGTGTGGACACTGTGCACCTTCTTAGAATTGGGAACAAAACACCCAGGGAAGGAGTTACAGAGACAAAGTTCGTAACTGTGATGAAAGGATGGACCATTTAGAGACTGCTGTATCCAGGGATCCATCCCATAATCAGCTTCTAAACGCTGACACCATTGCATACACTAGCAAGATTTTGATGAAAGGACCCAAATATAGCTGTCTCTTGTGAGACGATGCCGGGGCCTAGCAAACACAGGAGTGGATGTTCACAGTCAGCTATTGGATGTATCACAGGGCTCCCAATGGAGAAGCTAGAGAAAGTACCCAAGGAGCTAAAGGGATCTGCAACCCTATTGTTGGAACAACATGATGTACTAACCAGAACCCCGGAGCTCTTGTCTCTAGCTGCATATGTATCGAAAGATGGCCTAGTCGGCCATCAATGGAAAGAGAGGCCCATTGGACTTGCAAACTTTATATGCCCCAATATAGGGGAATGCCAGGGCCAAAAGAGTGGGAATGGGTGGGTAGGGAAGTGGGGGGCGCTATGGGGGACTTTTGGGATAGCATTGGAAATGTAATTGAGGAAAATATGTAATAAAAATATTAAAAGTTAAAAAAAAAAGTGTAGTGCATACAATCTGAAAAAAAATGTTCAACATCCTTAATCATCAGGGAAATGCAAATCAAAACAACCCTAAGATTCCACCTCACACCAGTCAGAATGGCTAAGATAAAAAATTCAGGTGACAGTAGATGCTGGCAAGGGTGTGGAGAAAGAGGAACACTCCTCCATTGCTGGTTGGATTGCATGCTGGTACAACCACTCTGGAAATCAGTCTGGAGATTCCTCAAAAAATTGAACATAATACTACCGGAAGATCCACAAATACCTATCCTGGGCATATACCTAGAAGAAGTTGCAACTGGTAATAAGAACATATGCTCCACTATGTTCATAGCAGCCTTATTTATAATAGCCAGAAGCTGGAAAGAACCCAGATGTCCCTCAACAGAAGAATGGATACAGAACATGTGGTACATTTACACAATGGTACATTTACACTACTCAGCTATTAAAAACAATGAATTTAGGAAATTCTTGGACAAATGGATGGATCTGGAGGATATCATCCTTAGTGAGGTGACCCAATCACAAAAGGAGTCATTAGATATGCACTCACTGATAAGTGAATATTAGCCCTGAAACATAGAACACCCAAGATACAATTTGCAAAACACAAGAAAATCAAAAAGAGGGAAGACCAATGGATGGATACTTCATTCCTCCTTAGAAAACGGAACAAAATACCCATGAAAGGAGTTACAGAGACAAAGTATGGAGCTAAGACAAAAGGATAGACTATCCAGAGACTACCCGACCTGGGGATCCATCCCATAATCAGCCACCAAACCCAGACACTATTGCATATGCCAGCAAGATTTTGCTAAAGGGACCCTGTTATAGCTGTCTCTTATGAGGTTATGCCAGTGCCTGGCAAATACAGAAGTGGATGCCCACAGTCATCTATAAGATGGAACACAGGGCCTCCAATGGAGAAGCTAGAGGAAACACCCAAGGAGCTGAAGGGGTCTGCAACCCTATAGGTGGAACAACAATATGAACTAACCAGTAGCCTCAGAGATCATATCTCTAGCTGCATATGTAGCAGAAGATAGCCTAGTCGGCCATCACTGGGAAGAGAGGCCCCTTTGTATTGCAAACTTTATATGCCCCAGTACAGGGGAACACCAGGGCCAAGAACCGGGAGTGGGTGGGTAGGGGAGCAGGGCGGAGGGAGGATATAGGGAACTTTCGGGATAGCATTTGAAATGTATATAAAGAAAATATCTAATAATAATAAAAAAGTGTAGTGCATACAAAGAAATTCAATGTCATAGGATTTCAGTGGAAAATAGACTCAATGAAAAATTAGGCTAAAGAACATTTCTGTGATAGTTTGTCCTCAAATCCTTCTCATTTTGCACATGCTCTGGCATGTTGAATAGGGAAGGATTAAAAAGTAAGGAGCTGATGTCCTAGATTGAATTATAAATATTTAGGACAGTTATTAATAGAGACTCATTCAGGAGAAGAGTAAAATAACTCACCAGGTGGGGTAGAAATGAAAGCAAATGTGTGGGTTATAGAGAAGAAGACCAGCAGGTAGTTTCAGAGGATGCTCAAGTGCTCAAACAAAAGCATGAATTTAAATGCAAGGAGATTATCACTATTGAAGAAAAGCTCTTTGCTATGGACTTGGAATCTTAGAAGGTGTCATCAGAGTAACACTCTTAACTGCTAACCCTCTAATTAAAGGCAGGACTAGGCAAAGAGATCCCTAGTCCCAGCAAACAACTTTATGAAAAACCTGTTAGAATTGGGAACAAAACACCCAGGGAAGGAGTTACAGAGACAAAGTTCGTAGCTGTGATGAAAGGATGGACCATTTAGAGACTGCTGTATCCAGGGATCCATCCCATAATCAGCTTCTAAACGCTGACACCATTGCATACACTAGTAAGATCTTGCTGAAAGGACCCAAATATAGCTGTCTCTTGTGAGACGATGCCGGGGCCTAGCAAACACAGGAGTGGATGTTCACAGTCAGCTATTGGATGTATCACAGGGCTCCCAATGGAGAAGCTAGAGAAAGTACCCAAGGAGCTAAAGGGATCTGCAACCCTATTGTTGGAACAACATGATGTACTAACCAGAACCCTGGAGCTCTTGTCTCTAGCTGCATATGTATCGAAAGATGGCCTAGTCGGCCATCAATGGAAAGAGAGGCCCATTGGACTTGCAAACTTTATATGCCCCAATATAGGGGAATGCCAGGGCCAAAAGAATGGGAATGGGTGGGTAGGGAAGTGGGGGGCGCTATGGGGGACTTTTGGGATAGTATTGGAAATGTAATTGAGGAAAATATGTAATAAAAATATTAAAAAAAAAAAAATACAAGCAAAGCCCCAGTTTCTGCCTTTGAGGATGGTTTGACGTCACTATCCACCACTGAGCAGTTACTACCTCTACTGTCCTTTGTATTGTCTAAACATTGTATCTTGAAGGACAGTTACTATTATTATATTGACAGAAAATCATGGAAATAAAAGATTAAAATAGTAAAAAAAAAAAAAAAAAAGAAAAACCTGCTACAACTGTGGTCCACCTGCAGTGGAGTCCATCCCAGTTTAGAAGCCAAACTCCACAACACCACCCATGTCTATTGGGTTCAGGAAACAATAATGATGCAAAATTAAAGGTCATAGATTCATGGGTTTTGGTTCAATTCAGTACTGTTAAAGCCATCTGTGTTCAGCAGAATCATAGCCCCAATGATGAACCTGGGAGAGTTCATTGCTTGAATCAATAAGGATGAAGCCTTATTTGCATTTTCTAACCACAGGAGGTTGAGATACACAGCATATGAGACATCTGCTATGCAGAGCTGCATACACAGAGTGGAAGTAACCAAACCAAGAGATGTATGAGAAGCTGCCCCTTAAAATTGCAGCCACACGTGTCTGAGACAGAGCCACAGGATTTGATGTTTCTCCTGTTGGCTTCTTGCCTTGCTCCATCTACCCAATGTACCCATTCCTGTCTATAGGAATGGGAAGGGATATTCTGTGCCATTTTGTGTTATAAAGTTTTAACTTGTTTTCATACTTTAGAAAATATGAAAATGCAAAGATTGCCTTGTGAGTTACAGGAGACTTTGAATATTTGGATAGACTATTTCAGACTTAAAGTCCTTGAAGGTAGTTTAAATGCATTTTTCTCATGGAATCACCATGAGCCTATAGTGACCAAGGTCAGAGAATAGTTGGATGAATCAAAGAGTATCCAGATGACATCTTTTTGTTTGTTTGTTTGTTTGTTTTGTTTTGTTTCTCTGTATAGCCTTGGCTGTCCTAGAACTCACTCTGTAGACCAGGCTGGCCTCGAACTCAGAAGTCCACCTGTCTCTGCCTCCCAGGTGCTTGGACTAAATGCGTGTGCCACCACCACCCGGCTCCAGATGACATCTTGTCTTTAAACACTTGTCTCTAATTGGTAACCTTACTTAGTGAGAATATGGAGGCTTTTGAGGAAATCCTACGTGATGCAATTGCTTTTTAAAATGGAATTTGAGGGTCTACAGACTTAGTCCATTTCTTCTTCTTTCTGTTTCGTTGGTTTTGCTTGAAACCCATTTTTCAGCTTCCTTCTCAAGTCCTTCCTTGCTGTCATGCCTTCCCTATAATAGACTCTGTCCTTAATTTGCATAAGGTACAGAAGAAGCAATATCCAGCTGTTCAGTGCTAAGCTGTTTTTCTTACCCATTGTTTACATACTTTTAAATTTTTTTATTATGAAAAAAAAAAATGTGTCCCTGGATGTCTTCAAGTAGACCTGTATACTTGCCAGTCAGGTCTTGAATGTAGATATCAAATTGATTTTGGTTTCAATTGCTAGGATCAAAATTGAACCAACATGCCTATACTTTTTTTTTTCTTATTTACAGATGGGCCTGTAATGTACGTGTCATTATATGTCAAGAATATACATTTGTGCTGAGCTTCACATACCTCTTTATTTTTGAAATTTTGCAGACTTTATAATTCTATTTCCCAGGGTGCCACATTCTCATGATGTGCCTCCTCAGTCATTGCAGGGCAGGTGCTCACCTTCTTTCTACCTGTCATGTTTGCTTTGACTTTATGTTAGAAAGTCTATGAGTCTTTTGTCTGTATGCATGAATATTCACCTTATGTGTGCCCAGCCCTCACTGTAGTCAAAATATGGCCTTAGACTTCCTGAAACTGAAATAATGGATAGCTGTGAAACCCTTGTAAATAGAGGGAATCAAGCTCACTTATTTGTAGGACCAGCAAGAGTTCTTCATGTAGTATGTAGCCTTTTAACTACGTTGCCTTAAGTTCCAGACAGGCACACTTCCAGACCCTGCTCTGATTCCCCCATGGATGAAAGTGTCACACACACACACGCACATTAATATTTTTACCCTGCTTTATGGCTCAGTAAATGGAATTTTTAAGCCTCCCCAAGCTAGTGTGTCCTTTCCTTTACTCCTTGTTCAACACTCTATACCTGCCCTTAGCTTAGTTGTCCTGTTACCTTCTCCTTGGTCATCATGCTATATCTGTTCTCAGCTGAGTTCCATTTCAAATCTCCCATCTGGGGAAGTTTCCAGTGACTGCTCCACTGGGGATCTCACATGGCTTGTGACTATCCCTCCAAAGCATGGCAAAGTTTTCCTTCTTGTCTCCTGCTTCTCTTTTCTCACCTTTGGAAAATTGGAAGTCCCACCCCTTCAACCCAGTCATTGGGTGCTGTCAACATTATTGATTGATAAAAACCAGTTGGAGAGAAGGACCTTCAGAGTTTATATACAGATTCCCAATCAGAGCTTCAAAACAACCACCTACTTTTCACAGCTGAACTATGTCTCCTGCCCTATGTTGTTTTCTTCTGTCCAATTGTAACTGTTTAAACATACATTCGGTTTTGGTAACATCTTATTATATATTGGACTGGTGCACCTCAAGTTTCTGGATGATGAATACAGAACTAGATTGTATGTATCATTATCTTATGAATTTAAGTATAAACCTATTAGTTCTTTCTACCTTTTCAGTTTGGTTGGCTAATTCTGGCAGGGGATACTGGGTCTTACTATGTACCTCTGCTGTCCTAGAACTCATTGTATACTTCACACTGGCATCCTACTCAATGTGATACTTCTTCCTCTGTCTCCTGACTGCAGAGTTAAAGGCATAAGCCAATAGAGCCAGCTTGTTTATTTTATAGTTAGTAATTGTTCATACAAGTTCTTCAATATCTGTTAAACACTATGGATTGTGGAGGGCGTGTTGCCTCTTTAAGACTAGTAGTTGACATTTCTCTAGAAAGGCTGCATACTATTCAAAGGAGTGAGAAATGACAGGAGTGAAACTCATTACTAAGTTTCCTTCTAATATGAGTTGGTAGTTACACTACAACTTCACTGTCAGGAAATAAGTGCAGCAGGTCCAGAATTATATGAACACATTGTCAATGAATACATGCCCAATGTTGTTTCTATTGTTCTTTCTTTTGTACACATTTGTGAGATGCTCTAGAATACAGTGACTTATGAGGACGTGCATGTGAACTTCTCTCAGGAGGAGTGGGCTTTGTTGGATCCTTCCCAGAAGAAGCTCTACAAAGATGTCATGCTGGAGACCTACAGGAACCTCAATGCTATAGGTAAAACTATGAATTCCCTTTCCTGTTTTAAAATTGAGAAAACAGTATCTTTCTTTTGATACACTTCAGTAATTTCAATTGAGATGCATCCAGAATTTTGTGAAGAAATCATGCATGATTCTAAGATTCATTGAAGATAATAACTTACATTTAGAAAAACTTCCATACATGCCTTTTCTTTTACTCTATTTTAGGCTTTAATTGGGAAGACCAAAATACTGAAGAACATTGCGAAAGTTCTAGAAGACACATGAGGTAATTTATATGTTCAAGCTCATACAAATATGCCTCTGAAGAAATTTTACTGTGTGCTGAAAGTTTGACGAAAAGCAACAGTGTAAATAAGCACAGTTTTAAGTGTGTTGATGATTATTACATTCTATCCAAACCATGCGTCTCAATGTTCTGTATCTGATTTGTTTTTGCAAGGCAGTCCTTTACAAAAGAGGATATGGAATCAATGCCTTAGTGGATATCCCATTCGAAACATATCCCTATTAGAGCTACACTATACAGCTAGAAATCTGCCTCTTCTTATTTTGTAAAAGCTATACACATTGAATAGGTAATAAATATATGTCCAATGCCTTATAAGAAGCAATTAGTCTACACTAAAACTAGTGTTACTTGAATATTAGTAATCACATTGCTAAGGTTAGTGAGATGGTCAAGTAATAGGAGGCAAGGAGGGCATTGTACAGTTAGTTACCTTAATCCCTAGGTCTCAGGTTTGTAAGGAATAAAAAGTCAAAATCTGTGAATGCAGTGCTCAAAAATTTTATTTGTTATTCTTCTGTTTATAGGTATATCATATATCATAATGGATACAAAAGGAATATCGAAATAAGCAATGTACTTATCTCTCTCTCCTATAACAATCAGAAGATATATAGTGGGTTGCAGTTAGAGTAGACTTTTTAACATGATACAAGTTTAAAATTAATTGCTTTTCCAAGTTCATTGCCAATACATCAATGACCACATTCTATAGAAAATCCTCATAAGTACTATTAATATGGAAATGTTTCTATTATTCCAGGTTCACTTTGCAAATATAGGACACCACACAGTAAAGGGAAAAGTGGAATACACTTATTGTGGTAATGGTCTAAGTTCTTCCACTTCAAATATGCGAAAAACCTTTTATAGAAAAAGAATATACAATGCTGAGCGAGGTAATAAGTACTCATTCCATATCACATATCTTTGAAGATGAAGAACAACCCATAATGAAGGGGAACAACATGAATGTAAACAAAGTGAAAAAAAACTTAAGATCTGATTCTTCTTTATATTTAAACAAAAAGTAACATTAAATTATGCAGATGAAAATAATCATCACTCTGTTAAAGCTTTCACATATGTTGATTAACTTCACAGGCATGAAAGAAGTCAGAGTGCAGAGAAAACATTTGAGTATACTCAATGTGATAAAGCCTTCGTTTTACATGCTCACAGTCATGTGCAAAAGGTGTGAAAGGATTGATACAGAAAAGAAACCCCATGGAGTTACTCAATTTTTTGAAGCCTTTGCACATTATACTGGTCTCCAAATACAGAAAAGACCACAAACCCAAAAGAAACCCTATGAATGTAATCAATGTGGGAAATCTTTTGCAAATCACAGTAATCTTAAAAGGCATGAAACTCATACGGGAGAGAAACCCTATGAATGTGATCAGTGTGGTAAGGCATTTGCACGTCACTATAGTCTCCGACAACATAAAAGAACACATACTGGAGAGAAACCCTATGAATGTAATCAGTGTGGTAAAGCCTTTGCAAAGAACACTCAGCTTAAATGTCATGAAAGAATTCATAGTGGAGAGAAACCCTATGAGTGTAATCAATGTGGTAAAACATTTGCATGTCACAGTAATCTCCTGCAACATAAAAGAAAACATACTGGAGAGAAATGCTACAAATGTAATCAATGTAGTAAAGCCTTTACAAATCAGAGTTGTCTTAAAAGGCATGAAAGAATTCATACTGGAGAGAAACCCTATAAATGTAATCAATGCAGTAAAGCCTTTTCACAACATTTTTATCTGCAAATGCATGAAATAAGCCATACTGGTAAGAAACATTATCAGTGTAAACGATGTGGCAAAGTGTTCCAACATCTCCAGACTCTTCATGTGCATGAAAGTACTCATAGTGGAGAGAAACCCTAAAAATGTAATGAATGTGATAAAGCCTTTTCACTACCCAGTAGGGTCCAAACACATGAAAGAATTCATACTGGAGCAAAGCCCTTCAAATGTAATCAATGTGATAAAGCCTTTTCTCAACACATTATTCTCCAAAGGCATAAAGGAATTCATAGTGGAGAGAAACCCTGTAAGTGTAATCAATGTGGTAAAGCCTTCTTACATCCTTGGACTCTTCACACGCATGAAAGAATTCATAGTGGAGAAAAACCCTACAAATGTAATGAATGTGATAAAGCCTATTCCCAACTGAGTAGTCTCCAAATACATAAAAGAACACATACTGGAGAGAAACCCTACAAATGTAATGAATGTGATAAAGCCTTTTCACGACATGGTAGGCTCCAGATGCATAAAAGAACACATACTGGAAAGAAACCCTACAAATGTGATCTATGTGACAAAGCCTATTCCCAAAACAGCAATCTCCAAATACATAAAAGAAAGCATACTAGAGAGAAACCTTAAAAATGTGATCAGTATGGCAAAGCTTATTGCCAACACAGTATTATCAAAATTTATAAAAGAACACATGCTGGATAGAAACCCTACAAATTTAATCAATGTGATAAAGCCTATTTCCAACGGAATAATTTCCTATATCATAATAAAACACATACTGGAGAGAAATATAATCAATGTGGTAAACCCTATTCTCAACACAATAGTCTTTAATATCATAAGAGAACACATACTGGAGAGATACTGTATGAACATAATCAATGTGAGATAGCGTTTTTGCAGCACCATTATCTCTGAGAGCATAAAACAACACATACTGGAGAGAAACCCTATGAATGGTGGAAAGCCATTACATGACACAGTCATCTTCAAAAGCATAAAGGGATTCATATTGTAGAGAAAGCTTATCAATGTGTCTTATATTAGGTAATATAGAGAAGTCTAAGAATTTCCTGAGTCTTCATTGTAATGAATATATGTGTATTGGTGAGAAATCATCTGAATATAATCCATGTGATAAAGCTGTAGCCCAGCACAGGCATCTCTAATGCAGAAAGGAGTGCATACAGGTGAGAGGGAGACACGTGATGAATGCACTCAGTGTGGTAATCCTTTGCATAGCACACTCATCTTCAAATACATAAAAGAGCACAGAGTGGAGAGAAACCCTACAAATGTAATAAATATAATAAAATGTTTTCACAAAACTCAGAATACATAAAAGAACACAGATGAGAAAACCCTATAAAAGTATTCAGTGAAGTAAATGGGACACAAGCTGGAGAGAAACTGTTTGTAATCAATGTTATGAAACCATTGCATGTCAGAGTTATCTCTTAATGCATAAAAGAACACATACCTGTAAGAAACCTTATAAAATATGCAATGTGGTAAAGCTTGTTTGGATCTGTCATTTTCAAAATCATGAGAAAAATCTACAATGCAGGGGAAACCTATAATTGTATTCACTCTAGTAAAATTTTGTACTTCACAGTATCTTTATGCAAGAGTGAAAACCTTAGTAGGGTTTGTGTTGTTTCTATCAATGTTATAGTTGACCCTTGATCAATGGAGGTCTCATGGAACATATGGGGGTTATTTCAATGTTCTTGTATCTGTTAAGGCTGTACATGTCAGGTAGATCATTTTGATTCATAAACTCTTGTTAGTTTCATTATTTCTCTGTTTAGTTTCCCTGTCAATGACCTGTTATTAGGTGAATCAGTGGTGTTAAAGTCTCCTGCTGTCAGTTGTGGGTTTAATGTGTGATACAAGCTTTAGTAATGTTTTGTTTACAAATGTTTGTGTCCTTGCATTTAGTGTATAAATGTTCATAATTCAGATATCAATTAGGAAGATTTTTCTTTCAATGATTAATATATGTCCATCCCTGTCTCTTTTCAACACATTTGGATGAAAGTCTACTTCATTAGATATTAAAATGGGTACTCCAGCTTGTTTCAAGGGTCCAAGAAAGCTTGGAAAAGCTTTCTTCAGCCCTTTACTCTGAGGCAGTGTCTATCTTTATTGCAAGCATATGTGTTATTGCAGAGGTATGTGTCCTTTATGTAGCAGATTATGGATTCTGTTTATTCATTCACTCTGTCAGCCTGTTGTTTTTTGTTAGGGAATTAATACCATTGATGCTGAGAGAGATATTAATGACCAATTACTGTTAGTTCCTGTGATTTTGATGGTGGTATTTGTATTCTCTCTCTCTCTCTCTCTCTCTCTCTCTCTCTCTCTCTCTCTCTCTGTGTGTGTGTGTGTGTGTGTGTGTGTGTGTGTCTGCTTTTGGACTCTCTGGTGTGGAGTTATATATTTCGTATGTTTTCTAGGGTGTGGGGTGTAGTTACCCTACTTATGTTGGAGATTTCCTTCTAGTATCCTTTGTGGGGCTGGATTAGTGGAAAGATATTTTTTAACTTTGATTTTTGTAATGGAATATCTTGGTTTCTCTATATTTGGTGGTTGAAAATTTACTAAGTATAGCAATCTGGGCTGGCATCTCTGATCTCTTAGATACTGTAAGACATCAGGCCCTTCAGCCTTTTAAAGTCTCTGTTGAGACATCTGGTGTAATTCTAATAAGACTATATTTATATGTTACTTGGCCATTATCATTTGCAACTTTTAATATTCTTAGTATATTACATTTACTGCTTTGATTATTAAGTAGCAGTAAGATTTTCATTTTGGGTTCTATCTATTTGGTGTTCTGGAAGATTCTTGTACGTTTATACCCATTACTTTAAGTTAGGGGAAATTTCTTCTGTGCCTTTGTTGACAATATTTTCTGATCCTTTGAGTTGGGAGTCTCCCCCTTCACGCCCCCCCCCCATTCAATTTCTATTATTCTTTGATTTGTTTTGTTTTTTTTTTTTTATACTGCCTGAATTTTCATGGGTGTTTTGTGTTAGAAACTATTTAGGATTAGCCTCTTCTTTGACCAATGGATCCGTTTCTTCTATAGTATCTTTTATGCCTGAGATTCTGTCTTCACTTTCTTGTATTCTATTGGTTATGTTTATGCCTATAGTTAATGTTCTCTTTCCTAAGTTTTCCAACTCTTGGATTTCCTCCATTTTTTTTCATTGCTTCTAGTTGTATTTTCAGGTTTGAACAGTTTTATTAATTTCTTTCACCTGTTTGATTGTATCCTCCTGTATTTCTTTATGTATTTATTCATTTCCTTTTAAAGGACTCCATCACTTTGAAAAGATGCAATTAATGTCATTATTTTGCTCTTCAGCCATGTTTGGATACCTTCTGCTTCCTGTCGTAGGACAGGAGGTTTTCAACTTTCTAGCACAGTATTTTGCAATTATACTTATGGCATTTCAACTTTTTGTTGAGCCTGTGTTTGTGCTTACCTTAAGCTATCTGTCTCTGGTATTGACTATACACATAGTCCCTACTGATAGCAGGTAGAGCTGACTGTCCCTGATAGTAGCAGGTTTCCAGGGATGAAGAAAGACCTGGTAGACCCTGATGGACTTAGGCTTCTAATTGTCCCAGGAGGGCACAGACCTCCTGGAATACAGGAAGAGCTGGTGGTCACAAATTGATGCATGCTCATTTGTCCATGGCAGCAGACCTCCAGGGGCATACATGGAGTTATAACCCCAGAAGTGGCGTGCAGATGGAGTAGGCCAGAGCTTGCAGCTACCTGGCTTTTAGGGATGCAGGAAGCAATTGATTTCACTTTTTAAATTTGATTTTCAAAAGAATCATCCCTGCTCTCATCTCTTAATTGTTTTTATTCTCTGTTGCATCCCACTCATTAGGAATTTCTTTCCATTTTCAAACGTGCTATGAATTATTTATATCTGTTTAGAGCAATGACTCTAGGACCCCACATTTGCTTGTACTATTTAATTTGGACTTGCTATGCACACCGAAACTTGCTTCTGCAGAAGACAGTTCTGCAACTTTTCCAGGCTGTGCATTAATGAGTCTTTGAGAGGGAGAATAGACCAGGGAATGGGTGTCATGAAGCCCGTTTCACCTTTTTTGACCAATACTGTGGGATTATACTTACATCATTTTCACCATCCATCTTCTGTCTCCAATCCCTTCCATAGTTGTCCTATTTTGTTCGTTTGTTTTTGTTTTTGTTTTTTTATTCATGGCCTCTTTTTGCTATAATAAGAGTTATTCCTGAGCCGGGCGTGATGGTGCACGCCTTTAATCCCAGCATTTGGAAGGCAGAGGCAGGTGGATTTCTGAGTTTGAGGCCAGCCTGGTCTACAGAGTAAGTTCCAGGACAGCCAAGGTACACAGAGAAACCCTGTATCAAAAAAAAAAAAAAAAAAAAAAAAAAAAAAAAAAAAAAAAAAAAAAAAAAACGGAAAAGAGAGAAAAAAAAAAAAAGAGTTATTCCTTGACTGTGACCTGTGTTTGACTACAGGACTTTCCAGGTATGAAACAAAAGGAAGGCTTCCCTGAACATTAAGGGTGTCGTACAATGTGCACCCAGCAGACCTTGTGCCTTGCTACAGGAAGAAGTGATATGTGAGACAGGAAGAATTTCTAAAAATCTAAAATTTCCCAGAGTAATAGTCTATCTGCCACTAGAGAGGAAGTGCAGAGTTGTGTGGCCTGGTGCTGTCTGAGTCATTTCACTTTTGACCACCCAGTGGAATAACTGTTATTGTCCCGAGACCCAGGTTTGTGACTCTAGCTATTTATTGACTTGGGAAAAACCTATCAATCAGTCGCACCAGTAGGAGGTTCCTTGTGGGTTCTTTCTCAGAATCTTCTCAGACGCAGCTCTAGGGAACTATGAGGTAACCTACAAGTTATAACATGGTGAGTGTGGGGGATATTGTCTGTAAAACATGAAGAGGAGGTTGGCCGAACTATCAGATGCTATACTGCTGGGACTGGACTGGACTGGGAGCCACACTATGGTTCTGTTGGTACATGTGTTGACATGGGCAGAAGCCCTTGGCCTCTGATCCTTCCTGAGATTGGATTCCTTGAAAAGGGGAGGTGCTGTAGCTCTGGAAGTGGAAAATAGTGGTGCTTATAATATCACTATTCCACGTAGGTGTGTGGGACACTAAAACTTATAGAGGAGAAAGTGGGGAAAAGCCTCGAAGATATGTGCACAGAGGAAAAATTCCTGAACAGAACAGCAATGGCTTGTGATATAAGATTGAGAATCAACAAATGGGAAGAAATTGCAAAGCTTCTGTAAGGCAAAAGACACTGTCAATAAGACAAAAAGGCCACCAACAGATTGGAGAAGAATCTTTACCAATCCTAAATCCAACAGAGGACTAATATAAAATATATATAAAGAACTCAAGAAAATAGACTCCAGAAATTCAAATAACTCCATTAAAAAATGGGGTAAAGAGCTAAAAACTAATTCACAACTGAAGAATATCAAATGGCTGAGAAGCACCTGAAAGAAATGTTCAACGTCCTTAATCATCAAGGAAATGCAAATCAAAACAACCCTGAGATTCCACCTCACACCAGTCAGAATGGCTAAGATCAAAAATTCAGATGACAGCAGTTTGAGCCAATATCCACTCATCAGAGAGTACATACAATGTGTGTTCTGTGATTCTGTTACCTAACCCAGGATCAAATTTTCTAGTTCCATCCATTTGCCCAAGAATTTCATAAATTCATTGTTTTGTTTTGTTTTGTTTTGTTTTTGTTTTTGTTTTTTGTTTTGTTTTTTGTTTTGTTTTGTTTTGTTTTTTTTCGAGACAGGGTTTCTCTGTACAGCCCTGGCTGTCCTGGAACTCACCTTGTAGACCAGGCTGGCCTCAAACTCAGAAATCTGCCTGCCTCTGCCTACCGAGTGCTGGGATTAAAGGCGTGCACCACCATGCCTGATTAAATTCATTGGTTTAATAGCTGAGTAGTACCCAATTGTGTAAATGTACCACATTTTCTGTATCCATCCTCTATTGAATGACATCTGGGTTCTTCCCAATTTCTGGCTATTACAAATAAGGCTGCTATGGACATAGTGGAGCATGTTTCCATGTTATATGTTGGAGAATATTTTTGTTATATACCCAGGAGTATTATAACTGTAATACTATGTCCAATTTTATGAGGAACCAACAGACTTATTTCTAGAGTGGTTATACCAGCTTGTGAAAGACCTCCGAAGGGAGACCTCACTTAAGTCTCAGGATAATAGCGGATTCCCAAGAACTCATGAGAGACCAAGGTTGATGCAAACCACATGAGGCTTTATTCAGGAAAAGCCAGAGCTCTGGGGATGACTCCTATCCCATGCAGGGGAAGAGGAGTTGACCCCGAGGGGAAAGGGGTCCCAGTTTTTATAGGCCCTCAGGGGGGAAAGGAGAAGGAGGGAGTAGGGGATTCCCCAATCTAAACAATATCTATTCTAAAATGATTTCTCAAGAAATGGGTATGGGAGGGGTAGAAGGAAAGAGTCTGGTGCAGGTGCAGCAACTCTAGATTGGCCCCAGCTATGGTTGCTGGGGAGATTTTCCGACTCTTCCCCAGAAAACAATATCACAAACACCTGGCAGTGGGCACACATGGGCATGGGTTCAAGGAACAGTCAAAACATTGGCAGACACACAGGTTCTAGGAGTGGCCAGAGCATTGTGCACCTCTATTTTTCTAAATCAGTGAAGCTAGTTCTGCTAACAATGAAATCTATTTTTCCAATTTAAGAGCTTCTGTGACCTTTTATATTCTGTCAGGATCTTTCACTTGCAATCCCACTAACAATGATGAAGTGTTCCTTTCTCCACATCCTCACCAGCATCTGCTGTCACCTGACTTTTTAAGCTTAGCCATTCTAACTTGTGTGAGGTGGAATCTCATGTTCGTTTTGATTTGCATTTCCCTGATGTCTATGGGTGTTGAGCATTTCTCTAGGTACTTCTCAGCCCTTCAAGTTTCTCCAGTTGAGAATTCTCTGTTTAGCTCTGTACCCCATTTTTGATAGGGTTATTTGATTCTATGGAGTCTGTCTTCTTGAGTTCTTTGTATATATTGGATATTAGCCTTTTTTGGATGTAGGATTGGTAAAGATATTTTCCCAATCAGTTGGTGGCCATTCTGTCCTATTGACAGTGTCCTTTACCTTACAGAAGCTTTGCAATTTTGAGGTCCCATTTGCCGATTCTTATCTTAGAGCATAAGCCATTAGTGTTCTGTTCAGAAAACTTTCCCCTGTTCCCATGTGTTTGAGGCTCTTCCCACACTTTCTTCTATATAAGTTTCAGTGTATCTGGTTTTATGTGGAGGTCCTTGCTCCACCTGGACTTGAGCTTTGTACAAGGAGGTATGAATGCATTGATTTTCATTTTTCTACATGCTGACTGCTAGTTGAAACAGCACCATTTGTTAAAAATGCAGTCTTTTTTTTTTCCACTGGGTGCTTTTAGAACCTTTGTCAAATATCAAGTGACCATAGGGGTGTGAGTTCATTTCTGGATCTTCAATTCTACTTCATTGATCTTCCTGCCTGTGTCTGTACCAGTGCCATACAGTTTTTTATCACAGCTTGAGATCAGGGATGGTGATTCCCCCAGAAGTTCTTTTAATGTTGAGAATAATGTTGGATGTCCTATGTTTTTCTGTAATTCAAAGTGAATTTGCAAATTGATTTTTCTAACTCTATGAAGAACTGATTTGGAATTTTGATGGGTATCACATTGAATCTGTAGATTGCTTTCTGCAAGGTGGCCATTTTTACTATATTAATCCTGCCAATCCATGAGCATGAGAGATCTTTCCATCTTTTGAGATCTTGGTTTCTTTCTTCAGAGACTTGAAGTTCTTGTCATAGTTCTTGTCATACAGATTTTTCACTTGCTTGGTTAGAATCACACCAAGGTTTGTAATATTATTTGTGACTATTGTGAAGGCTGTCCTATGCCGAATTTCTTTCTCAACCTGTTTTTGCTTTGAGTAGAGGAAGGCTACTGATTTGTTTGAGTTAATCTTATATCCAGCCACTTTGTTTATGATTCCAAAGGGATATGGGATCACTATGAACGTATCATGGCAACAAGTGTCAAACATGGATTATAGGAATGAATGCGTATATAAAAAGAGCATTCATGAGGAAAATTTTATTTATTCAACAACCTCATTTAGCTTTTGTTATGGGATGTCTGTGTGTCTCTGAGAGGATATGCATGCTGAGTTCCAAGAAGATTAAACCACTGCATCTTCTTTTAGCAGAAACTATAGGACATTGTCAAAAACCTGAATTCATTCTTGAAAACTATTCTTTACTGCTTGACTGTGTCTATAGCATGGTGTTTATTTTCAAGCCTTTTATGTCATCTTAATGTCAGTAAATAGGATAAAACTTACACACAAAAAAACCTTAGCTGGGCAGTGGTGGCTTACACCTTTAATCCTAGCACTCGGAAGGCAGAGGCAGGCGGATTTCTGATTCAAAGATAATTCATTTTAAGGAAATCTCACCTGGACTTAGAAGTGCAATTCAGATATCCTTGCATATCGGATACAGTGGCGAGCCTCCCTGAGTCTGAGGCAAGCTTGGTACACATAGTGAATTCCTAGACAGCCATAGCTATGTAAATGTATTCTGTCTCATAAAAAGTTTCTAAAAATAAAGAGCATGTCTCAAGTTATGGAAAATTTCCACATATAATCTAGTAGGCCTCTGAACCCATTTGTCAGCAATATGAACCCACAAGGATATATATCAGTTAATGTAATTTATGCTTCCAGGAAGGAGAGAAAAGGAACGTGCAAGCATGAAGATTGACTTACATGAATGGGATCATATTCTGCTTCCCTGTTGCTTGAAAAACATCCAGTTAGGAGCCCTGAGTGATGATAACTCTAAATGACATCAAGTTGTCTGAGAAACCTGAACCTCAAACAGAAGTCACTCTAAGGCTAGGTAAATCAGGCATTTACAAAAGTGTCATGGATTATGGATGAACTGTTGAGGAGGAATCTTGGAATTCCAGCTGGCTCCTATTGCACTCTGTATCCACTCAGCCATGGTTGGTCAGCTCCATCCTGGTTTTTCACTCTTTTTTTTCTTGTCAGCTACCAGTAGCTGTCAGTGACAGCACCCTGAAGGTCCCATTTGGCAGTCTCCAATTGTTCCTTAAAGCTCCTCAGTCCCCACCATGTCATCCCTGAAACATGGCTGCATGGTAGAAATTGTACACTCGAAGGAAACATTCATGTCTAAAGAGACATTCATATCTATTTTTTGGCTAACTTCCAGTTAAACAGTGGATTCCATTCAATTAGATTTTCCCTGGAATCTCAACTGGAAACAGACTGATTTTTCCAAATGAGAAGTTCTCTACTAAATAAATGCTTAGTCATTATCTTCATACCTTTCATAGAAAAAAGAGCTGAGGCCAGCTACCCACAACACCCGCCACAGGATCTTAAGACTTCTGGTGAGTGGAGCACAGCTTCTGCTCCAATCCAATTGCGCGGGACCTGAGACTGCATTAGTTAGGGAAGAAGAAACCGGCCTGAGTAGGGTCACAGGCCTCATCCGGCCTGATCAGCGCCGGGGTAGCAGGAGAGCAGGGTTGCCTGACACCCGCCAGGTACCCACGACCCCCGCCGCAGGATTTTGGGACTGCTGGTGAGTGGAACACAGCTTCTGCTCCAATCTTTAAACAGTGACAATGATAACAACTAACCCCAGAGATTACCAGATGGCGAAAGGTAAACGTAATAATCTTACTAACAGAAACCAAGACCACTCACCATCATCAGAACCCAGCACCCCCACTTCGCCCAGTCCAGGGCACCCCAACACACCGGAAAAGCTAGACACGGATTTAAAAGCATATCTCCAGATGATGATAGAGGACTTCAAGAAGGACTTTAATAACACACTTAAAGAAATGCAGGAGAACACTGCTAAACAGGCAGAAGACAATAAAGAGGAAGCACAAAAATCCCTTAAAGAATTGCAGGAGAACACTGCTAAAGAGTTACAAATCCTTAAAGAAAAACAGGATAACATAATCAAACAGGTAGAAGTCCTTACAGAAAAACAGGAAAACACATCCAAACAGATGATGGAAATGAACAAAACCATACTAGACCTAAAAAGGGAAGTAGACACAATAAAGAAAACCCAAAATGAGGCAACACTGGAGATAGAAACCCTAGGAAAGAAATCTGGAACCATAGATACCAGCATCAGCAACAGAATACAAGAGATGGAAGAGAGAATCTCAGGTGCAGAAGATTCCATAGAGAACATCGGCACAACAATCAAGGAAAATGTAAAATGCAAAAAGATCCTAACTCAAAACATCCAAGAAATACAGGACACAATGAGAAGACCAAACCTACGGATAATAGGAGTGGATGAGAATGAAGATTTTCAACTCAAAGGACCAGCAAACATCTTCAACAAAATTATAGAAGAAAACTTCCCAAATCTAAAGAAAGAGATGCCCATGAACATACAAGAAGCCTACAGAACTCCAAATAGACTGGACCAGAAAAGAAATACCTCCCGACACATTATAATCAGAACAACAAATGCTCTAAATAAAGATAGAATACTAAAAGCAGTAAGAGAAAAAGGCCAAGTAACATATAAAGGCAAGCCTATCAGAATTACACCAGATTTTTCACCAGAGACTATGAAAGCCAGAAGATCCTGGACGGATGTTATACAGACATAAAAGAACACAAATTCCAGCCCAGGCTACTATACCCAGCCAAACTCTCAATTAACATAGATGGAGAAACCAAAGTATTCCACGACAAAAACAAATTCACACATTATCTCTCCACGAATCCAGCCCTTCAAAGGATAATAACAGAAAAAAACCAATAGAAGGACAGGAACCACGCCCTAGAAACAACAAGAAGGTAATCCCTCAACAAACCTAAAAGAAGACAGCCACAAGAACAAAATGCCAACTTTAACAACAAAAATAACAGGAAACAACAATTACTTTTCCTTAATATCTCTTAATATCAATGGACTCAACTCCCCGATAAAAAGACATAGACTAACAAACTGGCTACACAAACAAGACCCAACATTTTGCTGCTTACAGGAAACTCATCTCAGAGAAAAGGATAGACACTACCTCAGAATGAAAGGCTGGAAAACAATTTTCCAAGCAAATGGCATGAAGAAACAAGCTGGAGTAGCCATTCTAATATCTGATAAGATTGACTTCTAACCCAAAGTCATTAAAAAAGACAGGGAGGGACACTTCATACTCATCAAAGGTAAAATCCTCCAAGAGGAACTATCAATCCTGAATATCTATGCTCCAAATACAAAGGCAGCCACATTCATTAAAGAAACCTTAGTAAATCTCAAAGCACACATTGCACCTCATACAATAATAGTGGGAGACTTCAACACACCACTTTCACCAATGGACAGATCATGGAAACAGAAACTAAACAGGGACACAGTGAAACTAAGAGAAATTATGAATCAAATGGATCTGGCAGATATCTACAGAACATTCTATCCTAAAACAAAAGGATATACCTTCTTCTCAGCACCTCATGGTACCTTCTCCAAAATTGACCACATAATTGGTCACAAAGCAGGCCTCAACAGATACAAAAATATTGAAATTGCCCCATGCATCCTATCAGATCACCATGGACTAAGGCTGATCTTCAATAACAAAATAAATAATAGAAAGCCAACCTTCACGTGGAAACTGAACAACACTCTTCTCAATGATACCTTGGTCAAGGAAGGAATAAAGAAAGAAATTAAGGACTTTTTAGAGTTCAATGAAAATGAAGCCACAACATACCCAAACTTATGGGACGCAATGAAAGCATTTCTAAGAGGAAAACTCATAGCTCTGAGTGCCTCCAAAAGGAAACTAGAGAGAGCACACATTAACAGCTTGACAACATACCTAAAAGCACTAGAACAAAAGGAAGCAAATTCACCCAAGAGGAGTAGACGGCAGGAAATAATCAAACTCAGGGGTGAAACCAACCAAGTGGAAACAAGATAAACTATTCAAAGAATCAACCAATCAAGGAGCTGGTTCTTTGAGAAAATCAACAAGATAGATAAACCCTTAGCCAGACTCACTAGAGGGCACAGGGAAAGCATCCTAATTAACAAAATCAGAAATGAAAAAGGAGACATAACAACAGATCCTGAAGACATCCAAAACACCATCAGATCCTTCTACCAAAGGCTATACTCAACAAAACTGGAGAACCTGGATGAAATGGAGAAGTTCCTAGACAGATACCAGGTACCAAAGTTGAATCAAGATCAGGTTAATGATCTAAACAGCCCTATATCCCCCAAAGAAATAGAAGCAGTCATTAATAGTCTCCCAACTAAAAAAAGCCCAGGACCAGATGGGATTACTGCAGAGTTCTATCAGACCTTCAAAGAAGATCTAATCCCAGTTCTTCACAAACTATTCCACAAAATAGAAACAGAAGGTACTCTACCCAACTCATTCTATGAAGCCACAATTACTCTGATACCTAAACCACAAAAAGACCCAACAAAGATAGAAAACTTCAGACCAATATCCCTTATGAATATTGATGCAAAAATCCTCAATAAAGTTCTTGCTAACCGAATCCAAGAACACATCAAAACAATCATCCATCCTGACCAAGTAGGTTTCATCCCAGGGATGCAGGGATGGTTCAATATACGGAAATCCATCAACGTAATCCAGTATATAAACAAACTCAAAGACAAAAACCACATGGTCATCTCGTTAGATGCAGAAAAAGCATTTGACAAGATCCAACACCCATTCATGATAAAAGTCTTGGAAAGATCAGGAATTAAGGCCCATACCTAAACATGATAAAAGCAATCTACAGCAAACCAGTAGCCAACATCAAAGTAAATGGTGAGAAGCTTGAAGCAATCCCTCTAAAATCAGGGACTAGACAAGGCTGTCCACTTTCTCCATACCTATTCAACATTGTACTTGAAGTCCTAGCCAGAGCAATTCGACAACAAAAGGAGATCAAAGGGATACAAATTGGAAAAGATGAAGTCAAAATATCACTTTTTGCAGATGATATGATAGTATATATAAGTGACCCTAAAAATTCCACCAGAGAACTCCTAAGCCTGATAAACAGCTTCAGTGAAGTAGCTGGATATAAAATTAACTCAAACAAATCAATGGCCTTTCTCTACACAAAGAATAAACAGGCTGAGAAAGAAATTAGGGAAACAACACCCTTCTCAATAGTCACATATAATATAAAATATCTTGGCGTGACTCTAACTAAGGAAGTGAAAGATCTGTATAATAAAAACTTCAAGTCTCTGAAGAAAGAAATTCTAGAATATCTCAGAAGATGGAAAGATCTCCCATGCTCATGGATTGGCAGGATCAACATTGTAAAAATGGCTATCTTGCCAAAAGCAATCTACAGATTCAATGCAATCCCCATCAAAATTCCAAATCAATTCTTCAACGAATTAGAAAGTGCAATCTGCAAATTCATCTGGAATAACAAAAAACCTAGGATAGCAAAAACTCTTCTCAAGGATAAAAGAACCTCTGGTGGAATCACCATGCTGGACCTAAAGCTCTACTACAGAGCAATTGTGATAAAAACAGCATGGTACTGGTATAGTGACAGACCAATAGACCAATGGAATAGAATTGATGACCCAGAAATGAACCCACACACCTATGGTCACTTGATCTTCGACAAGGGAGCTAAAAACATCCAGTGGAAGAAAGACAGCATTTTCAACAAATGGTGCTGGCACAACTGGTTGTTAACATGTAGAAGAATGCGAATCGATCCATTCCTATCTCCTTGTACTAAGGTCAAGTCTAAGTGGATCAAGGAACTTCACATAAAACCAGAGACACTGAAACTTATAGAGGAGAAAGTGGGGAAAAGCCTTGAAGATATGGGCACAGGGGAAAAATTCCTGAATAGAATAGTAATGGCTTGTGCTGTAAGATCGAGAATTGACAAGTGGGACCTCATGAAACTGCAAAGCTTCTGCAAGGCTAAAGACACCATCAATAAGACAAAAAAACCACCAACAGATTGGGAAAGGATCTTCACCTATCCTAAATCAGATAAGGGACTAATATCCAATATATATAAAGAACTCAAGAAGGTGGGCTCCAGAAAGTCAAATAACCCCATTAAAAAATGGGGCTCAGAACTGAACAAAGAATTCTCACCTGAGGAATACCGAATGGCAGAGAAACACCTGAAAAAAATGTTCAACATCCTTAATCATCAGGGAAATGCAAATCAAAACAACCCTGAGATTCCACCTCACACCAGTCAGAATGGCTAAGATCAAAAATTCAGGTGACAGCAGATGCTGGCAAGGATGTGGAGAAAGAGGAACACTCCTCCATTGTTGGTGGGATTGCAAGCTTGTACAACCACTCTGGAAATCAGTCTGGCGGTTCCTCAGAAAATTGGACATAGTACTACCGGAGGATCCAGCAATACCTCTCCTGGGCATATATCCAGAAGATGTCCCAACCGGTAAAAAGGACACATGCTCCACTATGTTCATAGCAGCCCTATTTATAATAGCCAGAAGCTGGAAAGAACCCAGATGTCCCTCAACAGAGGAATGGATACAGAAATTATGGTACATTTACACAATGGAGTACTACTCAGCTATTAAAAAGAATGAATTTATGAAATTCCTAGCCAAATGGATGGACCTGGAGGGCATCATCTTGAGTGAAGTAACACAATCACAAAAGAACTCACACAATATGTATTCATTGATAAGTGGATATTAGCCCAAAACTTAGGATACCCAAGATATAAGATACAATTTGCTAAATGCATGAAACTCAAGAAGAATGAAGACCAAAGTGTGGACACTGTGCCCCTTCTTAGAATTGGGAACAAAACACCCAGGGAAGGAGTTACAGAGACAAAGTTCGTAGCTGTGATGAAAGGATGGACCATTTAGAGACTGCCGTATCCAGGGATCCATCCCATAAGCAGCTTCTAAACGCTGACACCATTGCATACACTAGCAAGATTTTGATGAAAGGACCCAAATATAGCTGTCTCTTGTGAGACGATGCCGGGGCCTAGCAAACACAGGAGTGGATGTTCACAGTCAGCTATTGGATGTATCACAGGGCTCCCAATGGAGAAGCTAGAGAAAGTACCCAAGGAGCTAAAGGGATCTGCAACCCTATTGTTGGAACAACATGATGTACTAACCAGAACCCAGGAGCTCTTGTCTCTAGCTGCATATGTATCGAAAGATGGCCTAGTCGGCCATCAATGGAAAGAGAGGCCCATTGGACTTGCAAACTTTATATGCCCCAATATAGGGGAATGCCAGGGCCAAAAGAATGGGAATGGGTGGGTAGGGAAGTGGGGGGCGCTATGGGGGGACTTTTGGGATAGCATTGGAAATGTAATTGAGAAAAATATGTAATAAAAATATTAAAAATCAAAAAAAAAAAAAGAAAAAAGAGCTGAACATCAGGAATGCATTTACAGATGGGAAAATAGTCATTATATGGATTGGTTATGTTACTAAGTTGTACTTATAAAAACATGTTAGGTCCCCAAGAATGGATTAGTTTCCTTGTATCTTCATCAGTGTTTTATCTTTAAGAATAGACTCACTGTGGATTTCTAGCTTGCCTGGAATTTGTTATATTGATTAGGCTGTGTTAAGACATTGGATATTAAGCACTGGTTCTCACTCAAGTAGCAGAAGGCTCCCATCAAATACAGCCCTCCTACCCCACTGATTTCTGACTCTGAGCAATATTGTTTTGCTTTTTCATGACATCTTTTCTTACTCACCAAACAACTAGGGCAGAATTCTTTCCATATTCTATGGATGGTGAAACAGAGGATCACAAAGATAAGTCCTATCAGAATATTCTTAAATGTAACTGCTCATCTTACTCATCCTATAAGTCTAATAAGCCACTATGTGAGGTGGAAGCCACCTAAGCCAGACTTGGTGATACAGCTTCATGGTGCTTAGATAGTGGAAACAGCACTTTTAAAATTTCAAAGTCAACGAGGGTGAGATAAGACTGTGGGGTATTGTGGGAGGGTCAGAGAGTCAAGGCAGCTGTGATTGATTGGTTCAGGCCAATATCGATATTTTCCCCTAGAGCTGTGGAACTTCAGAGCCTTGAAACCTCTAAATGTTAGCAGAGGTAGTCACTATGCCAAGTGTTTGTTTCCTGCTCTAGATAGTGTAGCTTACTTCAAGGTCAGAATCTTGTGACTCAGAATGTTATCCTCAGGCAGGGATGAGCTCCCCAGTGGCATTTCCCAATGCAAAATGTTCATTCCTGAAACCATGAACACACAACCAACAGAAATGAACACTGCCAGAGTCCAGCATGGCCTTGATAGGGACATCAGGACATGGTTCCGGCTCCTGGGACAGGACCAGAAGGTGTAGGCATCTAAGCATGGCAATAGCTGCTGTGTTGTTAGTCTGAAAAGAAAAGGTGTGGCTAAAAAACTCATCAAAATGGTAAATGCTAGAAACTTCAAGACAGACCTTAAGGCTGTGGGAAAAAAAAAACATTAAAAACATGAGTTTGAAAATATATAATTTCTCAACTATACCAAAATGTAAGGGTGCAATATAAATTGTATAAGAAGCTTCATAAATTATCAGAGGCAGCT
The DNA here is from genome assembly GCF_978045245.1 of Mus caroli. Taxonomy (NCBI): domain Eukaryota; kingdom Metazoa; phylum Chordata; class Mammalia; order Rodentia; family Muridae; genus Mus; species Mus caroli. The sequence continues at coordinate 58,454,438 of NW_028227270.1, read as the reverse complement.
ATACTATGAGCCACCTTGTCAGAAAGATACAAAGACAGACAAATACAAATGCAGGCAGATTCCTGAGTTTAAAGTCAGCCTGAGACCCAGCTATTATAGGTTCAGGTGTCTTCAGTGTGGTGGTTTGTATCTGCTCATCCCAGGATAGAGGGTGTGGTGCTGTTGTAGTGGGTGTGGCCTTGTTGGAGTAGGAGTGTCATTGTGGGTGTGGGCTTTAAGACCCTCATCCTGGATGCCATGAAGCCACTATTCTGCTAGCAACCTTCAGATGAAGATGTAGAACTCTAAACTCTGTCTCCCTCATGCCTGCCTGCATGCTACCCTACTCCCACCTTGATGATGATGTACTGAACCTCTGAACCTGTAAGCCAGCCCAATTAAATGTTGTCCTTTAAAGGACTTGTCTTGGTCATGGTGTCTATTCACAGCAGTAAAACCCTAACTGTCAGAAAGGTAATGTCAGGACAAGATCTGACCCAGGAAAATTTACAGATACAGACAGATTTTTGATTTTTTTTTCCAATGTTGGAGGTTGTAGGATGCTAATTCATAGGATAGTCAAAGGGAACCTGCAGTAAAGAACTAAATTGATGTGTAAATTAAATTCTTGGCTTTTGGTCACATGAGATCAGTCAGCTGAAAGCACTTTCTTTTTAGAATTTGTTGTAGTAAGAACGGAGGAGTCTGGACATATCTAGAAAACAAAAATAGCTCTTTAAAACGTTTTTACCGGCTGGGCATGGTGGCGCATGCCTTTAATCCCAGCACTTGGGAGGCAGAGGCAGGCAGATTTCTGAGTTCAAGGCCAGACTTGAAAACAACGTGAGTTCCAGAACAGCCAGAGCTATACAGAGAAGCCCTGTCTCAAAAACCAAAAAAAAAAAAAAAAAAAAAAAAAACCAAAAAAAAAAAATCCAACAAGGATTTCTGATGTTGGATGGAAAAATCCATAGAGAGCAAACACAGCTCTTTTGGGAATTTTCAAAGGTCTTTTAGAATTTTTCAAAAACTCTAAAATCCATACCAGGACACAGTATGGATTATTCATATATCTGTGCATACTTTTTATTTATTTTTTATTTTTAGGGATTTTTTTTTTGAGACATGGTTTCTCTGTATAGCCCTGGCTGTCCTGGAACTCACTTTGTAGACTAGGCTGTCCTTGAACTCAGAAATCTGCATGCGTCTGCCTCATGAGTGAAAGAAAATTAAAACTCAAGGTTCATGACTCATGCGGCTTGCTAGTTAGGAGGGCTTTATGAGCCTAGAGCAAAGAACAAAGGCTGTAAAGTCATCCCAGGAACCATCTAGCCATAAAGATAGGGAAGACATACAAGAATGTCCGGACTGGCCCGGCACCTCCCTATCTCCCGCCCTTCTGACCTAAGTTAAATGTTAACCAGATGCTCTGCTGTTACCTCGATCTGCACGTACAGTTTGCTGTTGTTTAAATGAACCAATAGTGTGAAACCGTGCCAATTACTCCCCCAGCCCCAGACCCTTTTCTATAAAAACCCCTAGCTTTCGAGCCTTGTGGCCTACAATCGCTATCTCCTGTGTGAGATATGTGTTGGCCCAGAGCTCCATCATTAAACTACCTCATGTGTTTGCATCAAGACGGTCTCTCATGATTTTGGGGGTGCACACTGACTCGAGATATGAGTCACTAGTTTACCCACTAGTTTCTTTCACTGAGTGCTGGGATTAAAGGTGTGTGCCACCACAGCTTGTGCATACTTTTTTTTTATGTGTATGAGTACACTGTAGCTGTCTTTAGACACACCAGAAGAAGGCATCAAATCTCATTACTGGTAGTTGTGAGTCACTATGTGGTTGCTGGGACTTGAACTAAGGTCCTCTAGAAGAGTAGTCAGTGCTCTTAACTGCTGAGCCATCTCTCCAGCCCTTGCATACTTTTTAACACAGATGTACTAAGGAAAATATTGTAAAGAAAAATTTGGGAGTGGATAAAGAAAAGACAAAGAAGGGGAAAGTAATGCTATATATATTTAGTTAACATGTACAAAAGTAAATTTTAAATAATATCTAGACTTTATAGATAGTAAAGCAGTTAAGAGCAGTGGGCATTGTTAAAGTCAACAGGGGTACTTTTCCCAAAATAACTGATTGCTAACTATCTCTTGTGAGGGAGCTGCTGCCCCTACTTGCTTCAGCATGTACTGTGTTCAAACAAATGCAGACAAGAACAACCAAATACAAACCAAATGGATTTAACAGATATCAACAGAACATTTCACCCTCAAACAAAAGAATATACCTTGACAGCACCTCATGGAAACATCTCCAAAATGAATCATATAACTGGACACAAAACAAGCCTCAACAGCTACAGGAAGATTGTAAGAGCCCCTTGCATTCTATCAGATCACCAAGGACTAAGGCTGCACTTCAACAATAACAAAAACAACAGATATCCCACATACTCATGGAAAAGGAACAACTCTCTACTCAATGATAATTTGGTGTTGGATGAAATAAAGAAAACATTAAAGCCTTTCTAGAATTAAATAAAAATGAAGGCATGGCATACTCAAATGAATGCACCCAAAGCAGTGTTAGGAGGAAAATTCATAGTATTAAGTGCCTTCATAAAGAAATTGGAGAGATTCTATATTAGCAACTAAACAGCACACCTGAAAGCTCTAGAACAAAATGGAATAAACATATCAAAGAGGAGAGAAGTACATGGTAGGAAATAGTCAAAGTCAGGGCTGAAATCAACAAGTTGGGAACAAAGAACAATACAAAGAATCAACAAAACCAAAAGCTGGTTCTTGGAGAAAATCACCAAGATAGACAAACCCTTAGCCGCATTAAGTAAAAGGCACAAAGACAGGGGCAAAGGTAAACAAAATCAGAAAGGAAAAGGGAAACATAACAGAAACACAGGAAATCCAAGAAAACATCAGGTATTACTACAAAAGCCTATATTTGACAAAAATGGGAAATCTAGACAAAATGGACTGTTTTCTAGACAGATATCACAAACCAGAGTTAAATCATTGTCAAGTAAACTATCAAAATAGTCCAATAAAGCCTAAGGAAATCAAAGCAGTCATCAAAAACCTCCCAGCCAAACAAAGCACAGAGCCAGATGGTTTTAGTGCAGAATTCTACCAGACCATCAATGAAGAGTTAATAACAATACTTCTCAAAGTTTTCCACAAAATAAAAATGGAAAGAACACTACCTACTGCATTCTATCAGGGCACAGTTACCTTGATACCTAAAGCCCACAAAGACTGAACAACCAAAAAGAACTTCAGACCAATTTTGCTTATGAAAATCAACAGATTTTCATACTCAATACAATTCTTGAAAACTGAATCCAAGGACACATCAAAAACATGATTCACCACCATCAAACAGGCTTCATCCCAGGGATGCACAGATGGTTCAGTATGCTAAAATCCATCAATGTAATCCAATATATAAACAAACTCAAAGGGAAAAAAAAGCACATGATCATCTCATTAGATGCTGAAAAAGCCTGCATCAAAATCCAAAACAGATTCATGTTAACAGACTTGGAGAGATCAGGAATTCAAGGCACATACCTAAACATAATAAAAGCAATATGCAACAAGCCAATAGCCAACATCAAATTAAATGAAGAGAAACATGAAGCAATCCTACAAATATCACTGACGAGACAAAGCTGCCTCTTCTCACCCTATCTATTCAATAGAGTACATGAAGTTCTAGCTAGAGCAAGAAGAAAGCAAAAGATAAGGTGATACAAATTGGAAAGGAAGGAGTTGAGGTATCACTATTTGTGAATAATATGAGAGCATACATAAGCAACTCCCAAAATTCTACCAGAGAACTCCAACAGCTGATGAACCACTTTAGGAAAGTGGCTGTATATAAAATTAACTCAAAGAAATCAGTATCCCTCATTTATAGATATGATAAATAGGCTGAGAAAAAAAATTACAGAAATGTTACCCTTCCCAATAGCCAGAAATAATATATCTTGGTGTAGCCCTAACTAACCAAGTGAAAAGTCTTTATGACAAGAAATTTAAGTCCCTGAAGAAAGAAATGAAAGAAGACCTCAGAAATTGGAAAGATCTCCCATGCTCATGGATTGGTAGGAGTAACATAGTGAAAATTCGCCATCTTACCAAAAGCAATTTACAGATTCAATGAAATTCCCATCAAAATTTCAACACAATTGTCTATAGACATCAAAAAAACAGTTGCCATATTCATATGGAAAAACAACTAAACAATAGCATAACATCTGGAAGAAACACCTTCACTGACCTCAAGTTCTTCAATGGAGCAATAGTGATAAAAATCCTGCATATGTACAGAGACAGACAATTTGATCAATAGAATAGAATCAAAGACCTAGAAATAAACCTGCGTACACACAGACACTTTATTTTGACATAGAAGCCAAAAGCATAAAGTAGAAAAATAAACCATCTTCAACAAATGGTGGTGTTCTACCTGGCAGTCTGAAGGGAGAAGGATGCAAATTGTTCCATATTTATCAACCTGCATGAAGCTCAAGTCCAACTGGATCAAAAAAAAAAAAAACAAAAACAAAAAAAAAAAACAAAACACACATACGCTGAATCCAATACAAGAGAGAGTAGGGAGTAACCTTGAACACATTGGAACTAGAGAAAATTCCTGCAGAAAATACCAGTGGTTCAGGCTCTAGGAGCAACTTTTGGTAAGTGGGACCTCTTAGTACTGAAAAGTTTCTGTAAGGGAAAGGAGAACATTAGTAGGACAAAATGAGAGCCTGGAGATTAGAAAAGAATTGCCACTCATCCTACATCCAATAGAGGGCTAAATCCAAAATATATAAAGAACTCAAGAAGTTGGATTCCATAAAACCAAATAACCCAATTTAAAAACTGAGTACAGTGCTGAAGAGAGAATTCTCAACATAGGAATCTGGAATGTCTGAGAAACACATAAAGATGTGTTCAGGGCTGAAGTGAAGGCTCAGTGGTTAAGAGCATTGACTGCCCTTCTAGAGGTCCTGAGTTGAATTTCCAGAAAATATATGGTGGCTCATAACCATCTGTAATGGGATCTGATGCTCTCTTCTGGTGTGTCAGAAGACAGCAACACAGTACTCATATTCATAAAATAAATAAATCCTTAAAAAAGTTCAAAATCCTTAGTTATCATGGAAATGCAAACCAAAATGATCCTGAGATCCCACCTCATACCAATCAGAATGGCTAAGATCAAAAACTCAAGCAACAGCACATGCTCCCAAGGATGTGGAGAAAGGAGAACACTCCTTCACTGGTGATGGAACTGCAGAGTTGTACAACCACTGTGGAAATCAATCTAGCAGTTCCACAGAAAGTTGGAACTAGTTGTATCTAAAGACCCAGCTATAATGCTCATGGCCATATACTCAAAAGAGTTCCATTATATCACAAGGACACATGTTCCGCTATGTTCATAGCAGCCTTATTCATAATAGCCAGGAACTGGAGCAACTCAGATACTCCTCAACCAAAGAATGGATTTACAAAATGAGGTTCATTTACAGAATGTAATACTATTCAGTAATTTTAAAATGAGGACAAGCCGGGCGTGGTGGTGCACGCCTTTAATTCCAGCACTCGGGAGGCAGAGGCAGGCAGATTTCTGAGTTCGAGGCCAGCCTGGTCTACAAAGTGAGTTCCAGGACAGCCAGGGCTATACAGAGAAACCCTGTCTCAAAAAACCAAAAAAAAAAATAAATAAATAAAAAATAAAATAAATAAATAAAATGAGGACATCATAAATATTGCAGTCAAATGGATGAAACTAGAAAATATCATTCTGCTCTTCCGGCCAGACCAGCACCAGGGTAGCTAGAGCGCAGGGTCGGCTGACACCCGCCAGCTACCCACGACCCCCGCCACAGGATTTTGAGAATGCTGGTGAGTGGAACACAACATCTGCTCCAGTCCAATCACGCAGGACCTGAGACTGCTTTGGTTGGGGAGGCAGAAATACAGCCTGAGTAGGGCCACAGGCCTCTTCCGGCCAGACCAGCACCAGGGTAGCTAGAGCGCAGGGTCGGCTGACACCCGCCAGCTACCCACGACCCCCCACCACAGGATTTTGAGACTGCTGGTGAGTGGAACACAGCTTCTGCTCCAGTCCAATCACGCGGGACCTGAGACTGCTTTAGTTGGGGAGGCAGAAATCCGGCCTGAGTAGGGCCACAAGCCTCTTCTGGTCAGAAAAGCACCGGGGTAGCTACGGCGCAGGGTCGGCTGACACTCAACAGCTACCCACAACACCCGCCACAGGATCTTAAGACTTCTGGTGAGTGGAACACAGCTTCTGCTCCAATCCAATTGCGCGCGGGACCTGAGACTGAATTAATTAGGGAAACAGAAAACCGGCCTGAGTAGGGCCACAGGCGTCTTCCGGCCTGAACAGCACCGGGGTAGCTAGAGCGCAGGGTCGGCTGACACCCGCCAGCTACCCACGACCCCCGCCACAGGATTTTGAGACTTCTTGTGAGTGGAACACAGCTTCTCCTCCAATCTTTAAACACTGACAACGACAACAACTAACCCCAGAGATTACCAGATGGCGAAAGGTAAACGTAATAATCTTACTAAAAGAAACCAAGACCACTCACCATCATCAGAACCCAGCACTCCCACTTCGCACAGTCCAGGGCACCCCAACACACCGGAAAAGCTAGACACGGATCTAAAAGCATATCTCATGATGATGGTAGAGGACTTTAAGAAGGACTTTAATAACACACTTAAAGAAATACAAAGGAACACTGGTAAACAGGTAGAAGACATTAAAGAGGAAGCACAAAAATCCCTTAAAGAATTGCAGGAGAACACTGCTAAAGAGTTACAAATCCTTAAAGAAAAACAGGATAACATAATCAAACAGGTAGAAGTCCTTAAAGAAAAACAGGAAAACACATCCAAACAGATGATGGAAATGAACAAAACCATACTAGACCTAAAAAGGGAAGTAGACACAATAAAGAAAACCCAAAATGAGGCAACACTGGAGATAGAAACCCTAGGAAAGAAATCTGGAACCATAGATACGAGCATCAGCAACAGAATACAAGAGATGTAAGAGAGATTCAGGTGCAGAAGATTCCATAGAGAACATCGGCACAACAATCAAGGAAAATGTAAAACGCAAAAAGATCCTAACTCAAAACATCCAAGAAATACAGGACACAATGAGAAGACCAAACCTACAGATAATAGGGGTGGATGAGAATGAAGATTTTCAACTCAAAGGACCAGCAAACATCTTCAACAAAATTATAGAAGAAAACTTCCCAAATCTAAAGAAAGAGATGCCCATGAACATACAAGAAGCCTACAGAACTCCAAATAGACTGGACCAGAAAAGTAATACCTCCCGACACATAATAATCAGAACAACAAATGCTCTAAATAAAGATAGAATACTAAAAGCAGGAAGGGAAAAAGGTCAATTAACGTATAAAGGCAACCCTATCAGGGAAAAGCCTTGAAGATATGGGCACAGGGGAAAAATTCTTGAATAGAACAGCAATGGCTTGTGCTGTAAGATCGAGAATTGACAAGTGGGACCTCATGAAACTACAAAGCTTCTGCAAGGCTAAAGACACCATCAATAAGACAAAAAAACCACCAACAGATTGGGAAAGGATCTTCACCTATCCTAAATCAGATAAGGGACTAATATCCAATATATATAAAGAACTCAAGAAGGTGGACTCCAGAAAGTCAAATAACCCCATTAAAAAATGGGGCTCAGAACTGAACAAAGAATTCTCACCTGAGGAATACCGAATGGCAGAGAAGCACCTGAAAAAATGTTCAACATCCTTAATCATCAGGGAAATGCAAATCAAAACAACCCTGAGATTCCACCTCACACCAGTCAGAATGGCTAAGATCAAAAATTCAGGTGACAGCAGATGCTGGCAAGGATGTGGAGAAAGAGGAACACTCCTCCATTGTTGGTGGGATTGCAAGCTTGTACAACCACTCTGGAAATCAGTCTGGCGGTTCCTCAGAAAATTGGACATAGTACTACCAGAGGATCCAGCAATACCTCTCCTGGGCATATATCCAGAAGATGTCCCAACCGGTAAAAAGGACACAGGCTCCACTATGTTCATAGCAGCCCTATTTATAATAGCCAGAAGCTGGAAAGAACCCAGATGTCCCTCAACAGAGGAATGGATACAGAAATTATGGTACATTTACACAATGGAGTACTACTCAGCTATTAAAAAGAATGAATTTATGAAATTCCTAGCCAAATGGATGGACCTGGAGGGCATCATCTTGAGTGAGGTAACACAATCACAAAAAAACTCACACAATATGTATTCACTGATAAGTGGATATTAGCCCAAAACTTAGGATACCCAAGATATAAGATACAATTTGCTAAATGCATGAAACTCAAGAAGAATGAAGACCAAAGTGTGGACACTGTGCCCCTTCTTAGAATTGGGAACAAAACACCCAGGGAAGGAGTTACAGAGACAAAGTTCGTAACTGTGATGAAAGGATGGACCATTTAGAGACTGCCGTATCCAGGGATCCATCCCATAAGCAGCTTCTAAACGCTGACACCATTGCATACACTAGCAAGATTTTGATGAAAGGACCCAAATATAGCTGTCTCTTGTGAGACGATGCCGGGGCCTAGCAAACACAGGAGTGGATGCTCACAGTCAGCTATTGGGTGTATCACAGGGCTCCCAATGGAGAAGCTAGAGAAAGTACCCAAGGAGCTAAAGGGATCTGCAACCCTATTGTTGGAACAACATGATGTACTAACCAGAACCCCGGAGCTCTTGTCTCTAGCTGCATATGTATCGAAAGATGGCCTAGTCGGCCATCACTGGAAAGAGAGGCCCATTGGACTTGCAAACTTTATATGCCCCAATATAGGGGAATGCCAGGTCCAAAAGAATGGGAATGAGTGGGTAGGGAAGTGGGGGGCGCTATGGGGAACTTTTGGGATAGCATTGGAAATGTAATTGAGGAAAACATGTAATAAAAATATTAAAAAATTTAAAAAAAAGAAAAAAAAGAAAAGAAAATATCATTCTGTGTGAGGTAACACAGACAAAAAATTATATGCATGGTATGTACTTACTGAAGTGGATAGTATCCAAGAATAACAGTATACTCATAACATACCCACAGACCATATAAAGTTAAATAAGAAGGAAGGTTCCCAACTTGGAATCCATCACATGGTTGGGCACTGTAACTGTTGCTATGTTGTACTGGCAGACAGGAGCCTAGCACGGCTGTTCTCTGGAGGCTTTAACATCAGATGACTGAAACAGATGCAGACATTGTCTCACAGCCAGACATTGGATGGAGGTCTGGATCCATGTGGAGGATTGATAAAACTGAAAGGGCTGGTCACCCCATAGTAAGACCAACAGTGTCAACTAACCTGGACCTCAGGGAGCTCCCAAAGAGCATATGCATGCTAGTTCTAGGCCCAGGCACATATGTAGCAGAGGGTAGCTTTCTCTAGCCTCAGCAGGAGAGGATATCCCTGTAGAGACTTGAAGCCCCAAGTTATGGGGGGTTATGGGGGATCCTCTCAGAGGAAAAAAGGAACCATTGCTCTAGCCACATATGTAGCAGAGGATAGCCTTATTGGACATCAATGGGAGGAGAAGCCCTTGGTCCTGTGAAGGCTCGATGCCCCACTGTAGTGAAGGCCAGGTCAGGAAATCGGGAGCGGGTGGGTTGGTGAGCATGGGGAGAGGGAGGGGTCTTTCAGGGGAAACCAGGAAAGCGGATAACATTTGAAATGTATAAAGAAAATTTCCAAATAAAAAATTTTTTAAAAAGAAGAATTCCAATTAAAAGGGAAAAAAAAAAAAGAAAAGGAATGCTGAAAATGTTGTTCATGTTAGAATAGTAACCACAGTGCTATCAAGCAACTTTTCCTTGATGTTTGTTATTTTTATGCTCTCTGTCCTTTGTATATGCAAAAATTTTGGCATTGATATATCATTTTAAATGATAATTTAGCTCATACAGTACGGTATAGAAGATAGTGGGGGGTGTTTGTTTTTTGTGGGGTTTTTTTGTTTATTTGTTTTTTGTTTGTTTGTTGTTTTTTTTGGCAAATCTCCATCTGCCTCAGTGGCTCAAGTTTCCATCTCCTGTTCCTATTGAAATACTTCAAAGGATAACCTGGGATCTGAAATTAAGAGAGACTATAGAATGGCAGCATATGTGAAATGCAAAATCTTTCTTAGGCAGGCTTTTCATTGAACATTAGTCACAGATAAGAGTAGGCTGATTTTAAAGAGGTTATTTTTGGTTTTTTGATTAAAGAGATTTTTTAAAAATATTTTTTATTGTATGAAGTGATTTATCTTATTGAATGACATATTATTGTTAGAGCAGGTTTCACTCCCTCCTAAAAAGATGTTTCTGAGAAAAAACTCTCCCACTTACACTCAGATGTCCTAGATGCCAGTTGTTGCTCAGGAGGGCCCTATCATATTGTCTTCTTCATTAGGCTAGCTAAATTCTTAAATGAACTGCCTGCACCACCACTCAGTTTTAAATTACCTGTTCGAGCCATGTAGTCAGCTTTCCATTGCAGTAAGGGGGAAAGGATTTGCACATGGAGCATGGCTTCTACCTTCAGACCAGAGTAGGAGGACAAGATTCTTGTGTAATTCATAGAGAGAAATAGAGCAAGCAAACATCCATTAGCATCACCATTATGATGAAGTACCTGGTTGAGCCAGGGTGAGTGAATTTGTAATTTCCCAGCATGTATTAATTCATGTCATGTGAATGAAAGCAGATCTGGTGGATAGGCAGACATATTAAAATAATTTGCTTGATCCAGTGAATATTGATTCCAACTAGAGGGCACTATTGCATACATGTCCAATCCACTTGCAAATTTACTTCAGCTCAGAGTTTTGAGAAACAGGCCATTGATTTTTAGCTACATTTGCTAAGTTACAAATCTCAGCAGCTAACATGGCTCTATGAGGGGCCAGGTTAAAAAAAAAAATAACCCTATCTTTTTAATAGCATTTTCTCTGCCCAGGAATGTCCTACTGTTCATGGATAGCAAAAGAGGCAAGCTTAGGAAGACACAGTCATTTCAGATGCAGCCAGGTGTGTCCTGAAAAGTCTCAATAGCTAAGAATGCTAAAAAATGGAAATTTCCTGTCTAATTTTAAGGCAAATTGCTTTGGGGAGGTCTTGTGGTCTTGCTTGATGACTTGAAGCAAAGTCATCTGCATGCCTTGAGGTACTTCTCAGTTAAGTTGATAAGTTTTGGCCCTCTACAGACTTGGCTTAGATCCTCCCACCTGGACTACTACCTGGAATGACCCTCTTCAGGCTGCCAAGGGTATAGTGAGAGAGATAGTCTTCTTTAATAGCAATTAGACATATAAGAGCCATGCCCCCCCCCACCCCATGTTCCTGTGTGAACACTCTCTTTGGATTCTATCTTCATCTCGTGGCTTAGGATAGCATCCTGGAAGCAGAGGGGTAAGAAAAGGCAGGACACAGATGAAACAGCATTTGAGGAAAGAGAGCAGAGAAGCCACATGGGTTTCAAGGAGCTCAAGAGAAAGGTAGACTAGCTAGTTAAAAGGGCATAGGCAAAGGAGATTTCTGAGCACCTAGCAGTTTAGTTGTGGAAACAAGCTTGTAAATAGGTATTTTGCATATAGTTAAGAAAATGAGGTTAGCTGATTCCAATAACATGGGTTGTTTTGTTTTGTTTTGTTTCTTGGTTTTTTTGGGGCGGAGCGGGCGGCTCAAGACAGGGTTTCTCTGTGTATCTCTGGCTGGCCTCAAACTCAGAAATCCGCCTGCCTCTGCCTTCTGAGTGCTAGGATTAAAAGCGTGTACCACCATGCATGGCTTGCAACAGCATGTTTTTACCAAAACTTCCACCTCATTTGTGGTTATCGGGAATACATATTAGGAAAAACGTATAAAGATAAAGTCTACAGAAAATGCTATATTATATTTTAATTCAAATGTATAAAAATTAATTTTAAAAGAAAATATAGTAAATACAGAGATGGCTTAATTAGGAGCATTGGATATTTTTACTGATGACATAGGTTGCATTCCCAGAAACCTCCTAGAATCTAATGCCCTCTCCTGACCACTGCAGGTACTGCATACAAACAAGTGCTAAGAAAACGTACATACATAAAATAAAAAAGAAGTATTAAAAAAAATGGAATCTTCTACAGAGATGTTACAGCCTTGAGACAGAGAACATTCAGGATGAGGTAAAATTCACTTCAGTTCAAATTACTGTAGTTAATTACATAAACTGAAATGGGTTGGCATCTTAAGGGATTTTTATTCTTTCCAGTATTTATCAGGAGAAAACCCTTCTTCTTTTTTTCTGGAGCTTTTTAGTTGACAGGATAAACTATAATGTAGGCCACAGCTTCTAGTGGTAGCCTACATATATAAAGGTTATTGAAGATGGTAGCTCTTTCTCTTTTTCTGCATGCCATTTTCTGGCAAAAGAGATCACTTTATTTTTCTCGCATTAGAGGTTCCTTCTTCGGAATTCTGGTGTATGCTGAAGATCAGCTGAGACATACAGGCACAACTGTACTCTTCAACTTTCCATTGGTACCCAGTCTTTGATTTACTAGTTGGACCACATTCTGTGAGGCATTCTTTATATCCAATTTCTACATATGATCCATGCTATCAGTTCTGTTCATGTAGAGGACTTTACCTCAGTACAGCTGGGTGTTTTTCACCTTCCCACTGAGGAAGATGTGCTGACTAACAATAGTGCTCCACAGTGATTTTCCTCAGTTTACTGCTTTTCTCCCAAGGATTTCTGGGGTCTCATATTGAAAGGGAAAGATAGGCTGGGTGTGGTGGCCCAGCACTTGGGAGGCAGAGGCAGGCGAATTTCTGAGTTCGAGGCCAGCCTGGTCTACAGAGTGAGTTCCAGGACAGCCAGGGCTACACAGAGAAACCCTGTCTCAACAAAAAACAAAATAAATAAATAAGAAAGAGAGAGAGAAAGAAAGAAAGGAAGGAAGAGAGAGAGAGAGAGAAAGGAAGGAAGGAAGGAAGGAAGGAAGGAAGGAAGGAAGGAAGGAAGGAAGGAAGGAAGGAAGGAAGAAAGAAAGAAAGAAAGAAAGAAAGAAAGAAAGAAAGAAAGAAAGAAAGAAAGAAAGAAAGAAAGAAAGCCCAGTTGTTACCATTTAAGGAACCCATTTGTCTGCATTTGGAGAAGCAAACCTGATATCAAAAACGGCTATAAAGCATCAGCTTCCACCAGCCAGCTACCCACGACCCCCGGCGCAGGATTTTGGGACTGCTGGTGAGTGGAACACAGCTTCTGCTCCAGTCCAATCACGCGGGACCTGAGACTGCTCTGGTTGGGGAGAGAGAAATCCGGCCTACATAGGGACACAACCCTCTTCCGGTCAGAAAAGCACCGGGGCAGCTGGGGCGCAGGGTCGGCTGACACTCACCAGCTACCCACAACACCCGCCACAGGATCTTAAGACTTCTGGTGAGTGGAGCACAGCTTCTGCTCCAATCCAATTGCGCGGGACCTGAGACTGCATTAGTTAGGGAAGCAGAAACCGGCCTGAGTAGGGCCACAGGCCTCATCCGGCCGGATCAGCGCCGGGGTAGCAGGAGAGCAGGGTTGCCTGACACCCGCCAGCTACCCACGACCCCCGCCGCAGGATTTTGGGACTTCTTGTGAGTGGAACACAGCTTCTGCTCCAATCTTTAAACAGTGACAACGATAACAACTAACCCCAGAGATTACCAGATGGCGAAAGGTAAACGTAATAATCTTACTAACAGAAACCAAGACCACTCACCATCATCAGAACCCAGCACCCCCACTTCGCCCAATCCAGGGCACCCCAACACACCGGAAAAGCTAGACACGGATTTAAAAGCATATCTCCTGATGATGATAGAGGACTTCAAGAAGGACTTTAATAACACACTTAAAGAAATGCAGGAGAACACTGCTAAACAGGCAGAAGACAATAAAGAGGAAGCACAAAAATCCCTTAAAGAATTGCAGGAGAACACTGCTAAAGAGTTACAAATCCTTAAAGAAAAACAGGATAACATAATCAAACAGGTAGAAGTCCTTACAGAAAAACAGGAAAACACATCCAAACAGATGATGGAAATGAACAAAACCATACTAGACCTAAAAAGGGAAGTAGACACAATAAAGAAAACCCAAAATGAGGCAACACTGGAGATAGAAACCCTAGGAAAGAAATCTGGAACCATAGATACCAGCATCAGAAACAGAATACAAGAGATGGAAGAGAGAATCTCAGGTGCAGAAGATTCCATAGAGAACATCGGCACAACAATCAAGGAAAATGTAAAATGCAAAAAGATCCTAACTCAAAACATCCAAGAAATACAGGACACAATGAGAAGACGAAACCTACGGATAATAGGAGTGGATGAGAATGAAGATTTTCAACTCAAAGGACCAGCAAACATCTTCAACAAAATTATAGAAGAAAACTTCCCAAATCTAAAGAAAGAGATGCCCATGAACATACAAGAAGCCTACAGAACTCCAAATAGACTGGACCAGAAAAGAAATACCTCCCGACACATTATAATCAGAACAACAAATGCTCTAAATAAAGATAGAATACTAAAAGCAGTAAGAGAAAAAGGCCAAGTAACATATAAAGGCAAGCCTATCAGAATTACACCAGATTTTTCACCAGAGACTATGAAAGCCAGAAGATCCTGGACGGATGTTATACAGACATAAAAGAACACAAATTCCAGCCCAGGCTACTATACCCAGCCAAACTCTCAATTAACATAGATGGAGAAACCAAAGTATTCCACGACAAAAACAAATTCACACATTATCTCTCCACGAATCCAGCCCTTCAAAGGATAATAACAGAAAAAAACCAATACAAGGACAGGAACCACGCCCTAGAAACAACAAGAAGGTAATCCCTCAACAAACCTAAAAGAAGACAGCCACAAGAACAAAATGCCAACTTTAACAACAAAAATAACAGGAAACAACAATTACTTTTCCTTAATATCTCTTAATATCAATGGACTCAACTCCCCGATAAAAAGACATAGATTAACAAACTGGCTACACAAACAAGACCCAACATTTTGCTGCTTACAGGAAACTCATCTCAGAGAAAAGGATAGACACTACCTCAGAATGAAAGGCTGGAAAACAATTTTCCAAGCAAATGGCATGAAGAAACAAGCTGGAGTAGCCATTCTAATATCTGATAAGATTGACTTCCAACCCAAAGTCATTAAAAAAGACAGGGAGGGACACTTCATACTCATCAAAGGTAAAATCCTCCAAGAGGAACTATCAATCCTGAATACCTAAGCTCCAAATACAAAGGCAGCCACATTCATTAAAGAAACCTTAGTAAATCTCAAAGCACACATTGCACCTCATACAATAATAGTGGGAGACTTCAACACACCACTTTCACCAATGGACAGATCATGGAAACAGAAACTAAACAGGGACACAGTGAAACTAAGAGAAATTATGAATCAAATGGATCTGGCAGATATCTACAGAACATTCTATCCTAAAACAAAAGGATATACCTTCTTCTCAGCACCTCATGGTACCTTCTCCAAAATTGACCACATAATTGGTCACAAAGCAGGCCTCAACAGATACAAAAATATTGAAATTGTCCCATGCATCCTATCAGATCACCATGGATTAAGGCTGATCTTCAATAACAAAATAAATAATAGAAAGCCAACCTTCACGTGGAAACTGAACAACACTCTTCTCAATGATACCTTCGTCAAGGAAGGAATAAAGAAAGAAATTAAGGACTTTTTAGAGTTCAATGAAAATGAAGCCACAACATACCCAAACTTATGGGACGCAATGAAAGCATTTCTAAGAGGAAAACTCATAGCTCTGAGTGCCTCCAAAAGGAAACTAGAGAGAGCACACATTAGCAGCTTGACAACACACCTAAAAGCACTAGAACAAAAGGAAGCAAATTCACCCAAGAGGAGTAGACGGCAGGAAATAATCAAACTCAGGGGTGAAAACAACCAAGTGGAAACAAGATAAACTATTCAAAGAATCAACCAATCAAGGAGCTGGTTCTTTGAGAAAATCAACAAGATAGATAAACCCTTAGCCAGACTCACTAGAGGGCACAGGGAAAGCATCCTAATTAACAAAATCAGAAATGAAAAAGGAGACATAACAACAGATCCTGAAGACATCCAAAACACCATCAGATCCTTCTACCAAAGGCTATACTCAACAAAACTGGAGAACCTGGATGAAATGGAGAAGTTCCTAGACAGATACCAGGTACCAAAGTTGAATCAAGATCAGGTTAATGATCTAAACAGCCCTATATCCCCCAAAGAAATAGAAGCAGTCATTAATAGTCTCCCAACTAAAAAAAGCCCAGGACCAGATGGGATTACTGCAGAGTTCTATCAGACCTTCAAAGAAGATCTAATCCCAGTTCTTCACAAACTATTCCACAAAATAGAAACAGAAGGTACTCTACCCAACTCATTCTATGAAGCCACAATTACTCTGATACCTAAACCACAAAAAGACCCAACAAAGATAGAAAACTTCAGACCAATATCTCTTATGAATATTGATGCAAAAATCCTCAATAAAGTTCTTGCTAACCGAATCCAAGAACACATCAAAACAATCATCCATCCTGACCAAGTAGGTTTCATCCCAGGGATGCAGGGATGGTTCAATATACGGAAATCCATCAACGTAATCCAGTATATAAACAAACTCAAAGACAAAAACCACATGGTCATCTCGTTAGATGCAGAAAAAGCATTTGACAAGATCCAACACCCATTCATGATAAAAGTCTTGGAAAGATCAGGAATTCAAGGCCCATACCTAAACATGATAAAAGCAATCTACAGCAAACCAGTAGCCAACATCAAAGTAAATGTTGAGAAGCTTGAAGCAATCCCTCTAAAATCAGGGACTAGACAAGGCTGTCCACTTTCTCCATACCTATTCAACATTGTACTTGAAGTCCTAGCCAGAGCAATTCGACAACAAAAGGAGATCAAAGGGATACAAATTGGAAAAGATGAAGTCAAAATATCACTTTTTGCAGATGATATGATATTATATATAAGTGACCCTAAAAATTCCACCAGAGAACTCCTAAGCCTGATAAACAGCTTCGGTGAAGTAGCTGGATATAAAATTAACTCAAACAAATCAATGACCTTTCTCTACACAAAGAATAAACAGGCTGAGAAAGAAATTAGGGAAACAACACCCTTCTCAATAGTCACAAATAATATAAAATATCTTGGCGTGACTCTAACTAAGGAAGTGAAAGATCTGTATAATAAAAACTTCAAGTCTCTGAAGAAAGAAATTATAGAAGATCTCAGAAGATGGAAAGATCTCCCATGCTCATGGATTGGCAGGATCAACATTGTAAAAATGGCTATCTTGCCAAAAGCAATCTACAGATTCAATGCAATCCCCATCAAAATTCCAAATCAATTCTTCAACGAATTAGAAAGTGCAATCTGCAAATTCATCTGGAATAACAAAAAACCTAGGATAGCAAAAACTCTTCTCAAGGATAAAAGAACCTCTGGTGGAATCACCATGCCAGACCTAAAGCTCTACTACAGAGCAATTGTGATAAAAACTGCATGGTACTGGTATAGTGACAGACAAATAGACCAATGGAATAGAATTGAAGACCCAGAAATGAACCCACACACCTACGGTCACTTGATCTTCGACAAGGGAGCTAAAACCATCCAGTGGAAGAAAGACAGCATTTTCAACAAATGGTGCTGGCACAACTGGTTGTTAACATGTAGAAGAATGCAAATCGATCCATTCCTATCTCCTTGTACTAAGGTCAAGTCTAAGTGGATCAAGGAACTTCACATAAAACCAGAGACACTGAAACTTATAGAGGAGAAAGTGGGGAAAAGCCTTGAAGATATGGGCACAGGGGAAAAATTCCTGAATAGAACAGTAATGGCTTGTGCTGTAAGATCGAGAATTGACAAGTGGGACCTCATGAAACTACAAAGCTTCTGCAAGGCTAAAGACACCATCAATAAGACAAAAAAACCACCAACAGATTGGGAAAGGATCTTCACCTATCCTAAATCAGATAAGGGACTAATATCCAATATATATAAAGAACTCAAGAAGGTGGACTCCAGAAAGTCAAATAACCCCATTAAAAAATGGGGCTCAGAACTGAACAAAGAATTCTCACCTGAGGAATACCGAATGGCAGAGAAACACTTGAAAAAATGTTCAACATCCTTAATCATCAGGGAAATGCAAATCAAAACAACCCTGAGATTCCACCTCACACCAGTCAGAATGGCTAAGATCAAAAATTCAGGTGACATCAGATGCTGGCGAGGATGTGGAGAAAGAGGAACACTCCTCCATTGTTGGTGGGATTGCAAGCTTGTACAACCACTCTAGAAATCAGTCTGGAGGTTCCTTAGAAAATTGGACATTGTACTACCGGAGGATCCAGCAATACCTCTCCTGGGCATATATCCAGAAGATGTCCCAACCGGTAAAAAGGACACATGCTGCACTATGTTCATAGCAGCCTTATTTATAATAGCCAGAAGCTGGAAAGAACCCAGATGTCCCTCAACAGAGGAATGGATACAGAAATTATGGTACATTTACACAATGGAGTACTACTCAGCTATTAAAAAGAATGAATTTATGAAATTCCTAGCCAAATGGATGGACCTGGAGGGCATCATTTTGAGTGAAGTAACACAATCACAAAAGAACTCACACAATATGTATTCATTGATAAGTGGATATTAGCCCAAAACTTAGGATACCCACGATATAAGATACAATTTGATAAACGCATGAAACTCAAGAAGAATGAAGACCAAAGTGTGGACACTGTGCCCCTTCTTAGAATTGGGAACAAAACACCCAGGGAAGGAGTTACAGAGACAAAGTTCGTAGCTGTGATGAAAGGATGGACCATTTAGAGACTGCCGTATCCAGGGATCCATCCCATAATCAGCTCCTAAACGCTGACACCATTGCATACACTAGCAAGATTTTGCTGAAAGGACCCAAATATAGCTGTCTCTTGTGAGACGATGCCGGGGCCTAGCAAACACAGGAGTGGATGTTCACAGTCAGCTATTGGATGTATCACAGGGCTCCCATTCGAGAAGCTAGAGAAAGTACCCAAGGAGCTAAAGGGATCTTCAACCCTATTGTTGGAACAACATGATGTACTAACCAGAACCCCGTAGCTCTTGTCTCTAGCTGCATATGTATCGAAAGATGGCCTAGTTGGCCATCAATGGAAAGAGAGGCCCATTGGACTTGCAAACTTTATATGCCCCAATATAGGGGAATGCCAGGGCCAAAAGAATGGGAATGGGTGGGTAGGGAAGTGGGGGGCCCTATGGGGGACTTTTGGGATAGCAATGGAAATGTAATTGAGGAAAATATGTAATAAAAATATTAAAAATCAAAAAAAAAAAAAGAAAGAAAAGAAAACCTTTGAAGCAACAAATTGATATGCCCAGAGCCAACTACCAGCTCACAGCAGAGGTATTCTCCACCTGTGTTTATCTGAGTGTACCCTCACTGTTTGCAGAAGAACATGCTGAAAATCTGACCTGAAATCTAATTGAAGTCATTAAAATGTTACAGAGGACACTGGGAAAAAAATAAATAAAAAAAGCATCAGCTTCAGGAATTGTCCATAAATCCCAGAAAATAAGTCATAAGACACCAGGTCTAGGAACAGACCATAAATCCAGAACAAGATCTATCCACAACCCAACCCCCTCAACAAGCCTGGGGATAACCACAGAAAATGGGGAAATATCTTATTTCAGAATCTGCCTTCTGGGCTGTGCAGCCCTATTTCATTCTATGGTTAAACTTTCATGGCAAAGGCATGCAGACCATCAGCAACCTGTTACCCTCTAGAACCCACCAATGAAATGTTTGATTACCCTAGAGATTTTCCATTTCCATATAAAGAAGATCTTGTGCCTTTGTCTGGTGTTGCTATTACAAATAATGGTTGACCCCTATAAGCTTATTGATTCTGAAAAATAATTCCTTATTGTTTTTTCATACTATCTGAGTCTGAGTTCTTCCTTCAGTTATGTTCAGACCATTACAGTCTTTAGCAGGTGAATATTAGTGGCAGATTTTCTCTTTGTCAATGTGAAATCACAGAAACAAATATCATAATTTGTGTCCTAAAATCTCTCTTTAATTGATAACATCCTTTTAACTATTCTGCCTGTGGGTCATATACTTCACTTTGCTCCAAAGTGAATCACAGACTGTGTAAGCTATCCATCTTGATTCTAGGAGGTTTAGGATGAGAGGAGGAAAAATAGAAGGAGGAGCAGGACAAGGAGGAGAAAAAGAAAAGAAAAAAGGAAGAGGAAGAAAATGAAGATGAAGAGGAGGAGGAGATAGAACATAAAGGGGAGGAGCAGAAGCAGCAGCAGGAGGAAGAGGAGGACTAGAAGGAGGAGGAAGAATTTCCTGCAGAGTGCTGTAAGATAGAAAGGTAGGCTATTGGAGGACAGGCACAGTGGTAGTGAAACACAAATCATACATATCTGAAAAAGGGTCAGCTCCTGGAATAGAATACTGAGTCAGGAACCCTAATCTATGGGTCTTCAGAAACTCTAATCCTAAGGGAGGTGCTCATGTCACTCAAGATTGACTGGCCAATCAGGGACTCCAGGAAGCTGCTCCAATCCAAAGAAGAGGCAGGTTCTTCCAGGAGCTTTGTTCCCCATTGCAAGTTCAGCTCCATTGCTGAGCAGGCTTCTGTAGTTGGTGTGATGTGCTTTGACCTCTGCTTCTGAGTGCCTTAGAGGGGTGACAGACTTGATCTACTAAGTCTCAACATGGTGAGCATGTGATCCCTACCTACCCCTAACAAGAACTAGCAGGGGACTGAGAAGTTAGAGGCCAGGTGGTGGTTCTCCCCTGGGTGGGGTGGAAGCTAGTAGCCAGCTGTGAGGGTTCCTTGAAGTCCTAGCCACTAAATAGTCTCATAGGTTGCAAATTGATAACTTCATTATTGGAGCTGCATCTGCACAAAGTATTTGAGGAGAGAATTTCGCCAAATGTGGAGAGGCCTAGTTTTCCCGTTATCTTCTAGAATTTGTTTCCTTACCATTTAGGATCCATTTGGAGTTAGTTTTGGAAAGGTTGTAAACCCCATCTCACAGGCTGGGTAGCATTCCAAATTTAAGCTGTGATGAGAAAACTAGACTCTGTGATGTAAATGATTTTCCAGAGCTTGGGAAAATAGTAAGTCACACTAAGTAGAATATACCTGAGGGAGGGACTGCCCCTAAAATGCCCTACAGTTAAGTAGCATGCTAACCAAGCATCTTAGAGATTAGGGTGCTAGTGTAAGACCCCCGAAGCTGGGCCTCTGCTCAAGTCCCAGGATGAGCTGGCCGATACCCCAATGACCCAAGAGAAACCACACCTGATGCAAACTGCAAGCGGTTTTATTATCAGCTAGCTGAGGACGAACTCCTAGTGCCATGCAGGGCAGGGGAGTTCGACACCGAGAGGTGACAGTAGGGGGCTTTTAACAGCTAGTTGAGGAATTGGGAGGAGTTGTGAGGAGAGTGGGGGGGGATTGGGAGGAGTTGGGAAGATAGTTGGGAGGAGTTGGGAAGAGAGTTGGCTACAGCTCCTTTCTGGTGGGGGGGGGGTGAGCTGTAGCTCCTCTATCTCTGTGTCCTTGTAGGTCTTCCTACAATTATGGCATCTCTGGATGTAAGACACAGAATCAAAAAGGCATTTTGCTGGCTATAGAGAACAAAGAGCTTCTTTCTGGCTGTATTTTTGGAGATCAGGGAAAACAAGCTTGGGGAACATCCAGGGGCTTTACCTCCTAGGGAGAAACGCTCTAAGTTGGGGTCTCACATTACCCACTCCTTCTAGTACATAGTTCTAATCTTAGAACTAGGAAAATTAAACCTCTGGCCCAGCTGTCAAACAAAGCCAACATGAGGTCACAGCCTTAGGATTTGTAACTTTGAGAGCCTCAGAAGCCCCTGGAATGAGACCAAAGAGTCTCTTGTCAGTGGTAGGAGGGAGGGAGGAGGTTCCTGTGTCACACCCAAGTGTGAGCAAGGCTGGGGGAGCTGGGCACGTGCCAGAGGAGTGGTAGTGGGGCTTGTCAGAAGCACCAGGTAGGGTCCTTTTTATCTGGGTTTAAGGTTGCCAGAGCAGTGGCACCGGACCAGGACAGGATCTCCTATTTGAAATTTATGTGGCACCGCGGTGGTTCCTGGTTCATACTTTTTTTTTTTTCAGCAATTCCCAGGCGTCTTTTCTGACCAGTTCTAGGGCCTCCAAGTGAGCTTGCAGGAGTTGGGGGAAAAGGAACATCAGGGTCAAACATTCCCCCTGCTTCTGTTAAGTGGGGCAGTCCCCCATGGAGGAGTTCAAAGGGTGTAAGTTTAAATTTCCCTGGGGTGTTCCGTACTCGGAACAAGGCGAAGGGAAGGAGAGCTGTCCAATCTTTTCCACCAGACTCTAAAGCCAATTTAGTTAAGGTTTCTTTTCATGTTCTATTCACCTGCTCTACCTGTTCTGAACTCTGGGGTCTATAAGCACAATGTAACTTCTAATCAATCCCCAATTGTCTGGCTAACCCCTGGCTTACCTGGGCAACGAAGGAGGGTCCATTATCTGACGAAAATACCTTAGGGATGCCAAATCTTGGAAATTTTCCTCTAATATCTTCTTTGCCATGACATTGGTGGTCTCCTTCTTAGTGGGGAAGGCTTTGACCCACCCTGAAAAAGTTTCTATAAAAACTAATAGATATTTATTACCATACCTGGGTGGTTTAACTTCTTAAAAGTAAAATCTACTTTTCAGTATGCCCCTGACCGGTCACCTCTTTTGTTGTTTTTTGTTTGTTTGTTTGTTTGTTTGTTTGGCAAGTGTATGGCTTCTAATAGGCTCAAGATTTCTTCTTTATTTTTAATATCTTTCCCAGCAGATGTGAGTAGCCCCCTTTGCCTATAGATTATCCCATGTACCATACCTGGGTGGTTTAACTTCTTAAAAGTAAAATCTACTTTTCAGTATGCCCCTGACCGGTCACCTCTTTTGTTGTTGTTTTTTGTTTGTTTGTTTGGCAAGTTTATGGCTTCTAATAGGCTCAAGATTTCTTCTTTATTTTTAATATCTTTCCCAGCAGATGTGAGTAGCCCCCTTTGCCTATAGATTATCCCATGTATGTGAGCAGTTGTGAAAGCATACCTGCTGTCTGTGTAGATATTGATGTTCTTCTCTTCTGCCAGCCGCAAGGCTTGGGTGAGTGCAATTAGCTCTGCTCTCTGGGTTGTTGTCCCTTCAGGCAAGCTGCTGATCCAGATAGTTTGTTTTCTGTTGACCACTTTTGCTTTTTGCTTACCTTCAACCAAAAAGCTGCTACCATCTGTGCACCAGTTGGGGCAGCCTGGCCATGGCTGGTCAGTGAGGTCTTTCCTAATTCCAGTTTCTTCTGCCAGGATGTCCATACACTGGTGCACTGGTAGGGAGTCATTGGCTTCCAGCAGCAAGGTGGCAGGATTCAGGATAGCAGGGGGTGCAAACTGCACTCTCTCAGTCAGCAAGAGGCTCTGATAATGGGTCATGTGAGCATTAGTCATCCAGTGATCAGGAAGTTGTCTAATGATGCTTTCTAAGGCATGGGGGGATACTACTATAGTTCATTGACCTAGAGTCAGTATGTCAGCATCTTTGAGAAGTAGTGCCACAGCAGCGATAGCTTTTAAGCAAGATGGCCATCCACTGGCCACTGGGTCTAATTTTTTTGACAAGTAGGCCACAGGTTGTTTTCATGGCCCCAGAGCTTGGGTCAGGACCCCTCTCACTATTCTTGTTCTTTTGTCTACATAAAGAGTGAAAGGCTTAGTCAGGTCTAGTGGGGCTAGGGCTGGTGTACTAAGCAAGGCATTTTTAATCTCTTTAAAGGCCTCCTGGTGTATGGGGGTCCATGAGAAAGTCCCAGTCTCTTTAGTAAGGGGGGAGAGTGGGGCTGCCAGGGTGGCAAAGCTTGGGATTCAGAGCCTATAAAACCTAGCGGTGCCCAGAAATTCCCTCACCTGCTTCGAGGTTGTTGGGATGGGGATTTGAGTCACAGTCTTTTTCTGAGCTTCTGTCAGCCACCATTTCCCTCTCCTGAGAGTATAACCTAAATAGATTACTTCTGTCTGGCAAATATGGGCTTTCTTAGCGGATGCCTTGTACCCCAACTCACTCAATTCCACCAGTAATTTCTCAGTTCCCAGTCTGTACTCTTGCTCAGTGGTGGCAACAAGAATCAGGTCATCAACATACTGAAGGAGAGAAATTTGGGGGTTTACTGACCTGAACGGCGCCAAGTCCTAGTGGAGGGCCTCATCAAAGAGAGTAGGAGAGTTCTTGAATCCTTGAGGCAAATGTGTCCAAGTTAGTTGTCCAGCCTGTCCCGAATCTGGGTCTCTCCAGTCAAAAGCAAAGATTACCTGACTCATGGGATATAGTTTTAGGCAGAAGAATGTGTCCTTCAGGTTGTCTGTCAGGGGGAAGAGAACTGAGTAGATTGTAGGGGTTAGGGACAGTAGGATGAATATCTTGTACTCTTTTGTTTACTTCTCTTAAGTCTTGTACTGGCTGATAATCATTAGTGCCTGGATTTTTAACTGGTATCTACAGAGTATTCCAGGGAGACTGACAAGGGACCAAAACACCTAGTTCTAAGAGCCTTTGAATGTGAGGTCTGATGCCCTCTTGGGTCTCTTTGCTCATGAGGTATTGTCATACCCTGATAGGAGTTGCACCCGTTATCAGCGTCACAACGATGAGGGGCACCCTCTTTGCCTCTCCCATACCCACAGTCTCTGCTCAAGCTTGAGGATATCTCTCTAACTAGGTCTCTTCTAGTACTTTTCTCGATGGGGCTTGAGGCTCATGTAATCTATATTCTTCTTTTAATTTTAAAGCTAAAATTATAGAGATAGGGGCTTGCCAAAAGACTGAAGTTCCTTCTGAAGAGAAGCTTATTTGAGCTTTTAATTTTGATAGTCTCCCCCCAACAATGGGGTGCAGCATTCAGGAATGACAAAGAAGGAATGAGTTACTTGGCTTCTTCCCAAATCAACTTTCTTATCAGTGGTCCAAGAGTATGGTTTCTGACCAGTAGCCCTGATTACTACGGTTTTCTTTTTCCTCAATTTCCCCAGTGGCTCTTTCAGGACTGAAAACTCTGCTCTGGTATCAACAAGGAAATCCGTGGGGGTCCCCTCCACAGTTAGGGTTACCCTAGGCTCGGGGAGGGGGTCCGAGCTCCATCTCCCCTAGTCATAATCCTCTACGGTAAGGACCTTAGGCAGTCTGATGTCTGCCTTTTTCTTGGGGCAGTCTCCTGCCCAGTGTCCCTTTTCTTTATAGTATGCACATTGGTCCTTATCTAGAGGTGGTCGTGAAGGTCCTCTGGAGTTTGAGGTCTTCTTGGCCCTGGGTTGCCCAAGTACCCTGTCTGCCTACTTCCTTCACCTTTTCTATAAACTTCCTTATCACCTGCGAATGCAGCCAAAACCCTAGTTAAATTTCTTTTCTGCCTTCTTTCTCTTTCCTCAGCCTCTCTTTTTTCTTTTTCTTTTTTCTTTTTCAGTCTTTCTCTTATGGTACACTTTCTCTGCCTCCTTAACTAGATCTTGCAAAGATAATGTTTGTAGACCCTCTAGATGCTGTAATCTTCTCCTAATGTCAGAAGCAGACTGCCCAATGGAAGCCATGGCAACTATCGCCTGCTGGCCCTCTGATGTAGGGTCAAAGGGAGTATAACGCCTGTATACCTCTAAGAGGTGCTCTAAAAACACTGCTGGGGGCTCCTTTTTTTTTTTTTTTTTTTTTTTTTTTTTTTTGTAGGATCTCTCTTACCTTGGCCAAATTGGTGGGGCGCCTGCCAGGTCCTCTCAGTCTTGCTACCAGAGCCCGGTGGAAAATTGTTAACCACTCCCTACCTTCAGGCCTGTTAGGGTACCAGTCAGGACATGTCAGAGAGAAGCCTGCATCTATTTCATTTGGAAGTTGTGTCGGTCATCTATTGGTCCCCAGCATGTTCTTTTTTGTCTCTAGCAGAATCTTTTCTTTCTCCTCTGTGGTGAAAAGAACCTGTAAAAGTTGTTGACAGTCATCCCAAGTGGGCTGATGAGAGAACATGAGAGATTCTATTAGATTAGTAAGGCTAAAGGGGTTTTCAGAGAAGGGGGCGTGATTTGCCTTCCAATTATAGAGATCAGAGGAGGAAAAAGGCCAGTACTGAAAGGGCTGCAGTTTTCTGGGGTCCACTGGAGGAGGACCATAAGTACATAAGGGCAGCACAATGGTTGAGTCTGGTCCCTCTGGACTCTGAGCTCGCAAGCCTCGGATTCTAGCAGCTGGTTCCTCCCATGCATTTCTAGCAGCACCCTGTTGAAAGATCTGGGAGGGGACTGGTTAGAGATATGGGGGTGGGGTGTTACACCATTCTGGAGGTTCTTTTATCTCTGGATGGACTTTGGGAGGAGCCAAGAGTTGTGGTATCTTAGTTTTTTTTCTCTAAGTGGCAGAGAGCTAGGACTTGGGAGCCCAGTTTGTTCTTCTGAACCCAAGGTTTCAACCAAGATGGGGATGGGGGGGGGGTCTTGCGCTAAATTTTTCCAGATGAGAATGTAGGGCACTTGATCTGGCTGAGACCCTGGTCTCTTCTGCAAAACAACAACTTTAACAGCAGAAATCACAATCAAATCAAGAGTGCCCTCTGGTGGCCAACCAACATCAAAAGCTGGCCATTCTGTAGAGCAGAAAGTTCTCTAAAATCTCTTTCTGACATCTACAGACAGATTGTGAGTCCTAGTCTTAATTTCAGTCCAATGCTCGAGAGTCAGTCCAAGGGGAGTGCTAATAGTCTGTCCCATCATCAGAGTCACATACAGGTAAACAAACAATATATACACACAAAAAGACTACGATAACCGAGACCAGGACCCAAACACACAGCTGAGTGAGCACACTCTCACTTGGCACCCAGTAACAGAAACAGACAGCCGAGTGAGCACACTCTCACTCAGCACCGAGTAACAGAAACAGACTGCCAGGTGAGCACACTCTCACTTGGCACCCCGATGTGAGATCTCTAGGCATCCCTAGAACTCCCTCAGACCTCCTGGGACGTCTCCCAGGGTGGCATCCGGTTGGTCCTGACACGTCTGTCAATAACACTCCCCTCCATCCTGGACAGGGAGCTCGTTGCTCTCACGAGCACAAATGACTGCAAACCAAGAATACTGAATTCAAACACAGCTGGCAGACAAAGACATAGACAAAGATAGGATCCTACCTCCAAGTGGGGTCTCTGAGAACTGGGGTAGGCCACAAATCCCAGACGAGCTCCCACATGTAAGACCCCCCTGAACAGTTAGCTGAGGAATTGGGAGAGAGTAGGGAGGAGTTGGGAGGAGAGTTGGGAATACAGTTGGCTACAGCTCCTTTCTGGTGGGGGGGGGGGTGTGAGTGAGCTGTAGCTCCTCTATCTCGGTGTCCTTGTAGGTCTTCCTACAATTATGGCATCTCTGGCTGTAAGGCACAGAAACAAAAAGGCTTTTTGCTGGCTATAGAGAACAAAGAGCTTCTTTCTGGCTGTATTTTTGGAGATCAGGGAAAACAAGCTTGGGGAACGTCCAGGGGCTTTACCTTCTAGGGAGAAATGCTCTAAGTTGGGGGCTCACACTATGATACACATTCATTCACTAGCATTGTTGGGAGATATGGTTCTAAATCATAACAAAGGAGACAACCATAGTTATCGAACAGCCACTGCACCCATCCCCAGATCAAAGACCAGGCCTTTAATAAGATCATCAGTGGAGCATTGCAGGGTCACAACCAACACTAAGACCTGGTGTGTTATAAAGGACCAGCTTTTTCTTCTTGAAAAAGCTTAGTTCTGCTACGTGGGCAAGACATATGGTGACACAATTTCAAGAGGGAAAATGTTGCTGTGGTGAGGACTGGCCTGATCAAGCAAGGCTATCCCTGAGATCTTCATGGATGCAGAATGACATACCTTCTTCTCAAACCCAGTGACTTCCTGGGTTGAACCTTTAACAGTCTGGAGCCTAGCCCTTGGGTCCTTTCCCTAAGGCAGTAAGGTATTGAAAGACAGCTCCTTCTCTACAACCAGCCATGTGCTTTGGTGCTGGAAATTGTCTAGAGCCAGGTCTTTTGGAGAGTCTAAAAGTTCCCACCATTTAGGCTATTATCAGCCCCAAACCACTGTAGGCATGGTCAGTAATGGTCATGAGATAACCTGTGTTCTCCTTGAGCAGCACTGTTTAATTCCTCTTTAGTTTGTCTGATTCTGTGGTACTTTCTACTGACTTCATAGAAGTAATACTTTTCTTTCCATTTTCCCCCTGTAGGTAGTATACAGAAAAAAATGTTTCTGACACAAGCCATGTTGCCTCACAGGGCCCTGATTCAAGTCTGTTGTTCCCAAGGGCAATGGTTATGCTCTCCTCTTGATTAGTTTCTAAATTCTTAAGTTAAAGGGTAGTAGCATAACCATTTTAAAATTACCCCTGTGAGTAATGACCTGTCCAATGCAGTAACAGGGAAAGAGCTTGCATGTGGATCATGGTTTCTGCTGAGACCAGAAGAGGAGGAACAGTGGCCTCTGTACAATACAGAGGCAATAGGTAGATCACAGACTAACTAAAGTTTAAGGCACTTGACTGCAGGGCTCACCATTATGAAGAACGAATGAACTGATGCAAAATGGATGATATTGTAATTTCCTACAATGGGTTAATTCATGCATTTTAATGAAAACACAAGATTGTGGGTGCACAATTTGGAGGCATTAGCTTGATCCAATGAGTATTGAGTTTCCAGTTGGAACACTGTCCTATGGAGATATGGACAGTCCTCATTAACATGGCTAAGTCAGCTCAGATTTTTGAGACACAGGCCAATTATTAGCTGCAGCTGTGTGTGTCAGGTTACAGGACTCAGCAGAAACCAGTCCACTTTGGAGCAAGGTCACAAAGTATTTTGTTAATGCCATTGCCTCTTCCAGGGAATGGCCTGCTCTTGTCAGAGGCAATGCTTTCTAAATTTGATTTTTTTTTTAATGCATCACTGCTTACTCCCTTAGTAGTTTCAGTTCTCCAACATTTCCCAATCACTAAGAATTTGAATCCTTTTTCCCAGTTGCTCTGATTATTTGTCTCTGGCCACAGCAATATGTTTTCCAGCTCAATATTGTGTTATTTCTATGTAATTATGAATTGCTTTGAACACTCAATCTGACCTCTGCCACCCAGTTCCTGGAAGATATTCCTGCAACACATTCTAGGCTATGCCATGACTGGTCAGTGGGAAGGAAAAAAAGACCAGTGGGCATGAGAGTTTTCTGAGGTCTCTGTCCTTTGGGGGGTTAATTACAAATAAAGAGGAACCTGTGTAAGAATTTACCTCACTGACAACATCGTGTGGAAGGGCAGATCTGGAAAGACCAGTCCTATGTGAGTTACTTGATCACTCAACCTCCAGTAGGGGAGATGCTAAGTTCCTGAGGCCAAGCTGTGTGGTCCAAGCTAATGAGGGACATGGGCAGTCCTAGCAGTCAAAAGCACCGGTGGGAGATAGTATGCAGATTTTTCTAGGATTCTCCTCAGCCACAGCCATTTGCAGCTCTGAGGGAGACCACAGTCCTACCATGGAGAAGGTGAGGACTACTGACCCCATACAAGGAAAACCACGTTGTGGAGCTATCAGAGTCCAATCTGCCAGAACTAGGATGCACTGTGAGTCACACTGTTCTGTTCATACATGTGTTGATCTGGGTAGAGGCACATGGCTTTCTTTCCTCCCTGAGAGTGGATTCCTTGGGGAGGAGAGGCTCTGCAGTTCTGACCATTGGATGCTGTGGTGCTGATACTATCAGTATCCAGTGTGCACATAGAGGATTTTGGTGTGCACTGCCAGGACATGTAGGGAAACTTGAGGTCTGGTTTGTAGATCAAAATATTGAATTTACAATTCAGTTTCATCAGTTACATTTTAAGAATAGTTTAGAACCAGGTAGAATGGAGGTGCTGCTCATCCTTCAGACTTCCTAGATTAAAATCTTTAACTTGCTTTTACCCCTTGTGCCAGTGGCATGATTCAGGCAAATTCAAGTCTATGGTACAGAGACTGATCCTGTACAGGATACAGACGTGTTTGATGTGTGCATGGTGTTGTGCAGTGGATAGGGCTGATTCTACATCTTGTGCCATAAGTCACGTGAGAGGAAGCAGGCATTAAATTATTATTCAACCTTTGTATGTGGGAGGGGGCATCAGAAGGGCTAGGTTGGAATGAGACCACAGGGGCCCATGAGGGGCTGTAAAGCCATAGCCCACCTTTCTGATCACTTCCATTTTCAGAGAGCGTTCTAGACAATGGAGCCTCTCTGTCTGGAGAAAAGATCAGAAGTGGGTGAAGAGGCAGAAATGTAACAACTTAGGGGTCACTTTAAGTTATATTCTTAGAGTTGTGAAGTCTATTTTTTTTTATTTCTAAACAAATACAATCATAGTTAACATTGTTGAAATTCTATTTTTTCCTGACTGACTTTCTTCATGCTTTTGATGAAGACTTGAATATATTTGGGCCTCTTATTCTTGGATATTTCTCTGCCCACAACAGGTGTGGACAAAGACAGTGGAAGATGCAGCAGTAGGGCTAACCTTCATTATCAGGTCTCAGTTCCTGGGAATGATCTAGATGCCTCTAACCTGGTTCCATAACTAACATCTAAATACTGAGCCTCAGGTTCCCAGGATTAATTTATTCACTTCTTTATTTATCTAGATTTTTATAGTTATGAATCTGTAAAACTCCTCCTTTATTGAATGGAAAATATTCTGTGCGATATGCAGGTAACTCAGGAGGAATTTTG
Source organism: Mus caroli (assembly GCF_978045245.1). NCBI lineage: Eukaryota > Metazoa > Chordata > Mammalia > Rodentia > Muridae > Mus > Mus caroli. The sequence continues at coordinate 58,423,372 of NW_028227270.1, read as the reverse complement.
CTTGGCATGACCTGAGTTCAGATTCCAACACCCATGTTAACTACTTGCTATTCCAGATCCAGAGGTCTGACACCCTCTTCTCTGATGTGTCACTCACACACACATAGATAATATTCTCTCTCACACATAAAAACATACACATGAAAACAGGGACAGATGTGTTTTAAAAAGTGCTTATATCTTATAGTGTAATGAAAGCCAAGCAAAGAAGTTTATATTTTTAATAGAAATCATACTGGTTATTTTTTTAATAATTCTGTTATTTTGGGGTTTTTTAACTTTTTATTTCACAAATGTTGTACACCCTTACATCTAGTCATCAATCATAGGACACAACATGGTTTCTAAGTGATCCTAATAAATATCCCTTTTTCTTAATATTAAAAGAATGAAATGTTTTTGGTAATCAACACTATTTCTTACAAATTTGAACTATCAGAATGCTTAATCTCTGCAGTGTGTTGGAAAAGCCTCCAGTCCCACTCCATCTCACATTATTGTCAAAGGAGAGACCAGAATGAACAGGATGAGTGCTGGCCACTGAGTTTGTAATTTTTATTCTGATTACAATCTTGCAGTTCTTATTTAAATAAACATGCTAGATTCACAAGTCTCTTGTAGTGTTTCCTTTTCCCAGTGCTGCCATCTATGGTGTATGATTCATTAATTATAATCAAATTATATAGTTGCTTCTCTAGGAAATGAAAAACCTTCAGCTTTTTTTTTCTTCTGATAATTTACTATATTATAAGTTCATTAAGTTTGTTGGTTTGGGAACTTTCCATGGAAAAACAGTTTTAGTTTTCTCATCAGAACCTTAAAGAATTGCCTGTCCTCATTTCTTGGAAAATCTGTGTTTTCCAGTACTTGCAATTGTCAATGTTTGAAATTTTACACCTTAAGTGACTGATATGTTTGGATTCTTTTTTTTTTTTTTCTTATTTTTTTATTGGATATTTTCTTTATTTGCATTTCAAATGTTTTCTCTTTTCCAGGTCTCCGCTTAGAAAGCCCCCTATATGTTCCCCCTGCTCCTGCCTCTGTGAAGGTGCCCCTCCACACCCACCCACCCACTCCCATCTTCCAGCCCTGGCATTTCCCTACACTGGGTCTTCTTTTGGATGGGAGACTTTTAATGACTGCTTCTATTCCTATTAGGGATTATGGGACAGTTTAGATGGTTTATCTAATCCTGACTTAACTTTGATATTTGGTATCTGTCTAGAAAATTGTCCAGATATTCCAGTTGTGTTGAGTATAGGCTTTTGTAGTAGGATCTGATGATTTTTTTAATTTCCTCAGTTTCTATTGTTATGTCTCTCTTTTCAGTTCTGATTTTATTAATTTGAATACTTCTCTCTGTGCCTACTGGTTAGTCTGGTTAAGAGTTTAATCTATCTTGTTGATTTTCTCAAAGAACCAGCTCCTGGTTTTGTTGATTCTTTGTATATTTCCTTTTGTTTCAACTTGGTTGATTTCAGCCCCAGGTTTCAGTATTTCCTGCCTCTATTCCTCATGGGTGTATTTACTTCTTTTCATTCTAGAGCTTTCAGGTGTCTGTTAAGCTGCTAGTGTGTGCTCTCTCCAGTTTCTTTCTTTCTTTTTTCCTTTATTTATTTAATTTTTTTTTTGATTTTTGAGACAGGGTTTTTTGTATAGCCCTGGCTGTCCTGGAACTCACTCTGTCAACCAGGCTGCCCTTGAAATCAGAAATCCACCTGCCTCTATGGCATGCGCCATCACTGCCTGGCTCTCCCCAGTTTCTTTTTGGAGACATTCAAACTATGAGTTTTCCTCTTAGCACTGCCTTCATTGTTTCCCATAAGTTTGGGTATGTTTTATTTCACTTTCATTAAATTCTAAAAAGTCTTTAATTTCTTTCTTTATTTGTTCCTTGACCAAGTTATCATTGAGAAGAGCGTTTAATTTCAATTTGCATTTCTATGTTAGCTACTGAAGTTAAACTTTTTTTCTTTGTGTTTATTGACAATTTGTATTTTAAAGACATCTGTTCATTTCATGGGCTTATTTATTGGATGTTTTACTTGATATCTCTCTCTCTCTCTCTTTCTCTCTCTCTCTCTCTTTCTCTCTCTTTCTTTATATGTGAATATGTTATATGTGGTTTATGTATTCCTGTGTGTATGGATATGTGTGACCCTTCATGTGTGCAAATGCTAGAGGACAGTGGATGACCTGATCTATCACTGACTGCCTGATTCCCTCAATACCATATCTCTCCCTGAATCTGTGAGCGAGCTAACCACATTGATACAGTCTCCACTCTTGTTATGTTTTGCCATGCACAAGGACTGGGGTTAGAGTCACACAGGGCCATACTTCATATTATTGACATTTTTATGTTATTGCTGTGATTTTAATTCAGATTCTCATGCTTGCAAAGCAAACAGTCTTATCTTCTCTTTAGTTGCTCATTGTTTAGTTTCCTATATTCTAGACATTAATCTTCTGTCAAATATAGCTTGTAAAGACTCTCTGCCCTCCTGACACCTGTTGCTTCATTTGAATGACTCCTTTGCTGTGCTTAATTGCCTGAGGTCCCATTTGTCAAATGTTGGCCTTATTTTCTGAACATCTGGAATCTTTTAAAATGTTTTATCTTTATTTTTATTTTTTTAAATCTCTTGTATATGTGTGTGTGTTCTTGTGGAAGATTGAACACATTAATAAAGTGTCTATGAAAGCCAGAAGAGGTCATTGGATCCTATGTAACTAGAGGGTACAGGCAGTTGTGACACACCCAGTGTTGGTGCTGAAAAAAAAAAAAAAAAAAAAAGCTAGAGACTTCTTAAAGAGCAATGTGTACTTTCAATCAACTGAGCCATTTATCTCCCTAACTGGAGTCTTATTGAAAAAGGATGTTCTTGATTTTATTGAAATGTACTTCAAAATAGTAAATGTTGGCAATAAAATGTTATTAAAATATGAAAAAGAAATGTAAATAAATAAAATAACCAATTCATTTTTAAAAAAAGCATATAATGCTTTATTTCTAATCAGGCTAACATCAAATTACTTTTCAGGTCTCTCTTCTTTTTTTTTTTTTTTCTTTTTCTTTTTTTTTAATTTTTAATATTTTTTTTATTACGTATTTTCCTCAATTACATTTCCAGTGCTATCCCAAAAGTCCCCCATACCCTCCCCTCCACTTCCCTACCCACCCATTCCCATTCTTTTGGCCCTGGAATTCCCCTGTACTGGGGCATATAAAGTTTGCAAGTCCAATGGGCCTGTCTTTCCAGTGATGGCTGACTAGGCCATCTTTTGATACATATGCAGCTAGAGACAAGAGCTCCGGGGTACTGGTTAGTTCATAATGTTGTTCCACCTATAGGGTTGCAGATCCCTTTATCTCCTTGGTTACTTTCTCTAGCTCCTCCATTGGGAGCCCTGTGATCCATCCAATAGCTGACTGTGAGCATCCACTTCTGTGTTTGTTAGGCCCCGGCATAGTTTCACAAGAGACAGCTATATCTAGGTCCTCTATACAAGATTATCATGCTAGAAATAGTGGTCCTAATGCATGGGGTGAATATATACTACTGTTTATTACAGATTCAATATGTATTATCCATGGTCTTTGTTGGTTGACTTGAGGTTAAGTCAGCTGGCTGATATTGAGGAGCTCCACAATAAAGTTGAAAATTTTTGACCTATAGTAACCTCCATCCCCATCATGATATGACCTGTTCCAGCTAGTCATGGCTGTAGTGAGGGAGATAGACTCTTCTTTTATAGCAATTAAACATTTGAGAGCTCTCTTGGTGGGCACTCTCTTTGGACTCTATCTCTTGCCTTAGAATGCCATTCTGGAAGTAGAGGGGTAAGAAGTAGCAGGACATAGATGAAACAGGTTTGGGAAAAGAGCAAGGAGACCACCTGTGTTTCAATGAGCTCAAGAGAAAGGTAGACCAGCTAGGTAAAAGGGCATAGATAGAAGGAGATTTCTGAGCATCTAGCAGCTTAGTTATACATTCAAGCTTGTTAATAGATATTTTGCATATAGTTAGGGAAATGAAGTTAGCTCACTAGGTTAGCATGTTGTTACCAATCCTCTGACCTCATTTGTCATTGGAACTATATATTATAAAACATATAAAAAGGGTAAAGGTTACAGAAACATATATTTTAATTCAAGTGTATAAAATTTAATTTTAAATTAAATTATATTAAATACAGTGGTGGCATAGTTATGAGCACTAGCTATTGTTACAGGTGACACGGATTGCATTCCCCTAAACCACATGGCATTGACCCAGCTGCTGTAAGTGCAATCCCAAGTGACCTAATGCCCTCTCCTGATCACTGTAGTTACTGCACGCAAACAAATGCCAGTAAAACACACATAGACATAAAATCAAAATAAAGTATAAAAATGGAGTCTTCTATGCAGATGTCAGAGCTTTGAGACAGACAGCATTCAGGATGAGGTAAAATGCACTGCAGTTCGAATTACTGTAGTTAATGACGTAACACTGAACAGGTGGGCACCATGAGGTCGCTTTACAATTTGCAATCCTTACCATAGGAAACCCCTCCTCTATTCAGGAGCTTTGGATTCGACAGGAATAATACTTTGATCTAGGACACAGCTTCTGGTGGCAGCTTGCATACATAAAGGATAATGAAGATGGTAACTTTCTCTTTCCTGCTTGCCGTATCTTGTAAGAGAGATCACTTTATTTTTCTAGCATTAGAGATTCCTTCTTTGGAATTCTGGCATATGCTGCAGACCAGCTGTGACATACAAGCACTACTGTATTCTTCAACTTCCAATTGGTATATGGTCTTTGTTTTATTAGTTGGACCACATTCTGTGAGCCATTCTTTTTTGGGGGATAGGGATTTATTTACTTATTATATATAAGTACACCGTAGCTGTTTTCAGACACTTTTTCTTCTTTCTCCAGTGCCGCATGTTCCAGCCCTGCTCGCTCTGGCCCAAAGATTTATTTACATATTTATTTTTTAAGTTTTATATGTAAATACATTATAGCTGTCTTTAGACACCCCAGAAGACGGCATCAGATCTCATTACAAATGGTTGTGAGTCACCATGTGGTTGCTGGGATTGAACTCAGGACCTTTTTGGAGAACATTCAGAGGCTCTTAACCTCTGAGCCATCTATTCAGCCCTGCTTCATTCCTACATATCCACTTTCTACATGCATAGAGAGATCTATGCTCTGAGTTCTGTTCATCTGGAAAACCTTTATTAATACAGATATGTTTTTTCACCTTCCCACATAGGAAGACGTGCTGGCTAACAACAGTGCTCCATAGTGATTGGAATCCATCCCCTGCTTTTCTCCCAGGGTTGTCTGGAATCTCATGTTGAAAGGGCAAAATAAACCTCATTTCTGGAGAATCATAATGAAAGGGAGAGATAAATTCCATTTATCTCCTTTAAGGAGCCCATTTGTCTCCATTTGGAAGACAGGGCCTCATTTTTAAAACAGCCATAAAGTGCCAGCTTCAGTAACAGACCACAGTAACAAAAAGAAAGTCATAAGACACCAGCTCTGGAAACAGATCTTAAATCCAGAACAAACTCATAACCCCACACCCACAGAGACCAGCCCAGGCATAACCACAAAACAAGGGGTGATATCTTATCTAGAATGAGCCATCTGCACTGGGCAGCACTATTTCGTCATATGGTTAAAAGTCCCTGACAGAGGCATGCAGACAACTGACAACCTGTGACCCCCTAGCACCCACCAATGAAATTTTGAATACCCTAGATAGTTTCCCTTGTTCCCGATTTAAAAAAAAAAAAAATGCTTTCATGCCTCTGTCTGAGGTCGCTATTTCAATGAATGGTTGACCCCTGTATGATGATTGTTTTTGTATAATAAGCCCTTTTTGTTTTTGCATACTATCTGAGTCTGAGGTCTTCAGCAATTTTCAGATGCAAACATTATGTAGCAGATGAATATTAGCTACAGTTTTCCTGATCACAGAAAAACATATAAAATTTTGTGTCCTAATATTTAATATCCTTGGAATCATTCTGTGCATGGATCATACAACGAATAATGGAATAATCAAGGCTCTCCATCTTGATTCAAGAACGTTTAGCATCAGAAGAGGAGGGGGAGGAGGAGGGGCAGGTAGAAAAGAAGAAGAAGAAGAAGAAGAAGAAGAAGAAGAAGAAGAAGAAGAAGAAGAAGAAGAAGAAGAAGAAGAAGAAGAAGAAGAAGAAGAAGAGGAGGAGGAGGAGGAGGAGGAGGAGGAGGAGGAGGAGGAGGAGGAGGAGGAGGAGGAGGAGGAGCAAGAACAAGAAGGAGACCAAGAAGAAGATGAAAAGGAGGGAGGAGGAAGAGGAGGAAAAGAAGAAATAGAACAGAAAGAAGAAGAGCAGCAGCATGAGAAAGAGGAGGAGGAAGACAAGGAGAAGGAAGAGGAGGAGGAGGGGAAAGAAATTCCTGCTTTGTGCTGGTAGACAGAAAGATGGGCTCTTAAAGGATGAGGAAGTTATACTGAAAGACAAATTTTGCCAATATGAAAAAAAGGTCAGCTCCTGGACTAGAATGCCAGGCCAGGAAACCTTATGATGCTGGTGCCTTCACCACAGTCTAACCCTAAGGGAGGTGCTCACATCACTCAAGACTCATTGGCCAATCAGGAACTCCATGAAGCTGCCCCAATAATAAGAAGAGGAGGGTTCTTCCAGGTGCTTTGCTCCCTGCTGCAGGTTCAGCTCCATTGCTGAGCAGGCTTTTGTGGTTGGTGTGATGTGTTTTGACCTCTGCAGCAGAGTGCCTTAGGTGAGTGCCTACAGGAGCTACTAAATCTCAGCTGTGGACTGAGAAGCAGGAGAGAAGGTGGTGGCCCTCCACTGGGCTGGGTAAAAACTAACAGCCAATTGTGAGGTTCCTAATAACTTCATTATGGGAACTAGATCTGCAAATAGCATTTGGAACAATGGATTTGCTTTAGGAACACCCTTGGCAGGATGCCAAATCAAAGAGACTGAGTTTCTTGGTATCTTCTAGAATTTGTGCCAAATCTATGGATCTTAAAGGATCCATTTGGAATTAATTTTGTGGGTGATATAAACTGTATCTCAAAAACTGGGTATCACACCAAACTGAAGCTGTGATCAGAATAGAATCTATGATGTAAAGGATTTTCGAGTGCTTAGGAAATAGTAACTCACACCTAGCAGAATTTACTAAGGGACTGGCTGTCTTTAAAGCACACAAGGGTGCCGGGCAGTGGTGGCCTCATGCCTTTAATCCCAGCACTTGGGAGGCAGAGGCAGGTGGATTTTTGAGTTCGAGGCCGGCCTGGTCTACAGAGTGAGTTCCAGGACAGCCAGGACTGCACAGAGAAAACCTGTCTCGAAAAACAAAAAACAAAACAAAACAAAAAAAAAAAAAAAAAAAACACACACACACACACACACACACGAGTAAGTAGCATGGTGACCGAGCATCTTAGAGATAAGGATGCTAGGATACACAGGGTTGTTCATCGGGATTGTCGGGAAATACGGCTCCAGGTCATAAGAAAAGAAGACAACCCTGATTAACAAACTGCCACTAAGTCCATCTCCAGATCAAGGTCAGTATTTTAAAAATCTGCTCAAAGGAGAATATTGAGATCACAATCAACAATAAGGTCTAGTGTTCTATAAAGGACCATTTTTCTTCTTGAGAAAAGCATAGTTCTGCCACATGGGCAAGACATCTGGTGAAACCATTTGAAAAGAAAAACACTGTTGTGGTAAGGACTGGCCTGATAAAGCAAGGCTTTCCATGAGGCCTTCATGGACAGAGAATTACATAGGTCCTTCTCAAATCCAGACACATGCTTGGCAGAGCCTGTAATGGCCTGGGGCCTTTCCCTAAGGATTTGAAGTATTGATCAAAAAAGGAAAAGAAAAGACAGTGTTCCATATCTCAAAGGAGGCATATACTTGAGAGAGCTGGTAATGGTCTGGGGCTAGGTCCTTTAGAGAAGGCATGTCTCATCCTGAGATTCAAACAGTTCCTACCACATGGAACAAACCACTGTAGGCGTAGTCAGTAATGTTGAAGAGATTACCCTGCTCTCAGTGACCAGCATTGTTTAATTAGATCCCTCTTTAGTTTGTTCCATTGTATGGTTAATTCTGCTGACTTCATGGAAGTCTCCCATTTCTTTTCATTTTCCCCAGTAGGTAGTATACAAGTTTGTCTTAGTCAGGGTTTCTATTCCTGCACAAAAATCATGACCAAGAAGCAAACTGGGGAGGAAAGGGTTTTTTCAGCTTACTCTTCCACATTGCTGTTCATCACCAAAGGAAGTCAGGACTGGAACTCAAGTAGGTCTGAAAGCAGGAGCTGATGCAGAAGCCATGGAGGGATGTTCTTTACTGGCTTGCTTCCCCTGGCTTGCTCAGCCTGCTCTCTTGTAGAACCCAAGATTGTAGCCCAGGGATGGTCCTACCCACAAGGGGACCTCCCCTCTTGATCACTAATTGAGTAAATGCCTTACAGATGGATCTCGTGGAGGCATTTCTCCAACTGAAGTTCCTTTCTCTGTGATAACTCCAGCCTGTGTCAAGTTGACACAAAACTAGCCAGTATACAAGTTGATAGTCTTCAGTAGCTTCCTTAGCATAAGCCTTATCTCTTAGCCAACCATCTCAACAATTAAACACTCTACCTTCTATTTTTCTATCTTTTGCATCCTCTGAGGTCTTCCACTTAGGACTGTGTCAGGGTATTGGTGTAGTTGAGAAATGATTGGTGAAATATATTTGCTATGTAAATCTCTCAACCTCCAAGTGGTTAAACCAAGTAGTCTCCACTCCATCCTAAAATTGTTAACAGTCTAACCTATGCTGTAAACCTAAAAGAGACATGAGTATGACAGCATATAGGATGAAAAAATCACTCTGTCCTGGCTCTTCTTTCAGCATTAGCAAAAACTAGATGAGTGGTATTGTTACAGAGATTTTTTTCTTAATTAATATTTTCATTGTGTCTTGGTTGATTTTCTCCTGATTTCCTCCCTGGGAAGTCTTATTAATTCTAGAACAGCTGGATTTTCAGTCCTCTAGAGGAATGTTTCTGACCCAAACTATGTTGCCTCAGGGGCACTGGCCCTGATACCAGTGTGTTGCTCCCCAGGGCAATGATGTTGCTTTCCTTTCCTCTTGATTAAAGTTTCTGAATTCTTAAGTTAAATGAAGTAGCACAATAGTTTTAAAATTACCCATTTGAATCATGTAATGAACTGTGCGTTGCAATAACAGGGGAAGGATTTGCACATGTAGCATCGCTTCTGCCCTCAGACTGGAACAGGAGGAACAGTATCCTGTGTACAGTGCAGAGTGAAACAGAGTAGGCAATAGCTACGTCAGAAACTAACTAAAGATTAAGGCACTCAGCTGCACTTCTTCACCATTATGAAGAAGGACCCGATTGACCCAGGGTGGGTGATTTTGTAATTTCCTAACAAGTGTTCATTTATCCATTTTAATATAAACACACAAGATTGCTGGGTGTACAATTTGGAGAGATTAGGTTGATCCAATGAATATTGAATTTCCAGTTAGAATACTGTCTTATGTGGCTCTGTGCAGTCCTCCATGACTTACTTAGCTCAGATATTTGAGGCAGTGCATTTATCACCTGCAGCTGTGTGTCATATTGCAGGACTCAGCAACTAACAGTCCACATAGGGAGAAGATCTATAAGTATTACATTAATGCCATTGCCTCTGCCAGGGAATGGCCTGCTCCTTTTAAAAGTTAATATATCTATTCATTTTTCAATTATATTTATTGTCCTCAAAATTCAAATGTTGGCATTACTTTTTACATTTCATTTATTAAAGATTCCTCACTGCTTAATCTGTTGTTTCAATTCCCCAATGTTCCCCCAACATGAAGATTCAATTTTTTTTCCAAATTGCTTTATTTGTCTCTGTTCATAGCAATATCTTCTGTAGCTCAGGCTTGCCTTATCCTATATAATTGAGAATTACTTTGAACACTCAATTTTGCCTCTGCCACCCAGTTCCTGGAAGATATCCTGCAACACCTTCCAGGCTGTGCCATGACTAGTCAGTGAGAAGGAAAAAAGGCCAGTGCAGGAGTGTTTTCTGAGGCCCCTGTCCTTTTGGGTGTAATTAGAAATAAAGAAGAACCTGTGTGAGAATTGACTTCACTGACAACCTCTGAAGCTGGCATAGTCACAGCACAAGGGAGGGGGAGGAAGGAAGGCGAGACCTCTCCTGTGTGACAGTATTTGACATTGGCAAAAAGTAGGTCATCATTTTAGATAATCAATAAACATTAAAACTGAACATTTTTCAGGGTTCACAGACCTGGAAAGTCTATATATAAGCTGACTAAGGAACTAAACTTATTTCTTTAAACCAATTTTCTATACTAACACCAGTTCAATCAATACAGAATAACTTTCAAACTGGTATGACTATGCCTAACAGGAATGTTATTCTTCTTGTCTGAAAACGCACAACCTGATAGAAATGAGTTGAATAATATTTGCCAAGGCCTAGTGCACTTGCTTAGACATGGAACCTAAAAGCCTGCTTAGCTGTCTAAAAGAATATCTATGTTTATATTTCAATGATTTCAACCTTCTCGTTCCTTCCTACAACTGAGTCTTCAAACCTGAGACAACTGCTTGATGTGCCTATTTAACAACCCAGCAACCCTCAGTCCTGACATCTTACAGGGTGTTGCTGGCACATCCTGACTTTTAGCTCAGGATGGTGTGGTGTGGTACCCTTCCCCCAGCTGATGGCTCACATGCCTCTAGCCTGGTTATACAACTAACAGCTAAGTACTGAGCTTCAGGATCCCAGGATTAATTCATTCACTTCTTTATTAGTTTACATCTATGTTGTTGTCGATCTGTGAAAGTCTTTTCTTTATTGTGTGAAGAGACTCTGAGATGGGCAGATCACTCAAAAAGCATTTTGCCTGGGGTGTCCTGAGTTCAGATACCAACAGCCATGTTAACTACCTGCTATTGACACCCTCTTCTCTGCTGTGTCACTCACACTCACATGGATAATATTCTCACACATAAAAACATACACATGAAAATAGGAAAACACATGTTTTAAAAAGAGCTTATATCTTATAATGCAGTTAAAACAAAGCAAGGAAGTTTATGTGTGTAATAGAAATCATACAATGTTTATTTTTAAAAACATTCTGGGGGTTGGTGAGATGGCTCAGCAGGTAAGAGCACTGACTGCTCTTCCAGAGGTCCTGAGTTCAAATCCCAGCAACCACATGGTAGCTCACAACCATCCGTAACAAAAATCTGATGCCCTCTTCTGGAGTGTCTGAAGACAGCTACAGTGTACACACATATAACAAATAAATAAATCTAAAAAAAATTCTGTTATTTTGTATTTTTTAAACTTCCTGTTTCATAAATCTTTTAGACACCTACATCTAATTATCATTCATAGGAAACAACTTGGTTTACAAGTGATCCTAATATATACACTTTTATTTTAATATAAAAGAATGAGATGTTTTTAGATATCAACCCTCTTTCTTCCAAATTTGAAGTATCAGAATGTAACCCCCAACAAGCCTGAAGCAGGCTGAGCCAGACCTTTGCTGCCACTAAGGAGATTACCTTGGGTGGACCCTGCCTCCCTAGATCACTCTATTTTTCAGCCACTGTCACTGCTACTACCTGCTGGGAGTCAGCCTAGCTATTCTGGAGACTACAAGATCCTACACGTGGTCACCTGCAGCTGGGCTCCAAGGATGAATTGGTGGGAATGGGCCTCCCCTCTCCTTTATAAAGCATGTCTATAAAACATTAGAACCTTGAGCAGACTAGTTGTCTTGGTTCCATTATTTCTCTACCTACCTAGGTTCCCTCTTCTTTTTCAGCTCCAGGCTGCCTCCCAGGCTTGGACCCTGACATGAGAGCCGCAGGCTGGCCCCAACATCAGAATGCTTAATCTCCTCAATATATTGGAAGAGCCTCCAATCCCACTTCATTGCGCATTATTGTCAAAGGAGAGAACCAGAATGAACAGGATGAGTGCTGGCCACTGAGTTTGTAATTTTTATTGATTACAATCTTGCAGTTCTTACTTAAATGAACATGCTAGATTCACAAGTCTGTTTTTGTGTTTCCTTTTTCCAGTGCTGCCATCTATGGTGTATGATTCATTAATTATAATCTAATTATTTTGTTGTTTCTCTAGGAAATGATAAACCTTCACCTTTTTTGTCTTGCAATAATTTACTATATTATAAGTTCCTTGAGTTTTTGTTGGTTTGGGACCTCTCTGTGAAGAAACAGGTTTAGTTTTCTGTTCATGACCCGAAAGGATTGCCTCTCCTCATTTCTTGAAAAGTCTGTGTTTTCCAGTTCTTGCAATCTTCAGTGTTTGAATTTTTACAATTTTAGTGACTGATTTGGTTTGGGTTCTCACTACTTGCTCAGATATTGTTATCTCTTTCTCTTCATTTGCTTAAGTTGTCAGGATTTCAGGACCAGCAACCATCTGAGGGAGCATCCATTGAGAGCCTCCAATGTCAGAATGGCTGTTTGCTAAGTTTGTGAGATATCATGTTGAATAACACTTGAAGTGGGAAGGCTCTTCCTCTGAGTGGGGATGAATCCTTAAGAAAGTGGGCCTGGGCTGGATGAGAGAGCTCGGTGAGCATGAGACAGTGACCAAGCAAGAGCATAAGACAGAAAACAATGTTTACCCATGGTTTTTTGTTTTCATTTTTGTACTTGTGTTTCTATCATAAGCTTCCCAAAAAATGGAATGTGGTCTGACAGACCCAACCAAATACACATATGTTTGTTACTGAGACACTTTTGGTTTGAGAATTTAATCACAACAATTCAAAGAGGCAAGTTAGAACAAAAACAGTGGTAAGCAAAAAGTGATTTATCTGGACAGGACCTACAAATGTTGTCCTTTGCAGGTATGTTGAAAACATAGGATCTTTAGATGGCAAAAGGCCATCTATATTCATCTTATTTAACTGTTCCTGTAGAACCCAGAAGATGGCACGTTAAGAATAATGCATAGAAAGGAAATCAATGTCATAGAATTTCAGTTAAACTCTTCTGCTAACTCTGCAATTATTTGAATTAGGCAGTGATCATAGTCTTATTTAACAATTTCATTCAAAACCTGCTGCAACTGTGGTCCACCTGTGCTGGGGTCCATCCCAATTCAGAAGCCAAACTCAGCAGGATACCCATGTTGTGTGGGTTCTCAAAACAAGAGTGATGCAAAATTTAAAGTCATAGATGCTTGGTCTGTGGTTCAATTCAGCACTGTTCCAGCCATCTGTGTTCATCAGTCAGAGCCTGGATAAGTTCATTGCTTGAATCTATGAGAATGAAGTCTCGGTTGTATTTTCTGAGTACAGGATGCTGAGATACACAACATGTGAGACATCTGCTGTGGAGATCTGCATATACAGAGGAGAAGTAACCAAGCCAGGAGATGAATGAGAAGCTGTCCCTTTAAATTATGCCACAGGGTCTGTGTCTGAGACAGAGCCACAGGGTTTGCTGTTTCTCCTGCTGGCTTCTTGCCTTGCTCCATCTGCCCAATGCAGCCATTCCTGTCTATTGGAATGGGAAGGGATATTCTGTGCCATTTTGTGTTATAAAGATATAACTTGCGGGCTGGTGAGATGGCTCAGTCGGTAAGAGCACCCGACTGCTCTTCCGAAGGTCCAGAGTTCAAATCCCAGCAACCACATGGTGGCTCACAACCATCCGCAACGAGATCTGGCGCCCTCTTCTGGAGTGTCTGAAGACAGCTACAGTGTACTTACATATAATAAATAAATACATCTTTAAAAAAAAAAAAAAGATATAACTTGCTTTCAGACTTTAGAAGATGTGACAGTCCAAAGATTGTCTTCAGTGGCCAGGCTTGGTGGTGCACGCCTTTAATCCCAGCATTTGGGAGGCAGAGACAGGCGGAATTCTGAGTTCGAGGCCAACCTGGTCTACAGAGTGATTTCCAGGACAGCCAGGGCTATGCAGAGAATCCCTGTCTCGAAAAACCAAAAAAAAAAATGTCTTAAGTGCCAAAAGAAACATTGGACATATGAACAGTGTATATACTGTTGCAGACCTTAAGGGTCCATGAAGTTAGATTAAATACATTTTTTATCATGGAATGACCATGAGCCCATAGTGACCAAGGGCAGAGCATAGTTGGGTGAATGAAAGACAATCCAGAGAGTTTGTTGGCTTTAAATTCTTGTCTCTTCTAGGTGTCCTTCCTGGTGAGAACATGGAGGATTTTATAGAAGCCCAACTAGATGCAATTCCTTGTTGAGTTGAGATTTGAGTCTCTATAGACTTAATCCATTTCCTCTTCTTTCTGTTTATTTGGTTTTGCTTGAAATTCATCCTTCAGCTTCCGTCTTACGTCCTTCTTTCCTGTTGAGCCTTCCCCATAATCTAACTCTGTACTTAAATTGCATTAGATACAGTAGAAGCAATAGGTAGAGAGATTCAGTGCGAAGCTATTTTGCTTAACAAATGTTTTGTATTTTTTTTATTTTCTTTTTGTTTGTGAAGACAACATTTTTCTTTGTGGCCCTGGGTGTCCTCAAAGTAGTATGTCAGGCCTTGAATGTAGAGATAAAATTGATTCTGGCTTCAAGTGCAGGGATCAAATGAGGGCCAATAAGCCTGGCCTTTTTTAGATTATTATTTACAGATGGGCCTGTAATGTATGTGTCTTCTTATGTCAGGCATATGCTTTTGGGCTGAGCTTCACCCACCTCTTGATTTTTGAAATTTCGCAGACATTATCATTCTATTTCCCATGGTGCCACATACTCATGATGTATTAACACCCTCCTACCTGTCATGTTTGTTGTCACTTAGATTAGGAAGAATGAGTTTTTTGCCCATATGCATGAATATACACCTCATGTGTGTCCAGTCCTCACAGCAGACAGAAGATGGCCTGAGACATCCTGAAAGTGGAATAATAGATAGCTTTGAACCCTGTATAAGTACAGGCAATTGAGCTCACTTATTTTCAGGACCAGCAAGAGCTCTTCATGTTGCATGTTGCTTTTTAACTACCCTGCCTTAGTTCTTGTCAGTGACACTTACAACCCCCATGCCCTGGTTCTGTTGGGTATGTGGATGAAAGTCACACACACACACACACACACACACACACACACACACACACTAATATTTTACCCTGCCTAATGTTTCAGGGGCTGGGCTTTTCCAAGTCTCCCCCAGCTTGTGTGTCCATTCCTTTACTCCTTGCTCAATACTCTATATCTGCCCTTAGCTTAGTTCTTCTGTTACCCTCTCCCTACTCAACATCTTAAATCTGCTCTCAGCTTAGTTGCATTTCAAGTACCCCACCTGAGGAAATGGCCAGTGACCATTCTCCCTAGGATTTCACATGGATGGTGACTCTCCTCCAAAGGATGGCAAATCTCTCTTTCCTGTCTCCTCCTTCTCTTTCCTCACCTTTGCAAACCTAGAAGTCCCACCCCTTCCACCCATCCTTTGGCTGCTGTCAACTTTATAGATCATTAAAAAAACCACTCAGAGACAAGGACCTTCAGAATTTACTGGCATATTCCCAGTCAGAGCATCAGAACCATGCCCTATTCTTCCTTGCTGAGCTCTCTCTCCCGCCATAAGTTGTTTACATCTAATCATCATTAACATTGCTAATATTTTCTTCTGTCCAATTGTAACTGTTTAAACATATATTTCCTTTTGGTAATATCTTGCTAATGTTATAGTTGGAACCAGTGCACATCAGGGTTCTGGAGGAAGAATACAGAGCTGGATCGCATGGATGACTCATTTACATATTTAACTAAAATCCTATAAATTCTATCTTTCCACTTTGGTTGGCTAATTCTGGCAGGGAACACAGGGTCTTACTATGTACCTTTGTCTGTTCTAGAACTCATATACATCACACTGCTATCTGATTCAATGTGATACCTCTACGTCTATCTTCTGACTGTAGTGTTAAAGGCCTATGCCAATAGGCCCAGTTTGCATACTGATCTTTATAGTTAGTAATTGTTAATGTTAAAACCCTATAAATGTAGTCAGTGTGGTAAAGTTTTGCACTTTGCAGTATCTTTATGCAAGAGTAAAACCTCTATCAGGTGATCAGTCTGTTAAAGATTGCATGTCACATTGTCTGAAATTTCAAGATCTAGAAGAGCTCATAATTAAGGCAATCTATGACTCTGATGGGGTTCTAATGATCTTTAGCCAACCCACTTACATTAAGTTACACAAAATATTCGTTCTTGAAAAAAGCTCTAGCAAGTGTTAACTATCTGCTCAAGTATGTTCATTTTTCTATTTTGTTTGTACCTGCAAACATACATGGACAAAATTCCCATGCATTTCATTGATAAGGTTACGGGTTTAGATTTTCCAGTTCACTTTAATTATATGAAATAATTCCTTTAGGTGTTAAGTGATATGGGTGTGTATTAGTGCCTTTTCTGTTGCTGTCATAAAATGACTAAAGTATTGTAGAAAAATGTAATCACCATCCAGGGTGTCTATCTTACCTTTGACTATTTATTTTCCAGGTATAGACACACACAACCTCAACCTTTATATTTATAGTAAGCCTTAATCAGCACAAGAGATTGACTGATATCTAACTTCTATGCTATTATGTCTATTTCTCAGCCAATAATTTCATCGTAAACTTTGCCTTGTTTCATCTGGGCTCTTCTTAACTCCAATTAGTCATCCCACATGGCCATTATTTTATTATTCACCTAACCTAAGTTTGCTTTTGCTCTCTCAACTTTCTTCACCTCCTCATGGTTCTTCTCCAGCCCAAGTCCAGTATCCCTAAGCCCTGTCTATGTGTCTTCTGCCCAGCTATTGATTGTTATAATCTTTATTCACCAATTGGAAGTAACTTGAGAGCAATGTCACATAGCTTCACTGGGGTCTGTGTGTGGTCCTTTTCTTCTCTGGGGCAACCAGGTTTTAGGGTTCTGAACTTAGCATCACACTACATAGCAGCAAACCAATCCTCAATGTAAAAGGAACATTTAAAAGATTTAAATTGCCTTATGGTTCCAAAGGGGTATGGGATATGCATGAACGTGCCAGGGCAACAAGTGTCATATGTGGCTGCTAAAGAATGGAGCTCAGAGCTCACAACCTCAATCTATAGCCTTAAAGACAGTGTGGGAACCAGACATGGTGTGAGGATGTAAACTCTCAAGTTCAGCCAGATTGACATATTTTCTTCCACAGGGAAATTTCTTCTAAATCTCCCCAAAGGACATTACCAACTGAGAAGGATTTATTTCTCTGCCCAAAAAGCCTGCTGGCTTTCTGTTACATGAGCCAATTCATGGTGAAGGAAAAGTCTGTGGGTAAACATTCAGTGCTTCAACCCCTGGGTTATACTAATGAATTCTTATACAAGAAGAACATCATGAGGAAAATTTTGTGTTTTCAACAACTTTTTTTAATTTTAATTATGACATTTCTCAGTGTCGTTGTGTGACTATGTGCATGTGGATGCTGATTTCCAAGAAAATTAAACTGTTGTATCTTCTTATAGCAGGAGTTACAGGGAGATGTCAAACCCTGACTTTGTTTCTGAGAATGAGCTTTTATTAATTGCTTGGCCATATCTCCAACCATCTAAATAATTAAAGTGTTTACATCATCTTGATGTCAGGAAATAGAAAAAATTTATGCAAGAGAAAAACGCTGTCCATGTAAATGAATTGATTAGAGACTGTACATCAGAGTTGTTTTCAATTTCAAGAAAAGCATCCTGTTTCATCTCTTCATCATCATAGCCTTGAAGGAAGTAAATTATTTCCCATGTTCAGTCAACTATTTGGTTAGAGATCACCAATTGTACTTGTACTTTCTATTTTGAAACATTTGGAATACATATTAAAATTTGTTGTATACATGGAAAATCCATTTACAGATGTTTATTAGGCTGTTTTTGAGTTCCTTCTGTGACTTCTGTTCATCTTTAATTCCACTTTACTCGGTGATAGGTATTTTTCTGCTGCAATGAATTGAGTTGGATACCCATTTTCTTTTTGTTTGTTTGTTTGTTTGTTTTGTTTTTCAAGACATAGTATCTCTGTGTAACCCTGGCTGTCCTGGAATTCACACTGTAGACTAGGTTGGCCTCCAACTCAGAAATCCACCTGCCTCTGCCTCCCAAGTGCTGGGATTAAAGGTGTGTGCCACCACTGCCCACTGGATCCCCGTCTTCCAAGTGGTTCATTGTTTATTAAAATATGAGGGTAGAGTGACCACACATCTCCAGTAAGTCTGATGGTGAACGCTGGGCTCTTTTTTGTTTTTCATTATTTCACAAATTCCCTTTGGATGTTTTTGTTTCTTATGGGGCCTGCCTTTGATGTCAGTCATTAGCCAGGGTTACATTTTACCTCTTGATACTCATGTGTCAGGCTTCTGAGTACAAGTCTAGGGATAGAAGATGTATGCTCAGTGTGTGCTGTTTTGTCAACACATTTTAATAATATTAATGTTAAACTTTTAAATGAACTGTCTTCACCACCACTCAGTTTTAAAATTACCTGCTTGAGCCATATAATAAACTTCACATTGCCTTAAAAGCAGAAAGATTTGCAGGTTTATTATGGCTTCTACCTTCAGACCATAGTAGGAGGACAAGATTCTTGTGAAATTCATGGAATGAAACAGGGCAAGCAAACCATCATATCATTTTTATCATCATATCATCATTACGTACAAGTACCTGGTTGTGCCAGGGTGAGTTGTTTTGTAATTTCCCTGCATTATAAACTCATGAATGGATGACATTAATCCATGACACTAGATAGTGATGGATTCTCGGAAGAGCTAACAATCAGTAGCAACAGTAGAAGTACCTTGTGGGATCCTCTAGGTTTCTCCTCTGATGCAACACTAGTGAGCCATGAGGTAGACCACAGGTAATACTATTCTGAGTGTGGCAGCCACTGTCCAGGAAAGTCACTTCTACAACTAGGTAGAACAGGTTGGCTGGGCTATCAGAATCTGATCTGCTGGGACTGGGAAGGATTGTGAGCCAGACTATGATCCTGTTCATATGTCTGTTGACCTGTGCTAAAGAAAACTATCCCACCGAGTTTGATTTAACTGAGAAAACAAAGGCAATGAAAAGAAAATAGTTCAGAATTGCACTGTGAATCTGACTGTGGTAGGGGATTGTGTGTTTGGAGACAGAATAAACTCTGGTCACTGTGGTTTAGGATTTTGACAAATAACAACTCAAATCAGTTAAAATCTTGAGGGTTTTGTTGCAATTGATTTATTTCCCCTAAACCCTTATATACATTTGATTCTTTACATCACATGTTGTCACTTGCTGACTAAAAGAGTAACTTAAACAACTTTGTTGTGTTCCTTTTAGTACAGAAGTATATTTTTATATCATTATTTTTGAATCTAACAGAACACACAGAAAAGCTCTCATTTATGGAAATACCTAAGAAAATGCCAGGTAAAATGCTGATATGTAACTATTTAGACCTTAGGTTTGTGTGGACCTATAGTTATAGATCAAGGTGAGCTGCCGTGGAAATGCTAGGATGAAGCCTGGTTCTCCAGTTGGTGCTCTTAATAACTGAAAGATATCTCCAGCCCCACTAACCTAATTTCAATAAAGTAAAATATAATACGATACACAAGGTTTTGGGGACAAGAGGAGCAGCTTTTAAAAGAGCTGCAAGCATGTCGAGGAGTTGGCATAAAAGTGGGGCTATGTGTGCTTCAGTGACAGAACTGGAAGACTAGGGAGACTTAAGTAGTTTGATTCTAGGCAATTTCATCATAATCTGAAGAAGCTGAACAATGACCTTCATGATTTCATGTTTACCTGCTGGTAGGTCTTGCTTTGGTCTGTTTCATCTTCAATATGCTTTGACTCTTGTGGAATAATATTGATTATTCTTTGTATTCTATGTTAGAAACATAACAGTCTCACTGAAGATCATGGTAGAGTTTGGTAGAGTAAGAGGCACTTTTCATATTCTAAGAGTTTAAGCAAGATGTGGTGTTTAAATGGGAATGTCTTTAAATGGGAATGTCGCCCATAGACTCCTATGTTGAATACTTATTTTCCAGTACTTGGAAGTCTTTGGGGAGGACTAGAGGTGTGACTTTTTGAAGGGGGTGTATTATGTGGATGTACTAAGAACCTTTAAATGCCTCTGACCATGCAAAGTGTGCTGTCTGCTTCCTTTCTGAGTCTCAAAATGTGAAGTCTCTGCTTTTCTTACTGTCATGTGTTTACATTGCCATCATGGACTCTAATCCTTTGGAAGTGTAAGTCCACCTTAATGCTTTCAAGTATCCTTTGCCTTGGCCATGGTGTGTTTTATGACAGCACTTAAAGTTAACTATAGAGAACTGTTCTTTGGACTATGAGAGCACAATAAATCTCCCAGTCCAATTACAGAAGCCATGGAGTTTTTTTCTAAATCTAGGTCTAGAGCAGTTAGCCTCAGTGCAGTCCCTTTGAGAGTAAGAGCCACCCCATGATAGACAAGTCTAGTCTGCCTCGAAGAATGAATCTTGTTAGCATCATAATGCTTGGGGTGGGGATAGGGGGTTTTTCAAGGGGAAACCAGGAATGGCGATAACATTTGAAATGTTAGGAAATAAAATAACCATTTTTAAGAAAATAAGAACACAATACGTTATTGCCAACCAGCCCTACTTCAAATTACTTTTTATGTCTCTCTTCTATACAGGATTATCATGCTAGGAACAGTGGACCAAACACATAGGATAAATACATATGGCTACTTATTACAGATTCAATATGATGTGTTTATATAAAGATAAAGATGTATAAGATATGTTCTATGGGGGCATGGTGAGGTATGGGGGAAGGGAAGAGCCCAAGAGGGCAAGAGAGGAGCAAGTGGGAAGCACGAGTAAGAAAGAGAAGAGGGGGCAAGCATCCCCTTTTATAATGGGTCAGGCTTACCTGGCCATTGCCAGGTAACTGTGGGGTGGAGTTTAGACAGAACACTAACACTCCCCAAGTGTTAATAAGTCCTGTTGAGTCTGGAGGTGGTGGTGCACACATTTAATCCCAGCACTTGAGTGTGTGTCCTTTTTGACTGGGTTACCTCATTCAGGATGACATTGTCTATTTCTGTCAATTTTCCTAAACATTTCATGAAGTCATTGTCTTTAATAGCTGAGCAGTACCACATTTTCTGTATCCAATCCTATGTTGAAGGACACCTGAGTTCTTTGTAGCTTCTGGCTATTATAAATAAGGCTGCTATGAAAATAATGGGACATGTGTCCTTGTTATATGTTGGAGCATCTTTTGGGCATATGCACAGAAGTGGTATAACTGTGTTCTCAGGTAGTACTATGTCCAATTTTCTGAAGAAACTTGAGACTGTTTTTCCAGAGTGGTTGTACCAGCTTGCAATCCCACCAACAATGGAGGAGTGTTCCTCTTTTGCCAAATCCTCACCAACATCTGCTGTCACTTGAAATTTTGATCTTAGCCATTCTGACTGGTGTGAGGTGAAATCTCAGGGTTGTTTTGATTTGCATTTCCATGATGACTAAGGATGTTGACTATTTTTTAGGTTCTTTTCAGCCATTCAATATTCCTCAATTGAGAATTGTTTGTTCAGTTCTGGACCCTACTATTAATAGGGTTATTTGATTCTTGGTGTCTAACTTATTAGGTTCTTTATATATATTGAAAATATGTCCTCTAGTAGATGTAGGGTTGGTAAAGATCTTTTCCCAATCTGTTGGTTGCCATTTTGTCCTATTGGCTATGTCCTTTGCCTTACATAAGCTTTGCAATTTTCTGAGGTCGCATTTGTCAATTCTTGGTCTTAGAGCATAAACCATTTGTGTTCTGTTCAGGAAATTTTCCTCTGTGCCCATGTGTTTGAGGCTCTTCCCCCACTTTCTATTCTATTAGTTTCAGTGTATCTGGTTTTATGTGGCAGGCTTTGATCCAAGTGGATTTGAGCTTTGTACAAGGAGATAGAAACAGATCAACTTGCTTCCACTCTGGACAGGTGCCATGGGTGGACACTGGGTGTAAATTCCGCAGCCTGTCCCACAACACCCAGAGGAAGCACAACTCCCAAGTGCTCTAACGCTTCCAAGATCATAGGATTAGAGGTGAGGAGCACAAAACATGTGCCCCAACACCTGCAGTTACTGGGACCATTGGTAACCTGGCACCCAGGTACTCGGCCAAAATTTTCTTATGTCCAAGTGGAACTGCTAAACCATATATTCCCTTTTGGTAGTATCTTAATAATGTTATAGTGTGAACTGGTGTACCTCAGGTTCTGGAAGATGAATACAGAACTGTATTGTATGTATCACTCTCAAAAGAGTTTAACTAAAGGGCTGGAGAGATGGATCAGCAGGTAAGAGCACTGAGTGCTCTTCCAAAGAT
The DNA here is from genome assembly GCF_978045245.1 of Mus caroli. Lineage (NCBI taxonomy): Eukaryota > Metazoa > Chordata > Mammalia > Rodentia > Muridae > Mus > Mus caroli. The sequence continues at coordinate 58,400,890 of NW_028227270.1, read as the reverse complement.
CCTGAGTTCAATTCCCAGCAATCACATGGTGGTTCACAACCATCTGTAATAGGATCTGATGTTCTCTTCTGATGTGTCTGAAGAAAGCTACAGTGACATATACATAAAATAAATCAGTAAAGAAAATCTGTTTTTTTAAAGTAAATAAAAGCACATGAGTTCATTTTTTGTTTCCAGTTTGGTTGGTAAATTATGGCAGGAGATACAGGGTCTTCCTATGTATCTTTGGCTGTCTTAGAACTCATTGTATACATCACACTGACATTCTACTCAATGTCTTCTCCCTATGTCTCCTGACTGCATTGGTTTGGTTTGGTTTGGTTTGGTTTGGTTTGGTTTGGTTTGGTTTGGTTTGGTTTGGTTTGGTTTGGTTTGGTTTGCTTTTCTAGACAGGAATTATCTGTGTAGCCCTGGCTGTCCTGGAGCTCACTCTGTAGACCAAGCTTGCCTCTAACGCAGAAATTTGCCTGCCTCTGCCACCCAAGTGCTGAGATTAAAGGCATGAGCCACCATGCTTGGCTCTGAATGCATTGTTAAAGGCATAAGCCAATAGACACAGATGCTTATTGATTTTTATACATAGTTATTGTTAATAATAATATAATTTCTTTGGTGTGTGCCCAACACAATTGTTCTTGTAGAGCTTTTCTCTTTATATGTGTAAGTGACATTTTTAAAAAGGCAAATCCTATTCAAAGGGCTGAGAAATGACAGGGGTGACAGGGCTAGAGAGATGCCTCAGCGCTTAAGAACACTGTTCTTGAAGAGGTCCTGAGTTTAATTCCCAGCAACCACATGGTGGTTCATAACCACCTGTAATAGTGATCCAATGCCCTCATCTTGGGTGTCTGAAGACAGCAACAGTGTACTCACATATATAAAATATATAACTCTTAAAAAAAAAAAAAGAAAAGACAGGGGTGAACCTTATTATTAAGTTTCCTTTTGATATGACTTGTTAGTTACAGTGAACTTGGGTGTGAGTAAATAAGTGGGATAGGAACCAGAATTATATGAACATAATTCCTATGAAAATAGATGCTCGATGTTGTTTCTATTGTGCTTTCCTTTGTACACGTTTATGGGATGCTTTAGAATGCAGTGACTTATGAGGACGTGCATGTGAACTTCACTCAAGAGGAGTGGGCTTTGCTGGATCCTTCTCAGAAGAAGCTCTACAAAGATGTCATGTTGGAGACCTACAGGAACCTCAGTGCTTTAGGTACATTTGTGAATTCCCTTCCCTGATTTAAAATTCAAGAAAACATTTTTCTTTGATGCACTTCTGTAGTTTCAATAAAAATGAAGGAAGGATTTGGTGAATACATCATGCATGACTATAAGGTTCACTGAAGATAGTAACTTACATTTTGCTAAATTTTAAGGCATACATTTTCTGTTTTAGGCTTTAGTTGGGAAGCCCAAAATATTGAAGAACATTGTCAAAGTTCTAGAAGAAACAGAAGGTAATTTTCATGTGCAAGCTCATACAAATCTGCCTCTAAAAATATGTTAATGTGTGTTGAAAACTGATAAGAAAAGGAGCAGTGTAAATTAGCACAGCTTTAAGGGTATTGATGATTGTTACATTCCAACAAAACCATCGCCTTTAATGTCCTATAACTAATTATTTTGCAAGGCCTTCCTTTAAGAAAGAGGACAAGGAAAGAATGCCTTAGTGTATATCCCCATTTGAAACATAGCCCTATTCACACTACACAGTACAACTGCCAGTCTGTTTCTGCTTACTTTGGAAATGCTACACAAATTGCATAGTTGATAAATGTACATCCAAAACCTTCTAAGAAGCAAATAGTCTATATTTAAGCTGGTTGTACTCATTTATTAGCAGTGTAGGTGCAAAGTTTAGTTAGAAGGGCAGCATTTGGGAGGTGAGTGGGAGGTTTTGCAGTAACCTTAATCCATATTTCACATGTCTATGAGAACACTGAGTGAAACCTTGTCAATGCAAACTTCAACGTTTTATGGATTGGACTTCCTTTCATAAGTATATAATATTTTATAATGGATACACACCATGTATACTGAACAGATATTCCAAAAATATGTCTGTCTGTCTTTCTCTCTCTCTTTCCTTCTGTCTCCTATAAAAATTAGAAGATGTATAGTGGGTTTCAGTTATAGAGTAGACTTTTTGAACATAATACAAGTTAACAGTTCATTAGATTTCCAAGTTTGTTGGCAATACATCAGCAACCTCATTCTGGAGAAAATTCTCTTGAGTCCTAGGGATGTAGAAATGCTCCTATTTCTCCTGATTCACTTTGCAAATATACTATGAGCCACAGTACAGTAAAATTTGGAATGCACTTAGTGCGTTAAAGTTCTGAATTCCTCCACTTTTCTTCAAGTACGGGAACAACGTTTTATAGAAAAAGAATACGTAAATCTGAGCCATGTAATCAGTGTCCATACCTTCTCAAGTGTCTCTGACCATGAGAAACAACCCATAATGAAGGGAACAGCATGAATGTAAGCAAATTTATAAAAAGTCTGATGCCTCTTTACATTTAGACAAATAGTAACATTAAATCCTACAGATGAAAGTATTCTGGGACTTCAGAGACGGCTCAGCTGTTAAGAGCACCAACTGCCCTTCTGAAGGTCCTGAGTTCTAATCTCAGCAACCACATGGTGGCCCACAACCATCCATAATGAGATCTGACTCCCTCTTCTGGATTGTCAGAAGACAGGACACCTACAGTGTACTTTCATATAATAAGTAATCAAACTACCAAACAGAAAAACAAGAAGAAAGTATTCATCCATGTGGTAAAGCGCTCACATGTGCTGATTCTCTTCTCAGGTGTGAAAGGAGTCAGAGTGCAGAGAAACCCTCTGAATATACCCAAAGTGGTAAAGCCTTTGCTTTACATGCTCACAGTCATACCCAAAGGCATGAAAGGATTCATACAGAAAAGATTACCTCTGATGTTATTCACTGTGTCGAAGACTTTTTACCTTACACAAGTCTCCAAGTACATAGAACTACACAAACTGGACAGAAACCCTATGAATGTAAAGAATGTGGTAATAGATTTGCAAAACCCAGTCATCTTAAAAGGCATGAAAGACTTCATACTGGAGAGAAACCCTTCATATGTAATGAATGTGTTAAAGCCTTTTCACAACACAGTAATCTCCACATTCATAGAAGAACACATACCAGAGAGAAACCCTACAAATAATGAATAATGAATGTGATAAAGCCTTTTCACAACACAGTTATCTTCAAATTCATAGAAAAATACATACAGGAAAGAAACCCTACAAATGTAATGAATGTGATAAATGCTTTTCCAAATATGGTCATCTCCAAACTCATAAAAGAACACATACCTGAGATAAACCCTACAAATATAATCAATGTGATAAAGCCTTTTCTGAGAAACGTAGTCTCCAAACACATATAAGGATACGTGCTGGAGAAAAACTCTACAAATGTAATCAATGTGATAAAGCCTTTATACAACACAGTACTCTTCAAACTCAGAAGAACGCATACTGGAGAGAAACCCTTCAAATGTAATGAATGTGATAAAGCCTTTTCAAAACACTTTCACCTCCAAAATCATAAAAGAACACATACTGGAGAGAAGCCTTACAAACGTAATCAATGTGACAAAGCGTTTTCACACCACAGTACTCTTAACATTCATAGAAGAACACGTACAAAAGATAAACCCTACAAATGTAATCAATGTGACAAAGTCTTCTCCCAACCTCCTAACTTCCAATCACATAGAAGAATTCATACTGAAGTGAAATCTTACAAATGTAATGAATGTTACAAAGCCTTTTCCGATCATTATAATCTACAAATTCATAAAGGACATAATAGAGAGAAACCTTACAAGTGTAATCAGTGTGTGAAAGTCTTTTTTTTGTTGTTTCTTTTTGTTTGTTTTTGTTTTGTTTGTTTGTTTTTTTAAAGACAAGGTTATTCTGTATAATCCTGGCTGTCCTGGAACTCACTCTGTAGACCAGGCTGGCCTTGAACACAGAAATCTGCCTGCCTGTGCCTCCCAAGTGCTAGGATTAAAGGCGTGCACCACCACTGCCTGGTTGTGAAAGTCTTTTCAAAATATGGTCTTCTTTAAAAGAATACATAGTGGAAAGAAAATCTACGAAGGAAATGGATGTGAGCAACCTTTTTAAACACCATCATTTCTGAATGTATAAGTGAACATACTGAAGAGAAAGACTGTGAATGTGATCATAGTCTTAATTGTCGTGAACATATTTGTAGGGGCCAGAATCCTTCTGAGTATAAGCAGTGAGGAAAAGTCTATGTCAGCCAGTTATCTCCTAATGCAGGAAGGAGCACATACTGGAGAGAGAGAGAGAGAGACAGAGAGAGAGAGACAGAGACAGAGAGACAGAGACAGAGACAGAGAGAGAGAGAGAAAGACCTATAAATATACACAATGTGGCAAACCTTTGCATATCAGTTATATTTGAATTCATAAAAGAGCACATGATATATCTCAGAATACATAAAAGAAGACACTGGAGAGTGAAACTGTGTGTGAATAATGTGGTAAGGCCTTAGCAGTTGACATTTATCTCATAATGTATAAATTAACACAGACTTGTAAGAAACCTAATAAAAATAAGGAATGTGGTAAAGCTTGTGTGTGGACCTGTTGTTTTTTCTTGGGAAAAATCCATGGTATAGGGTAACCCTGTAAATGGAGCCACTGTGGAAACATTTTGTATGTCACAGTATCTGTATGTGTGAGTAAAACCCTAGCATGTACTAGATCGGTTAAAGTTTGCATGTCACAATAATCTTTTAGGACTTTAAAGAACTCAAAAATAAGGCAATCTATGACTCTGATGGACATGGTTCCATCTTTGGCCAACCCAGTTACATTAATTTAATTTACTCAACATTATTCATTCTTGAGAAAAACTCGAGCAACTATCCGCTCAAGTGAGATGATGTCTCTATTTTGTTCATACCTGGAAACTCATAGGGACAAAAGCCTTATGAGGTTCATTGATGAGGTAACTGGTTTAGAATTCACAGTTCACTTTAAGTCCATGAAGTAACAGGTGTGAAACACTATTGGTGAGTATTAATGCCTTTTCTGTTGTTGTGATAAACTGTATAAGGTATTGTAGAAAACTGCAGTCCCAAACCAGGGTTTCCACCCCAGCTTTGGCCATTTCTTTTCCAGGTAAAACACACACAACTTTTATATTTGTAATAAACCTTAATCAACACCCAATATTGGCTGATATCTATCCTCTATTCTATCATTCTATTTCCCAGCCAGTAATTATGTCATATAATTTTGCCATATTTCATCTGGGCTATGCTTAACTCCACTTAGTCACCCCACATGGCCATTATTTTATTATTGACCTAACCTAAGGCTGCTTTTTCTCTGACTACTTAACCGTGTGGTTCTCCTCTGACCCCAAGTCCAGTATCCCTAATCCCTGTTTATGTCTCTTCTGCCCAGCTACTGATAGCTATGGATTGTTGTGATCTTTAATAACCAGTCAGAAGAAACTTGAGAGCAAGGTCATACACCTTCTCTTGGGTCTGGGTGCAGATCTTGTCTTCTATGGAACAATCAGTGTTTAGTTTCCTGCTTTTAACATTACAGTACATAGCAAGAGATGAAACCCCAAAATGAAGGCAATTTTTAGAAGCATTTAAATTTCATTAAAGTTCCAAAGGGATATATGATCACCATGATATTTTCAGGGCAACAAGTGTCATTTGTGACAGCTAAAGGAGGAGCTCAGAGCTCACCTCCTCAAACAATAGCCTTAAAGAGAGGGTTAGAGCCAGGTGTCACTCACCTTTAATCCCAGCACTTGAGAGGCAGAGGCAGGCAAATTTCTGAGTTCGAGGCCAGCCTGGTCTACAGAGTGAGTTCCAGAACAGCCAGGGCTACACAGAGAATCCCTGCCTCAAAACAACAGAGAGAGAGAGAGAGAGAGAGAGAGAGAGAGAGAGAGAGAGAGAGAGAGAGAGAGAGAGAGAGAGAGAGAGAGATTGATTTAGGACTAGACATAATTTGAGGAAATAAACTCTGATATTCAACCTCAGTGACATATTTTCTCCAGCAGGCACGATATTTCCTACATCTCCCCAAATGACACTACTAACTGAGAAGTATTGATTTCTCTGCTATAAATCCTCTATGCAGCCGGGCGTGGTGGCGCACGCCTTTAATCCCAGCACTCGGGAGGCAGAGGCAGGCGGATTTCTGAGTTCGAGGCCAGCCTGGTCTACAAAGCGAGTGCCAGGACAGCCAGGGCTACACAGAGAAACCCTGTCTCAAAAAAACAAACAAACAAACAAAAAAAAATCCTCTATGCTTGCTTTTTGTTATATAAGCCAACTCATGATGAAGAAAAACTGTGGATAAGCGTTAGATGCCACAAACGCTGGGTTATAGTAGGCAATGTTTATACAAGAATAACGTCATGAGTAAAATTTTCTTTGCTGACCAACTTCGTTTAATTTTATTTATGGGGTTTGTCTACATATTCGGGTGAGTATGTGCATGTCTATGAAGATTTCCAAGATTATTAAGTTGTTGTATCTTCTTCTAGCAGAAGATACACCAAGATGTCCAAACCTGACTTTGTCCCTGGGAATGAAATTTTCTTAATTACTTGGCCATGTCTCTAGCCATCTAAATAATTAAAGTGTTTTATATCATCATGATGTCAGGAAATAGAAAAAAATCTTATACAAGAGAAAAACCCTATCCATGTTGATGAACTTGTTACAGCCTGTAACATCACAGGTGTTTTCCATAGCAGGGACAACATCCTGTTTCTTTTCTTCTCATCACACCCTTGAAGGAAGTAAATTATTTCCCATGGTCCCTCAAGTGTTGTAGTAGAGATCATCAATTGTACTGGTGGTTTTATTTTCAAACATTTGGAATAGATATTAAAGTTTGATCTATGTCTTTCAAATCCATTTACAGATGTTTATTATGTGGTCCTTGACCTTCTTCTGTGATTTCTGTTCAGCTTTAATCCCACTTTTCTTGTTGATAGGTACTCTTCTACTGCAATGAAATGAGTTGGATACTCATCTAAGTTGTCCATTGTTTATTTAAATATAAGGGTAGTGAGATCATATATTTCCAGTAAAATTGCTGGTGAAAGCATGGTGGTTGCTGCTTTCTGTTTCATTTCCCTACAAAATCCTTTGAGAGTTTTTTGTTATGCATCCTGCCTTTGGTGTCAGTCATTAGTCAGGGTTATCCTTTACTCTTGATAGTCATGTGTCAGCCTTCTGAGTACAAGTCCAAAAATAGAACATGTATACTCAGTGGGTCCTGTTTTGTCAACATGCTTTAGTAATACTAAAAGTAAAATGCTTAATAGATGAAAATAGAACAACAATACCTTAGGTATACACCCAAAGCATCCTATTCATCTATCTCATAGAGATGTAGTAATGTAGAATAGTCTGCAGTCAACTATGTATCTCACACATAGGTGGGCATGTTGTTGCCAGATAACACTTTTTTTTTTTTGGCTTAATGAGGCTGAGTGGTTCAGCCTAGCTGATTAGAGTAGTTAGGACACAGTCCCTAGTCTTAACACTATTAACAGAAGTCTCCCATCATATGTAGCTTTCCTACCTAAAAGCCACTCTCTGCAAACTAAGAACAATGTTATTTTGGTTTATGATGGCATCTGTTATAATTCACCAAAATTAGAGTAGAGTTCGATTTTTATTCTACAGATGGTAAAACTGAGGGTCACAGAGTTAAATTGCTTCTGAATCTACTCAATTGGAACTGTTCATCTTTCACATGCTGTAATTCTAGTGCATGAGTAATTGAAGTGGAAGCCACCTAAACCAGGCATGGTTGCACATGCCTATATTCATGGTGCTTACAGAGTGAGGACACCAGGATTTCACAGTCATCCAATATAAAAGTAGACAACAGGGTGTGTTGCAAAGTCTAGAGAGCCAAGGCAGACTGTGATTGTCTCAAGCCAGTAGCCAAAGTCTTCACTGCAGCTCCAGAAGTTCGGATTCATGACACCAGTAAGTGTTATCTGAGATGTTTGCCACTATAAGTTTTATTCTTCAGGGTCAGATTCTCCCACAAGTGAAAAAAGTCCTCAGGCTGGGATGAGCTTCCTCATGGCACATTCAATGCAAATTATTCATCCCTGAAAAAACAAATACAGACGAAGGAATGCACCCAGCAGGTTTTCTTCATGCATTTGTGAATTATTTTTCATCCTTAGCAAAGAAGATATTGGAACACATTTGGGAATGGATAAAGAATACAAAATGAAGCAGAAAATAATGCAATATTTTTACTTAACATGTACAAAAGTACAATTTAAATAAGCACCTTACCAGATAGACAACATAGCAGTTAACATGAACTGGATGTTGTTACAGTAGACAGGCATCCCATTCCCCAAACTACCTTGTTGCTAACTCAGAGCCCAGACACATGCAAAAAAAAAAAAAAAAAAAAAAAACCACAACCTACATATAAAATAAAATTTAAAAAGTATAGCTCAAAAAACTGGAATTCTCCACATTGAAGTAATGGCCCTGAGATAGACAGCAGTCGGGATAGTTGGAATGTAACTCTTTCTTGTCCTGCACTGATGTGTCCATTGCCTTCCTCTGAACCAGCTCGCTCAGGAGGGAAAGATGCTTTTCTTTGAGGTTAGAGTAGCTCTGCAAAATTGTTCATGTAAGAACAGTAACCATGGTAATGTTAGGTGACTTTTTCAATATTCTATATTTGTGTTTTGTGTTCCTTGTGTGTGAGAATTGTGGCACTGATACATCTTTTAACTCAATCTTTGAAATCCTACTTCATGATTAAAATGTGTACTTGAGTTATAAATCTCCATATGCCTCAGTGGCTAGCCTTGCAGACTTCTTTCCCTATTGCTATGGTTCAAAGGATGGCCTGGGTCCTAAAGCTTAAAAAGAATTAGAATGGTAGCATATGTGAAATGCAAAATCTGTTCTTGGCTGGTTTCTATGTGAGCGGAATACACACTCTTTGTAAAGAGATTTTTCAAAATAATCATTTACTTTTGTGCAGTGATTTCCTTATCAAAACACATCAGTGCTAGAGCAGCTGTACCTCCAGCCTAGAAAGATGTTTCTGAGAAAAACTCTCCCACTTAAACTCAGGTGGCCTTGATCTCAGTTCTTGCTCCTGAGGGCAATAACATATTGTCTTCTTGATTAAGCTATCCAAATGGTTAAATGAACTGCCTGCACCTCCACTCAGTTTTAAATTATCTGTTTGAGCCATGTAGTCAACTTTCCACTGCAGTAAGGGGGAAAGGATTTGCATGTGGAGCATGGCTTCTACCTTCAGACCAGAGTAGGAGGACAAGATTTTTGTGTAATTCACGGAAAGACATTGGGCACACAAACAACTGTTAGTATCACCATTATGTAGAAGTACCAGGTTATGCCAGGGTGAGTGATTTTGTAATTCCCCAGCATTTATTAATTCATGTCATGTGAGTGAAAGCAGATCAGACTGGTGGGCATACACATGGGGATGATTAGCTTGGTCTGATGAATATTGAATTTCCTACTAGATGTCAATATTGCCTGTATGTCCAATCCACATGCAAATTTGCTTCAGCTCCGAGGGCTGAGAAACAGGCCATTGATTTCACTGCATGTCTTAAGTTTCAAAACTCAGCAGCTGACATTGCTCATAGCGGTGAGGTAAAATTCCATCTTCTTAACAGCATTCCTTCTGCCAGGGAATGCTCTCCTTTTTTTGAAAATTGGTTCAGATATGTGAGAACTTTTCAATGATGTTTATCTTTTATTTTGTTTATTTGGTTGGTTGGTTGGGTTTTTTTTTGTTGTTGTTGTTGTTATTTTAGTTTTGGTTTTTGGGTTTTTGGTTTTTTTTTTTTTTTTGGTTTTTTGAGACAGGGTTTCTCTGTGTAGCCCAGGCTGTCCTGGAACTCACTCTGTAGACCACACTGGCCTTGAACTCAGAAATCCACCTCCGTCTGCCTCCCAAGTGCTGGGATTAAAGGCATGTGCCACCACCGCCCGTGATTTCACTTTTTGAATGTGATTTCCTTTAAATGCATCATCTCTGTTATTGTCTCTTCATTGTTTTCATTCACCAATACTTCCCAGTCATTAAAAATTTTCTTTTCATTTTTAAAGGTGCTGTAGATTATTTATTTCTGTTTAGAGCATTATCTCCTGTACCATAGGCTGGCTCATACTCTGTAATTTAGAATTAATTTGAACTTCCAATCCTGTCTTTGCTGCCACAAGCTTGGATGTCAGTCCTGCACCTCTCCCAGCCTGGGCCTTGACTGTGCATTGAAAGGGAAGATAGGCCAATGAATGATTGTCATCCAACTTCTGTTTTCTGTTGGGACTGTCAAATGAAGATGCACCTGTGCAAGAATTGAATTTTGTGACCAACTTTGAAATATGTTTAGTCACAGCCCAGAAAGGGTCAGGACAAAAGGAGCTGATAATATCTCTGCTTTGACAGTACTTAAGATTCACATTGAGTTCATCAATTTTAGATGATTGATAACTGTCCTGCTGGCCCATTTGTCTGTCCAACGCCAGGCAATCAACAAGAAGGTAATCCCTCAACAAACCTAAAAGAAGACAGCCACAAGAACAGAATGCCAACTTTAACAACAAAAATAACAGGAAACAACAATTACTTTTCCTTAATATCTCTTAATATCAATGGACTCAACTCCCCGATAAAAAGACATAGACTAACAAACTGGCTACACAAACAAGACCCAACATTTTGCTGCTTACAGGAAACTCATCTCAGAGAAAAAGATAGACACTACCTCAGACTGAAAGGCTGGAAAACAATTTTCCAAGCAAATGGTAGGAAGAAACAAGCTGGAGTAGCCATTCTAATATCTGATAAGATTGACTTCCAACCCAAAGTCATCAAAAAAGACAGGGAGGGGCACTTCATACTCATCAAAGGTAAAATCCTCCAAGAGGAACAATCAATCCTGAATATCTATGCTCCAAATACAAAGGCAGCCTCATTCATTAAAGAAACTTTAGTAAATCTCAAAGCACACATTGCACCTCATACAATAATAGTGGGAAACTTCAACACACCACTTTCACCAATGGACAGATCATGGAAACAGAAACTAAACAGGGACACAGTGAAACTAACAGAAGTTATGGATCAAATGGATCTGGCAGATATCTACAGAACATTTTACCCTAAAACAAAAGGATATACCTTCTTCTCAGCACCTCATGGTACCTTCTCCAAAATTGACCACGTAATTGGTCACAAAACAGGCCTCAACAGATACAAAAATATTGAACTTGTCCCATGCATCCTATCAGATCACCATGGACTAAGGCTGATCTTCAATAACAAAATAAATAATAGAAAGCCAACATTCACGTGGAAACTGAACAACACTCTTCTCAATGATACCTTGGTCAAGGAAGGAATAAAGAAAGAAATTAAGGACTTTTTAGAGTTCAATGAAAATGAAGCCACAACATACCCAAACTTATGGGACGCAATGAAAGCATTTCTAAGAGGAAAACTCATAGCTCTGAGTGCCTCCAAAAGGAAACTAGAGAGAACACACATTAGCAGCTTGACAACACACCTAAAAGCACTAGAACAAAAGGAAGCAAATTCACCCAAAAGGAGTAGACGACAGGAAATAATCATCCTCAAGGGCGAAATCAATCAAGTGGAAACAAGAAGAACTATTCAAAGAATCAACCAATCAAGGAGCTGGTTCTTTGAGAAAATCAACAAGATAGATAAACCCTTAGCCAGACTCACTAGAGGGCACAGGGAAAGCATCCTAATTAACAAAATCAGAAATGAAAAAGGAGACATAACAACAGATCCTGAAGACATCCAAAACACCATCAGATCCTTCTACCAAAGGCTATACTCAACAAAACTGGAGAACCTGGATGAAATGGAGAAGTTCCTAGACAGATACCAGGTACCAAAGTTGAACCAAGATCAGGTTAATGATCTAAACAGCCCTATATCCCCCAAAGAAATAGAAGCAGTCATTAATAGTCTCCCAACTAAAAAAAGCCCAGGACCAGATGGGTTTAGTGCAGAGTTCTATCAGACCTTCAAAGAAGATCTAATCCCAGTTCTTCACAAACTATTCCACAAAATAGAAACAGAAGGTACTCTACCCAACTCATTCTATGAAGCCACAATTACTCTGATACCTAAACCACAAAAAGACCCAACAAAGATAGAAAACTTCAGACCAATATCCCTTATGAATATTGATGCAAAAATCCTCAATAAAGTTCTTGCTAACCGAATCCAAGAACACATCAAAACAATCATCCATCCTGACCAAGTAGGTTTCATCCCAGGGATGCAGGGATGGTTCAATATACGGAAATCCATCAACGTAATCTAGTATATAAACAAACTCAAAGACAAAAACCACATGGTCATCTCGTTAGATGCGGAAAAAGCATTTGACAAGATCCAACACCCATTCATGATAAAAGTCTTGGAAAGATCAGGAATTCAAGGCCCATACCTAAACATGATAAAAGCAATCTACAGCAAACCAGTAGCCAACATCAAAGTAAATGGTCAGAAGCTTGAAGCAATCCCTCTAAAATCAGGGACTAGACAAGGTTGTCCACTTTCTCCATACCTATTCAACATTGTACTTGAAGTCCTAGCCAGAGCAATTCGACAACAAAAGGAGATCAAAGGGATACAAATTGGAAAAGATGAAGTCAAAATATCACTTTTTGCAGATGATATGATAGTATATATAAGTGACCCTAAAAATTCCACCAGAGATCTCCTAAGCCTGATAAACAGCTTCGGTGAAGTAGCTGGATATAAAATTAACTCAAACAAATCAATGGCCTTTCTCTACACAAAGAATAAACAGGCTGAGAAAGAAATTAGGGAAACAACACCCTTCTCAATAGTCACAAATAATATAAAATATCTTGGCGTGACTCTAACTAAGGAAGTGAAAGATCTGTATAATAAAAACTTCAAGTCTCTGAAGAAAGAAATTATAGAAGATCTCAGAAGATGGAAAGATCTCCCATGCTCATGGATTGGCAGGATCAACATTTTAAAAATGGCTATCTTGCCAAAAGCAATCTACAGATTCAATGCAATCCCCATCAAAATTCCAACTCAATTCTTCAACGAATTAGAAAGTGCAATCTGCAAATTCATCTGGAATAACAAAAAACCTAGGATAGCAAAAACTCTTCTCAAGGATAAAAGAACCTCTGGTGGAATCACCATGCCGGACCTAAAGCTTTACTACAGAGCAATTGTGATAAAAACGGCGTGGTACTGGTACAGTGACAGACAAATAGACCAATGGAATAGAATTGAAGACCCAGAAATGAACCCACACACCTACGGTCACTTGATCTTCGACAAGGGAGCTAAAAACATCCAGTGGAAAAAAGACAGCATTTTCAACAAATGGTGCTGGCACAACTGGTTGTTAACATGTAGAAGAATGCGAATTGATCCATTCCTATCTACTTGTACTAAGGTCAAATCTAAGTGGATCAAGGAACTTCACATAAACCCAGAGACACTGAAACTTATAGAGGAGAAAGTGGGGAAAAGCCTTGAAGATATGGGCACAGGGGAAAAATTCTTGAATAGAACAGCAATGGCTTGTGCTGTAAGATTGAGAATTGACAAGTGGGACCTCATGAAACTGCAAAGCTTCTGCAAGGCAAAAGACACCATCAATAAGACAAAAAAACCACCAACAGATTGGGAAAGGATCTTTACCTATCCTAAATCAGATAAGGGTCTAATATCCAATATATATAAGGAACTCAAAAAGGTGGACTCCAGAAAGTCAAATAACCCCATTAAAAAATGGGGCTCAGAACTGAACAAAGAATTCTCAACTGAGGAATACTGAATGGCAGAGAAGCACCTGAAAAAATGTTCATCATCCTTAATCATCAGGGAAATGCAAATCAAAACAACCCTGAGATTCCACCTCACACCAGTCAGAATGGCTAAGATCAAAAATTCAGGTGACAGCAGATGCTGGCGAGGATGTGGAGAAAGAGGAACACTCCTCCATTGTTGGTGGGATTGCAAGCTTGTACAACCACTCTGGAAATCAGTCTGGCGGTTCCTCAGAAAATTGGACATAGTACTACCAGAGGATCCAGCAATACCTCTCCTGGGCATATATCCAGAAGATGTCCCAACCGGTAAGAAGGACACATGCTCCACTATGTTCATAGCAGCCCTATTTATAATAGCCAGAAGCTGGAAAGAACCCAGATGTCCCTCAACAGAGGAATGGATACAGAAATTATGGTACATCTACACAATGGAGTACTACTCAGCTATTAAAAAGAATGAATTTATGAAATTCCTAGCCAAATGGATGGACCTGGAGGGCATCATCTTGAGTGAGGTAACACAATCACAAAGGAACTCACACAATATGTATTCACTGATAAGTGGATATTAGCCCAAAACTTAGGATACCCAAGATATAAGATACAATTTGCTAAACGCATGAAACTCAAGAAGAATGAAGACCAAAGTGTGGACAATATGCCCCTTCTTAGAATTGGGAACAAAACACCCACAGAAGGAGTTACAGAGACAAAGTTTAGAGCTGTGATGAAAGGATGGACCATCTAGAGACTGCCGTATCCAGGGATCCATCCCATAATCAGCTTCTAAACGCGGACACCATTGCATACACTAGCAAGATTTTGCTGAAAGGACCCAAATATAGCTGTCTCTTGTGAGACTATGCAGGGGCCTAGCAAACACAGGAGTGGATGCTCACAGTCAGCTATTGGATGTATCACAGGGCTCCCAATCGAGAAGCTAGAGAAAGTACCCAAGGAGCTAAAGGGATCTGCAACCCTATAGTTGGAACAACATTATGAACTAACCAGTACCCCGGAGCTCTTGTCTCTAGCTGCATATGTATCGAAAGATGGCCTATTCGGCCATCACTGGAAAGAGAGGCCCATTGGACTTGCAAACTTTATATGCCCCAATATAGGGGAATGCCAGGGCCAAAAGAATGGGAATGGGTGGGTAGGGAAGTGGGGGGCGCTATGGGGGACTTTTGGGATAGCATTGGAAATGTAATTGAGGAAAATATGTAATAAAAAATATTAAAAATTAAAAAAAAAAGAAAGTGCAATCTGCAAAATCATCTGGAATAACAAAAAACCTAGGATAGCAAAAACTCTTCTCAAGGATAAAAGAACCTCTGGTGGAATCACCATGCCTGACCTAAAGCTTTACTACAGAGCAATTGTGATAAAAACTGCATGGTACTGGTATAGTGACAGATAAGTAGACCAATGGAATAGAATTGAAGACCCAGAAATGAAGCCACACACCTATGGTCACTTGATCTTGGACAAGGGAGCTAAAACCATCCAGTGGAAGAAAGACAGCATTTTCAACAAATGGTGCTGGCACAACTGGTTGTTATCATGTAGAAGAATGCGAATTGATCCATTCCTATCTACTTGTACTAAGGTCAAATCTAAGTGGATCAAGGAACTTCACATAAACCCAGAGACACTGAAAATTATAGAGGAGAAAGTGGGGAAAAGCCTTGAAGATATGGGCACAGGGGAAAAATTCTTGAATAGAACGGCAATGGCTTGTGCTGTAAGATCGAGAATTGACAAATAGTGATATTTTGACTTTTTCCTTTCCAATTTATATCCCTTTCACTTCCTTTTCATGTCTAATTGCTTTGACTAGGACTTCAAGTACTATATTGGATAGATAGGCAGAGTGTGCAGCTTTGTTTAGTACCTAATTTTAGTGGAATTGCTTCACGTTTCTATATTTTACTTATATGTAAATATATTTGTTTTCTCAGTCATTATGTCTTGACTTTGCAAGATAATCTTTAATTTTGTCTATTTCCTTTCAAGCAAGATGATTTGATTGTTCAAAGTAAGTAAAAGTCCATGTGTATAGGTATATTCATAACTGTATCTATGTGTATATCTATGTATCTGTTTATAAATATTCATAAGTTTCTTAATCCACTGATATGTTGATTAACTTCTAAAATTAATTCTGTAGTATGGTTATTATGAATAATGCTATAATACCCTGAAATGTGCAGGTATCTCTTTTGCATGTTTACTTTACTTTGAGTATGGCTGGATTGTGTGGTAGGTATATTTTAGCTATTAGCTACTTACTCTATTGTGATTTCTATAATGTTTCTATGAATATATATTCTCACTATGTTCATATTCATGATAATTTTGTAGTATATTGCTGTCAGTCTTTGATGTTTTCTGGATGACAACTATTCATTCTTGACAAGAAAGATAAAACATATACTTGGACAAAAAAAAAAAAGATTCACATTGAGTTAATCAATTTTAGATGATTGATAACTGTCCTGCTGGCCCATTTGTCTGTCCAACGCCAGGCAATCAAGAATCTGGATAAAAAGCTGAACTTGCTAAAATGTCAATACTGTAGTTACACTAGTTCTATTAAGAATAATATCTATATAATGATTGTCTTGCTACCAAATAAGACAATTTTTTTATTACAATTTTAAGATGATCCTCCTGAGGTCTGGCAATATGACTCAGTGGGTAAGAGCACTGACTACTCTTCTGAAGGTCGTTAGTTCAAATCTCAGTAACCACATGGTGGCTCACGACCACCGGAAATAAGATCTAAAGTCCTCTTCTGGTACGTCTGAAGTCAGCTTCAGTGTACTTATATATAATAATAAATAAATCTTAAAAAAAAAAAAAAGATCCTCCTGAGAGACTAGGCCTGAGTAACACTTGGTGTGCTCTAATACAAATCCCTCCTCTCTGGAGCACATAATCATCAAGCCTTTTCCACTTTTAAAACTGTATTTTCCATTATACTTACAGCATTCCCACCACCTCTCTTCTGTCTCTGAATTCCTTCATAGACAATTCATTGTTTTTCATGAGGGCCATTTCTCCTTGAACAACAGTTACTGTTTGAATGTGACCTATGTTTGCCTGCAGGACTTCCCAGCTATGAAGCAAATTGATGGCTGAACTGACTGTAGGTGTGTAAGAGAATGTGCACATGATGTACCCTGTTCCTTGATTGAAATAATCAAGTAGACATGCTCTGGAAGACTGCAAGATCTTCTTCATATCTAAAATTTCCCACTCCAGGACCCTGTTTTCACCCATTGTGGAATGGCAGAGCTCAATAGGCCTGGACTCTCTGAGTCATTTGATCTCTTCCCATCCAATAGCAGTGCTGCTACTTTCCTGAGGTCCAGCAGGGTGACCCTAGATAGTGATGGACTCTGGAAAGAGCTAACACTCAGTAGCTGACCCGTCCAGCAGGTCTAGTTATTCGAGGGTCAGGAGGGGACCTCCTACTAAGAACCAAATAGGGGGTAGAGGGGGACCAGGGCCTTGTAGGAATAACGACATGGAAACCGTTCTAGAATGTATCAAGGCCCTGAATCTATTGAAAAAGGTCCAAGACTTAAATGCACAAGCAAAAGGGGAAGTACAGATACTTATCAGTGGGAGGGGTAGGGCAATACAAGCAAAAGGAGAAGTACTTATGGGAGGGGGGGCAATAGAAATTCTTTCTTTTGGCAGCTATGCGGGGAAGCAGGAACTTGGTGGTATCAGGGTGTGGTCAGGACATCAGCGATGACTTAGGGCTGGAACATTCTCGGAATCGGTGTGTCGGTGGCCCGCTTTTGACCCCCTTTTCTTCTCGGGGGGAGAGGCCCAATTCAGAGATCAAGAGTTGTCTTAATAGCTCCCAACATGTAGCTACAGTAGGAGGAACCTTGTGGGTTCATTCTATGATTCTCCTCTGAAGCAGCCCTCCAAGCAATACTGTGCTGAGTGTGGCAGCCAGTGTTTAGGATGGTAAATTCCATGGTCAGTAAGAGCAGGTTGGCTGAGCTATCAGAATCTGATCTGCTGGGACTGGGAAGGGTTGTTAGAGAGACAGTAGTCCTGCTCTTACATGTAGTGACCTGGGCAGAGGAAAATTATATCACTAAGTATGGTTTAACACAGAAAACAAAGGCAGTGAAAATAAAACATGGTTCAAAATTGAACTTTGAATCTATCTGTGATAGGGTTTTATGTGTTTATACATAGAATAAACTCTTTTTACTATAGATTAGGATTTTTGACAAATAACAACCCAAATTGGTTAAAAGCTTGTTTTTTGTTTTTGGTATAGTTGACGTATTTCCCCTGAAATCGTAGACTAGAATATACATTTGATACTTTATTTCACATGTTGTCATTGCTGAATGAAAGAGTGACTCAAGCTACTTTGTTTTGTTCCTCTGTAGTATAGCAGTACATTTTTATGCCATTCATTTTAGAATCTATATGAAAGACATGCAGAAAAGGTCTCATTTATGGAAATGCCCCATAAAATACCAGTTGACAGTGCATATGTAACGATTTAGACCTTATGTTTTGTGGAACTATAGTTCTAGATCATTGAAAGCTGCCATGTAAATGAAGCCTTGTCCTACAGTCGTTGCTCTTAAAAACTGAAAGATCTCTCCTGCCTCACCAACTCAATTTAAATAAAGTAAAATATAATACCACACACAAGGTATTTGGGAAAATAAGGGAATCTTTGAAAAGAGCTGCAAGCAAGTCGTGGAATTGGCCTAAAAGTGAGGCCATGTGTGCTTCAGAGACAGAGGTAGAAGAGAAGACAAGGGATGCCTAAGTTTATTGTAGTTTAGGCCATTTCATCATTATCTGAAGAAGCTAAACAATGTACTTCATGATTTCATACTATCCTGCAGGATTTGGTCTTTCTTTGCTCTGTTCCATAGTTGATATGCTTTGACTCTTTGTGGAATAATATTGTTTATTCTTAGCATTGTATGTTAGAATCATAACAATCTCATTGAAGATAATGAAAGAGTGTGGTAGGGTAAGAGGCAGGATTCACTCTATGAGAGTTGAGGCAAGATAATGTGTTTAGATGGGAATGTTGCCCTTTACTCCTATGTTGAATGCTTCATTTCCAGTACCTGGAAGTCTTTCAGAGGAGTAGGCGAAAAGTATAGGTAATCATTGTGGGGAATTTGGGTGACAGCTACCTCTAGATCTAAGGTACAAGAGGTTTGCCACCACAAAAAGCAAAAAGCTCACTCGGTAAATAAAATAATCCACTTGCAGCTTTGGATTCAAGGTAGGTACTTTATCTACTTCACAGAGAAGAGGGCCTATCTTATTTTCATCCTAATCTGTCATTTGTGCTCCCCAAGTCCTATTACTTATCAAAGAGTGGAACTCTTAAGTAGGAGAATTAGCCCCAGGCAGTGAGTTCCCTATTTGGTTAATCAATGCAAGTCAGTCAGTCCTTGAATCATACACATAACCAATAAAAATGTAGTCAGCAAGTTTTATTTATATATTTGAGTCTTCATAGTCACACATATATGTAACAAGGAAGAAACTGGCAAGGAAGAATTCAGGATGGAGAGGGAAGAAGTAAGGGGATAAATTGTTGAACGATATTTGCATATGGTTCTTAGAAAGAGTAATTGGTATTGAAATATCCTACCTTAGGAATACTTTGCCTTTTCAGATGCAGCTAGGTGTGTCTTGGAAAGGTGTATTTTGGGTGTGCCTCTGAAAACCAAAGCCTCAAAACAAGGCAATGCTAAAGAATGGAAAATGCCTGCCCATTTTAAAGCAAGTTACTTGGGAGGGGTCTTGAGGACTTTGTTGAATGGCTTGGGGCAAAGTCAGCTTGGATGGCATTGAGATGCTCTTCTGTAAAGGTGAAAAGTTTCAGCTCCCTACAGACTTGACCCGGGTCCTCCCACCACTACCTCCCCCTGGAGCTCACCTGCTGCAGCCTGCCAAGGATGTAGTAAGGGAGATAGAACCTGCTTTTGTAGCAATAAGACATTTGAGCTTTCTCCTGGTGGGCACTCTCTTTGGACTCTGACTCAATCTCTTTTTTTTTTTTTTTTTTTTTTTGGTTTTTCGAGACAGGGTTTCTCTGTATAGCCCTGGCTGTCCTGGCACTCACTTTGTAGACCAGGCTGGCCTCGAACTCAAAAATCCGCCTGCCTCTGCCTCCCAAGTGCTGGGATTAAAGGCGTGCGCCACCACGCCCGGCTCTGACTCAATCTCTTGACTTAGAATAGCATTGTGGAAGCAGAGTGGTAAGAAATAGCAGGACACAGATGAGGCAGGATTTGAAGAAAGAGAGCAAAGGAGCCCTCCTGACCTTCGGTGAGCTCAAGAGAAAGGTAGACTATGTAAACGGGCATAGAGAAAGAGATTTCTGAGCATCTAGCAGTTTAGTTGTACATTCAAGCTTGTAAGTAGGCATTTTCCATACAGTTAAGGAAATGAAGTTAGCTCACTAGGCTAGCATGTTTTTACCAAACCTCCCACCTCATTTGACATTATTGGGAATATATTAGAAATATGTAAAAGGTAAAGGTTGCATGAAGTGTTGTATTATGATCTAATTTAAATGCATAAAAATTAATTTTCCAACAAAAATATAATAAATACAGACATAGTTATGAGCATTGGATGTTGTTCCAGGTAATGCAGGTAGCATTCAAAAAAACCCACATGTCTGTAATTCAATTGCTCTAACTGCAATCCAGAAGGATATAATGCCCTCTTCTGACCACTATAGGTAATGCACACAGACATGACCCAGCAAAAGACTCACATACATAAACTAAAAATAAAGTATAAATATGGAATCTTCTACAGAGATGTTACAGCCTTGAGACACACAGCATTCAGGATGCACTTCTTTCTGGTCCTACAGAGAAGCTCCTGTGCCTTTCCTCTGAACCAAGTTGCTGAGTAAGAAAAGCAGCCTCATTCTTAGGTTAGACTAGCTCAGCAAACCTGCTCACTTAATAACGGTAACCACAGTGATGTTGAGTGATGTTTCTTTGATATTTTCTGTATTTGTATTCTATGTCCATTGTAAATTCGAGAGTTGTGGCATTGATATATCTTTTAAATTTATTTTTAGATCATACAATATGGACTAGAAGATAGATTTACTCTGTAAATCTCCATCTGCCTCAGTGACTATTGTTCAAACTATAATCTGTGGGCCAAACAAACCTAAGACAGACTTAGGTATAACAGCATATTGGGAACTAAAAATTCTGTTCTGGGCTGGCTCTTCTTTGAGCATCAGTCAAAGATGAAGGAGTGATCTCTTCCTGAGAAAGGATGCAAATTCCACCTGTTATTCATCCAAACTTTTCGAAAATTCTTTCTGAGGCAAGGTTTCCTATGGTGAGTCATGTAGCTCTCATTCCACTCTGTTATGTCTCAGCACAGTATCATTGCTATCCTATTGTTTAAACCAACTAAATTCTTTTTTTTTTAAAGATTTATTTATTTATTTATTTATTATATGTAAGTACACTGTAGCTGTCTTCAGACACTCCAGAAGAGGGGGCCAGATCTCGTTACGGATGGTTGTTAGCCACCATGTGGTTGCTGGGATTTGAACTCTGGACCTTTGGAAGAGCAGTCGGGTGCTCTTACCCACTGAGCCATCTCACCAGCCCCCCAACTAAATTCTTAAGTTAACATCTGTACCACCACTGTATTTTAAAATTATGCATTTGAGTCATGTAATCAACTGTTTACTGAGTCAAGAGGAAAAGCATTTGCATGAGGGGCATGGCTTCTGCATTCTGACCAGAATAGGAAGAAGTTTATTGTGTACACTAATGGGTGAAACAGGGTGGGTAATCAGATGCTGGAGTCGCCATAATGAAAAAGTGTCCGATGCTGGCATGGAGATAATTTCATAATTTTGCAGCAGGTCTTAATTCATGTTTTGTAACTGAAAGCAGACTAAATTGGTGGGTGTATGATTTGTGATGTCAGTTAAGCCAGTGAATACTCAAATTGCAGTTAGGTTACTACTGTCCTACGAGATATGTGCAATCCTCATTGACATAATTAAGTCAGCTCAGAAATTTAAAACACAGACCTTCATTGGGTGTAGTTGTGTGTGAAGTTACAGGTCTCAACAGCCAACAATCCACATAGAGGCAAGGTCAAAAAATATTTGAAAAATGCTATTCCTTCTACAAGGAAATGGACTGCTCTTTTTCAAAGTCAGAATGGCTATGTTTTGTTTGTTTGGTTGGTTGGTTGGTTGGTTGGGTTTTGCAAAACAGTGTTTCTCTGTGTAGCTCTGGCTGTCCTGGAACTCACTCAGTAGACCATGCTGGCCTCAAACTCAGAAATCTGCCTGCTTCTGCCTCCCAAGTGCTTGGATTAAAGGTGTGTGCCACCACCGCCAGGCATGTTTTTTCAATAATATTTATTTTTGTAAAAAGTCAATTATTGGTTCCTTTTAAATGCTGCACTGCTCTTGTTTCCATTCTGTGATGTTTCACAGGAATAAGAATTTCTTACCATTTTTTTTTTACAAGTGCTGCTTAGGACAAGGTCTCCTGAAGCCCAAGTTGACTCATGCCATGTAATTGAGAATTTCCTTGAACATCTAATGCTGTCTCTAAGGCCACATGATGGGAAGACAGTACTGCATGCTTTCTAGGCTAGGCTTTGAAGGTGAAAGTTTTCCTGGTATGGCTTTACTTGACATTAGCAAGAGTAGTGAGGTCACCAACTTTCCATCTTGATAGTCACCTTGACTGGCCACTACGGTCTGCAGCCCAGGCAATTAAGAATCTGGATAAAGAACTGAACTTCCTGTCAACTATTGTTGCCTCCAATGCAATTATTTCAAATGACTGTAGTTACAGGATTTCAGTTACCTAAAACCAAGCACATGGGCACTCTGAGGGGCTTTTATCATTTTCAACATTTAATATAGAAAAACCTCTTTTAGCCGGGCGTGGTGGCGCACGCCTTTAATCCCAGCACTCAGGAGGCAGAGGCAGGCGGGTTTCTGAGTTCGAGGCCAGCCTGGTCTACAAAGTGAGTTCCAGGACAGCCAGGGCTACACAGAGAAACCCTGTCTGGAAAAAAGAAAGAAAGAAAGAAAGAAAGAAAGAAAGAAAGAAAGAAAGAAAGAAAGAAAGAAAGAAAGAAAGAAAGAAAGAAAGAAAGAAAGAAAGACCCCTCTTTAATCTGGAAGTTTTGATTGAGAGAAAAAAATTAATCTAGGCCAGACATTCTGCTGTGAGCCTGCATATATAAAGGATATTGAAGATGGTAGTTCTTTTTCTTTCTCTTCTTCCCACACACTGGCTTGCAAGGTCTTTTTATTTTTCTGGGATTAAGGCTCCATCTTTGGAATTCTGTTACATGCTGAACACCAGCAGAGACATATAGACACTACTGTTTTCTTCAACTCTCCATTGGTACAGCCATTGATTTACTAGTGGGGCCACATTCTGTGAGCCATTCTTATCTCTCCACTTTCTGAATACTTAGAGAGATCCATGCTCTGAGTTCTGTTCATCTGGAAAACCTTTATTAATACAGATATGTTTTTCCCCTGCCCCCGTAGGAAGATGTACTGGCTAACAACAGTGCTCCATAGTGATTGGCATCCATCCCCTGCTTTTCTCCCAGGGTTGTCTGGAGTCTCATATGCAGCAATTGCATATTAGCAGCGGTTTTCCTGATGTCACTGTAAAATCAGAGAAGCAAACAAAACATTTTGTGTCCTAAAATCCCTCTTTAATTGTAAATATCCTTGGACCCTCTACTTCACTCTGTTCCAAGTTCAATACTGTACTGTGCAAAGTGAAAATCTTGATTCCCCTGAGGAGGAGGGGCCAGAGCGAAGAGGAGAACCAGAGGCCACTTCCTTGGAGGGGAAGTAAGAAGAAATTCCTGCTGAGTTCTGGATTACAGAAAGATAGACTATTGGAGGACAAGACTGAAAGAACGTCTTGCAGATCTGAAAAGGGTCAGCTCCTGGATAAGAAACCGGAGCTGGGAAACCCAATCCTGTGTGCCTTCAGTGCACTCTAACCCTGAGGGAATTAATCACGTCAATCAAGACTCACTAGCCAATCAAGGCCTCCGTTTAGGCCCGCCAATAGAAATAGAGGCGGGTTCTTCCGTGTGCCACTTTTCTCTGCTCTCGGTGCTCTCTTTTTGGACCCGGCTGAAAGATTGGTCTGATGTGTTTTGATCTCTGCTACCAGGGGCCTTAGGGAATTGCCAGCGATCTACAACGTCGCAACATGGTGAGCATGTGACCACTGCCCTTAACCGGAAGGAACAGGGGGCTAAGAGGCAGGAGTTGGGGTGATGGGATGCAGGGGACCAACCCTGTCCTTTCTTGGTTCCTCTTGAGGCAGTGGACCGGGAAGAGTTTCTGAGGTGACAAGACTTGGTTTTCAGGGATGTTTAGGGTTGCTGTTTATTATTACGAACTTTGCCTATCTTTATTCTTAGTAGCTTTGCAGCTGACGCTGACCTGCCCTACTCCCTCTGAGGCAAGGCTGGAAGCTGTTTTCTCTACTATTTAGAGCCTCCTCTTAAAAGGCAGGGGATTAAGTGAGTAGCTTTTGTTCTATCTCCACTGAAATTGGGATACTCTAACTTCCAGCTGTTAGTTGAAGTCACAGGAAGAAAAATGGGACACTTTTAAACATGTCTTTAATCTTTATTTCCAAGTTCTTCTAAAAAGTTTCCTATGAAAGTTCCCTAAGGAAAGGGGGTGGCTGGTTAAGTAAAGGAGTCATTGCTAGAGCAATGACTTAAACCAGGAGAAGAGAGCCATCCTCACAGAAGAAAAGACTTTTACACAAGCAAATATGGATAAACTCACATAAATTCATAATACAAATTCATACACTTTTGGGAGGTTAGTTTGATCCAATGTATGTTGAATTTCCAACTAGAGGGGACTCCTTTGCAGATATGTCCAATCCACTTGCACAGTTACTTCAGCTCAGAGTGTTGAGAAGCTGTGTGTTAGGTTACATCTCTCCGCAGCTAACATTGCACATAGGGTGAGATCAAACTGTATCTTCTTATGCCGTTCTGTCTTCCAGGGAATGGCCTGCACTTTTTCAAGATCACTCTCCTTTACCAATAACCAGACCAACGCCAAATGGCTTCTCAGCTCTCTCTTCTATACAACATTCTGATGCTCGGAATAGTTTCTCAAAAGCACAAGAATAGATACATTCTGCTATCTATTATACCTTTAATATGTATGATTCATTGTAGTGTGATTAGTGAATCAAAGTCAGCTGGGCATCTGAATTAGACCTTGTCTCAAACACAGGAAATAATCAGAATTGTATTTGTAATAGGCTTACAGACTCCAATTTTTTTTCTTTTACAAATTAATCTTAATGATACAGTTCGATTCCAATTTAAAAGTCACCTTTTTTTTTTTTTTGGCTTGTTCTTTATTTATAGTTTTGTGATTTCCACATCAGAAATGGATTCCAGCTTTCCTCGTATGTTTTGTTAACTGTGATAGTGAACTAAGTTACTAACTCAAAAAGATTCCACTTTTGTAAGCACATGCTATGTACCTAAGCCTTGAGCTTGACTATAAAAGCAATCCCCTGCTTGTTAATGAATCGATTTCTCTTTATTTATTCAATTTACATCCTGCCCGCTGCCTTCCTCCCAGTCACCCCCCTCCCTCAATTCTTCCCCCAGTTCCCCTTCCCCTTCTCCTCTGACTAGATGGGCCACATTGTGTTACCTAGATTTGGTGGGCTCATGTAGTATCTTGGTTTCACAGTTCAAATTTTATTCAGATTCTTGATTGCCTGTATGTGCACCCAAAAAAATGTGCCAGTCAGACTCTTGTCAATGGTCTAAAATTGATTGCCTCACTGTTCATTCGTAATATTATGTACTGTCAAAGCAGCGAAGTTATCTACTTCCTTTTGTCCTGTCCCTTTCTGGGCTGTGACTACAGCACTTTCAAAGTTCCTGAACTAGAATCCTGAGCATTGAAGGTGTATACTGTGTGCCTTCACCACACTCTAACCCTAAGGAGCATGCTTATGTCACTCAAGAATCACTGGCCGATCAGGGCATCCAGGCAGGCCAATCAGAAGAATAAGAGGGATCTTCCCAGTACTTTGTGTCCCACTGGAGGTTCAGCTCTATGGTGAGTCTGTGACTGCTGCCTCTTACTTGAAAGAACAGGGGCATGAACATTTGAAGCTGGGGAAGTGGGCACTTCCCATGATTGGGTGGGAACCAGTGGCCAGATGCTCTGAGATATCTCTCCAGCCCCAAGTTAAACACTTTTAAAAGTTGCCTTAGATATTTTGTTTTATCACCAGAAGCTGAGATGGCACTCGTACCTAGCCATAACCTTTTACACTTGAATGAGTTATTTCATGGAAATAAAGAGAACTATGAAATCCAAACAGGTTGCCTTATCAATGAAATCCATATGTTTCTTTCCATGAGTTTGCAAATACAGAAACAAATAGAAAGGGACATCAGTATACTTAAGAAGACTCATGATACTTGTTAGAGTTTTTCTCAAGAAAATACAATCGTGTGGAACTTAACATAAGCAGGCTAGCTAAAGATCATACCACATTCTTTGTAGTCTTAGAGTTCCTTCAGTATTAATTCTCTCTGGTCCTCAAAGACGTCTGTATTATGCAGAGGCTTTAACAGACTCAGTACACTCTCAAAATTTTCCTTTTAAAAGAGACCATGAAGTGTTGACATTTACCACAGTAACTATATTTATAGAATTTCTTTTAATTATTTATTATAGACATCTCTGTGTCTTTGTGATAGGATATACATACTGCTGTCCCAGAAGATTTAAGCATTAGATCTTCTTTTAGAAGGAATTATAAAAAGTTGCCAAAAAAACTTCATTTTTTTTAAATGAACTTTTCTGTACTGCTTGTCTATATCTATAGCACTGTAAATATTTTCAAGTCTTTTTATATCATCTTAATGTCAGTAAATAGGAAAAGGTTTTACAATAGAAAAATCCTATCCATATAAATGACTTGATAAGGACTGTAGACATCAGTGTTGTCTTCAATTTCAAGAGCAAAACATCTTGTTTCAAAAAAATCTTGTTTCATCTCTTCTGCATCATATCCTTGAAAGAAGTAAACTATTTACCACATTCACTCAAGTACTTTTGGGGAGATCACCATTGTGGTTGTTGTAACATTGGTAGTAGATACTAACGTTTGCTCTGTGTGTGACAATCCATTCACAGAGATTGTTTGGCTGTTCCTGTCTTCCTTCTGTGGCTCCTGTTCATCTTAGAATATGCTTTCACCTGGTGATAGGTAGCTTTCTGCAGCAATGTATAGAATGGGGCTCCTATCATCTAAATGCCTCACTGTTTATACAAATATCAGGCTGTGCTTGATCAAGCTTTTCAAGGAAGTCTGCTTATTGGGAGCAGTTTTGCCTGGTATTATCATTCATATTTCCACAAATTACTTTGAGAGTTGTTTTGAGAGATTATATCTACTCCATCTTGGGACTGTCCTCCATCTTAAAGAAAAGAAAAAAAAAAGACTGAGAACTTGACCTACAGGAGTACCCAACCCCCACCTGTGTACCAGCAAAGACCCCACTCTTTTATTCTTGGCCAGAGTTCCTCCCTAGCTACTTCCAAGCAACAGTTAATCAAAGATAGTCTGATTGTTTCAGATGTACTTTCAGAGTAGTGGTGATTGTATATGGTCTTGCCTTAGCACCCACCTGTTGGCTTACAATATTTATTCTAATAGATATTTGTCAGACTGGATTTCCTCCCTCACCTCCTCACTGGGTTCTATTTTCCTATAAAATCTTGTCCTGCTGAGATTTGAGGCTCATCCACCTTTCCTTCCTGTCCTACTGTGTCAGAGTTGGGTTGGAGAAGAGCCCAAGCCTGAGTTGTAATTAAGCGACCCTAATTCTATTACATCAGAAATGGCTCAGCTGGGCGGTGGTGTCTCACGCCTTTAATCCCAGCACTTGGGAGGCAGAGGCAGGCGGATTTCTGAGTCCAAGGCCAGCCTGGTCTACAAAATGAGTTCCAGGACAGCCAGGACTATACAGAGAAACCCTGTCTCAAAAAAAAAAAAAAAAAAAGAAAAGAAAAAAGAAATGGCTCCTTGGTGGTCATTGGGGTTAAGGAATGCTTTCTGGCACAGGAACTCCAAGGCCACCAGGACCCAACACAGTAGGTCTCAATGCCAGTAATGTCTGTGTCTATGTGCCTGTGTGGTACCACAATAATTCTGTTCTAAATAATTCTCTAATTCTGTTCTGAAGAAGCCTAAGACTTTGTATTTCATGGAAGAAATGACAAAAGAGGATGTGGAATCTCAGTGCAGCAGATGTGCTGGTTCCTCATAGCCATGGGTCCTTGAGAGAAGTTCCAAGGACCCCAGGGAACAGAATGTGCCTGGTGTTACTTTCTGGAAAAGACTGAGTGGATGTGGAACCTCGCCATATGGTGTCTTGTTCATTTTTTCTCTCTGTCACTTCTGTCCACTCTGTTTTCTGTTTCTTGTTAAGGGGCAACTTTGATTTTGAGGGACTGACAATGTTGAGATTAGAAAACCCACCCGCTTGACTCAACTTCCCTCCTGGACCTTCCCTATTTTTTATAGGACTGAGAGTCACAGGCTGAGGAGCAACAATATGAACTAACCAGTTCCCCCAGAGCTCCCTGGAACTAAATCACCAGTCAAAGAAAACACATGGTGGGGCTCATGGCTCCCGTTGCATATGTAGAATAGCATGGCCTTGTAGGTCATCACTGGGAGGAGAGTCCCTTGGTTCTGTGAAGGTTCTGTGCCCCAATATAGGAGAATGCCACGGCTAGGAAGTGGGAGTGGGTGATTTGATGAGCAGGGGGAGAGGTGATAGGGGATTTTCAGAGGGAAAACTAGGAAAGGGGATAACATTTGAAATGTAAATAAAGAAAACATCTAATTAAAAAAAGATTTTTAAAGATAATTTTTAATTTGTACAGTGACTTTCTTTTTTTTTTTTTTTTTTGGTTTTTCGAGACAGGGTTTCTCATTGTAGCCCTGGCTGTCCTGGCACTCACTTTGTAGACCAGGCTGGCCTCGAACTCAGAAATCCGCCTGCCTCTGCCTCCCGAGTGCTGGGATTAAAGGCGTGCGCCACCACGCCCGGCTGTACAGTGACTTTCTTATCAAAACACATATTAATGCTAAAGCAGCTGTATTTCCAGCCTAGAAAGATTTTTTTACAAAAGTTTTCCCACACATACTCCAGTGTCCTTGATCCCAGTTGTTGCTCTTGGGGGAATAGCATGTGTTTTCTTGATTAAGCTAGCTAAATTCTTAAATGAACTGCCTGCACCGCCACTCAGTTTTAAACTTACCAGTTTCAGTCATATCATCAACTTTCCACTGCAATAAGGGGGAAAGGATTTGCATGTGGAGCATGGCTTCTGTCTTCAGAACAGAGTGGGACAAGATTCTTGTGTAATTCAAGGAGAGAAATAGTGCAAGCAAACAACCGTTAGCATCACTGTCTTAGTCACAGTTTGTATTCCTCCACAAACATCATGACTGAGACGCAAACTGGCCAGCTTCTTAGAGCACATGCCCATAAGGCCCATATCAACTTTTAAACAATATTTTGTGACTATACTTATGGCATTTCCACCATCCATCTTCTGCCTCCAAATCCTTCCATAGGCGACTCATTGTTTATCATCTAAGAGCTCTTTTTGCTTGAACAATCGTTAGTGTTTAAATGTAACCTATGTCTGCCTGCAAGACTTTACAGCTATGAAGCGAGTTAATAGTTGAAATGGACTATTGGAGTATAATAGAATGCACAAAAAAGGTACTCTGTCCCTTGATTGAATAAGAAGATGTTCTCTGGGAGACTGGAAGAATTTCTTGATAACTACATATTTCCCAGACTAGGGCCCTGTCTGCCCCTATTGTGGAAGTACAGGGCTAGGTAGGTCTGTGCTGTCTGAGTCATTTGTTCTCTGTTCATGCAGTAGCAATGTTGCTGCTGTCCTGAGGTACAGCTGAGTGATTCTCGGTTGTGATGAATTCTGGGGAGACCTAGTCATTAGAAGTAACATTAAGAGGTACCTTGTGGAATCCTGCTGGGATTCTCCTGTGATGCAGCATGAGTGGTCTGTGAGGTAGACCACAAGCAATACTATGCTGAGTGTGGCAGCAACTGTTTAGGACAGGAAATTCCATGGCCAGGAAGAGCAAGTAGTCTGAGCTATCAGAATCTGATCTGCAGGGACTGGGATAGACTGTGAGTCAGACAATGGTTCTATTCATACATGTGGTGAACTGAGCAGAAACCCTTGGCCTCTCAGCCTTACTGAGTTTGGATTTCATGGGGAGAGAGAGGTTCTGCATTCCTGGCAGTGTTAAACTGTGATGCTTATAAAATTACTGTACAGTGTACACACTGAGACATTGTTTTGTGGATGTAGTGGAAAGGCAATTCTACAGAATAAATTTCTGGTATCTAGGGTTTCTTAACATTGCATTCCACAGACATGTTTGTGTGATAAATTTTACAAATAATTTCAAAACTGAGATACGAGGTGATGGGGATCAGGCTTGGAAGAAAGATCAGTAGTAGCTGGAGGGTGAGAAATATAACAGATTAGGGTCCAGTTTGAGTCGTTATTGTGGGCATTGAGAAGTCTGTGGTGTTTTAATTTTCTACACATAAATAAAGCCTTTGGTAACACTGATCAAGTTCACATTTTACCTCTCAGTTTTGCCTTAGGTTCTTAGTGAAAGCTTTACTAAACTGAGGTGCTGTTTTTTGCATTTCAAATGCTGTCCCATCCTAAATCTCCCCTCCCTGTCATAGAGACCTTTTCCATTGCTTCTCCTGACCCCCAGTATCTTCCCACCTTTGCTCATCAAGTGTTCCCCAGATTAGGTGCATCAGATACCACATTAGGCTACAGGTTTAGGGACAGCCTCTGCTGCTGGGGGTGTACCAGCTTTTGGGGATTTACAGCTCAGGTGGGTGGGACACAGCATTGGATGAGGGCCAAAAGACTGATGATCTCTGGCCTTGTAACTTTCTCCAGTTGTACCTGATGCTATCCACTAATGGCTTCTAGAGACTTGACACTCTCTTGCTCATATTGTGGCTGAAAATGGCTGGCTTCTTTCCTCTTTATCTCACTGTGCATTATTTTTACTTTATCAAACTCTGTGTTTTATTAATTGCTGTATCTTCACTTTATAACTCTCTTTTACTATTGTCTGCTTTAGTAAGCCCTGAAAACTTAACTCCTTCTTAACTTTATGACTGTCCTGTGCTTCATGCTGTGCTGGGGATTCTTAACTCTTTCTTACAATCTTGTGGTAAAATCTAAATTCTTTCTCATTATTCTGTGTTACATTAAGTGCTGGAGAAACTATTCTTTATTAACTCTTTTTCTCTGCTATGTCTTAGCATTGCTATAAACTTAATTCTTTATTATTTCTACATAAATAAACACTAATATCTGGGGATTAAAACCTGCTGGGTAGACTGGGGAGTATTAAATACAAGTTTTTATTGCTAGAAGCTGCTTTCTGGCCAGGGAGTTTGTTAACTCTCTTCAAGAGAGATAGGAGAGGAGAGGTGAGTGAAGGAGTCACTCACACAGACACATATACACTGGGCAAAGTGGAAAATAGCTACACCCATATAGATGGATGGATGGATGGATGGACTGTTTGAAGAACCTTCAAACAGTCTTATTCTGAGGTTAGAGAAGGTCAGCAGACATGAACATGTTAGAACCATAACCACAGTGCTATTAGGTGATGTGTCCTTGATATTTTCTGTATTTGTATTCTCTGTCCTTTATGTATGGGAGAGTTGTGGCATGGATCTATCTTTTAAAACTCTTTTCTAAGCCAGGTAGTGGTGGCACACGCCTTTAATTTCAGCACTTGATAGGCAGAGGCAGGGAGATTTCTGAGATCAAGGCTAGCCTGATCTACAAATTGAGATCCAGGACAGCCAGGGTTATACAGAGAAACCCTGTCTTGAAAATACAAAACAAAGCCAGGCATGGTGGCGCAAGCCTTTGATCCCAGCACTCGGGAGGCAGAGGCAGGTGGATTTATGAGTTCGAGGCCAGCATGGTCTACAAAGTGAGTTCCAGGACAGCCAGGGCTATCAGAGAAACCCTGTCTCGAAAAACCAAAAAAAAAAAAAAAAGAAAGAAAATACAAAACAAAACAAACAAACAAAAAAAACAAATAACAACAACAATAACAACAAAACCTCTTTTCTAGATCTTACATTATGGACTAGAAGATAGTTTTGCTCTGTAAATCTCCATCAGCCTCAGTGACTTGCAATGTCCTGTCCCCCAGTAAATTATTCAGAGTGTAACCTGGGGGCTGATCCTACAAGGATTTATTGATGACATCATATGTGGAATTCATACTGTTTCCTAGGCTGGGTCTTATTTAGGCATCAACCAGAGGTGAATAAGTGACCTCTCCCTGGGAAAGATGTTAATCCACACCAGGTGTACCTGCAGGCTTTAAATAATGATTCTGAGATAAGCTTTCCTGTGTTGAGTCAGGTAGCATTCGTTCTGCTCTGTTTTTTCCCAGGACAATGACATTGTTCTCCTATTGACTAAACCAACTAAATACTTAAGTCTAAATCACTACCACCATTGTGTTTTTAAATTACTTGTTGAGTCATGTATGTAATCAACTTTTTTATTACAGTAAGAGGAACAGGATTTGCATGACGGGCATGGCTTCTGCATTCACACCAGAAGAGAAGGGAGTTTATTGTGATCCCTACTGGGGAAACAGTGTAGGCAATCAGCTGCTGGAGTCGCCATTATGAACAAGACCCTATTATGTCAGGGAGGTGATTTTTAATTTTGGATCATGTATTAATCACGTTCTGTGATGAAGACAGCCTATATTGATGGGTGTTTGATTTGTGAATGTCAATTAAGCCAATGAGTATTCAATTTGCACGTAGGGTACTGTTCTACAGATACATGTGCAACCTTCCCTGACATCATTACGTCAGCTCAGGAACTGAAACCCAGGCTTGGGTGTAGTTGCGTGTGTCAAGTTACAAGTGTCAGCAGCTACGAGTCCACATAGAGGCAAGTTCAAATAGTGTTTCATTAATGCTATTCCTGATAGGAGGGTATGGGCTGCTAGTTTTGAATGTCAGTATGTCTATGTACTTTTTCAATTTTATTTAAGTCTGAAAAAAAATCAATTATTGAGAGGCAGGCGGATTTCTGAGTTCGAGGCCACCCTGGTCTACAGAGCGAGTTCCAGTACAGCAGAGACTATAGAGAGATACCCTGTCTCAAAAAAAAAAAAAAAAAAATATATATATATATATATATATATATATATACATGACGGGCTTGGTAGTGCACGCCTTTTTTTTTTAATTAGGTATTTTCCTCATTTACATTTTCAATGCTATCCCAAAAGTCCCCCACCCTCCCACCCACTCCCACTTTTTGGCCCTGGCGTTCCCCTGTACTGGGGCATATAAAGTTTGCATGACCAATGGGCCTCTCTTTCCAGTGATGCCCAACTAGGTCATCTTTTGATACATATGCAGCTAGAGACAAGAGCTTCGGGGTACTGGTTAGTTCATGTTGTTGTTCCACCTATAGGGTTGCAGTTCCTTTTAGCTCCTTGGGTACTTTCTCTAGCTCCTCCATTGGGAGCCCTGTGATCCATCCAATAGCTGACTGTGAGCATCCACTTCTGTGTTTGCTAGGCCCCAGCATAGTCTCACAAGAGACAGCTATATCAGGGTCCTTTCAGCAAAATCTTGCTAGTGTATGCCATGGTGTCAGCGTTTGGAGGCTGATTAAGAGATGGATCCCTAAATATGGTAGTCTCTAGATGGTCCATCCTTTTGTCTCAGCTCCAAACTTTGTCTCTGTAACTCCTTCCATGGGTGTTTTGTTCCCAATTCTAAGAGGGGGCAAACTGTCCACACTTTGGTCTTCGTTCTTCTTGAGTTTAGCAAATTGTATCTTATATCTTGGGTATCCTAAGTTTCTGGGCTAATATCCACTTATCAGTGAGTACATATTCTGTGAGTTCCTTTGTGATTGGGTTACCTCACTCAGGATGATGCCCTCCAGGTCCATCCATTTGGCTAGGAATTTCATAAATTCATTCTTTTTAATAGCTGAGTAGTACTCCATTGTGTAAATATACCACATTTTCTGTATCCATTCCTCTGTTGAGGGGCATCTGGGTTCTTTCCAGCTTCTGGCTATTATAAATAAGGCTGCTATGAACATAGTGGAGCATATGTCCTTCTTACCAGTTGGGACATCTTCTGGATATATGCCCAGGAGAGGTGTTGCTGGATCCTCCAGTAGTACTATGTCCAATTTTCTAAGGAACTGCCAGACTGATTTCC
This sequence comes from Mus caroli, assembly GCF_978045245.1. Lineage (NCBI taxonomy): Eukaryota > Metazoa > Chordata > Mammalia > Rodentia > Muridae > Mus > Mus caroli. Next base: position 58,366,509 of record NW_028227270.1, on the reverse strand, counting down.
TGAGTGGTTGTACAAGCTTGCAATCCCACCAACAATGGAGGAGTGTTCCTCTTTCTCCACATCCTCGCCAGCATCTGCTGTCACCTGAAGTTTTGATCTTAGCCATTCTGACTGGTGTGAGATGGAATCTCAGGATTGTTTTGATTTGTGTTTCCCTGATGATTAAGGATGTTGAACATTTTTTCAGGTGCTTCTCAACCATTCGGTATTCCTCAGGTGAGAATTCTTTGTTTAGCTCTGAGCCCCATTTTTAATGGGGTTATTTGATTTTCTGACGTTTAGCTTCCTGAGTTCTTTATATATATATTGGATATTAGTCCCGTATCTGATTTGGGATAGGTAAAGATCCTTTCCCAATCTGTTGCTGGCCTTTTTGTCTAATTGACGGTGTCTTTTGCCTTACAGAAGCTTTGCAGTTTCATGAGGTCCCATTTGTCAATTCTCAATCTTACAGAACAAGCCATTGCTGTTCTATTCACGAATTTTTCCCCTGTGCCAATATCTTTGAGGCTTTTCCCTACTTTCTCCTCTATAAGTTTCAGTGTCTCTGGTTTTTTGTGGAGTTCCTTGATCCACTTAGACTTGACCTTAGTACAAGGAGATAGGAAATGATCAATTCGCATTCTTCTACATGAAAATGACCTGTTGTGCCAGCACCATTTGTTGAAAATGCTGTCTTTTTTCCACTGAATGGTTTTAGCTCCCTTTGTCAAAGATCAAGTGACCATAGGTGTGTGGGTTCATTTCTGGGTCTTCAATTCTATTCCATTGATCTACTTGTCTATAGCTATACCAATAAAATGCAGTTTTTAATCACAATTACTCTGTAGTACAGTTTTAGGTAAGGCATGGTGATTCCACCAGAGGTTCTTTTATCCTTGAGAAGAGTTTTGCTATCCTAGGTTTTTTATTATTCCAGATGAATTTGCACATTGCTCTTTCCAATTCGTTGAAGAATTGAGTTGGAATTTTGATGGGGATTGCATTGAATCTGTAGATTGCTTTTGGCAAGATAGCCATATTTACAATGTTGATCCTGCCAATCCATGAGCATGGGAGATCTTTCCATCTTCTGAGATCTTCTTTAATTTCTTTCTTCAGAGACTTGAAGCTCTTATCATACAGATCTTTCACTTCCTTAGTTAGAGTCACGCCAAGGTATTTTGTATTATTTGTGACTATTGGAAGGGTGTTGTTTCCTTAATTTCTTTCTCAGCTTGTTTATTCTTTGTGTAGAGAAAGGCCATTGACATTTTTGAATTAATTTTATATCCAGCTACTTCACCAATGCTGTTTATCCGGTTTAGGAGTTCTCTGGTGGAATTTTTAGGGTCACTTATATAAACTATCATATCATCTGCAAAAAGTGATATTCTGACTTCTTCCTTTCCAATTTGTATCCCCTTGATCTCCTTTTGTTGTCAAATTGCTCTGGATAGGACTTCAAATACAATGTTAAATAGGTAGGGAGAAAGTGGGCAGCTTTGTCTACTCCCTGATTTTAGTGGGATTGCTTCCAGCTTCTCACCATTTACTTTGATATTGGCTACTGGTTTGCTATATATAGATTGATTTTATCATGTTTAGGTATGGGCCTTGAATTCCTGATCTTTCCAAAACTTTTATCATGAATGGGTGTTGGATTTTGTCAAATGCTTTCTCTGTGTCTAAAGAGATGCTCATGTGGTTTTTGCCTTTGAGTTTGTTTGTATAGTGGATTACGTTGATGGATTTCCGTATATTAAACCATCCAGGCATCACTGGAATTAAACCTACTTGGTCAGGATGGATGATTGTTTTAATGTGTTCTTGGATTCGGTTAGCGAGAATTTTATTGAATATTTTTGCATCAATATTCATAAGGGAAATTGGTCTGAAGTTCTCTATCTTTGTTGGATCTTTATGTGGTTTAGGTATCAGAGTAATTGTGGCTTCATAGAATGAGTTGGGTAAAGTACCTTCTACTTCTATTTTGTGGAATAGTTTGTGCAGTACTGGAATTAGATCTTCTTTGAAGGTCTGATAGAACTCTGCACTAACCCCATTTGGTCCTGGGCTTTTTTTGGTTGGGAGACTATTAATGACTGCTTCTATTTCTTTAGGGGATATGGGAATGTTTAGATCATTAACTTGATCCTGATTTAACTTTGGTCCCTGGTATCTGTCTAGAAATTGGTCCATTTCGTCCAGGTTTTCCAGTTTTGTTGAGTTTAGCCTTTTGTAGAAGGATCTGATGGTGTTTTGGATTTCTTCAGGATCTGTTGTTTTATCTCCCTTTTTATTTCTGATTTTGTTAATTTGGATGCTTTCCCTGTACCCGCTCGTGAGTCTGGCTAAGGGTTTATCAATCTTGTTGATTTTCTCAAAGAACCAGCTCCTCATTTGGTTGATTCTTTGAGTAGTTCTTCTTGTGTCCACTTGGTTGATTTCACCCCTGAGTTTGATTATTTCCTGCCTTCTACTCCTCTTGGGTGAATTTGCTTCCTTTTTTTCAAGAGCTTTTAGGTGTGTTGTCAAGCTTCTAGTGTGTGCTCTCTCTAGTTTCTTTTTGGAGCACTCAGAGCTATGAGTTTCCATCTTAGAAATGCTTTCATTGTGTCCCATAAGTTTGGATATGTTGTGGCTTCATATTCATTAAACTCTAAAAAGTCTTTAATTTCTTTCTTTATTACTTCCTTGACCAAGGTATCATTGAGAATAGTGTTGTTCAGTTTCCACATGAATGTTGGCTGTCCATTATTTATGTTGTTATTGAAGATCAGCCGTAGTCCATGGTGGTCTGATAGGATGCATGGGACAATTTCAGTATTTTTGTATCTGTTGCAACCATTTTTGTGACCAATTATATGGTCAATTTTGGTGAACGTACCAAGAGGTGCTGAGAAAAATGCATATCTTTTTGCTTTAGGATAAAAATGTTCTATAGATATCTGTTAAGTCCATTTGTTTCATAACTTCTGTTAGTTTCACTGTGTCCCTGTTTAGTTTTTGTTTCCACAATCTGCCCATTGATGAAAGTGGGGTGTTGAAGTCTCCCACTATTATTCTGTGAGGTGCAATGTGTGCTTTGAGCTTTACTAAAGTTTCTTTAATGAATGTGGCTGCCCTTGCTTTTGGAGCATAGATATTCAGAATTGAGAGTTCCTCTTGGAGGATTTTACCTTTGATGAGTATGAAGTGTCCCTCCTTGTCTTTTTTGATAACTTTGGGTTGGAAGGAAGTCGATTTTATTCGATATTAGAATGGCTACTCCAGCTTGTTTCTTCAGACCATTTGCTTGGAAAATTGTTTCCAGCCTTTCACTCTGAGGTAGTGTCTGTCTTTTTCCCTGAGATGACTGTCCTGTAAGCACCAAAATGTTGGGTCCTGTTTGTGAAGCCAGTCTGTTAGTCTATGTCTTTTTATTGGGGAGTTGAGTCCATTGATATTAAAAGATATTAAGAAAAAGTAGTTGTTGCTTCCTTTTGTTTTGTTTTGGTTTTTTTTTTTTTTTTTGGTTAGAGTTGGCATTCTGTTCTTGTGGCTGTCTTCTTTTAGGTTTGTTGAAGGATTACTTTTTTGCTTTTACTAGGGCGTGGTTTTCGTCCTTGTATAGTTTTTTTTTTTTTTTTTTTTTTTTTTGTTATTATCCCTTGAAGGGCTGGATTCATGGAAAGATAATGTGTGAATTTGGTTTTGTCGTGGAATAGTTTGGTTTCTATGGTAATTGAGAGTTTGGCTGGGTATAGTAGCCTGGGCTGGCATTTGTGCTCTCTTAGTGTCTGTATAACATCTGTCCAGGTTCTTTTGGCTTTCATAGTCTCTGGTGAAAAGTCTGGTGTAATTCTGATAGGCCTGCATTTATATGATAGTTGAGCTTTTTCCATTACTGCTTTTAATATTCTATCTTTATTTAGTGCATTTGTTGTTCTGATTATTATGTTTCGGGAGGAATTTCTTTTCTGTTCCAGTCTATTTGGAGTTCTGTAGGCTTCTTGTATGTTCGTGGGCATGTCTTTCTTTAGGTTTGGGAAATTTTCTTCTATAATTTTGTTGAAGATAGTTGCTGGCCCTTTAAGTTGAAAATCTTCATTCTCATCTACTCCTATTATCCATAGGTTTGTTCTTCTCATTGTGTCCTGGATTTCCTGGATGTTTTGGGTTAGGATCTTTTTGCATTTTATATTTTCTTTGATTGTTGTGCCGATGTTCTCTATGGAATCTTCTGGACCTGAGATTCTCTCTTCCATCTCTTGTATTCTGTTGCTGATGTTCGCATCTATGGTTCCAGATTTCTTTCGTAGGGTTTCTATCTCCAGCGTTGCCTCACTTTGGGTTTTCTTTAATGTGTCTACTTCCGTATTTAGGTCTTGGATGGTTTTATTCAATCCCATCACCTTTTTGGTTGTGTTTTCCTGCAATTCTTTAAGGGATTTTTGTGCTTCTTCTCTAAGGTCTTCTACCTGTTTAGCAGTGTTCTCCTGTATTTGTTTAAGTGAGTTATTAAAGTCCTTCTTGATGTCCTCTACCATCATCATGAGATATGCTTTTAAATCCGGGTCTATCTTTTCGGGTGTGTTGGGGTGCCCAGGACTGGACAGGGTGGGAGTGCTGCATTCTGAGGATGGTGAGTGGTCTTGTTTTCTGTTAGTAAGATTCTTACGTTTGCCTTTTGCCATCTGGTAATCTCTGGAGTTACTTGTTTTAGTTGTCTCTGGTTAGAGATTGTTCCTCTGGGATTCTGTTAGCCTCTATCAGCATACCTGCGAGACTAGTGCTCTCCTCTGAGTTTCAGTGGTCAGAGCACTCTCTTACAGGGAAGGTGCACAGATATCTGGCGTTTGGACTTCCCTCCTGACCGAAGATGATGGCCTGACCCAGAAGCTGTGTTGCTTCGGCCTGTCATGGAAGCTGTTAGCTTCTGTAGTCCTCACTCTGACCTACACAGACTAGTCTCATAGGGATCCGGGAACCAAGATGGCTCCTACTGATGCTCAGGCAAATTCCTCCCAGCAGGGCAGACACCTATCCTCTGGCAGGACAGGTGCCCAGATGTCTGGATCCTGAAAAGGGGGCTGCCTCATAAGCTCTGTGGCTCCTGCCTGTCCCAGAAGCTGTTAGCTTCTGTAGTCCACACTCTCACCTGTGCAAACTAGTCTCAGTGGAGTCCCAGATCCAAGATGTCTCCCGCCGATGGTGCATGCCTTTAATGCCAGCACTTGGGAGGCAGAGGCAGTCAGATTTCTGAGTTTGAGGACAGCCTGGTCTATAGCGTGAGTTCCAGGACAGCCAGGGCTATACAGAGAAACCCTATCTTCAAAAACAAACAAACAAAAAAAAAACCAAACAATTACTGGTTCCCTTTTCAATGTAATTTCTGTAAAATCATCACTGCTCTGATCTGTTACTATTTGCAATTCTGTGGTGTTTCCCACGTATAAAAATTTATTTTATTTTATTACAAGGTCAGTTTAGGACAAGGTCTCTTGATGCCTAGGCTGGCTCATGCTATGTAATTGATAACTGCTTTGAACATCTGGTCCTGTCCCTAAGACCACATCATGGGAAGACAGTGCTGCATCTCTTCTAGCCTAGGCTTTGAAGGGGAAAGTTTTCCTGGTTTGGCAGTACTTGACATTAGGAATGAGAAGTGTGGTAATCAGTTTGACCTGGTCGATAGTCACTTTGACTGGCCATTACTCTGGCTGCAGAAAAGGCAGTCATGAATCTGGATAAAGAACTGAACTTATTGTCAACTGTAATTAACACTACTTCAAGTAATTCAAATTACTGTATTAAAACAAGTTGACTTACCTAAAACTGGAACAGGTGGGCATTGTGAAAGTGGTTTTTTTGTTTGTTTGTTCATTTGTTTGTTTTTGTTATTTCTTGAAAGGGTTTCTCTGTGTAGCCCTGGCTGTCCTGGAACTCACTCTGTAGACCAGGCTGGCCTCCAACTCAGCAATCCGCCGGCCTCTGCCTCCCAAGTGTTTGGATTAAAGGCGTGCACCACCATGCCTGGCTAGGGAGAACCCTTCTTCCTTCTGGAGCTTTTGAATTGACAAAAACAGTCTTTAATCTAGGCTACAGCTGCTGGCGGCATCCTACATTTATAAAGGATATTGAAGATGCTCTCTCCTTCTCTTTTTATGCTTGCCATACTGTGGCAAGAGAGATCAGTTGATTTTTCTACCATTAGAAGTTCCATCTTTGGAATTATGGTATATGAGGAAGGCCAGTTGAGACATACAGGCACTACTATATCCTTCAACTTTCCATTGGTATGCAGTTATTGGTTTCCTAGTTGGACCACATTCTGTGAGCCATTCTTATATATCCACTTTCTACATACATAGAGAGATCCACAGTATCTGTTCTATTCAAGTGGAAAACCTTTACTAATAAAGGTAATTTTTTTTGGCTTTTTCTCTACACAAAGCAGGTAAGTATAAGGGCAGAAGAAGACTCAGCAGTAGGGATAGCCATGATTATTGGGTCTCAGATAACAGTTAGTAGAGATGGTCCACGTGCCTCTACCCTGGCCCTATAACTCACATCTAAACACTGAGATTCAGGTTCTCTGAACTAATTCATTCACTTCTTTGTTAATTTAAGTTTTTGTTGTTATTAATCTATGTTAAGTCTTTTATTGTGAGAAAAGACTCTGTGACCTGGGCAGGTCACTCAGGAAGCATTTTGCTTGGGGTGATCTGAGTTTAGATACCACCACCCATGTTTACTACCTGGGACTCCAGATCCAGGGGGTCTGACACCTTCCTCTCTGGTGTGCCACTCGCACATACATCGGAAACATTCTCTCTCACAAAAAATCATACACATGAGCATAGGGACAGACATGTCTTCAAAGGTGCTAATATCTTATAATGCAAGATAAGCAAATCAAGCAAGCTTATGTGTATAATAGAAATCATACAGTGTTTTTTAACCTGGTATTTTATATTTTTTTAGAGTTTTCATTTCATAAATGTAGTACACACTTTTATAATTTTATAATATCAGAATGCTTAATCTCTTCAGGTTTTGGATTAGCCTCTATTCCCAATCCATCTCATATTATTGTCAAAGGAGACAATAGGAATGAACAGGAAGAGTGCTGGCCACTGTTTGTAATTTTCATTCTGATTATAATCTTGCAGTTCTTATTTAAATAACAATGTTAGATTTACAGGCCTGTTTATGTTTCCTTTTTACAGTGCTGCCATCTATGTTGTATGATTCATTAATTATAATCTAACTATACTGTTGATTCTCAAGGAAATAATGAACCTTCACCTCTTTTCTTCTTCTGATAATTTACTATCGGTTCCTTGAGTTTTTGCTGGTTTGGGAACTTTCTGTGGAGAAACAGTGTTAGCTTTCTCTTCTTGACCTAAAAAGGTTGCTTCTCCTCCTTTCTTGGAAAATCTGTGTTTTCCAGTCCTTGCAGTCATCAATGTTTGGATTTGTAATCCTTCACTGACTGATTTGGTATAGGGGTTCTTAAATTATTTTCATATATTATTGTCTCTGTCTCCTAAGTTACTTAATTTGTCAGCATTTCAGAGCCTACAATCATTTGAGAGAACTACAGTTGAGGCGATACACAGTCAGAATGGTCGTTTGGTAAATTGATGGGAGATTGTGGCATTGACCCTTGACTAGTGAAGGCTCATCCACTGAGTGTGGAAGAGTCGCTAAGTGAGTAGACCTGGCATGGATGAGCAAGAAAGCAAGCCAGGAAACAATATTTGCTCATGGTTTTTGCTTTTATACTTGAAGTTGGTTTTCTATCATAAGATTCCCAAATAATGGAAGGAGGTTTTGGTTTTTTTTTTTAATAGGATATTTTGTGTATTTCAAATGTTACATCTGTTCCCAATTTCCCCTCTGGAAGCCCCTTTTCCCATACTCCCTCCTCCTGCTTCTATGAGGATATGCCCCTCCCACCCTCCCACTCCCATTTCACCACTCTGTCATTCCAGTACACTGGGGCATGGAGCCTTCACAGGACCAATGGCTTCTCCTCCTATTGATGCCAGACAATTCCATCCTCTGCTCCAGATAGGGCTGGAGCCATGGGTCCCAACATGTGTACTCTTTGTTTGGTGGTTTAGTTCCTAGGAGCTCTGAGGTATCTGGTTGGTTGATATTGTTATTCTTCCTATGAGGTTGCAAACCCCTTCACCTGTTTCAGTCCTTAATCTTACTCCTCCATTGGGGTCCATGTGCTCAGTCCAGTGGTTGGCTGTGATCATCTGCCTCTGTATTTGTCAGGCTCTGGCATTGCCTCTAAGGAGAAAGGTATAATAGGCTCCTGTCAGCAAGCTATTCTTCACATGCACAGTAGTGTCTGGGTTTGGTGCCTGTATAGGGGATGGATTCCCAAGTGGGGCAGTCTATATGGTGTCTGTATAAGGGCTAGATTCCTATGTGAGGCAGTCTCTGGATGGTCTTTCCCTCAGACTCTGATCCATACCTTGTCCCATTCATTCCTTTAGACAGGACATTCTGGGTTAGGAATTTGAAGATGAGTGGGTGGCCCCAGCCTCCAACTGGGGGTCTTGCCTAACCTCTGGATATGTTCTCTAATGATTCTCCCCTCCTTTGTTGGGCATTTCAACTAATCTCATCCCTGTTTCATCCTGGGAGCCTTTTGCTCTCATAGCATCTTGGACTTGCTAGTAGCTACCCCCAGATCTGCCTTCCCCATTGCTACACACCTGTGTTCAAACTTTTGATCCTCTGTAAATCATCCCTCTCTCCTCCCATACTTGGTCCTGTCCCCCTTTTCCTACCTTCAACTCCTCACTTCTTCCCAAGTCCTGCCACACTTTCCCTCCCATGAGTATTTTCTTCCCCATTCTACAAGGACTGAAACATCCACATTTTGACCTTCCTTCTTCTTTTGCTTCATATGGTCTGTTAATTTTACCTTGGTTATTCTGAGCTTTTCAGCTAATATCTACTTATCAATGAGTGCATATCATGTGTGTCCTCTTTTACTGGGTTACCTCATTCAGGATGATATTGTCTATTTCCGTCAATTTTCCTAAGAAATTCATGATGTCATTGGTTTTACTAGCTGAGTAGTACTCCATTGTGTAAATGTACCACATTTTCTGTATCCACTCCTCTGTTGAAGGACATCTGAGTTCTTTGCAGCTTCTGGCTATTATAAATAAGGCTGTTATAAACATAATGGAACATGTGTCCTTGTTATATGTTGGAGCATCTTTTGGATATATGCACAGAAGTGGTATAGCTGGGTTCTCAGGTAGTACTATGTCCAATTTTCTGAAGAAACTTGAGACTGATTTCCAGAGTGGTTGTACCAGCTTGCAATCCCACCAACATTGGAGGAGTATTCCTCTTTTGCCAATCGTCACCAACATCTGCTGTCACTTGAAATTTTTATCTTAGCCGTTCTGACTGGTGTAAGGTGGAATCTCAGAGTTGTTTTGATTTGCATTTCCCTGATGACTAAGGATGTTGACTATTTCTTTAGGTGCTTCTCAGCCACTGAATATTCCTCAGTTGAGAAGTCTTTGTTTAGCTCTGGACTCTATTTTTAATAGGGTTATTTGGTTCTCTGGCGTCTAACTTCTTAAGTTCTTTATATATAGTGAATATAAGCCCTCTAGCAGATGTAGGGTTGGGAAAAATCTTTTCCCAATCTGTTGTTTGCCATTTTGTCCTATTGGCTCTGTCCTTTGCCTTACAGAAGCTTTGCATTTTTCTGAGGTCGAATTTGTCAATTCTTGGTCTTAGAGCATGTACTGGCTAATTTTGTGTCAACTTGACACAGCTGGAGTCTCCATGAGATCCAACTGTAAGGCATTTTCTCAATTAGTGATCAAGGCGGAAGAGCCCCTTGTGGGTGGGACCATCCCTGGGCTGGTAGTCTTGGATTCTATAAGACAGCAGGCTGAGCAAGCCAGGGGAAGCAAGCCAGTAAGGAACATCCCTCCATGGCCTCTGCATCAGCTCCTGCTTCCTGACCTGCTTGAGTTCCAGTTCTGACTTCCTTAGTGATGAACAGCAGTTTGGAAGTGTAAGCCAAATAAACCCTTTCCTCCCCAACTGCTTCTTGGTCATGATGTTTGTGCAGGAATAGAAACCCTGACTAAGACAGAGCATAAACCATTGGTGTTCTGTTCAGGAAAATTTTCCCTGTGCCCATGTTTTTGAGGCTCTCCCCCACACTTTCTCTTCTATTAGTTTCAGTGTATCTGGTTTCATGTGGCAGTCCTTGATCCAAGTGGACTTGAGCTTTGTACAAGGAGATAAGAATCGATCAACTTGCTTCCACTCTGGACTGGTGCCATGAGTGGACATTGGGTGTAAATTCCCCAGCCTGTCCCACAAGACCAAGAGGAAGCACCACTCCCAAGTGCTCTAACACTTCCAGGATCATAGGATTAGAGGTGAGGAGCACGAAACATGTGCCCTAACACCTGCAGTTACTGGGACCATCGGTAACCAGGCACCCAGGAACTCGGCCAATATCTTCTTATGTCCAAGTGGAACTGCTAAACCATATATTCCATTTTGGTAATATCTTATTAATGTTATATTGTGAACTGGTGTACCTCAGGTTCTGGAAGATGAATACAGAACTGTATTGTATGTATCACTCTCAAAAGAGTTTAAGTAAAGGGCTGTTAAGATGGCTCAGCAGGTAAGAGCACTGACTGCTCTTCAAAAGATCTTGAGTTCAATTCCCAGCAACCACATGGTGGTTCACAACCATCTGTAATGGGATCTGATGCCCTCTTCTGATGTGTCTGAAGAAAGCTGCAGTAACATATACATAAAATATATAAATAAAATCTTTTTTTAAAAAAATAAGAACTTAAATAAAAGCACATAAGTTTATTCTGTCTTTCTGGTTTGGTTGGTTAATTATGGCAGGAGATACAGGGTCTTCCTATGTATCTTTGGCTGTCCTGGAACTCATTGTATACATCACACTGACATCCTACTCAATGTCTTCTGCCTATGTCTCCTGACTGCATTGGTTTGGTTTGGTTTAGTTTGGTTTGGTTTGGTTTGGTTTTTCAAGACAGTATTTTTCTGTGTAGCCTTGGCTGTCCTGGAACTCACTCTGTAGACCAGGCTTGCCTCTAACTCAGAAATTCACCTGCCTCTGCCACCCAAGTGCTGAGATTAAAAGCATGTGCCACCATGCCTGACTCTGACTGCATTGTTAAATGCATAAGCCAGTCGATCCAGCATGCTTATTGATTTTTATATGTAGTAATTGTTAATATTAATACGATTTCTTTGGTGTGTGCCAAACACTATTGCTCTTGTAGAGCTTTTCTCTTTATATGTGTAACTGACATTTTTAAAAAAGGCTACATCCTATTAGAAGGGCTGAGAAATGACAGGGGTGACAGGGCTAGAGAGATGCCTCAGCACTTAAGAAACTGATTGTTCATGCAGAGGTCCTGCGTTTAATTCCCAGGAACCACATGGTGGCTCACAACCACCTGTAATAGGGATCCAATGCCCTCATGTGGGACTCTGAAGATAGCAAGAGTGTACTCACATATATGAAATACATAACTCTTAAAAAAAGAAAAAAAGAAATGACAGGGGTAAACATTATTAAGTTTCCTTCCGATATAACTTGGTAGTTACAGTAGAACTTGGATGTGAATAAATAAGTGGGACAGGCCCCAGAATTATATGAACACATTGCCTATGTAGAATAGATGCCCGATGTTGTTTCTATTGTGCTTTCCTTTGTACATGTTTATGGGATGCTGTAGAATGCAGTGACTTACGAGGATGTGCATATAAACTTCACTCAAGAGGAGTGGGCTCTGCTGGATCCTTCTCAGAAGAAGCTCTACAAAGATGTCATGCAGGAAACCTACAGGAACCTCAATGCTATAGGTAAATTTGTGAATTCCCTTTCTTGATTTAAAATTCAAGAAAAGAAATTTTGTTTTGATGCACTTCTGTAATTTCAATAAAAATGAAGGAAGGATTTGGTGAATACATCATGCACGACTATAAGGTTCACTGAAGATAGTAACTTACATTTTGCTAAATTTCAAGGCATACATTTTCTGTTTTAGGCTTTAGTTGGGAAACCCAAAATATTGAAGAACATTGTCAAAGTTTTGGAAGACACAGAAGGTAATTTTCATGTGCAAGCTCATACAAATCTGCCTCTAAAGATATATTAATGTGTGTTGAAAATTGATAAGAAAGGGAGCAGTGTAAATTAGCACAGCTGTAAGGGTATTGATGATTGCTGCATTCCACAAAACCATTCTCTTTAATGTCCTGTATCTGATTTTTTGCAAGTCCTTCCTTTAATAAAGAGGACAAAGAAACAATGCCTTAGTGTGTATCCCCATTTGAAACATAGCCCTATTCACGCTACACAGTACAACTGCCAGTCTGTTTCTGCTTACTTTGGAAAAGCTACACAAATTGAATAGTTGATAAATATGTGTCCAAAAGCTTCTAAGAAGCAAATAGTCTATATTTAAGCTGGTTGTACTCATTTATTAGCAGTGTCAGTGCTAAGTTTAGTTAGAAGGGCAGCATTTGGGAGGTGAGTAGGAGGTTTTGCAGTAACCTTAATCCATATTTCATATGTCTATGAAAATACTGAGTCAAACCTTGTGAATGCGAACTTCAACATTTTATGTATTGGACTTCCTTTCATAAGTATATAATATTTTATAATGGATACACACCATGTATACCAAACAGATATCCCAAAAATCTATATCTGTCTTTCTTTCTCTCTCTCTTTTCTTTTGACTCCTATAACTATTAGAAGATATATAGTGGGTTGCAGTTATAGAGTAGACTTTTTAAACATAATACAAGTTAACAGTTCATTACATTTCCACGTTTGATGGCAATACATCAGCAACCTCATTCTGGAGAAAATTCTCTTGAGTCCTAGGGATGTGGAAATGCTCCTATTTCTCCTGGTTCACTTTGCAAATATACTATGAGCCACAGTACAGTATAATTTGGAATACACTTAGTGCGTTAAAGCTCTGAATTCCTCCACTTTTCTTAATGTACGGGAACAACATTTTATTGAAAAAGAATACCTAAAACTGAGCCATGTAATCAATGTTCATACCTTCTCAGGTATCTCTGACCATGAGAAACAACCCATAATGAAGGGGAACAGCATGAATGTAAGCAAAGGGATGAAAGGTCTGATGCCTCTTTACATTTAGACAAAGAGTAACATTAAATCCTAGAGATGAAAGTATTCTGGGACTTCAGAGATGGCTCAGCAGTTAAGAGCACCACCTGCCCTTCTTAAGGTCCTGAGTTCAAATCTCAGCAACCACACGGTGGCTTACAACCATCCCTAGTGAGATCTGACTCCCTCTTCAGGAGTGTCAGAAGACAGGACAGCTACAGTGTACTTACATATAATAAGTAATCAAACTACCAAACAGAAAAACAAGAAGAAAGTATTCATCCGTGTGGTAAAGCTCTCACATGTGCCAATTCACTTCTCAGGTGTGAAAGGAGTCAGCGTGCAGAGAAACCCTCTGAATATACTCAACGTGGTAAAGCCTGTGCTTTACATGCTCACAGTCATGCCCAAAGGCATGAAAGGATTCATACAGAAAAGATCCCCTCTGAAGTTATTCACTGTGTCAAAGACTTTTTACCTTACGCAAGTCTCCAAGTACATAAAAGAACACAAACTAGACAGACACACTATGAATGTAATCAGTTCAGTAAAGGATTTGCAATGCCCAGTCGTCTTAAAAGGCATGAAAGATTTCATACTGGAGAGAAACCCTACAAATGTAATCAGTGTGATAAATCCTTTTCAAATCATAATCATCTTCAAAGTCATAGAAGAACACATACTGGAGAGAAACTCTACAAATGTAATCAGTGTGATAAATCCTTTTCAAATCATAATCATCTTCAAAGTCATAGAAGAACACATACTGGAGAGAAACCCTACAAATGTAATCAATGTGATAAAGCCTTTCCTCACAAAAGTAATCTCCAAAAACATATAAGGATACATACTGGAGAGAAACCCTACAAATGTAATCAATGTGATAAAGCCTTTTCTCACAAAAGTAATCTTCAGAAACATATAAGGATACATAGTGGAGAGAAACCCTACAAATGTAATCAATGTGATAAAGTCTTTTCTCAATACAATACTCTTCAAAGGCATAGAAGAATACATACTGGAGAGAAACCCTTCAAATGTAATCTGTGTGATAAAGCCTTTTCACGACGTAATTATGTTCAAAGTCATAGAAGAACACATACTGGAGAGAAACCCTACAAATGTAATCAATGTGATAAAGCCTTTTCTCACAAAAGTAATCTCCAAAAACATATAAGGATACATACTGGAGAGGAACCCTACAAATGCAATCAATGTGATAAAGCTTTTTTTCAATACAGTACCCTTCAAAGTCATAGAAGAACACATACTGGAGAGAAACCCTTCAAATGTAATCATTGTGATAAAGCCTTTTCTGAGAAATGTAGTCTCCAAAAACATATAAGGATACATACTGGAGAGAAACCCTACAAATGTAATCAATGTGATAAAGCCTTTTCTGAGAAACATAGTCTCCAAAAACATATAAGGATACATACTGGAGAGAAACCCTACAAATGTAATCAATGTGATAAAGCCTTTTCTGAGAAAAGTAATCTTCAAAAACATATAATAAGGATCCATACCAGAGAGAAACCCTACAAATGTAATCAATGTGATAAAGCCTTTTCTGAGAAATGTAGTCTCCAAAAACATATAAGGATACATACTGGAGAAAAACCCTACAAATGTAATCAATGTGATAAAGCCTTTTCCCAATACTGTCATCTCTACGTTCATAGAAGAACACATACCGGAGAGAAACCCTACAAATGTAATCAATGTGACAAAGCCTTTTCACAACACAGTACTCTTCAAATTCATAAAAGAACACATACCGGAGAGAAACCCTACAAATGTAATGAATGTGATAAAGCCTTTTCCCGATGCAGTAATCTCCACATTCATAGAAGAACACATACCTAAGAGAAACCCTTCATTTAATCAATGAGATAAAGCATTTTCCCACCATTATAATCTACAAATTCATAAGAGAAGACATACTAGAGAGAAACCTTTCAAGTATGTTCAGTGTGTGTAAGTCTTATCAAAACATTTTCATCTTCAAAAGAATAAAAGAATCCACACTGGAGAAAAAAGCTACTATGGAATTGGATTGTGAGCTAATATTTTTACAACACTATCATTTCTGAATGTATAAGTGAACGTACTGAAGAGAAAGACTATGAATGTGATCATAGTCTTAATCGTCATGAACATATTTGTAGGGGCCAGAATCCTGAGTATAAGGAATGTGGAAAAATCTATGCCAGGCAGTTATCTCCTAATGCAGCAAGGAGCACATACTGGAGAGAGAGACAGACAGAGATATATATAGCGAGAGACCGTATAAATATACATAATGTGGTAAACCTTTGCATATCACAGTTATCTTTGAATACATAATACACATGATATATCTCAGAATACATAAAAGAAGACACTGAAGAGAGAAACTGTGTGTGAATAATGTGGTAAGGCCTTTGCAGTTGACATTGACATTGACCTCATCATGTATAAATTAACACAGACTTGTAAGAAACCTCATAAAAACAAGGAATGTGCTAAAGCTTGTGTGTGGACCAGTCGTTTTTTCTTGAGAAAAATCCATGCTGCAAGTTAACCCTATAAACGGAGCCACTGTGGAAACATTTTGTATGTCACAGTATCTGTATGTGAGAGTAAAACCTTTAACATGTACTGGATCACTTAAAGTTTGTATGTCACAATAATCTTTTAAGACTTTAAAGAACTATCCAGCAATACCTCTCCTGGGCATATATCCAGAAGATGTCCCAACCGGTAAAAAGGACACATGCTCCACTATGTTCATAGCAGCCCTATTTATAATAGCCAGAAGCTGGAAAGAACCCAGATGTCCCTCAACAGAGGAATGGATACAGAAATTATGGTACATTTACACAATGGAGTACTACTCAGCTATTAAAAAGAATGAATTTATGAAATTCCTAGCCAAATGGATGGACCTGGAGGGCATCATCTTGAGTGAAGTAACACAATCACAAAAGAACTCACACAATATGTATTCACTGATAAGTGGATATTAGCCCAAAACTTAGGATACCCAAGATATAAGATACAATTTGCTAAACGCATGAAACTCAAGAAGAATGAAGACCAAAGTGTGGACACTGTGCACCTTCTTAGAATTGGGAACAAAACACCCAGGGAAGGAGTTACAGAGACAAAGTTCGTAGCTGTGATGAAAGGATGGACCATTTAGAGACTGCCGTATCCAGGGATCCATCCCATAATCAGCTTCTAAACGCTGACACCATTGCATACACTAGCAAGATTTTGCTGAAAGGACCCAAATATAGCTGTCTCTTGTGAGACGATGCCGGGGCCTAGCAAACACAGGAGTGGATGCTCACAGTCAGCTATTGGATGTATCACAGGGCTCCCAATGGAGAAGCTAGAGAAAGTACCCAAGGAGCTAAAGGGATCTGCAACCCTATTGTTGGAACAACATGATGTACTAACCAGAACCCCGGAGCTCTTGTCTCTAGCTGCATATGTATCGAAAGATGGCCTAGTCAATGGAAAGAGAGGCCCATTGGACTTGCAAACTTTATATGCCCCAATATAGGGGAATGCCAGGGCCAAAAGAATGGGAATGGGTGGGTAGGGAAGTGGGGGGCGCTATGGGGGACTTTTGGGATAGCATTGGAAATGTAATTGAGGAAAATATGTAATAAAAATATTAAAAATCAAAAAAAAAAAAAGACTTTAAAGAACTTAAAAATAAGGCAGTCTGTGACTCTGATGGACATGGTTCCATCTTGGGCCAACCCAGTTACATTAATTTACTCAACATTATTCATTCTTGACAATACCTTTAGCAAATGTCAACTATCTGCTCAAGCATGATGATGTCTCTATTTTGTTCATACCTGGAAACTCATAGGGACAAAAGCCCTGTGAGGTTCATTGATAAGATAACTGGTTTAGAATTCACAGTTCACTTTAAGTCCGTGAAATAACTCGTTCAGGTGTGAAACACTGTTGGTGAGTATTAGTGCCTTTTCTGTTGTTGTGATAAAATATCTAAGGTACAATAGAAAACTGAAGTCCCAAATGAAGTTTTCCACCCCAGCTTTGGCCATTTCTTTTCCAGGTAAAACACACACAACATTTATATTTGTAATAAACCTTAGTCAACACCCAATATTGGCTAATATCTATCCTCTATGCTATCTTGTATATTTCCCAGCCAGTAATTTTGTCATTATTTTGCTTTATTTCTTCTGGGTTATACTTAACTCCATTGTTTTATTGTTGACCTAACTTAAGGCTGTTTTTTCTCTGTCTACTTTCTTCTCCTTGTGGTTCTCCACTGATCCCAAGTCTAGTATCCCTAATCCCTGTCTATGTGTCTTTTTCCCAGCTACTGTCCAGCTATTGATTGTTGTCATCTTTAATAACCAGTCAGAAGAAACTTGAGAGCAAGGTCACACACCTTCTCTTAGATCTGTGTGCAGATCTTGTCTTCTAAGGAGCAATCATTTTTTAGTTTCCTGCTTTTAACATTACAGTACATAGCAAGAGATGAAACCCCAACATGAAGGCAATTTTTAGAAGCATTTAAATTTCATTAGAGTTCTAAAGGGATATAGGATCACCATGATATTGTCAGGGCAACAAGTGTCATTTGTGGCAACTAAAGGAGGAGCTCAGAGTTCACGTCCTCAACCTATAGCCTCAAAGAGAGTGTTAGAGCTTGGTGAGGTGTCACTCACCTTTAATCCCAGCACTTGGGAGGCAGAGACTGGCAAATTTCTGAGTTTGAGGCCAGCCTGGTTGCAGAGTGAGTTCCAGCACAGTCAGTGCTACACAGAGAAACCCTGTCTCAATAAAACCAAGAGAAAGAGAGAGAGAGAGAGAGAATTGTTAGGACTAGACATGATTTGAGGAAGTAAACTCTGAAATTCAACCTCAGTGACATATTTTCTCCAGCAGGCAGATATTTCCTACATCTCCCCAAATGACACTACTAACTGAGAAGTATTGATTTCTCTGCCATCAATCCTCTATGCTTGCTTTTTGTTATATAAGCCAACTCATGATGAAGAAAAACTCTGGATAGGCGTGATTTGCCACAAACCCTGGGTTATAGTAGTCAATGTTTATACAAGAATAACATCATGAATGAAATTTTCTTTGCCGACCAACTTTGTTTAATTTTATTTATGGGGTTTGTCTGCATCTTTGGGTGAGTATGTGCATGTCTATGAAGATTTCCAAGATTATTAAGTTGTTATATCTTCTAGCAGAAGATACACCAAGATGTCCAAACCTGACTTTGTCCCTGGGAATGAAATTTTCTTAATTACTTGGCCATGTCTCTAGCCATCTAAATAATTAAAGTGTTTTATATCATCATGATGTCAGGAAATAGAAAAAAATCTTATACAAGAGAAATCCCTATCCATGATGATGACCTTGTTATAGCCTGTAACATCACAGATGTTTTCCATGTCAGGGAAAACATCCTGTTTCTTCTATTCTTCATCAGAGCCTTGAAGGAAGGAAATTATTTCCCATGGTCCCTCCAGTGTTGTAGTAGAGATCACCAATTGTGCTTGTGGTTTTATTTTCAAACATTTGGAATAGATATTAAAGTTTTTTCTATGTCTTTCAAATCCATTTACAAACCTATATTATGTGATCCTTGACTTCCTTCTGTGATATCTGTTCAGCTTTAATCCCACTTTCTTGTTGATAGGTACTCTTCTACTGCAATGAAATGAATTGGATACTCATCTTCTAAGTGGTCCCTTGTTTATTTAAATATATGGGTAGTGAGATCATACATTTCCAGTAAGGTTGCTGGTGAAAGCATGGTGGGCACTGCTTTGTGTTTCTTTTTCCCACAAATTCCACTGAGAGTTGGTTGTTGTGCATCCTAGCTTTGGTGTCAGTCATTAGTCAGGGTTATTCTTTTACTTTTTTATTTTGTTTTGGTTTTTTGGTTTTTTTGAGACAGGGTTTCTCTGTATAGCCCTGGTTGTCCTGGAACTCACTTTGTAGACCAGGCTGGCCTTGAACTCAGAAATCCGCCTGCCTCTGCCTCCCAAGTGCTAGGATTAAAGGTGTGTGCCACCAAGCCTGGCTTGTCCTATTACTCTTGATAGTCATGTGTCAGCCTGCTGAATGTAAGTCCAAAGATAGAAGATATACACTCAGAGGGTCCTGTTTTGTCAACATGCTTTAATATTAAAATCAAAATGCTTAATACATGAAAATAGAAAGAACAACTGTGAGGAGCGGGTGTGGCAACAGTCCCAAGATGGCGCTCGGAACTGCAGCTAATTCTTATGACTTGCACCTTACTTCCTCATACACCTAAAAATAAGCCATAACCATCATGAGAGCTGCACAGGTGCACCATGATACTGGCAGTATAAACAAGTCCATATTTGGTGTAGACATGTCCCTGCCATCCTGATTGGCTGAAACTGCGTGCCTGGTGAGGTGACGTGGCCTGCCGTGAGTGGATGGGGGCTGAGTGCATATAAGCAGGGCTCCCTGGGCACCCAGGGTCCCTGTAGAAGATTCAAGGCGTTCCTGCAATAAAGGCTGTTGAGAAGAATCAGACTGTGTCCTGTCCTTCTTGCTGGTCGAGAGCAGACGTGACAAACAACAATACCTTAGGTACACACCCAGAGCATCCTATTCATCCCTCTCATAGAGATGTAATAATGTAGAATAGTCAGCAATCAACTATGTATCTCACACATAGGTGAGCATGTTGTTGCCAGAAAACAATTTTTTTTCTTGACTTAATGAGGCTGAGTGGTTCAGCCTAGCTGGTTAGAGTAGTTAGGACACAGTCCCTAGACTTAACACTATTAACAGAAATCTCCCATCATATGTACCTTTCCTACCTAAAAACCATTCTTTCAACTAAGAACAATATTATTTACCGGGTGTGGTGGAGCACGGCTTTAATCCCAGCACACAGGAGGCAAAGGCAGGCACATTTCTGATTTCGAGGCCAGCCTGGTCTACAAAGTGAGTTTTAGGACAGCCATGACTACACAGAGAAAAAGTGATATATATATTATACATACATGGTTTATGATGGCATCTGTTATAATTCACCAAAACTAGGGTAGACTTCTATTTTTATTCTACAGATGGTAAAACTGAGGGTCACAGAGTTAAGTGACTTCTGAATATACTTAATTGGAACTGTTCATCTTATACATGCTGTAATTCTAATGAATTAGTAATTGAAGTGGAAGCCACCTAAACCAGGCATGGTTGCACATGCCTATATTCATGGTACTTACAGAGTGAGAACACCAGGATTTCATAGTCATCCAAGTTAAAAGTGGTCAACGGGGTGTGTTGCAAGGTCCAGAGAGCCAAGGCAGACTGTGATTGTCTCAAGCCAATAGCCATAGTCTTCACTGCAGCTCCAGAAGTTCGGATTCATGACACCAGTAAATGTTATCTGAGATGTTTGCCACTATAAGTTTTATTCTTCAGGGTCAGATTCTCCCACAAGTGAAAAATTCCTCAGGCTGGGATGAGCTTCCTCATGACACATTCAATGCAAATTATTCATCCCTGAAAAAACAAATACAGTCAAAGGAATGCACACAGCAGGTTTTCTTCATGTATTTGTGGATTATTTTTCACCCTTAACAAAGAAGATATTGAAATACATTTGGGAATGAATAAAGAATAGAAAATGAAGCAGAAAATAATGCAATATTTTTACTTAACATGTACGAAAGTACAGTTTAAATAAGCACCTTGCCAGATAGACAGCCTAGCAGTTAACATAAGCTGGATATTGTTACTGTAGACATGGGTCCCGTTTAAAACTACCTGGTTGCGACTATTATTGCAAAGTATTTGTTGTTGCCTTCAGGTCTCAGAAAATACAGAGCCCAGACACATGCATGCAAAATAAAAGTAAACTACATATTAATAAAAATTTTAAAAGTATTACTCAAAAACCTGGAATTTTCCCACACTGAAGTAATGGCCTTGAGATAGACAGCAGTCAGGCTAGTTGGAATGTAACTCTTTCTTGTCCTGCATTGATGAGTCCATTGCCTTCCTCTGAACCAGCTTGCTCAGGAGGGAAAGATATTTTTCTTTGAGGTTAGAGTAGCTCTGCAGAATTCATGTAAGAGCAGCAACCTCAGTACTGTTAAGTGATTTTTGCAATATTCTATATTTGTGTTTTGTGTTCCTTGTGTGTGAAAATTGTGGCACTGATACATCTTTTAACTCAATCTTTGAAACCCTACTTCATGATTAAAATGTGGACTTGAGTTATAAATCTTCATGTGCCTCAGTGGCTAGACTTGCAGACTCCTTTCCCTATTGCTGTGTTTCAAAATATGACCTGGGTCCTAAAACTTTAAAAGAATTACAATGGTAGCATGTGTGAAATGCAAAATCTGTTCCTGGCTGGTTTCTATGTGAGCTGAATACATACTCTTTCTAAAGAGATTTTTCAAAATAATCATTACTCTTGTGCAGTGATTTCTTTATCAAAACACATCAGTGCTAGAGCAGCTGTACCTCCAGCCTAGAAAGATATTTCTGAGAAAAACTCTCCCACTTACACTCAGGTGACCTTGATCTCAGTTCTTGCTCCTGAGGGCAATAGCATATTGTCTTCTTGATTAAGCTAGCCAAATGGTTAAATGAACTGCCTCCAGCACCACTCAGTTTTAAATGACCTGTTTGAGCCATGTAGTCAAATTTCCATTGCAGTAAGGGGGAAAGGATTTGCATGTGGAGCATGTCTTCTACCTTCAGACCAGAGTAGGAGGACAAGATTCTTGTGTAATTCACGGGAAGACATTGGGCACACAAACAACTGTTAGTATCTATCATCATTATGTAGAAGTACCAGGTTATGCCTGGGTGAGTGATTTTGTAATTCCCCAGCATTTATTAATTCATGTCATGTGAGTGAAAGCAGATCAGATTGGTGGTCATACACATTGGGATGATTAGCTTGGTCTGATGAATATTGAATTTCCAACTAGATGTCAATATTGCCTATATGTCTTATCCACTTGCAAATATACTTCAGCTCCGAGGGCTGAGAAACAGGCCATTGATTTCACTGCATGTGTTAAGTTACTTATCTCAGCAGCTAACATGGCTCATAGGGGTGAGGTAAAACCCTTTCTTCTTAGCCGGGCGTGGTGGCGCACGCCTTTAATCCCAGCACTCAGGAGGCAGAGGAAGGCGGATTTCTGAGTTCGAGGCCAGCCTGTTCTACAAAGTGAGGTCCAGGACAGCCAGAGCTATAAAGAGAAACCCTGTCTCGAAAAACCAAAAAAAAAAAAAAAAAAGAAAAAAAAAAAAGATTGTAGAACCCCCTTCCAGAGACCAGACTGGGGATGACCACAGAAATCGAGAACTATCTGAGAATGGTCCATCCGGGCTGGGCAGCCCTACTTCATCATATGGTGGAAAGTTCATGGCATTGGAATGCAGATCACTGACAACCTGCCACCCCCTACACCCACCAATGAAATTTTAAACTACCCTATCGTTCAAGAGGGTTCCACCTGTTTCCTATAAGGAGGTCCTCGTACCTTTGTCTGGGGTCGCCATTTCAAAGAACGCTGGTTGTTTCTCCAGAATAAGTGCTTTTTCTTTTTGCATATTATCTGATTTGGGGGTCTTTAGTGAGTTTTGGACCCTTTCAATATGTAGCAGGTGAATATTAGCTGCCGAATTCCTGAGATCAGTGTAAAATCACAGAAACATATATCACATTTTATATCTTAAAATGATGCAGTAATTCATAATATGCATAGAACCATTCTGCCTATGGCTCACTCTACTCCAAGCTGAGTAGTGAACTGTGCAAGCTACCCACCTTGATTTTAGGAGGAGGAGGAGAGGCAGAGGAGGGCAGGGAGAAGAAGAAAAGGAGGAAGAGGAGTGGAAGGAGGAGGGGTGGGGGAACATTAGGAAGAAGAGGACCAGGAGGAGGAACAGTAGGATGAAAGTAGGAGGAGAAAAAGGAGGAGGAGAAGCAGGAAGAAGATGGGGAGGGGGAGGATTATGAAATGGAGGGAGAAGATATTTGTGCTCAGTACTGGTAACAGAAAGCTAGGCTATTGGAGGACAGGCACAGGCAAAACTGAAACAAAGATCTTGCAAATCTGAAAAGTGTCAAGTCCTGCACTGATTTCCTGGGGCAGGAAGCCCTAAGAGGCAAGCTTTCAATACAGTCTATCCCTAAGTCCTCCTGGAAAACTGTCCAATCATACGAAGAGAAGGACTCTTCCGGGTGCTTTGCAGGTTTAGCAGCATTGCAAAACAGGCTTCTATGGTTGGTGTGATGTGGTTTGACCTCTGATGCTGGGTGCCTTTGCAGAGTGCAGGCGAGCTAATAACTCTCATGATGGTGAGCATGGGACCTTTTCCACTAACCTAAAGGAGCAGTGCTCTGACAAGCAGGAGTCCTGAGAGTGGTCCCTCCCCTAGGTTGAGTTGAAACTAGAAGCCATCTATGAGGTTCCATGAGGTCTTAGCCACTAGATATACTCCGGTGTGGCATCTGAATAGCTTCATTATGGGAGCTTCATCTGTGCAAAGCGTTTGGAGAAAGGGCTTGCGATGTAGAAGCATCCTTAGCATGATGCCTAATTTTAGAGGCTGAGATTCTCTGGTATCTTCTAGACATTGTGCCCTGGCCATCATTTAAGATCCATTTGGAATTAATTTTGTGGCAGTTGTAAACCCCATCCCAGGAACTCCAAAAGTATGCTGTGATAAGAAGCATAGAGTAGAATCGCTGATGGAAAAGACTTCCCAATGATAAGAAAATGGGATGTCACATTTACATGAGGGAGGGACTGCCTCCTAAACACCCACAGAGAAGTAGTATGGTAACCAGGCATCTGAGAGATTAGGATGCTGGGATATACATGTTTGTTCATCAGGATTGTGGGAAATATGGCTCCAGGTCATAACAAAGGGGACAACCCTGATTAACAAATAGGCCCTTTCCCAGGTCACAGACCAGCCCTTTAACAAGCTGCTCAATGAGGTATTGCAGGCTCACAACCAACACTAAGGCCTGGTGTCCCATAAAGGACCATTTTTCTTCTTGAAAAGGCATAATTCTGCCCCATGGTCAAGACATATGTCAACACCATTTGGAAAGGAAAAACACTGTTGTGGTGAGGACTGTCCTGATCAAGCACGGCTATCCCTGAGGCCTTCACGATGGAGAATGACATAGCTTCTTCTCAAACTCAGCAACATTCTTAGTTGGGCCTGTTTCTTTGATGTGGGCTAAGTACTGTTGATGGGTTTGCTTGTCTTCTCTTTATGTGTCTTAATTGGCATTTCTTTAGAAAGTCTATATCCTATTCAAAGGCCTAAGAAATGATAGGGGTGAACCTCATTAAGTATCCTTCTAAAATGACTTGGTAGTTACAGTAGAACTTTTTGTGTCAGGAAACAAGTGTGCCAGGACCCAGAATCCTATGAATACATTGTCTATGAAGAATACATGCCGAATGTTGTCTCTACTGTGCTTTATGTTTTTCACATATATGGGATGCTCTAGAATGCAGTGACTTATGAGGATGTTCATGTGAACTTCACTAAGGAAGAACGGTCCTTGCTGGTTCCTTTCCAGAAGAAACTCTACAAAGATGTCATGCTAGAGACCTACGGGAACTTCAATGCTATAGGTAAGACTGAATTTCCATTCCCTTTTAAAAATTAGAGAAAATTGTTTCTTTCTTATTGATGCTCTTTTGTAATTTCAGTTGAGATGGAAGAAGAATTAGGTGAATAAATCATGCATGACTCTAAGGTTCACTGAAGTTAGTAATTTACAGTTTCCATAATTATCAATAATATATCATACATTTTCTATTACTCTATTTTAGGCGTCAGTTGGAAAGATCAAAATAGTGAAGAACATTATCAAATTTCTAGAAGACATGGAAGGTAATTTATATGTGCAAGCTCCTACAAATATGCTTCTGAAGGAGTTTTAATATGTCCTGGAAGTTTTAAGGAGAAGCAACAGTGTAAATAAGCACAGCTTTCAGCATATTGGGATTGCTACAGTCTAACAGAACCATGTTTCTGAATGTGCAGTATCTGAATTAATCTTGCAAGGCATTCATTAAGAAAGAGGACATGGAAACAATGCCTTAGCTCAGGCATTTGAAACATAGCCCTATGTGAACTACCCTTTAAAATGGGAATCCATTGACTCTGATATTGCAAAAGGTGTAGATGTTGAATGGGTGATAAAACTATGTCCAAAGCTTCTAATGAACAAATAGTCCAGAGTACAACTAGTACTGCCATTCCTATGTTTAGTAAATTGTGCAACTTATCTGTAGTTACATGGATGTTGTGGGGGTAATCTTAATCCTCAGATCACCTATAAAGTCAAACTCTGTGAATGCAATGTTCAAACATTTTATTTGTTAGTCTTCCTTTCATATATCATATATATCATAGTGGATCCAAACCATGTATACAAAGGGTATATTGAGGGAAACAATGTACCCTTCTCTCTCCCATAACAATTAGAAGATATGTAGTAGTTTGCAGTTAGAGTAGAATTTTTGAATGTGATACAGTTTACAGTTTTTGGTTTTCCGATGTCATTGGCAATACATCAGCAACCTCATTCTGTAGAAAACTCACTTGAGTCCTAGGGATTTGGAGATGCTTCTATTTCTCCTGGTTCACTTTGCAAATTACAAATGTGGTAGGAGACATACGATAGGAAAAACTTTGAGTGCATTCATTGTGATAAAGCTCCCAGTTTTCTTCAAATATGTGAATAAGTTTTTTTTTGTTTTGGTTTCGTTTTTTTTTTTTTTTTTTTTCCCTTGGTTTTTCAAGACAGGGTTCCTCTGTATAGCCCTGGCTGTCCTGGTACTCACTTTGTAGACCAGGCTGGCCTTGAACTCAGAAATCCACCTGTCTCTGCCTCCCAAGTGCTGGGGTTAAAGGTGTCCGCCACCACACCCGGCGTGAATAAGTTTTTATAGAAAAAGGATGGATAAACTAAGCCATATATTAAATGCTCATCACTGTAATAAATGTGGTAAAGCTTTCATATGTACCGATTATTTTCACAGACACGAAAGGAGTCAGATTGCAGAGAAAACCTTTGAATATACTCAATGTGGTAAAACCTTTGCTTTACATGTTCACAGTCATGGACAAAGGGATGAAAAGATTTATACAGAAGAAAAAAAAAAACCCTATGAAGTGATTCAATGTTTTGAAGCCTTTGCACCTTATACTAGTCTCCAAATACATAAAAGAACACAAACTGGACAGAAAGCCTATGGATGTAATCAATGTGGTAAAGCCTTTGGAAGGAACAACCTTTTTTTTTTTTTTCCCTCATTTTTGGCAAGCCACTTTAATTTATGCCTTTAATGAAGTCTGTAATTTCTTGAAATGTCTCACCTTGCTCCTACTTGTTCAGAGAGTTTACAGCGTCAGACCTCATCATCAGGAGGGATTCCCAGTTCTTCCGTCTGTCCATTGTGAAGGATCTGGATTTTAAAAATGACCCAGCACAGCATCCGAGTCATGCCAAAATCGCCAAAGTATCCAGAACCACATGACTGAGCTTAAGAACTCGCCCTGGATCACCTGGGACCGGGTAAACTGTGGAAACTCCCTGTACCAGGGCTGAATTTGTACACCACCACCAGCATGACAGACTCTACCTTCTCCAGCCACCCGCACGTGCGTGGAAGCCCTGGAGCAGGCAGCCTCCAACGCAACCGAAAGGTACCAGGTAGGTCAGCACAGACATACTAGCAAGACCGCAGTTCCCACCCTTGATGCCAGGAACAATCATCTTAAAATGCATGAAAGATTATATACTAGAGAGAAACCCTATTAAGGTAAAAGATGGAGTAAAGCCTTTACAAATCGCAGTAATCTTAAAAAGCATAAAAGAATTCATACTGGAGAGAAACCCTACAAATGTAATCTATGTGACAAAGCCTTTTCACAGTACAGTATTCTAGAGAAACCCTACAAATGTAATCAATGTGATAAAGCCTTTACAAACACCATCATCTTAAAAGCCATGGAAGAATCCATACTGGAGAGAAACCATAAAAATGTAACCAATGTGAGAAAGCTTTTTCCCAATATTATAATCTCCAAAATCATAAAAGAACACATACTGCAGAGAAACCCTACACATGTAATCAACGTGGTAAAGACTTTTCACATTACTCTCATCTCAAAGTGCATTACAGAACACATACTGGAGAGAAACCCTACCAATGTAATCTGTGAGAAAAAGCCTTTTCACAGTACAGTGTTCTACAGAAGCATAAAAGGATTCATAGTGGAGAGAAACCCTTCAAATGTAATGAATGTGATAAAGCCTTTTCCCAACATAATAATCTCCAACGCCATAAGAGAATACATACAGCCTGGTGTGGTGGCGCACACCTTTAATCCCAGCAGCATGGGAGGCAGAGGCAGGCGGATTTCTGAGTTCGAGGCCAGCCTGGTCTACAGAGTGAGTTCTAGGATAGCCAGGGCTACACAGAGAAATCCTGCCCAACACAGTTATCTCCTAGTGCAGCAAGGAACACATACTGGAGAGAGGGGTGTTGGTGGGGAGGGAAGGAAAGAAAGAGGGAGAGATGACTTATGAATGTACACAGTGTGGTAAACCTTTGCATATCACAGTCATCTTTGAATAAATAAAAGAGCATATATCATATCTCAGAATTTATAAAAGAACACATAAAGGAGAGAAACCCTGTGTGAATTATGTGGTAATGCCTTTGCAGGTGACAGTTATCTCCTAATGTGTAAAATAACACACATGTAAGAAACTTCATGAAAATAAGCAATGTGGTAAACTTTGTTCATGTACCAGTCATTTTGGAAAGGATGAGAAAAGCCCATTCTGCAGGCAACTTCACAGTAAGAATATCTTTATGCAAGAGTAAAACCTTTACCAGGAGATCAATCTGTTAAAGATTGCATGTCATCCTAGTAGTCTTTTAAGATCTAGAAGAACTCACAATTAAGGCAGTCTACGACTCTGATGGATTGATACAATCTTATCTAATTCACTTATATTAAGTTACACAAAATTATTCATCCTTGAGAAAAACTCGAGCAAGTGTCAACTCTCTGCTCAAATATGATGATGTCTCTGTTTTGTTCATACCTATAAACTCATAGGGACAAAAGCCCAATGAATTTCATTGATAAGGTAACTGTTTTGATTTCAAAGTTCACTTCAATTACTTGAAATAAATTACTTAGGTGTAAAACACTATGGGTGCATATTAGTGCCTTCTCTGTTGCTGTGATAAAATGTCTAAGGTATTGTAGAAAAATTTGATCCCAAACCAGGGTTTCTACTTTACCTTTGACCATTTGTTTTCCAGGTAAAACACACACACAAACTTTATGTTTATAATAAGCCTTAATCAGCACAAGAGCTGGTTAGATATCTATCCTCTATGCTATTATGTGTTTTTCTCAGCCAATAATTTCATCATATAATTTTGCCTTGCTTTATCTGGGCTATGCTTAACTCCAATTGGTCACCCCACATGGCCATTATTTTATTATTGACCTAACCTAAGGCTGCTTTTTCTCTATTAACTGTTTCTCCTTGTGGTTCTTCTCCTAAGCCCTGTCTATGTCTCTTATGCTCAGCCATTGATTGTTGTAATCTTTATGCAACAATGGGAATTAACTTGAGAGCAAGGTCCATAGCTTCACTTGGGTCTATGTGCAGATTTTCTCTTTTCTAGGGCAAACTTGTTTTAGGGTCCTGGACTTAGCTTTACAGTACATAGCAAGAGACTAAACCTCAGCATGAAGGCAACTTTTAAAAGTGTTTAAATTGCCTTATGGTTCCAAAGGGATATGGGGTCACCATGACAGTTTCAAGGCAACAAGTGTCATTTGTGGCAGCTAAAGGAGGGAGCTCAGAGCTCACATCCTCAACCTATAGCCTTAAAGACAGCATGGGAACCAGACAAGGTGTGAGGATGTATACTGGCTGGTTTTGTGTGTCAACTTGACACAGCTGGAGTTATCACAGAGAAAGGAGCTTCAGTTTAGGAAGTTCCTCCATGAGATCCAGCTGTAAGGCATTTTCTCAATGAGTGATCAAGGGGGAAAGGCCCCTTGTGGGTGGGACCATCTCTGGGCTGGTAGTCTTGGGTTCGATAAGAGAGCAGGCTGAGCAAGCCAGGGAAAATGAGCCAGTAAGGAACATCCCTCCATGGCCTCTGCATCAGCTCCTGCTTCCTGACCTGCTTGAGTTCCAGGCCTGACTTCCTTCAGTGATGCACAGCAATGTCGAAGTGTAAGCTGAATAAAACCCTTTCTTCCCCAACTTGCTTCTTGGTCACGATGTTTGTGTGGGAATAGAAACCCTGACTAAGACAGGATGTAAACGCTGAAGTCTACCCCCAATGACTTATTTTCTCCAGCAGGGGAACATTTCCTAAATCTCCCCAAATGACACTACCAACTGAGAAGGATTGATTTCCCTGCCTTCAAGCCTATCTGGTTATTTTGTGTTACATGAGCCAATTCATGATGGAGAGAAGCTCTGTGGATAAGCCTTCAGATGCTACAACCCCTGGGTTATAGTAATGAATGCTTATAGAAGAACATCATGAGTAAAATTTTCTTTGTTCATCAACTTACTTGAATTTTAATTATGAGATTTGTCTGTGTCTTTGGGTGCATGTGTATGCTGATTTCCAAGAAAACTAAACTGTAGCATCTTCTTATCACAGATGTCCAAATCTAACCTTGTTCCTGGGAATGAGATTTTATTAATTAGTTGGCCATGTTTCTAGGGGTGTAAATATTTTAAAGTGTTTTTACATCATCTTGATGTCAGGAAATAGAAAAACTTATAATCCTGTTCATGTTAATGACTTTGATATAGACTGTAGACATCACAATGTTTTCAGTTTCAGAAAAACATCTTGTTTCTTCTGTTCTTCATCATAGCCTTCAGGGAAGTAAATTGTTTCCCACGTTCACTAAAGTCTTGTAGTAGAGATCAGCAATTGTGGCTGTGGTTTATAGTTTCAAATATGTGGCATAGACATTAAACTTTGTTCTATGTGTTTCAAATCCATTGACAGATGTTTATTAGGCTGCTCTCCAGTTCCTTCTGTGACTTCTGTTCAGCCTTAAATCCACTTTACTTGGTGATAGGTATTTTTCTGCTGCAATGAATTGAGTTGAGTGCTTATTTTCTATGTGTTTCATTACTTATTTAAATATCAGGGTATATGTGATCATACATTTCAAGTAAGGTTCCTGGTGAAAGCATTGGTAGGCTCATTTTTGGTTTTCATATTTTCACAAATTCCTTTGAGATGCTGTTGTTTGTTATGCAGCCTGGCTTTGATGTCAGCCATTAGTCAGGATTACATTTTAACTTTTTAAAAAATATATGTGTATATTTTTTAAAGATTTTATTTAATTTAAGTATATTAGTACACTGTCATGTCTTCAGACACACCAGAACAGGGCATTCGATCCCATTACAGATGGTTGTGAGCCACCATGTGGTTGCTGGGAATTGAACTCAGGACCTCTAGAAGAGCAGCCAGTGCTCTTAACCTCTGAGCCATCTCTCCAGCCCCCATGTTTTAACTCTCGATCTCATGATACTCAGCCTTCTGAGTACAAGTCCAGGGATAGAAGATGTACTCTCAATGTATCCTGTTTGCTCTGCACATTTCAATAACATTAATGTTAAAATGTTTAATTTAATAGATGGAATTAGAAAGAACATGAAATACTTTAGGTATATATTCCCAAAGCATCCTATTCATCTATCTCATAGAGATGTAATAATGTAGAATAATCAGAAATCAACTGTATATCTCACAATGTAGCTTGCTATACAATGTGTATGTATATATTATTTGGCAGTCCATGTTAATTGATGTCCTGCAAGTTATGCAATTGACACTTCATCTTGAACTAATGTCTTCTAAGGCAATTATCTGCAGATGTAGAATGATGTAAGTGCAGTGAGATTTATCTTATTTTATTTTATTTATTTTTTATTTTTTGGTTTTTCTAGACAGGGTTTCTATGTGTAGCTCTGGCTGTCCTGGAACTCACTCTGTAGACCAGGCTGGCCTCAAACTCAGAAACCTGCCTGCCTCTGCCTCCGGAGTGCTGGGATTAAAGGTGTGCGCCACCACCGCCTGGCTTATTTTAATTTTTTTTTTTTTTTTACAGTTGTGTGTGTGTAGAATGTGGTGATGGGTTTTTAGGCAACCACAGCTATATGAAGACTGGAAGACAACTTTGTGGATTCTAATTTTGGCCATCATTATACAGAGATCAAGGTCAGCTTGGCAGCCTTGCTTACCACAGACCTTTCACACTGAACCTTCTCACTGAAGCTCACATAAGATTAGGTGAAAGATTACATCAGTTAAATACTGTCTTCTTTTCAGATTGTAAATTTATTGTCATCTAAGGATGGAGAAATACAGGACAAATTGAATAATAAGGAAATAGAATACTATTGTGTCTCTCTTTGTAATGTGGCAGTTCAGTCTTAGGAGGAAACACTTTTTATAGGTGGGCATGTTACTGCTGGATTACTCTTTTTTGCTTATGAGTGTGAATGATTGGGCCAAGCTGGGTAGGGTAGGTAGGACACAGGCTCTAGCCCTAACACTAGTAACAGAAGTCTCCCATCATATGTAACCCTCCTGTCTAAAACTCCACTGTCTTCCAACTAAGAGCACTATTGTTTTGGTTTATCATGCATCTGTTATATTTCTATTTCCATAATGTTTCCTGTCTAAGACAGCCAAATTTACTTCAGGTTCTGATTCTCCTGTAAGTCAAAAAATTATCCTCCGGCTGGGATGAGTTCCTTAATGGCATTGGTTAGCCACTCCAACCTTCTCTGCTCTATCCCTTTCCCTATTTGTCTTGCAGACAGGACAGATGTTAGGTAGAAGATTTTGTGGGTGGGGTGCTGTCCTTATTTCTCCACTGGGAGATCTACTTGTCTACAGGAAGTGGCCAATTCATGATCCACATCTTCCCCTCCTAGGAGTTTTAGCTAGAGTCTTGCAATATTCATCCTGTAGGCTTCGCTTAGTCCCAGGTTCCTGGCAGGTTCTAGAGATGCCTTCTGGATCCCTACACCACCAATTTCCATGATTTCCTCTGCTTCCCCTGCACCTGTACCTCCCTCTCCCCCTACAGCTTCCTTTCCCATTTCTTCTCCTACCCAGATCCATTCCACTATCCACCTCTGAAGTCTTATGTGAAAAATTGAACCAGCCTTCCTTGAGCCCTCTTAATTATTTGGGTTCTTTGGGTCTGTGGATTTTTGCACGGTTATCCTATGCTTTATCGGTAATATCCACTTATAACTCAGTACATACATACCATTCATACCCATTTGTGCCTGGGTTACCCCACTTAGGATGACATTTTCTAGTTCCATCCATTTGCTTGCATGATGTCCTTGTTTTTAATGCCTGAGGGGTCCCCGTGTAATTGAATGACATTTCCTTTATCCATGCTTCTGTTGAAGGGACAGGGTTTTTGTTGTTGTTGTTGTTGTTGTTGTTGTTGTTTTTGTTGTTGTTGTTTTTGTTGTTGTTTGTGTTTTGTTTTGTTTTGTTGTAACTTTCTGTCTATTAGGAATAAAGCTGCTATTAACATAGTTGAGCAAGTGTCCTGGAGGTATGGGGGACATGTGCATGGGAGATCTTTCCATCTTTTGATATCTTCTTCAGTTTCTTGCTTCAGGGACTTGAAGTTATCGTAATACAGATCTTTCACTTCTTGGCTAGAGTTACACCAAGACATTTTATATTATTTATGGATATTGTGACTGACTTCTTTCACCACATATTTATAGTTTGTATAAATGAGGACTAACGTTTGTTTGTTTGTTTGTTGTTTTTGAGTTAATTTGTTTCCAGTCACTTTGGTGAAGGGGTTTATCAGCTTCAGAAATTCTCTGGAAGAATTTTAGACATTAGATATTTATATCATTATATCAGATGGAGGAGTGACACTTGACTTCTTCCTTTCCAGTTTGTATCTCCTTGTTCTCCCTTGTTGTCTTATTGTGCTAGCTAGTGCTTCAAGTACTATATTGCACAGATACAGAGTAGAAATCTTTTTTTTTTTTCTTATATTGTCTTACTACAAATTTATCCTTATTTCTATACTTAGGCTCTGGCATATGTATGGCACACACCAGCAGTATATAAAATGTTAAACAAAATAAGGAACAACGGTGTGAGTTGCAGCCACGGGTGAGTTGGAGGTTTTCTTTGGGTTTTATCTCTAGAACTCACATAGTGGAAGTAGATAATAAACACCTGTAAGATGTTTTCTCACTGCTACCTACATGCCATGGCACACATGTATATCCATGAAACATGGTTGAAACACTTTTACATGGAGGAATTACAAAGCAAAGAACATATCCCAGATTTTGAGAACATATGAAATGATTTTGCCAGTTTAAGTCATTGTTATGAAATATCAGTAGGTATTACTGAACATCAAAAACATGAGATTTCCTTTTTAAATCTTTCTTTATCATTCATTCTTTCTTTGATTCGAAGATAAGCCATTGAAAAAATAATCTCGGCCGGGCGTGGTGGCGCACGCCTTTAATCCCAGCACTCGGGAGGCAGAGGCAGGCGGATTTCTGAGTTTGAGGCCAGCCCGGTCTACAAAGTGAGTTCCAGGACAGCCAGAGCTATACAGAGAAACCCTGTCTGGAAAAAAACCAAAAAAAAAAAAAAAAAAAAGAAGAAAAATAATCTCAGCTGGACTTTGAGGAACATACCTGTAATCCCAGGACATTGGGGACAGTGGCAGGCCAGTCTCTCTGACTTTTAGGCCAGGGTGGTGTACATAGTGAGTTCATGGACAGCCATCATATATAGTGACATTTTGTCTCAAGTAAAAGTCTAAACAGACAGAGCATACCTCATTTTATTGAAATCTCCTAATAGAATCTGACTGGTTTCTGGATTCATTTGGCAGCAGTAGGAGCCCACAACAATGTATGTCAGGTGAAACTCTGATGTAATTCATGCTTCCTGTAGTGAGAGAAAAGTAACATGCATGCATGAAGATTGACTTGCTGAATTGGATCCTATTCTGGTTCCATGATGCCTACAAAACATCCAGTTAGGAACTCTTGAGTGGTGTTGACTCTAGGTGACAGCAAGGCTGTCATCAGGGGACTCTGAACCTCAAACAGAAGTCACTCTAAAACTGCATGACAGGCATTCAGAAAGAACCATGGAGTATGGATGAACTATTGGTGGTGGTGGTGGTGATGGTGGTTGGGTGTTTGGAAGTAAAAGAAGAAAACGGCCCTCTGGAGTGCAATGCTTGAGGTGTAGCTGAACCCCAGCTGCCTTCTATTGTGCTCTCTGTATCCACTCAGCTGTTCTGGGTCAGTCCTGTCCAGTTCTTCCCCTGTCCTGCCCCACCCCCCACCCCCTTTGGCAACTACACAGAGATGTCTGTGATAGCACCCTGCATACCCCACGTGGCAGTCTCCAATTAGATGATAAAGCCTTTCAGTCCCCACCCCATCAAACCTATAACCTGTCCTCCTGGTAGGAATTAGATATTCTAAAGAGACATTCACATTGCTCCCTTTGGTTGTGGTGTAGTGTAACAGTGGATCCCATGAACTTTGAATTTCCCCTGGAATCTCTGGAAAATGACTGATTCCTCTAGGTAGGGACTTCTCTGCATTATATATACTCGTTTACTGAATACTTTCCAGGGGAGAAAGGAGCTAAAATTTAGTTAAGGAGCTAGGAAAGGGAGAAGATCCCCTTTTCCAAATAAGTCACACTGAGGAAATATGTTAATCTATTTTAATTTTCATAAGTAATTTCCTTTTTTAAAATTCATTCTTGTTTTATTTTAAAGTTTATTCTCACTGTAGTTTCCGGCTGGGCTGGTATTTCAGGGTATTGGTGTACTTAAGAAATATTTGCTGGAGCAAACTGGGCTGGAGTAAGTAGAACTGGAGGGTCGGGGCCGGAGGGAGAAGAAAAAGTGCCTGAAGACAGCTACAATGTACTTACATATAATAAATAAATAAAACTTTAAAAAAAATATTTGCTGAAATATATTTGTTATGTAAATCTCCCAACTGCCAAGTGGCTAAACCAAGGAGTCTCCACTCCATCCTTAAATTGTTCACAGTATAACCTAGGGTGTAAACCAAAAAGAGACATAAGGATGACAGCATATATAGGATGCAAAATCACTTGTGGCCTGGCTCCTCTTTCAGCATTAGCCAGAGCTAGATGAGTGGTATCGCTACAGAGATTTTTTTCCTCTTAATTAATATTTTAATTGTTTGTTGTCTGATTTCATCCCTGGGAAGACATGTTAATTCTAGAAGAGCTGGGATTTTCAGCCTTTTAGAAAAATGTTCTGACACGAACTATGTTGCCTCAGGGACTCCCCAGGACAATGACCTTGCTATCCTCTAGATTAAACTTTCTAAATTCTTAATTGTGGTTGTTGATTATATTTTGAAATATTTGTAGTAGGTATTAACGTTGCTCTGTGTGTGGCAACTCCATCAAGGAAGTTTCTTTGGCTATTCCTGTCTTCCTTCTGTGGCTCCTGTTCACCTTGGAATATGCTTTCACCTGGTGATAGGTAGCTTTCTGCAGCAATGTATAGAATGGGACTCCTATTATCTTAGTGCCTCACTGTTTATGCAAATATCAGGCTGTGCTTGATCATACTTTTCAAGTAAGGGTGCTTGGGAAAGGGTTGTGGGCTGTTTTGTCTGGTTTTGTTTTACATATTTTATCAAATTCCTTTGAGTTTTTGCTTGTTATGTGGCCTGGCTTGGAGGTCTGCTATTAGACAGGGCTACATTTTAACTCTTCATTCTTATGCGTCAACCCTGTGAGGACAACTCCAGGAGTAGATGATGTACCCCCAGTGTGCTCTGTTTTGTCAACATGTTTTAATAATATTAATGTTAAAATGCTTAATACAGGGGCTGGTGAGATGGCTCAGTGGGTTAGAGCACCCGACTGCTCTTCCGAAGGTCCAGAGTTCAAATCCCGGCAACCACATGGTGGCTCACAACCATCCGTAACGAGATCTGGCGCCCTCTTCTGGAGTGTCTGAAGACAGCTACAGTGTACTTACATATAATAAATAAATAAATAAATAAATAAAATGCTTAATACAAGGGGCTACAATAAACAATGATAGGTCACGTGTGTATCCCAAGCATCATTTCCAACTGTCTCTCACACATGTAATAACGTAGGATAATCACCAATCAAATATGTACCTCATAATATAGATTTCTGTGCTATGAGTATATATGTATTATTTGATGACCCATAATTCTTCATGCCTGTATCATGTATCCTTTTTGTACTTCATCTTCAAGTACAGCTTTCAGTGGAAACTATGTACAGATGCTACATTGTGTAAGAACAATGAGATCTCATTTTCTGTGATGTATGTTTGTGTCTGTGTGTCTATGTGTATGTGTGTAATATGCTGGTGGGTTTTTAGGCCAACACAGATATTTGAAAATGGAAGACAACTTTATAGAGTCTACATTTGGCCATCATGACCTCAATCAAGGTCAGATTGCTAGTTTTGCATACCACAAATGTTTTACACTAAGCCTTCTTGCTGATCCTCAAATAAGATTAGATAAAAGATTCCATCACTAAAATATTTTCTTCTTTTCAACATACAAACATAGTGTCATCAAAGGATAATAAATCTTATTTGCCAATGAAAAGTATATACTGCCGGGCGTGGTGGCGCACGCCTTTAATCCCAGCACTGGGGAGGCAGAGGCAGGTGGATTTCTGAGTTCGGGGCCAGCCTGGTCTACAAAGTGAGTTCCAGGACAGGCAAGGCTATACAGAGAAACCCTGTCTCGAAAAAACCAAAAAAAAAAAAAAAAAAAAAAAAAAAGTATATACTATTGTTTCCTTTTTCTGCAATGTGTTAGTTTATTTTGGAGTAAACACTTCTTTTTTTAAATTTATTTATTATATGTAAGTACCCTGTGGCTCTCTTTAGATGCACCACAAGAGGGCATCAGATGTCATCACCGATGGTTGTGAGCAGTGAATTCTGAGCTGGGAATTGAACTCAGGACCTTCAGAGGAGGAGTCATAACACCCAGAGTAAGCACTTCTTTATAACAATTTTCTCAGAATCACAAATGAGTGGCAGAGAATTGTTTTAATGGGTAAAGTCGGTTGCAGCTATGCCTGGAAACCTGAGTTTAATCTCTTAGAAACTCATATTACTTGTACAAATTTTCTTGTGTTTCTACAGTTAGACTCTGGCATATGCATGCTCACACCCCAGCACTTACATGAATATATTTTAAGCCCAAATAAGGGACGCTCGGAGCCTACTGGCTCCTTGGGTTTTATCTCTAGACCTCACCTAGTAGACCCAGATAACAGATACCTGTAAGGTCTACTCTCACTGCCAGCT
The DNA here is from genome assembly GCF_978045245.1 of Mus caroli. Classification (NCBI taxonomy): domain Eukaryota; kingdom Metazoa; phylum Chordata; class Mammalia; order Rodentia; family Muridae; genus Mus; species Mus caroli. The sequence continues at coordinate 58,328,855 of NW_028227270.1, read as the reverse complement.
ACACACCATGGCACAGGTGTATATCCGCAAACACCATAGCATTTGTATGGTGAAATTAGCAAAGCAAAGAAAATCACAAAATTATTGGGAACATATGAAATGATTCACAGTTGAAATTATTGTTATTATCTGATTTCATATGAGCCCGCAAGGACACATGTCAGTTAATGTGATTTTTGTTTCCTGTAAGGAGAGAAAAGGAACATGCAAGCCTGAAGATTGATTTGTCTGAATAGGATCATATTCTGCTTTCTTGATGTACTTAGGAGCCCTGACTGGTGGTGACTCTGAATGACATCAAGTTTTCTTTTGGTTTTTTTTTTGGGGGGGTTTTTTGTTTTTTTTGGGTTTTTTGGGGTCTGAGGAACCTGAACCTCAAACAGAAGTCACTGTAAGGCTACATACATGAGGCATTTACAAACGAGCCATGGATTAGGGATGAACAGTTTAGAGTCCAGTGCTTGGGGTGTACCTGAGAACCAGCTGTCTCCTATTGTACTCTCTGTATCCACTCAGCTGTGGTTGGTCAGCCCCTCTAGGTCTTCCACTCTTTGTTTTTTCTTGGCAGCTACCTGTAGCTGTCAGTGACAGCACCCTGCAGGTCCCATTTGGCGCTCTCCCATTGTTCCTTAAAGCTCCTCACTCCTCACTGGGTCATTCCTGCCACATGCCAGCATGGTAGGAATTGTATATTCTAAAGAAACATACATATCTAAAGAGACATTCAAATCCTCCCTTTGGCTAATGTCCAGTGAAACAGTGCATCCCACTCAATTAGAATTTCCCTGGAATCTCAGCTGGAAAAAGACTTATTCCTCCAGATGAGAACTTCTCTGCTGAATAAACATTTAGTCATTATCTGAATACTTTAAAGGAGAGAATGGAGCTAAAAATCAGGAATCCATTTACAGATGGGAAAATAGTCTATGGATTGAGCATATTACTAAGTTGTGCACATAAAAACATGGTAGGTCCCCAAGGATGGGTTAGTTACCTTATGTCTTCATCAGTGTTCCAAATTAGCACACTAAATAAATATGTTAACATATTTTCAATTTTCATTAATATTTTGTGTTCTTTCAGTTATTATTGTTTTATTTTAAAGAATTATCTGACTATTAATTTCAGGCTCACCTGGAATCTAGTATGTGCAGTAGGTTGTGTGAAGACATCAGAGATCAGGCAGTGGTCCTAACTCAAGTAACAGAAGAAGGCTCCTATCAAATGCAGCCCTCCTGCCTCACTGTCTTCCAAACACAAGCTGTATTGTTTTTGCTTTTTCACAGCATCTGTTAACACTCACCAAAGAACTAGGGCAGAGTTCATTCCTTTTTCTATAAGTGGTGAAAACCAGGCTCACAGAGCTAAGTCGTATCTGATTATACTTCAGTGTAACTGTTCATCTTATTCATCCTGTAACTGTAATGACCAGCTACGTGAAGTGGAAGCCAACTAAACCAGGCATGGTGATACAGGCCTGTATACATGGTGCTTAGATAGCACTGTTAAAATTTCAAGATGAGAGTGGTTAGCGTGGTATGGTGGGAGATCCAGAGAGCCAAGAGAGCCTGTGAGTGATTGGCTCAGGCCAATATGGATAGTTTTCCCTGCAGCTGCAGAACTTCAGGGCTATGACACCTGTAACTTTTAGCACACATATTCACCATGCCGAGTGCTCTATTGTTGATAATGTTTCCTATCCTAGATAGCCTAGGTTACTTCAGGGCCAGAATGTACTGTGAGGGGGAAAGTTATCCCCAGGCAGTGATGAGCTCCCTACTGTCATTTTCAATGGAAAATGTTCACCCCTGAAATATACACACAAGCAACAGAAATGGATACTGCCAGAGTCCAGCATGGCCTTGGTGGGGACAGCAAGACATGGTTCCTGTTCCTAGGACAGGACCAGAAGCCATGGGCCACTTGGAGTCAATGAATGCTGGGGAGGTAAGGCTTGTTTGTATTATATTGTACACGTTCTCACGTTCCTCCTTGAGGAGTCTCCTCCCTGTTAATGTTAATGACTCCAAGATAATCAGAGACAGAATTAGGCTGGAAAGAAAAGGTGTGGCTACTTGGGAGAAAAGGTGTGGCTAACATCTCATCAACATGGTAAATACTAGGAGGTTCAGGAATGACCTAAGCCTGTGCAAAAGAACTTAAAAATCGTGAGTTTGAAACTATATCATTTCTGAACTACACAAAAATATAAGGGTGCAGTATAAATTGTATAAGGATCTTCACAGATCTTAAGAAAAACAGGCAGCTATACTACAAGACAGCTTATCAGAAAGATTCAAAGACAGGCAAACGCAAATGCAGGCAGATCCCTGAGTTTAAAGTCAGCCTGCAACAGAGAGAATTTAGGTCTAGGTGTGGTCAGAATGGAAATCTCAGGACAAGGTCTCACCCAGCTAAATTTATGCTCTGAAGACAGACCTTTGAATTCTTTTGCAGTGCTTAAAAAAAAAAGTGCTTGTTGTCAAGGTTCTGGTGACTATGGATGTTAATTCATAGGATAATCAAAATGGACCCTACAATAAAGAATTAAATTGATATGTAAATTAAAACCTTGGCTTTTGGTCTGCATGAGATTATCTAGCTAAAAGCTGTACCACTTCCTTTTTAGATTTTTTTTTTTTTTTTTTTTTTGCAAGACCTGAGCACTCTGGACATATCTGGAAAAACTAAATAGTTCTTGAAAACAATGTTTTCAGTTGGAATTTAGGATATTGGTTGAAAAACCTGTAGAGAGATAATGCAGATCTTTTTTGAAATTTTCTAGCTCTTTTAGAATTCTTTCAAAAGCAGATATCTAAAGAACATTTCACATTCAGACAAAAGAATATGCCTGCTTCTCAGCACCTCACAGAAAATTCTCCAAAATTAAGCATGTAATTGGAGACAAAATTCTCAACAGAAGAATCTGGAATGTTTGGGAAACCCTTAAAGAAATGTTGAAATTCATCACTCATCAGGAAAATGCAAAAAAAAAAAAAACCAACCCTGAAATTCCTCCTAAACAATCAGAATGACTAAGGTCAAAAACTCAAGTAAGAGCACATGCTCCCAAGGGTGTGGAGAAAGGGACCACTCCACTCCTGGTGGGATTGTAAAATTGTATAACCACTCTGAAAGTCAATCTAGCCATCCCTCAGAAAATTGGAAGTAATTGTACAAACAAGGTACTCTGCCCCTTGATTGAATAAGAAAATGTACTCTGGGAGACTACAAGAATTTCTTGATAACTACAAATTTCCCAAACTAAGGCCCTGTGTGCCCCTATTGTGGAAGCAGGGCAGGCCTGTGCTGTCTTAGTCATTTGATCTCTTCTGTCCAGTAGGAGTGCTGCCACAGTTTTGAGGCCCAGCAGGATGACACTAGATTGTGATGAACTCTGTGTAGAAAACAAAAACAAAAAAGAAAAGAAAAGAAATATACCAAATTACATATCAGGGTCTAGTTTGAGTTATTATTTTGGGTGTTGAGAAGTCTTTGAAATTTTTGTTATTGTTGTTTTTTGTTGTTGTTTTTTGAGACAGGGTTACTCTCTATATTCCTGGCTGTCCTGGAACTCACTTTGTAGACCAGGCTGGCCTCGAACTCAGAAATCCACCTTTCTTTGCCTCCTGAGTGCTGGGATTAAAGACGTGTGCCACCACGCCCAGTCATCTTTGTACTTTTAATTACTAAATTTTGTTAATTTATCATTCAATTAGTATACATCTCAAATGATATCACTCTTCCTAGTTACATCTCTGCCACTACCACATTCCAACTCTCTTCTCCCTAGTCCCTTTTGCCTCTATGAGGGTGCTCTCCCACCAACTCACCCATTCCTGCCATACCACACCATCAGCCCCCTATGCTGAAGCATCAAACCTCCACAGGACCAAGTCCCTCCAGTCCCTTGGAGGTCTGAGTGGTCAGCTCAGCCTACATTGTTCTTCCTATGGGATTGCAATCCCACTCTGCTCTTCTAGTCCTTCCCCTGAGCTCCCACACCAGGGTCCAGAGCTCAGTGTGATGTTTTGCTGAGAGCATCCACATCTGTTCTCATCAGGTACTAGCAGGACCTCCCATGAAGAGCCTCACCAGGTTACTGTCTGCAATCGCCTCTTGGTAACAATGACAGTGTCTAGTGTCAGAGTTTGGTGTCTGCAGAAGGGATGATCCCCAGTTGGAGTGGTCCCAGGATGGCCCGCTTCAGTCTCTGCTCCAATATTTCTCGCTGTCTTTCCTTTGGACAGAGATATTTCAGGGTTAAAGTCTTTGAAATAGGTGAGTGGCTCCATCTTTTGACTGGAGGACATGCCAATCTACTGGAGGTGGTCTCTAGAGGTTCTATCTCCCCTTTGCTTCTCATTTCAGCGAAAGTCATCCCTGTTGAGGCTAAAGTTATCCCCATTGCATCCTGGAAGCCTTTCACTTCCCTGTCTTCTGGGTCTCCGGTGGCTACCCCCAGTTCCTCATCCCCCACTGATACATAATTTTATTTGATTTCCTGATCCTCTGTAATTCTCTCTTGTCCCCTCCAATACCTCCCTCCCTTCCTTCCCCCTCATGTCTCCCTCCCAGGTCCCTATTCCTTCTACCTATTTCAACCATCCTGTTCCCCTTTCTATGCCAGACTGAAGCATCCACACTCTGGTTTTCCTTCCCCCTGAGCTTCATATGTTCTGTGGGTAAAAAATGGGGTACAGAACTAAACAAAGAATTTTCAACTGAGGAATCTAGCATGGCCATGAAGCACCTTAAAAATTGTTTAACATCCTAGGTCATCAGGGAAATGCAAAGCAAAACAACTCTGAGATTCTACCTCACACCAATCAGAATGGGTAAGTTCAAAACTTCAGGCAGCAGTAGATGCTGGCAAGGATGTGGAGAAAGAAGAACACTCCTCCATTTCTGGTGGGACTGCAAGCTGGTACAACCACTTTGGAAATCAATCTGGAAGTTCCTAAGAAAACTGGAAATACCTCTACCCGAAGACCAGTAATACCACTCCTGGGCATATACCCAAAACCTGCTCCAACATATAACAAAGACACATGCTCCACCACGTTTAGAGCAACCTTGTATCTAATGACCAGAAGCTGCAAAGAACCCAGATGTCCCTCAACAAGGGAAAGGCTACATAAAATGTGGTACATTTACACAATGGAGTACTACTCAACTATGAAAAACAATGACTTCATGAAATTCACAGGCAAATGGATAGAAATAGAATCATGAGTGAGGTAACCCAAACTCAAAAGAACACACATCATATACACTCACTGATAAGTGAATATTAGCCCAAAAGCTCAGAATGTTCTATACATTTTTCCACACATAAAGCCATAGGTAACATTGGTTAAGTTCACATTTTGCCTTGCCCAGGATCTTTAGGTTTTTGGTGAAAACTTTTCTAAAGTTAGGTACTTTTTTTTTTTTTTTTTGCATTCCAAAGGCTGCTCCTTCTGCTGGTTCCCCACTACCCACTTCCTGCCATAGAGACCTTTCCCATTGCTTCTCCTAGCCCTAGTTATCTTCCCACTGTTGGCCATCAAGTCTTCCCCAGGTTAAGTGCATCAGATACCACATCAGGCTACAGGTTTAGGGACAGCCCCTGCTGCTGGGGGCGAACCAGCTTTTGGAGATTTACAGCTCAGGTGGGTGGGACACAGCATTGGATGATGATCACTGGTCTTGTAACTTTCTCCAATTGTACTGGATGCTATCAGCTAATGTCTTCTAGAAAACTAACACTCTCTTGGCTTGATTCTTTTCTCCTTATCTTGCTGTGTGTTATTTTTACTTTATAAAACTCTGGGCTTTATTCAATGCTGTATCTTTATGTTATAACTCTCTCTTACTCTTCTATGATTTATTTAGCTCTGAAAACTTAACTCCTTATTAACTCCTTATTAGTGTTCTATGCTAAAAATCTAAATCGTTTCTTATGATTTATTCTGTGGTTCATTAAGTGCTTGAGAAACAGCTCTTACTCTTCTGTGCTAAAAACTTAACTCTTGATTACTTGTGCATAAATAAGTGCTAATATCTGGGGATTAAAAAATGCTGTTTAGTTTGGGGGTATTAAGTGAAAGGATTTATTGCTAGATGCTTCTTGCTGGCCTGGGAGTTTGTTACCTCTTTGAACCAGAGAGAGAGGAAAGGAGTCACTCACACAGGCACATATACACTACCCATATACATTGTGGGACAATGAGCTAATGACCACCACAGACAGGGGGGTCTCCAGTCCAGTTGAGAGGTGGAACCCTGGTGAAAACCCCGGTGCAAATGATGGTGATAATTTTCACCTACATGGGAAGGAAGGCTTCCCTCATTCTCCTGGACCCCTGGCTCCTGACAAAGTTACCACCCCAACAGCCCCCAGAGGACAAGCTCATGGCTTTCAGTCACATAGACAATGTCCCATGCTTCTGACCTTCAGGCTAAACTCCTTTCAGTTACCTAGCAACAGCAAGATAACACAGCCCACTCTAAGAGGGGCTGCTTGGCCACTCCTTGCTCTCTTAAGCCTTTACTTTCCTTATCCTCTCCCTCTTACTTTCTCTGTCTTACTCTCCTAAGCTTTTACCTCTCTCTCTCTCTTTAAGCTTTCTTCCTCTCCAGCCTTTCTTCTCTCTCTCCTTTTCCCCTTCTCTTCTCTTGGCCATGGCCTGTCTCTCTGTTTCTACTTTCTCTCTTTCCTCTGCCTTTCTAACTCAAGTTTGAGCCAACCAGCTGCAGGTCTCACCATTATGAAGAAAGAGCTGATGGATGCAGGGTGGGTGATTTTAAAATTTCCTAGCATGGATCAATTCATGCATATTAGTGAAAATACACATGATTGGTGGTTGTACGATTAGGAGAGATTGGGTTGATCCAATGAATATTGAATTTCCAGTTAGGGTACTGTCTGTCCTTTGTGGATATCTCTGGTCCTCAATGACATGTTTAGGTCAGCTCAGATTTTTGAGACACAAGCCATTCATTGACTGCAGCTGTGTGTGTCAGGTTACAGGACTCAGCAACTACCAATTGACATAAGGGCAAGATCAAAAAGTATTTCATTAATGCCATTGCCTCTGCCAGGAGATGGCCTGCTTTTTTTTTCTTTTCTTTTTTTGTTTTTGTTTTTGTTTTGGTTTTGGTTTTGGTTTTTCGAGACAGGGTTTCTCTGTGTAGCCTTGGCTGTCCTGGAACTCACTCTGTAGACCAGGCTGGCCTCGAACTCAGAAATCTGCCTGCCTCTGCCTCCCGAGTGCTGGGATTAAAGGCATGCACCATCACGCCCGGCTCTGCTTTTTTTTTCAAAGTCAATATACCTATGTCTTTTTGCAGTTATATATATCTTCCCCCAAGGTCCAATTTTGTCATTACATGTTAAATTTCATTTTGTAAAGATTCTCAGCCTAAACCTTTATTCGTTTCATTACTCCCATGTCCCTATCACTAATATTTTCACTTTTCCCCCAATTACTTTATTTATCTCTGTTCATAGCAGTATCTTCTGTAGCACATGTTTGACTTATCCTATTTAATTGAGAATTACTTTGAACAGTCCATCTTGACTCTGCCACCCAGTTCCTGGAAGACAGTCCTGCAACACCTTCCAGGATATGCTATGATTGGTCAATGGGAAGGAAAACAGACCAGTGCAGGGCTGTTTTCTGAAGTCTCTATCCTTAATTACAAATAAAGAACTTTTGTAAGAATTGACTGCACTGTTCTTGAAGGAAATATAGGCCTATCTAGAAAGCTCTCATATAAATAGTTATAATTGATAAATGGTTCTCTGTATTTTTTCATATTTTTTTAAATTTTATTTATTCATTTTATGTATACGAGTACACAAATGTATATGTGGTTGCTAGGTATTGAATTTAGGACCAAGACTCGCTAAGATCAACCCCTCTTACTCTGGTCAGCCTGCTAGCTCAGTCCCTCCTTGCTCCAGCCCAAAGATTTACTTATTATTATAATAAATATGTACACTGTAGCTGTCTTCAGGCAGCACCTGAAAAGGTCATCAAATCTCATTATGGGTGGTTGTAAGCCACCCTGTGGATGCTGGGAATAGAACTGGGGACCTTCTGAAGAACAAGTCAGTGCTCTTACCAGCTGAGCCAGCTAACCAGCCCAGTTCTCAGTAGTTTTATGAGGAGTCTCTCTTTTTCTTTTCTTTTCTTTTCTTTTCTTTTCTTTTCTTTTCTTTTCTTTTCTTTTTTTTTTTTTCTTTATAGTCCTGGCTGTCCTGGAACTCACGTTGTAGACCAGGGTGGCCTTGAACTCAGAAATCTGCCTGCCTCTGCCTCCCATCTTCTGGGATTAAAGGCGTGTGCCACCATGCCCCGCAGAGTCTCTCATAAGATGTTTCTTGTGTATCTACAAATAAAGCCTTCAGTCACTAATTACCCAGAAGGTACAGTGCAGGTTTCTTGTGTGTCCATGTAGGGTACATCACACGGAGATGTTCCACTAGGAAGAACAGTCATCAGCAATAACTTGCATTTTTTGAAACTATGAAACTGCTAGTGTAAATAATATTCTCAAAGATTTCCTTAAAGGAAATCAAATAAATCTTTTTACTTGAAAATTCAAAAGCTGTAAAGTTGCTAACGTATAGATTCCTTATTGCAGGTTGATTTTGAAAGAATAAATTGTCTAGGGAAGGAAAACTTAAAGTGAACATCTCAAGGGTAAACTACACTTTGACCCCTGTCATTGCTCCAGAATTGTCATGTCCATTGTCTTATCTTGCAGATGAGATAGACCTTGAGATATATATCTGACTGTGCACACCATAATTTGCTAGTTAGATTACTCTGCACTATCAAAGCTAAAAGAATCATACTTGATCACAACTCATTCAGTACATGTCATGATGAGTCCAGTGATTGACAATGTAGTATAATGTATTTATTTTAGTGCTTTAATATTTTTTGATGTATTTTGCTAATGGTAAAATGAGCTGTCTCTTAAAGATAAATTGCTGCTCATTGAAAAATAAAATAAAAGAATTGACCTCACTGACAACATCGTGTGGAAGAGTGGATCTCTGAAGACCTGTTCTGTCTGAGTTACTTGATCACTAAACCTCCAGTAGGGGAGATGCTAAGTTCCTGAGGCCCAGCTGTGTGGTCCGAGTGAATGAGGGACAAGGGCAGGCCTGGCAGTCAGCAGCACCAGAGGGAGATAACCTGCAGATACTTCTAGGATTCTCCTGAGACAAGGCCATTAGTAACTCTGAGGGGGACTACAGTCCTACCATAGTGAAGGTGAGGACCAATGACCCCAGACCAGGAAGGTCACATTGGCAGCACTATCAGAGGGCAGTGGAAGATGCAGCAGTAGGGGTAACCATGACTACTGTGTCTCAGATAACAGTTACTGGGATGGTCCCCACGCCTCCCTAACCTGTTCCTATAACTAACATAAAATACCGAGCTTCCGGTTCCCTGGATTAATTTATTTAGTTCTTTATTAATTTAAATTTTTATTGTTATGAATCTGTGAAAATCTTTTACTTTATTGGGCGAAAAGATTCTGTGAGCTGGGCAGGCCTCTCAGGAAGCATTTTGCTTGGGGTGACCTGAGTTCAGATACCAACACCCATGTGAACTACCTGCTACTCCAGATCCAGAGGATCTGACACCCTCTTCTCTGCTGTTGTTAGAACCTATTAGGGAAACCCCCACTCAATTCCCGATTCGGCGGGCACCCAAAGAATCACTAAAGACCACCCTGATGTAATTACATGAGGTCGTTTAATGACAGAGCTCCGGACCAACATGCATCCCACACAGGAGATAACGGATGTCAGCCACTAAGCTTGAAAGCTAGGGGTTTTATTGGGGTAAGGGGCTTAGGGGTGTGGAATTCAGCATAGCGACACACTGTTGGCTTATTCAAACATCAGCAGAAAAATTACATGTTCGTGCAGGGTGTCAGAGTTCTGTGAGTTGTTGACTCAGTTCAGATAGCCCTGTTATGTCTTCACATTCCTTCTATCTTATGGTTAAGCTGTTCCCAGGAATGTTTTAACTATGGAGCATACCCAGGTTTGTTTTTCTTTTTTCTCAGCCCCAGGCAGCCTCTAAGCTCACAAACAACCAGCAATTTCTCAGTACTTTATATGACTTACAGGTCTTGAAATTTCATCTTTTTTTCACTGTGTCACTTGCACAACATGGAATATATTTTCTTTTTCTTTTTTTTTTTTGGGGGGGGGGAGGTGTTTTGTGACAGGGTTTCTCTGTATAGCCCTGGCTGTCCTGGAACTCACTTTGTAGACCTGGCTGAATATACTTTTTGTCACACATAAAAACATACATATGAAAATGGTGACTGACATATGTGTTGAAACGTGCTAATATCTTATAGAGCAAATCAAGCCAATTTATGTTTATAATAGAAACCATACACTGATTTTTAATATGTTATATTGTATTTTTTTCAAGGTTTTCATTTCATAAATGTGTAGCCCTGGCTGTCCTGGCACTCACTTTGTAGAGGAGTCTGGCCTTGAACTCAGAAATCTGCCTGCCCCTGACTCCTGAGTGCTGGGATTAAAGGCATGCACCACCACCGGCCAGCTACAACATGGTTTCTAAGTTATCCTAACAGGAACCTTTTTTTTTTTTTCTAAACATAAAAGAGTTAGGTAGCTTTATCAATCCTATTTATTCCAAACTTGAAGTGTCAGAATGCTTAATCTCTTCTTGTGTTGGAAGTGGCTCCGCTCCCAGTCCATCTCCCACTATTGTCAAAGGAGAGAACCAGAATGAACAGGAAGAGTGCTGGCCACTGATTTTGTAATTTTTATTCTGATTACAATCGTGCAGTTCTTAATTTAAATGACCATGCTAGATTCATAGGTCTGTTTTTGTGTTCCCTTTTTTCAGTGTTGCCATCTATGGTGTAGGGTTCATTAATAATAATCATATTATATTGTTATTTCTCTAGGAAATGATAAGCCTTAACCTCTTTTGTCTTCTTATAACTTTTTTTTTTTTTTAGTTTTTCGAGACAGGGTTTCTCTGTGTAGCTCTGGCTGTCCTGGAACTAGCTTTGTAGACCAGGCTGGCCTCGAACTCAGAAATCCGCCTGCCTCTGCCTCCCGAGTGCTATGATTAAAGGTGTGCGCCACCACGCCCGGCTCGTCTTCTTATAACTTATTGTATTTTAAGATCTTTGAGTTTTTGTTGGTTTGGGAACATTCTATGGAATATAGTTTTAGTTTTCTCTTTTTAACCCAAAAGAATTGCCTCTCTCATTTCTTTGAAAATCTGTGTTTTCCAGTTCTCGCAGTAATCAGTGTTTGGATCCTTAATACTTAAGTGGCTGATTAAGTTTGGGATTCTTAAATCTTTCTCATATATAATTGTCCCCATCTCATCCTGTAGACCAGGTTAGCCTCGAACTCAGAAATCCGCCTGCCTCTGCCTCCCTATTGCAAGGATTAACAGCATGCTCCACCACTGCCCGGCTACAAGCTGCCATTCTTTTTCTTTATTTTTCCCTGAGACAGGGTTTCTCCGTATAGCCCTGGCTGTCCTGGAAGTCACTTTGTAGACCAGGCTGACCTCGAACTCAGCCCTTCGAACCATGCCTGGCTCAAAGCTGCCATTCTTATGAAGCTTCCTTAGCATAAGCCTAAGCAACTTGCTTCCCCACCCCCATCTTCCTGCACCTCTTCTAGGCTAGGCTTTGAAGGTGAAAGTTTTCCTGGTATGGCTGTACTTGAAATTAGCAATGAGCAGTGAGGTTACCAATTTTCCATCTTGATAGTCACCTTGACTGGCCATTACTCTGGTCTGAAGACCAGGCAATTAAGAATCTGGATAAGAGCAGCAGCAGGTGGGAGCTGAGCTGTTCCTATCAACATGGCGGTTGTCAGCCAGACAAAGACAGTCAGTCTGATGTGATTGAGACATGTGAGGTTTTCAGGGGGAGACTGGGAGATAGGGGCCTCCCCTCCCACCTAGGCTCTTCCTGTGAGGGCCTGGAGCCCTCCTCAGCCCCTCCCGCAGGGCGTCCCTGCAGTGAAGATCCCCTCCCCCTCCAGCCTTCCTCCTCCCTCCCTCAGCCTTGCACTGGAACACTGGGGAGGGGGCTGAGCCTGGTGCAGAGAACTCTCAGCTGGATTTCTGAGAATGGTAAATAAGGCTGGCCATCTTAGGAAAGGCCATTGATCTGCCTCATGTAAAGTATGCTCAGCTCCTTTCCAGTGGTTTTGCTGGATACCATGTCTCACTATACAGAGGAACCCAGATTTACCATAGAACAGATAGATCTGCTCTGACATCTTCAGCGTACCGGGATGACCAAACATGAAATTCTTCATGCATTAGAAACTTTGGACCGTCTTGATCAAGAGCATAGTGATAAGTTTGGAAGGAGGTCCAGCTACGGGGGAAGCTCATATGGGAACAGTACCAACATCGTTCCAGCATCTTTCTCTATAACCACACCTTCCACGCAGACCCAGCAGTCAGAAATGTCCCCATCACCTAGCAACAGTTACTATACCTCCCCACTGCCTTGCACTACCAGTCAAAATGGGAGGGAGACCAATGATCGATTTTCCACATCCAATGGGAAGATGTCACCATCTTGCTACCATGCAAACAGCATGGGTCAGAGGTCATATAGCTTTGAGGCCTCAGAAGAGGACCTAGATGTAGATGATAAAGTGGAGGAATTAATGAGAAGAGACAGCAGTGTGATAAAAGAGGAAATCAAAGCCTTTCTTGCTAATCGGAGGATTTCCCAAGCAGTTGTTGCACAGGTAACAGGAATCAGTCAGAGTTGAATCTCTCACTGGTTGCTGCAGCAGGGATCAGATCTGAGTGAGCAGAAGAAAAGGGTGTTCTATGGATGGTATCAACTTGAGAAGACAAACCCTGGGGCTACGTTAAGAATGAGACCTGCCCCCATTCCAATAGACGACCCTGAATGGAGACAAACTCCTCCCCCATTCTCCTCCACACCTGGAACCTTCCGGCTTCCACTAGGGAGTAGATTTACCTGGAGAAAGGAGTGCCTAGCTGTCATGGAAAGTTACTTCAATGAGAACCAGTACCCAGATGAAGTAAAGAGAGAAGAAATTGCCAATGCTTGCAATGCAGCCATACAGAAGCCAGGTTAAGACATGAGCTCAGCTGTAGTCAGTGGTCTGGACACTTGCCTCAGATGCAGGTCCCAGCCCAGTGTTCTTCACAAAGCACTTCTGATGTTATCGTGGCATGAGTCAAGTGCTCATAGACAATGACTCTCCATGAAATTTGAAGCCTTGAATTTTTTTTAAATTATGGATTTGTATTAGTAAAAGCATAAATGTATCAATTCTGAAATAATCATACAGTGTGAAATTTTAAGCAAGTTTTGTTAATAAAAATACATAAATCCAAAAAAAAAAAAAAAAGAATCTGGATAAAAGCCGGGCGGTGGTGGTGCATGCCTTTAATCCCAACACTCAGGAGGCAGAGGCAGGCAAATTTCTGAGTTTGGGGCGAGCCTGGTCTATAGGGTGAGTTCCAGCACAGCCAGGACTATACAGAGAAACCCTGTCTCAAGAAAAAACAAACAAACAAACAAACAAACAAAAAACAAAAAGAATCTGGATAAAAACTGAACTTCCTATCAACTGTTGTTGCCTCCAATACAATTATTTCAAATGACTGTAGTTACAGGAGTTCAGTTACCTAAAACCAAACAGATGGGCACTGTGAGGGTTTTTATTATTTTCACCATTTAACATGGGAAAACACTTCTTTAATCTGGAGGTTTTGATTGAGAATTAAAAAAATTAATCTAGGCCAGAACTTCTACTGTGAGCCTACATATATAAAGGATATTGAAGTTGATAGTTTTTTCTCTTTCTCCTCTTCCCACATACTGGCTTGCAAGATCTTTTAATTTTTCTGTCATTAAGGCTCCATCTTTGGAATTCTCTTACATGCAGAACACCAGCTGGGACATACAGGAACTACTGTTTTCTTCAACTCTCCATGGGTACAGTCATTGATTTACTAGTGGGGCCACATTCTGTGAGCCATTCTTATCTATCCACTTTCTGCATACTTAGAAAGATCCATGCTCTGAGTTCTGTTCATCTGGAAAACCTTTACTAATACAGACATGTTTTTTCACCTTCCCACGTAGGAAACCGTGCTGGCTAACAATAGTGCTCCATAGTGATTGGAATCCATCCCCTGCTTTTCTCCCAGGGTTGTTTGGAGTCTCATATGTAGCAATTGAATATTACCTGCGGTTTTCCCGATGTCAGTGTAAAATCAGAGAAGCAAACATCACATTTTGTGTCCTAAAGTCTCTCTTTAATTGTAAATATCCTTGGAACCTATAGTTCACTCTGCTCCAAGTTGAATAATGTACTGTGCAAGGTGTGGATCCGGATTCCTCGAGGGGGGTGGGGGGCGGAGCGAGGAGGAGGAGGAAGAGAACCAGTGGCCATGGCCTTGGATGAAAAGGAAGAAGAAATTCCTGCTGAGTTCTGGATGACAGAAAGATAGACTATTGGAGGACAGGGCCTAAAGAAAGTTTTGCAAATCTGAAAATGGTCAGCTCCTGGATAAAAAACCCGCGCTAGGAAACCCAATGCTGTGTGCCTTTAGCGCACTCTTACCCTAAGGGAAGTGGTCATGTCAACCAAGATTCACTAGCCAATCAAAGCCACCGGATAGGCCCGCCAAAAGAAGTAGAGGCGTGTTCTTCCGTGTATCTTGTTTCTCTGCTAGCTGTACCTCTCCTTTGAGAGCAGGCTGAAAGATTGGTCTGACTTGTTTTGATCTCTGATGCCAGGGACCTTAGGGAATTTGCAGCGATCTACAACGTGGCGACATGGTGAGCATGTGACCACTGCCCTTAACCTGAAGGAGCAGGGTGCTAAGTAGGAGTCGGGGTGATGGGATGCAGGGGACTAAGCACTGGAGTCGGGGTGATGGGATTCAGGGGACAAGCCCTGGCCTTTCTTGGTTCCTCTTGAGGCAGGGAAGGGGGAACAGTGTCTAAGCTGACAAGACTTGGTTTTCAGAGATGTTTAGGGTTGCTGTTTAGTAAGACGTTTGCCTATTTTACATCTCAGTTGCTTTGCAGCTGAAGCCGACCTGCCCGCCTGAGTTCCTATGAGGCAAGGCTGGATACTGCAATCTCTGGTATTTAGAGCCTCCTCTAAAAACAGCAGGGGATTAAGTGAGTAGCCTTTGTTCTATCTCTACAGAAACTGAGCTGCTCTAACTTCCAGCTGTTAGTTGAAGTCACAGGAAGAAAAGTGGGACATGTCTTTAATCTTTATTTCCAAGTTCTTCTAAAAAGTTTCCTATGAAAGTTCTCTAAGGAAAGGGAGTGGGTGATTAAGTAAAGGAATCATTGCTAGAGCCTTTCCCTCTTGTCCAGATGCCTCTTGCTTGCTAAGCTTGGGGGAAGTTTGGAGCAATAAATATCTCTTAAACCAGGAGAAGAGAGCCACCCTCACAGAAGGAAAGACTTTTACACAAGCAAATATGGATAAACTCACATAAATTCATAATACAAATTCATACACTTTTGAGAGGTTAGTTTGATCCAGTGTACATTGAATTTCCAACTAGAGGGGACCCCTTGGCAGATGTGTCCAATCCACTTGCACAGTTACTTCAGCTCAGAGTGTTGAGAAGCTGTGTGTTACATCTCTCGCAACTAACATTGCACATAGGGGTGAGATCAACCTGTATCTTCTTATGCCATTCTCTCTGCCAGGGAATGGCCTGCACTTTTTCAAGATCACTCTCCTTTACCAATAACCAGACCAACACCAAATGACTTCTCAGCTCTCTCTTCTATAGAAGATTCTGATGCTAGGAATATTTTCTCAAAGGCACATACATCCTGCTATCTATTATACTTTTAATATGTATGATACATTGTAGTGTGATTAGGGAATCAAAGTCAGCTGGGCATCTGAATTAGACCCAGTCTCAAGCACAGGAAATAATCAGGATTGTATTTGTGATAGGCTTGAAGACTCCAGTTTTTCTTTCTTTTACAAATTAATATTAATGTTACAGTTCTATTCCAACTTAGAAGTCACCTTCTTTTTTTTTTTTTTTTTTTTTTGACTTGTTCTTTATTTGTAGTTTTGTGGTTTCCACATCAGAAATGGATTCCAGTGTTCCTGGTGTGTTCTGTTAACTGTGATAGTGAACTAAGTTACTATCTGAAAAAGATTCCCCTTTTGTACGCACATGCTATGTACCTAGGCCTTGAGCTTGACTATAAAAGCACTCCCCTACTTTTTAATAAATCGATTTCTCTTTATTTATTCAATTTACATCCTTCTCACTGCCTTCCTCCCAGTCACCCCCATCCCTCAATTCTTCCCCCAGCTCCCCCTCCCCTTCTCCTCTGAGTAGATGGGCCACATTGTATTACCTAGATTTGGTGGACTCATGTACTATCTTGGTTTCGCAGTTCAAATTTTTATGCAGATTCTTGATTGCCTACTGTGTGGACCCAAAAAATGGGCCAGTCAGACTCTTGTCAATGGTCTAAAATTGATTGCCTCACTGTTCATTCGTAATATTATGTACTGTCAAAGCAGCGAAATTATCTACTTCCTTTTGTCCTGTCCCTTTCTGGGCTGTGACTACACTATTTTCAAAGTTCCTGAACTAGAATCCTGAGCATTGAAGGTGTATACTGTGTGCCTTCAGCACACTCTAACCCTAAGGAGCATGCTTATGTCACTCAAGAATCACTGGCCAATCAGGGCATCCAGGCAGGCCAATCAGAAGAATAGGAGGGTTCTTCCCAGTACTTTGTGTCATACTGGAAGTTCTGCTCTTATGGTGAGTCTGTGACAGCTGCCTCTTACTTGAAAGAGCAAGGGCATGAACATTTGAAGCTGGGGAAGTGGGCACTTCCCTTGGCTGGGTGGGAACCAGTGACCAGATGCGCTGAGCCATCTCTCCAGCCTCAAGTTAAACACTTTTAAAAGTTGCCTTAGAGGCTGAGCATGGTGGCCCATGCTTTTAATCCCAGCACTCAGGAGGCAGAGGCAGGTGGATTTTTGAGTTTGAGGCAAGCCTGGTCTACAAAGTGAGTGCCAGGACAGCCAGGGCTACACAGAGAAACCCTGTCTCAAAAATAAACCAAAAAAAAAAAATGTTGCCTTGCCTTAGATATTTTGTTTTATCGCCAGCAGCTGAGATGGCACTCGTACATAGCCATAACCTTTTACACCTGAATGAGTTATTTCATGGAAGTAAAGAAAACTGTAAAACCAAAAAGGTTTCCTTATCAATAAAATTCATAGGTTTCTTTCCATGAGTTTGCAAATACAGAAACAATAGAACGGGACATCAATATACTTAAGAAGACTCATGATACTTCTTAGAGTTTTTCTCAAGAAAATACAATCGTAAGCCGGGCGTGGTGGTGCATGCCTTTAATCCCAGCACTCGGGAGGCTGAGGCAGGCGGATTTCTGAGTTCGAGGCCAGCCTGGTCTACAAAGTGAGTGCCAGGACAGCCAGGGCTACACAGAGAAACCCTGTCTCGAAAAACCAAAAAAAAAAAAAAAAAAAAAAAAAAAAAAAAAAAAAAAAGAAAATACAATCGTGTGGAACTTAACATAAGCGGGCTAGCTAAAGCTCATACCACATTCTCTGTAGTCTTAGAGTTCCTTCAGTATTAATTCTCTCTGTTCCTCAAAGACTTCTGTATTATGCAAAGGCTTTGACAGACTGAGTACACTCTCAAAATATTACTTTTAAAGAGACCATGAGGCGTAGACATTTACCACAGTAAGTATATTTGTAGATTTTTCTTTTAATTTTTTATCAAGAGACATCTCTGTGTCTTTGTGATAGGATATACATACTGGTTTCCCAGAAGATTTAACCAATAAATCTTCTTTTAGAAGGAATTATAAAACGTTGTCAAAAACTTCATTTGTCTTGGAAATGAACTTTTCTTTACGGCTTGTCTATGTCCATAGCACTGTAAATATTTTCAAGTCTTTTTATATCATCTTAATGTCAGTAAATAGGAAAAGGTTTTACAGGAGAAAAATCCTATGCATGTAAATGACTTGGTAAAGACTGTAGACATCAGAGTTGTCTTTTATTTCAAGAGCAAAACATCTAATTTCAAAAAAAAAACAAACTTAAGCCGGTCGTGGGGGTGCATGCCTTTAATCCCAGCACTTGGGAGGCAGAGGCAGGTGGATTTCTGAGTTTGAGGCCCGCATGGTCTACAGAGTGAGTTCCGGGACAGCCAGGTCTATACAGAGAAACCCTGTCTCAAAAAAACAAAAAACAAAAAAAACCTTGGTTTATCTCTTCTTCATCTTAGCCTTGAAGGAAGTAAATTATTTACCACATTCATTGAAGTACTTTTGGAGAGATCACCAATTGGGTTATTGAAACATTAGTAGTAGATATTAACATTTGCTCTGTGTGTGACAAATCTATTCAGAGAAATTATTTGGCTCTTCCTGTCTTCCTTTTGTAACTCCTGTTCATCTTGGAATATTCTTTCACCTGGTGATAGGTAGCTTTCTACAGCAGTGCATAGAATGAGACTCCTATCATCTAAGTGCCTCACTGTTTATACAAATATCAGGCTGTGTTTAATCATACTTTTCAAGGAATTCTGCTTGTTCGGAGCAGTTTTGCTTTGTATTGTTTTTCATATTTCCACAAATTACTTTGAGATGTTGTTTTGAGAGATTTTATCTACTCCATCTTGGGACCGTCCTCCATCTTAAAGACAAGAAAAAAAAAAAAAAAACCCTGACAACTTGACCTACAGGAGTACCCAAAACCCCACTAATATACCAGCAAGGACCCCACTGTTTATCCTTGGCCAGAGTTCCTCAGTAGCTATTTCCAAGCAACAGTTAATCAAAGATAGTCTGATTGTTTCAGATGTACTTTCAGACTTGTGGTGATTGTATATGATCTTGCCTTTTGCACCCACCTGTTGGCTTACAATAGTTATTCTAATAGATATTTGTCAGACTGGACTACCTCCCTCACCCCCTCACTGGGTTCTATTTTCCTATAAAATCTTGTCCTGCTGAGATTTGGGGCTCATCCACTTTTCCTTCCTGTCCCACTGTGTCAGAGTTGGGTTGGAGAAGAGCCCAAGCCTGAGTTGTAATTAAGCGACCCTTATTCTATTACATCAGAAATGGCTCCTTGGTGGTCTTTGGGGTTAAGGAATGCTTTCTGGCACAGGAACTCCAAGGCCACCAGGACCCAACACAGTAGGTCTCAATGCCAGTAATGTCTGTGTCTATGTGCCTGTGTGGTACCACAATAATTCTGTTCTAAATAATTCTCTAATTCTGTTCTGAAGAAGCCTAAAACTTTGTATTTCATGGAAGAAATGACAAAAGGGGATGTGGAATCTCGCTGCAGCAGATGTGCTGGTTCCTCATAGCCATGGGGCCTTGAGAGATGTTCCAAGGACCCCAGGGAACAGAGTGTTCCTGGTGTTAATTTCTGGAAAAGTCTGAGTGGATGTGGAACCTCGCCATATTGTGTCTTGTTTATTTTTGCTCTCTGTCACTTCTGTCCACTCTGTTTTCTGTTTCTTGTTAAGGGGCAACTTTGATTTTGAGGGACTGACAATGTTGAGATTAGAAAACCCACCCTCTTGACTTAACTTCCCTTCTGAACCTCCCCTATTTTTTATGGGGCTGAGAGTTCCAGGCTGAGGAACAACAGTATGAACTAACCAGTTCCCCCAGAGCTCCCTAGGACTGAATCACCAGTCAAAGAAAACACATGGTGAGGCTCATGGCCCCAGTTGCAAATGTAGAATAGCATGGCCTTGTCGGTCATCATTGGGAGGAGAGGTCCTTAGTTTTAAGAAGGTTCTGTACCCCAGTATAGGGGGATGCCAAGGTTACGAAGTGGAAGTGGGTGGGTTGAAGAGCAGTGGGAAAAGGGATAGGGGATTTTCAGAGAGGAAACTAGGAAAGGGGATTACAATGGAAATGTAAATAAAGAAATTATCTAATTAAAAAAGATTTTTAAAGATAATTTTTAATTGTGTAGAGTGATTTCCTTATCAAAACACATTAATGCTAGAGCAGCTGTATTTCCAGCCTAGAAAGATGTTTTTAGAAATGCTCTCCCACATATACTCCAGTGTCTTTGATCCCAGTTGTTGCTCCTGTGGGCAGTAAAATTTTCTTTTCTTGATTAAGCTAGCTAAATTCTTAAATGAACTGCCTGCACTACCACTGAGTTTAAAACTTACCTGTTCGAGTCATATCATCAACTTTCCACTGCAGTAAGGGGGAAAGGATTTGCATGTGGAGCATGGCTTCTGCCTTCAGACCAGAGTGGGACAAGATTCTTGTGTATTTCACGGAGAGAAATAGTGCAAGCAAACAACCATTAGCATCACAGTCTTAGTCACAGTTTGTATTCCTCGACAAACATCATGACTAAGACTCAAACTGGCCAGCTTCTTAGAGCACATGCCTATAAGGCCCATTTCACCTTTTAAACAATATTTTCGGACTATACTTATGGCATTTCCACCATCCATCTTCTGCCTCCAAATCCTTCCATAGGCGACTCTTGTTTATCATCTAAGAGCTGTTTTAGCTTGAACAATGGTTAATGTTTGAATGTGACCTATGTCTGCCTGCAGGACTTTCTAACTATGAAATGAGTTAAAGGCTGAAATGGACTATTGGAGGGTAATAGAATGCACACACAAGGTACTCTGTTCCTTGATTGAATAAGAAGATGTTTTCTGGGAGATTGGAAGAATTTCTTGATAACTCCAAATTTCCCAGACTAGGGCCCTGTCTGCCCCTATTGTGGAAGTACCTGGCTAGGTAGGTCTGTGCTGTCTGAGTCATTTGTTCTTTGTTCATCCAGTAGCAGTGTTGCTGCTGTCCTGAGGTAGGCTGAGTGACTCTAGGTTGTGATGAATTCTGCGGAGACCTAGTCATTAAGAGCAACATTAAGAGGTACCTTGTGGAATCCTGCTGGGATTCTCCTGTGATGCAGCAAGAGTGGTCTGTGAGGTAGACCACAAGCAATACTTTGCTTAGTGTGGCAGCCACTGTTTGGGACAGGAAATTCCATGACCAGGAAGAGCAGGTAGGCTGAGCTATCAGAATCTGATCTGCAGGGACTGGGATGGTCTGTGGGTCAGACAATGGTTCTATTCGTACATGTGGTGAACTGAGCAGAAACCCTTGGCCTGTCAGCCTTCCTGAGTTTGGATTCATGGAGAGAGAGAGATTCTGCAGTCATGTCAGTGGGAAACTGTGGTGCTTACAAAATTACTATGCATTTTACTCACTGAGACATTGTTTTGTGGATGTAGTAGAAAGACAATTTTACAGAATAAATTTCTGGTTTCTAGGGTTTCTGAACATGTCATTCCACAGACATGTTTGTGTGATGAACTTTACAAATAGTTTCAAAACTGAGAGAGGAGGTGATAGGGATCAGGCTTGGAAGAAAGATCAGTAGTAGCTGGAGGGTGAGAAATATAACAGATTAGGGTCCAGTTTGAGTCGTTATTGTGGGCATTGAGAAGTCTGTGGTGTTTTAATTTTCTACACATAAAGCCTTTGGTAACACTGATCAAGTTCACATTTTGCCTCTCAGAGTTGCCTTAGGTTCTTGGTGAAAGGTTTACTAAACTGAGGTGCTGTTTTTTTGCATTTCAAATGCTGTCCAATCCTAGATCTCCCCTCCTTGTCATAGAGACCTTTCCCATTTCTTCACCTGGCCCCAGGTATCTTCCCCCCTTTGCTCATCAAGTCTTCCCCAGATTAGGTGCATCAGATACCACATCAGGCTACAGGTTTAGGTACAGCCCCTGCTGCTGGGGGCGTACCAGCTCTTGGGTGTTTACACTCAGGTGAGTGGGACACAGCATTGGATGAGGGCCAAAATTGTACTTGATGCTATCCACTAATGGCTTCTAGAGACTTGGCACACTCTTGCTCATAGTGTGGCTGAAAATGGCTGTCTTATTTTCTCTTTATCTCACTGTGCATTATTTTTACTTTATGAAACTCTGTGTTTTATTAATTGCTGCATCTTCACGTTATAACTCTCTTTTACTATTGTGTGCTTTATTAAGCCCTGAAAACTTAACTCCTTCTTAACTTTTTCACTGTTCTGTGCTTCATGCCGTGCTGGGAAATCTTACCTCTTTCTTACAATCTTGTGGTTAAAATCTAAATTCTTTCTCATTATTTTGTGGTACATTAAGTCCTGGAGAAACAATTCTTTATTAACTCTTTATGTCTGTTATGTCTTACTATTGCTATCAACTTAACTCTTTTTTTTTTTTTTTTAAAGGTTTATTTATTTATTATATGTAAGTACACTGTAGCTGTCCTCAGATACTCCAGAAGAGGGCATCAGATTTTGTTACGGATGGTTGTGAGCCACCATGTGGTTGCTGGGATTTGAACTCGGGACCTTTGGAAGAGCAGTCGGCGCTCTTAACCACTGAGCCATCTCGCCAGCCCAACTCTTTTTTATTTATACATAAATAAACACTAACATCAGGGGATTAGAGCATGCTGGTTAGCCTGGGGAGTATTAAATACAACGATTTCTTCCTAGAATCTACTTTCTGGCCAGGGAGTTTGTTAACTTTCTTCAAGAGAATGAGGAGAGGAAAGGAAAGGAGTCACTCACACAGAAACATATACAGTGGGCAAAGTGGAAAATGGCTACTCACATATATTTGGATGAATGGATGGATGAATAGATGGATGGATGGATGGATGGATGGATGGATGGATGGATGGATGGATGGACGGGAGGGTGGGTGAGTCAGAACCTTCACACAGTCTTATTCTGAGGTTAGAGAAGGTCAGCAGACATGATCATGTTAGAACCATAACCACAGTGCTATTAGATGATGTGTCCTTGATATTTTCTGTATTTCTGTTCTCTCTCCTTTATGTATGGGAGAGTTGTGGCATGGATCTATCTTTTAAAACTCTTTTCTAAGCCGGGTAGTGGTGGCACATGCCTTTAATTTCACTTGATAGGCAGAGGCAGGGAGATTTTGGAGATCAAGGCTAGCCTGGTCTACAAATTGAGATCCAGGACAGCCAGGGCTATACAGAGAAACCCTGTCTTGAAAATACAAAACAAAACAAAACAAAAAAACAAATAACAACAACTATAACAACAAAACCTCTTTTCTAGATCTTACCTTATGGACTAGAAGATAGTTTTGCTCTGTAAATCTCCATCAGTCTCAGTGACTTGCAAGGTCCTGTCCTCCAGTAAATGATTCAAAGTGTAACCTGGTGGCAGAACCGAAAAGGACTTATTAATGACATCATATGTGCAATTCATACTGTTTCCTAGGCTGGGTCTTCTTTGGGCATCAGCCAGAGGTGAATAAGTGACCTCTCCCTGGGAAAGATGTTAATCCACACCCAGTGTACCTGCAGGCTTTAAATAATGTTTCTGAGATAAGCTTTCCTGTGTTGAGTCAGGTAGCATTCATTCCGCTCTGTTTTTTCCCAGTACAATAACATTGTTCTCCCATTGACTAAACCAACTAAATGCTTAAGTCTAAATCATTACCACCACTGTGTTTTTAAATTACTTGATGAGTCATGTATGTAATCAACTTTTTTATTACAGTAAGAGGAACAGGATTTGCATGAAGGGCATGGCTTCTGCATTCACACCAGAAGAGAAGGGAGATTATTGCGATCCCTACTGGGGAAACAATGTAGGCAATCAGCTGGTGGAGTTGTCATTATGAACAAGACCTGATTATGGCAGGGAGGTGATTTTTAATTTTGGATCATGTATTAATCACGTTCTGTGATGAAGACAGCCTATATTTTGGGTGTTTGATTTGTGAATGTCAGTTAAGCCAATGAGTATTCAATTTGCACGTAGGGCACTGTTCTACAGATACATGTGCAATCTTCCCTGACATCATTACGTCAGCACAGGAACTGAAACCCAGGCCAGTGGGTGTAGTTGCGTGTGTCAAGATACAGGTGTCAGCAGCTAAGAGTCCACATAGAGGCAAGTTCAAATAGTGTTGATTAATGCTATTCCTGATGTGAGGATATGGGCTGCTAGTTTTGAATGTCAGTATGTCTATGCAGTTTTTCAATTTTTTTTTTTTTTTTTTTTTGGTTTTTCGAGACAGGGTTTCTCTGTGTAGCCCTGGCTGTCCTGGCACTCACTTTGTAGACCAGGCTGGCCTCGAACTCAGAAATCCGCCTGCCTCTGCCTCCCAAGTGCTGGGATTAAAGGCGTGCGCCACCACGCCCGGCTAGGGAGGTGATTTTTAATTGTGGATCATGTATTAATCACGTTCTGTGATGAAGACAGCCTATATTTTGGGAGTTTGATTTGTGAATGTCAGTTAAGCCAATGAGTATTCAATTTGCACGTAGGGCACTGTTCTACAGATACATGTGCAATCTTCCCTGACATCATTACGTCAGCACAGGAACTGAAACCCAGGCCAGTGGGTGTAGTTGCGTGTGTCAAGATACAGGTGTCAGCAGCTAAGAGTCCACATAGAGGCAAGTTCAAATAGTGTTGATTAATGCTATTCCTGATGTGAGGATATGGGCTGCTAGTTTTGAATGTCAGTATGTCTATGCAGTTTTTCAATTTTTTTTTTTTTTTTTTTTGGTTTTTCGAGACAGGGTTTCTCTGTGTAGCCCTGGCTGTCCTGGCACTCACTTTGTAGACCAGGCTGGCCTCGAACTCAGAAATCCGCCTGCCTCTGCCTCCCAAGTGCTGGGATTAAAGGCATGCGCCACCACGCCCGGCTCAGTTTTTCAGTTTTATTTAAGTTTGAAAAAAATCAAATATTGAGAGGCAGGCGGATTTCTGAGTTCGAGGCCACCCTGCTCTACAGAGTGAGTTCCAGGTACAGCTGAGACTATAGAGAGATACCCTGTCTCAAAAAAAAAAAAAAAAAAAAAAAAAAAAAAAAAAAAAAGCCACGCTTGGTGGTGCATGCCTTTTTTTTTTTTTTTTTTTTTAAATTAGGTATTTTCCTCATTTACATTTCCAATGCTATCCCAAAAGTCCCCAATACCCTCCCACCCACTCCCACTTTTTGGCCCTGGCGTTCCTCTGTACTGGGGCATATAAAGTTTGCATGACCAATGGGCCTCTCTTTCCAGTGATGGCTGACTATGCCATCTTTTGATACATATGCAGCTAGAGACAAGAGCTTCAGGGTACTGGTTAGTTCATGTTGTTGTTCCACCTATAGGGTTGCATTTCCCTTTAGCTCCTTGGGAAGATAGCTCCTCCTCCTCCTCCTTCTTCTACAAGATTGATAGCTCCTCCTCCTCCTCCTTCTTCTTCTTTTTTTTTTTTTTCCCGAGACAGGGTTTCTCTGTGTAGCCTTGGCTGTCCTGGAACTCACTTTGTAGACCAGGCTGGCCTCGAACTCAGAAATCCGCCTGCCTCTGCCTCCCGAGTGCTAGGATTAAAGGTGTGCGCCACCACGCCCAGCCTTGCCATATCTTGTAAGAGAGATCACTTTATTTTTCTAGCATTAGAGATTCCTTCTTTTGAATTCTGACATATGCTGTAGACCAGCTGAGACATACAAGCCCTACTGTATTCTTCAACTTCCAATTGGTATATGATCTTTGTTTTACTAGTGGGACCACATTCTGTGAGTCATTCTTTTTTTAAGATTTATCTATTTATTATGTTTAAGTACACTGTTCTATTTTCAGACACTTTATCTCTCTTTCCGGCCTCAGATGCTCTGACCCCGCTTGCTCTGGCCCACAGATTTATTTATTTATTTTATGTAAATACACTATAGCTGCCTTCACACACCCCAGAGGAGGGCATCAGAACACATTAAAGATGGTTGTAAACCACCATGTGGTTGCTGGGATTTGAATTCAGGACCTTCAGAAGAACAGTCAGTGGTTCTTATCTGCTGAGCAATGTCTCCAGCCCTGCTGTGAGCCATTCTTACACATCCACTATCTACATGCATAGAGAGATCCATGCTCTGAGTTCTGTTCCCATGGAAAAACTTTAATAATACAGACATGTTTTTTCACCTTCCCACTTAGGAAGATGTGCTGGCTTACAATAGTGCTCCATAGTAATTGGAATCCATCCCCTGCTTTTCTCCCAAAGTTGTCTGGAATCTCATGTTGAAAGGGCAAAATAAACTTCATTTCTGGAAAATAATAATGAAAGGGAGAGATAAACTCCATTTATCTCCTTTAAGGAGCCCATTTTTCTCCATTTGGAAAACAGGACCTGATTTTTTTTTTTAATTTATTTTATTAGGTATTTTCCTCAATTACATTTCTAATGCTATCCAAAAAGTCCTCAATACACTCCCCCCCCCAGTCCCCTACCCACCCACTCCCACTTTTTGGCCCTGGCATCCCCCTGTACTGGGGCATATAAAGTTGACAAGTCCAATGGGCCTCTCTTTCCAGTGATGGCCGACTAGGCCATCTTTTGATACAAATGCAGCTAGAGTCAAGAGCTCTGGGGTACAGGTTAGTTCATAATAATGTTCCACCTATGGGGTTGCAGTTCCCTTTAGCTCCTTGGGTACTTTTTCTAGCTCCTCCTTTGGGGTCCTGTGATCCCTCCAATAGCTGACTGTGAGCATCCACTTCTGTGTTTGCTAGGCCCCGGCATAGTCTCACAAGAGACAGCTATATCTGGGTCCTTTCAGCAAAATCTTGCTAGTGTATGCAATGGTGTCTGCGTTTGGAAGCTGATTATGGGATGGATCCCTGGATATGGCAATCTTTAGATGGTCCATCCTTTCTTCACAGCTCCAAACTTTATCTCTGTAACTCTTTCCATGGGTGTTTTGTTCCCAATTCCAAGAAGGGGCACAGTGTCCACACTTTGGTCTTCGTTCTTCTTGAGTTTCATGCGTTTAATAAATTGTATCTTATATCTTGGGTATCCTAAGTTTTTGGGCTAATATCCACTTATCAGTGAGTACATATTGTGTGACTTCCTTTGTGAATATGTTGCCTCACTCAGGATGATGCCCTCCAGATCCATCCATTTGCCTAGGAATTTCAAAAATTCATTCCTTTTAATCGCTGAGTAGTACTCCATTGTGTAAATGTACCACATTTTCTGTATCCATTCCTCTGTTGAGAGGCATCTGGGTTCTTTCCAGCTTCTGGCTATTATAAATAAGGCTGCTATGAACATAGTGGAGCATGTGTCCTTCTTACCAGTTGGCACATCTTCTGGATATATGCCCAGGAGAGGTATTGCGGGATCCTCTGGTAGTACTATGTCCAATTTTCTGAGGAACCGCCAGACTGATTTCCAGAGTGGTTGTACAAGCTTGCAATCCCACCAACAATGGAGGAGTGTTCCTCTTTCTCCACATCCTCGCCAGCATCTGCTGTCACCTGAATTTTTGATCTTTGCCATTCTGACTGGTGTGAGGTGGAATCTCAGGGTTGTTTTGATTTGCATTTCCCTGATGATTAAGGATGTTGAACATTTTTTCAGGTGCTTCTCTGCCATTCGGTATTCCTCATGTGAGAATTCTTTGTTCAGCTCTGAGCCCCATTTTTTAATGGGGTTATTTGATTTTCTGGAGTCCACCTTCTTGAGTTCTTTATATATATTGGATATTAGTCCCCTATCTGATTTAGGATAGGTGAAGATCCTTTCCCAATCTGTTGGTGGTCTTTTTGTCTTATTGATGGTGTCTTTTGCCTTGCAGAAGCTTTGCAGCTTTATGTGGTCCCATTTATCGATTCTCGATCTTACAGCACAAACCTTTGCTGTTCTATTCATGAATTTTTCCCCTGTACCCATATCTTCGAGGCTTTTCCCTACTTTCTCCTGTATAAGTTTCAGTGTCTCTGGTTTTATGTGGAGTTCCTTAATCCACTTAGATTTGATCTTAGTACAAGGAGATAGGAATGGATCAATTCGCATTCTTCTACATAATAACCGCCAGTTGTGCCAGCACCATTTGTTGAAAATGTTGTCTTTTTTCCACTGGATGGTTTTTGCTCCCTTGTCAAAGATCAAGTGACCATAGGTATGTGGGTTGATCTCAGGGTCTTCAATTCTGTTCCATTGGTCTACTTGTCTGTCGTTATACCAGTACCATGCAGTTTTTATCACAATTGCTCTGTAGTAGAGCTTTAGGTCCGGCATGGTGATTCCACCAGAGGTTCTTTTATCCTTGAGAAGAGTTTTTGCTATCCTAGGTTTTTTGTTGTTCCAGATGAATTTGCAGATTGCCCTTTCTAATTCGTTGAAGAATTGAGTTGGAATTTTGATGGGGATTGCATTGAAACTGTAGATTGCTTTTGGTAAGATAGCCATTTTTACAATGTTGATCCTGCCAATCCATGAGCATGGGAGGTCTTTCCATCTTCTGAGATCTTCTTTAATTTCTTTCTTCAGGGACTTGAAGTTCTTGTCATACAGATCTTTCACTTCCTTAGTTAGAGTCACGCCAAGGTATTTTTATTGTTTGTGACTATTGAGAAGGGTGTTGTTTCCCTAATTTCCTTCTCTGCCTGTTTATCCTTTGTGTACAGAGAGGCCATTGACTTGCTTGAGTTAATTTTATATCCAGCTACTTCACCGAAGCTATTTATCAGGCTTAGGAGTTCTCTGGTGGAATTTTTAGGGTCACTTATGTATACTATCATATCATCTGCAAAAAGTGATATTTTGACTTCTTCTTTTCCGATTTGTATCCCCTTGATCTCCTTTTGTTGTCTAATTGCTCGGGCTATGACTTCAAGTACAATGTTGAATAGGTAGGGAGAGAGTGGGCAGACTTGTCTAGTCCCTGCTTTTAGTGGGATTGCTTCCAGCATCTCACCATTTACTTTGATGTTGGCTACTGGTTTGCTGTATATTGCTTTTATCATGGTTAGGTATGGGCCTTGAATTCCTGATCTTTCCAAGACTTTTATCATGTATGGGTGTTGGATTTTGTCAAATGCTTTTTCAGCATCTAACGAGATGATCATGTGGTTTTTGTCTTTGAGTTTGTTTATATAATGGATTACATTGATGGATTTTCGTATATTGAACCATCCTTGCATCCCTGGGATGAAACCTACTTGGTCATGATGGATGATTGTTTTGATGTGTTCTTGAATTCGGTTAGCGAGAACTTTATTGAGGATTTTTGCATCAATATTCATAAGGGAAATTGGTCTGAAGTTCTCTATCTTTGTTGGGTCTTTATGTGGTTTAGGTATCAGAGTAATTGTGGCTTCATAGAATGAGTTGGGTAGAGTACCTCCTGATTCTATTTTGTGGAATAGTTTGTGTAGAACTGGGACTAGATCTTCTTTGAAGGTTTGATAGAACTCTGCACTAAACCCATCTGGTCCTGGGCTTTTTTTGGTTGGGAGACTATTAATGACTGCTTCTATTTCTTTAGGGGATATGGGACTGTTTATATCATTAACCTGATCTTGATTTAACTTTGGTACATGATATCTGTCTAGAAACTTGTCCATTTCATCCAGGTTCTCCAGTTTAGTTGAGTATACCCTTTTGTAGAAGGATCTGATGGTGTTTTGGATTTCTTCAGGGTCTGTTGTTATGTCCCCCTTTTCTTTTGTTTTTTTTTTTTTTTTGTTTTGTTTTGTTTTTTTGTTTTTCGAGACAGGGTTTCTCTGTGTAGCCCTGGCTGTCCTGGAACTCACTTTGTAGACCAGGCTGGCCTCGAACTCGGAAATCCGCCTGCCTCTGCCTCTCGAGTGCTGGGATTAAAGGCGTGCGCCACCACGCCCGGCTTATGTCCCCCTTTTCATTTCTGATTTTGTTAATTAGAATACTTTCCCTATGCCCTCTAGTGAGTCTGGCTAAGGGTTTATCTATCTTGTTGATTTTCTCAAAGAACCAGCTCCTCAATTGGTTGATTCTTTGAATTGTTCTTCTTGTTTCCTCTTGGTTGATTTCACCCCTGAGTTTGATTATTTCTTGCCTTCTACTCCTCTTGGGTGAATTTGCTTCCTTTCGTTCTAGAGCTTTTAGGTGTGTTGTCAAGCTGCTAATGTGTGCTCTCTCTAGTTTCTTTTTGGAGGCACTCAGAGCTATGAGTTTTCCTCTTAGAAATGCTTTCAATGTGACCCATAAGTTTGGGTATGTTGTGGCTTCATTTTCATTAAACTCCAGAAAGTCCTTAATTTCTTTCTTTATTCGTTCCTTGACCAAGGTATCATTGAGAAGAGTGTTCTTTAGTTTCCACGTGTGTGTTGGCTTTCTATTATTTATTTTGTTATTGAAGATCAGTCTTAGTCCATGGTGATCTGATAGGATGCATGGGACAATTTCAATATTTTTGTATATGTTGAGGCTTGTTTTGTGACCAATTATGTGGTCTATTTTGGAGAAGGTACCGTGAGGTGCTGAGAAGAAGGTGTATCCTTTTGTTTTAGGATAAAATGTTCTGTAGATATCTGTCAGATCCATTTGTTTCATAACCTCTGTTAGTTTCACTGTGTCCCTGTTTAGTTTCTGCTTCCATGATCTGTCCATTGGTGAAAGTGGTGTGTTGAAGTCTCCCACTATTATTGTGTGAGGTGCAATGTGTGATTTGAGCTTTAGTAAAGTATCTTTAATGAATGTGGCTGCCCTTGTATTTGGAGCATAGATATTCAGAATTGATAGTTCCTCTTGGAGGATTTTACCTTTGATGAGAATGAAGTGCCCTTCCTTGTCTTTTTTGATGACTTTGGGTTGGAAGTCAATCTTATCAGATATTATAATGGCTACTCCAGCTTGTTTCTTCCTACCATTTGCTTGGAAAATTGTTTTCCAGCCTTTCATTCTGAGGTAGTGTCTGTCTTTTTCTCTGAGATGAGTTTCCTGTAAGCAGCAAAATGTTGGGTCCTGTTTCTGTAGCCAGTCTGTTAGTCTATGTCTTTTTATTGGGGAGTTGAGTCCATTGATATTAAGAGATATTAGGGAGAAGTAATTGTTGCGTCCTTTTATTTTTGTTGTTAGATTTGGTGTTCTGTTTTTGTGTCTGTCTTCTTTTAGGTTTGTTGAGGGATTACCTTCTTGCTTTTTCTAGGACGTGGTTTCCATCCTTGTATTGGTTTTTTTCTGTTATTATCCTTTGAAGGGCTGGATTCGTGGAAAGATAATGTGTGAATTTGGTTTTGTCATGGAATACTTTGGTTTCTCCATCTATGGTAATTGAGAGTTTGGCTGGGTATAGTAGCCTGGGCTGGAAATTGTGTTCTCTTAGTTTCTGTATAACATCTGTCCAGACCCTTCTGGCTTTCATAGTCTCTGGTGATAAATCGGTGTAATTCTGATAGAATTGCCTTTATATGTTACTTGACCTTTTTCCCTTACTGCTTTTAGTATTCTATCTTTATTTAGTGCATTTGTTGTTCTGATTATTATGTGTCGGAAGGAATTTCTTTTCTGGTCCAGTCTATTTGGAGTTCTGTAAGCTTCTTGTATGTTCATGGGCATCTCTTTCTTTAGGTTTGGGAAGTTTTCTTCTATAATTTTGTTGAAGATAATTACTGGTTCTTTGAGTTGAAAATCTTCATTCTCATCTACTCCTATTATCCGTAGGTTTGGTCTTCTCATTTTGTCCTGGATTTCCTGGATGTTTTGAGTTAGGATCTTTTTGGATTTTGTATTTTCTTTGATTGTCCTGCCGATGTTCTCTATGGAGTCTTCTGCACCTGAGATTCTCTCTTCCATCTCTTGTATTCTGTTGCTGATGCTCATATCTATGGTTCCAGATTTCTTTCCTAGGGTTTCTATCTCCAGCGTTGCCTCAATTTGGGTTTTCTTCATTGTCTCTACTTCCCTTTTTAGGTCTTGGATGGTTTTATTCAATTCCATCACCTGTTTGGTCTGGTTTTCCTGCAATTCTTTAAGGGATCTTTGTGTTTCCTCTTTAAGGTCTTCTACCTGTTTAGCAGTGTTCTCCTGTATTTCTTTAAGTGTGTTATTAAAGTCCTTCTTGATGTCCTCTACCATCATCATGAGATATGCTTTTAGATCCGGGTCAAGCTTCTCCAGTGTGTTGGGGTGCCCTGGACTGGGGGAAGTGAGAGTGCTGGGTTCTGATGATGGTGAGTGGTTTTGGTTTCTGTTAGTAAGATTAGTACGTTTACCTTTCGCCATCTGGTAATCTCTGGGGTTAGTTGTTATCGTTGTCTCTGTTTAAAGATTGGAGCAGACACTGTGCTCTACTCACCAGAAGTCTTAAGATCCTGTGGTGGGTGGCGTGGGTAGCTGGCGGGTGTCAGCTGACCCTGCGCCCTAGCTGCCCCGATGCTGGTCAGACCGGAAGAGGCTTGTGGCCCTACTCAGGCCGGATTTCTGATTCCCTAACTAATGCAGTCTCAGGTCCCGCGCGCAGTTGGATTGGAGCAGAAACTGTGTTCCATTCACCAGAAATCTTAAGATCCTGTGGCGGGTGTTGTGGGTAGCTGGCAAGTGTCAGCCGACCCTGCGCCCTAGCTACCCAGGTGCTGGTCAGACCAGAAGAGGCTTGTGGCCCTACTCAGGCCGGTTTTCTGCCTCCACAACCAAAGCAGTCTCAGGTCCCGCGCGATTGGAGTGGAGCAGAAGCTGTGTTCCACTCACCAGAAGTCTTAAGATCCTGTGGCGGGTGGTGTGGGTTGCTGGCGGGTGTCAGTCGACCCAGCGCCCCAGCCACCCCTGAGCTGGTCAGACAGGAAGAGGCCTGTAGCCCCACTCAGGCCGGCTTTCTGCATCCCTAACTAAAGCAGTCTCAGGTCCCGAGCGATTGGATTGGAGCAGAAGTTGTGTTCCACCCACCAGAAGACCCAAGATCCTGTGGCGGGTGTCGTGGGTAGCTGGCGAGTGTCAGCCGACCCTGCGCCCTAGCTACCCCAGTGCTGGTCCGACCGGAAGAGGCTTGTGGCCCTACACAGGCCGGTTTTCTGCTTCCCTAACCAATGCAGTCTCAGGTCCCGCACTCAACTGGACTGGAGCAGAAGCTGTGTTCCACTCACCAGAAGTCTTAAGATCCTGTGGCGGATGTTGTGGGTTGCTGGCGGGTGTCAGCTGACCCCGCGCCCCAGCCACCCTTGTGCTGGTCAGACAGGAAGAGGCCTGTGGCCCCACTCAGGCCGGCTTTCTACTTCCCTAACTAAAGCAATCTCAGGTCCCGCGCGATTGGATTGGAGCAGAAGCTGTGTTCCACCCACCAGAAGTCCCAAGATCCTGTAGTGGGTGTCGTGGGCAGCTGGCGGGTGTCAGCCGACCCTGTGCCCTAGCTACCCCGGTGCTGGTTCGACCTGAAGAGGCTTGTGGCCCTACTCAGGCCGGATTTCTGCTTCCCTAACTAATGCACTCTCAGGTCCCGCGCGCAATTGGATTGGAGCAGAAGCTGTGTTCCACTCACCAGAAGTCTTAAGATCCTGTCATTGTATTTCTTATTTGGAAAACTTTACTTAGTTTTATGAGGAATGGGCACACTATAAAAAATATTCCTCATATTATTTTAATCAAATCAGGAACTCCATAAAATCATTAATTCTTCTAAAAGCATTAATTAATTAATTAATTAAGACATCGGCGATGACTTAGCGTTGGAACATTCTGTAGTTATTCTTGGAATCGGTGTATCAGTGGCCCACTTTTGACCCTTTTCTTCTCGGGGGATGGTGGGGAGGCTCAATTCAGAGATCAATTGTTGTCTTAATAACTCCCAACAGTTGATCCATGTAATATATGGTCATACCTTCTCAGGTATCTTTGAAGGTGAAAAAAACCCAAAACCATAAGGAAGAGGTAATAGCATGAATGATAAACTGCAAAGTGATAAAAATCTTAAGATCTGATTCCCCTTCTATTTAGACAAATAATACCATTAATTCATACAGGTGAAAGTATTCGTCAGTGTGATAAAGCTTTCACATGTTCCAATTTTCTTGTCAGTCATGAAAGAAGTCAGAGTGCAGAGAAAGCGTCTGAATATACTCAATGTGATAAAGTCTTTTTTTTTTATGCTCACAGTCATGCTCAAAGAATTCATACAGAAAAGAACACCCATGGAATTATTCAATTTGTTGAAGCCTTTGCTCAACATAGTCTCCAAATTCATAAAAGTGCACAAAGTGGAAAGAAACTCTATGAATGGAAGCAATCTGGTAAAGCCTTTGCAGATCACAGTCATCTTAAAATGCCTGAAAGAATTCACACCGGAGAGAAACCTTATGAATGTCATCAGTGTGAAAAAGCCTTTTCAAGTCACAGTAATCTCCTACAACCTGAAGGAACACATACTGAAGAGCAATGATATGAATGTCATCTGTGTGGTAAAGCCTTTTCACAGCATAGTCGTCTTAAAAGGCATGGAAGAAATCATACTGGAGAGAAACCCTACTGATGTGATCAATGTGGTAAAGCCTTTTCACAACACTAATCTCTCCAAAAGCATAAAAGAACACATACAGGAGAGAACCCCTACAAATGTAATGAATATGATAAAGCCTTTTCACGAAACCGTGATCTCCAAATGGATAAAAGAATACATTAACTGGAGAGAATCCCTACAAATGTAATCAATTTGACAAAGCCTTTTCTCCACATATTATGTTCCAAGTGCATAAAATAATACATGCTGAAGAGAAACCATACAAATGTAAAGAATGTGAAAAAGCCTTTCCCCAAAGCAGTGATCTCCAAAAGCATAAAAGGACACAGACAGGAGAAAAACCCTACAAATGTAATCAGTGTGAGAAAGTCTTTTCCCAACATCATAATCTCAAAATACATAAAAGAACACATACCTGAGAGAAACCCTTCAAATGTAATGAATGTGATAAAGCCTTTTCACAACCTTGTAACCTCCAGTCCCGTAGAAGAATTCATACTGGAGAGAAACCCTAGCAATGTAATAAATGTGAGAAAGGCTTTTTACAACATAGTCAGCTCCATTCACATAAAAGAATTCATACTGGAGAGAAACCCTACAGATGTAATAAAAAGGAGAAAGCCATTTTTCGACAGTATAATCTCCAAAGACATAAAAGAATACATACTGGATAGAAACCCGATGAATGTGATCTATGTGTGAAAGCCTGAATATGTCACAGGCATCTTCAAAAGCATAAAAGAATTAGTACTGTAGAGAAAGCTTAAGAATGTATATAATATGGTAAAATCTACAAGTATCCATAGTCTTAATCATCCTGAACATATTTGTATTGGCAAGAAACCCTCTGAATATTAACTGTGTGATAAAACCTATCCCAACACACTTATCTTCTAATGCATCAAGGAGCACATACTGGGGAGACAGAGGTGTGTGTGTGGGGGGGGAACTTATGAATGTACACAATGTGGTAAAAATCCATGCTGCAGGAAAGCCCTACAAATGTAGTCATTAAGGTAAAGCTTTGCACTTCACAGTATCTTTATGTGAGAGGAAAGCCATTAGCTTATACTAAATCTGTTACTTTAGCACATCACAGTAATTTTTCAACCTCTAAGAACTCATAAGTAAGGCAGGCTACGACTCTGATGGACTTGGAACAATTTTTAGCCAATCCACTTTCATTAAGTTACACAAAATTATTTATTCCTGAGAAAAACTCTAGCAAGTGTCAACTATCTGCTCAAATATGAAATGTCTCTATTTTTTTAACATGTAAATTCATAGGTTCAAAAGCCCTTTCAATTTCATTGATAAGGTAACTGGTTTAAATTTCACAGTTCACTTTAAGTCCATTAAATAACTCATTCATGTGTAAAACTATGGGTGCATATTAGTGTGTTTTCTGTTGATGGGAGAAAATATTTTAATTATTGTAGAAAAATCCCAAACCAGGGTTTCCAATCCCAACTTTGGCCATTTATTTTTCAGGTAAAAGACACACAGCCTTTATATTTATAATAAGCCTTAGTCAGCACATGAGCTTGGCAGATATTTATGCTCTATGCTATTATGTCTATTTCCCAGCCAATGATTTCATCCTAGAATTTGCCTTGGTTCATCTAGGCTATGCTTTGTCTGTGGCTTTGTGTGATTATGTGAATGCTGATTTCCAGAAAATTAAGCTGTTGTATAGCAGAAAATATAGGAAGATCTAAAACCCTGACCTGGTTCCTGGGAATAAACTTTTCTTAATTGCTTGGCCATGTGTCTACCCATGTAAATATTTTACAGTGTTTTATATCATCTTGATGTCAGAAAATGGAAAACACTTATACAAGAGAAAAACCCTATGTATGTTGATGATCTCATTATAGACTTTAGACACCACAGTTGTTTTTGACATCAGGGAAAAAAAATCCTGTTTAATTTCTTCTTCATCCTGGCCTTGAAGGAAGTATATTATTTCCCATTGTCACCCATGTGTTGTAGTAGAGATCACCAGTCGTGGTGGTGGATTTTTATATTCAAACTTTTGGAATCGATATTGACGTTTGTTCTATGAATTTCAAATCCATTTACAGGTGTTTATTAGGGGATCCTTGAGTTCATTCTGAGACTTAAGTTCACCTTTATTTCAACTTTACTTGTTGAAAGGTATTTTTCTGCTGCAATGAATTTAGTTGGATACCCCTCTTCTAAGTGGCCCATTCTTTAAATATAAGGATATGTGTGATTATACATTTCCAGTAAGGTTGCTGCTAAAAGCATGGTGATATCTGTTTGTTGTTTCATTTTATTCACGAACTTCTTTGAGATATTGTTGTATGTTATCCAGCCTGGCTTTGGTGTCAGTCTTTAGTCAGTATTTAGTTTTACCTCTTGATACTCATGTGTCAGCCTTCTGAGTACAAGTCCAGGAATCGGAGATGTATGCTCAGTGTGTCCTTTTTCTTTATCATGTTTAAATAATATTAATGTTAAAGTGCTTAATGGATGGAAATAGAAAGAACAATAAAATTCCTATCATATTCCTCTATCTCATAGAAATGTAATGTAGAATAATCAGCAATCAACTGTATATCTCACAACATAGCTTTCTATGCAATGTGTGTGTATATATTATTTGTCAGCCCATGCTTCTTCATGTCCTGTGAGTTATGCAGTTGGCACTTCATCTTGAGCTACTGCTGTCTTTTAATGAAATTATCTGTAGATGTAGGATGATGTAAATGCAGTGAGATTTTAAATCTTTTTACTTTGAGTCTGTGTAGGATGTGGTGATGTGTTTTTAGGTCAGGACAGATATGTGGAGACTGGAAGACAACTTTTTGGCTTCCACTTTTGGCCATCATTCTATGGAGATCTAGGTCAGGTTATCAGCCTTGCTCACCGTAGACATTTCACGTTGATCCTTCTCACTAATGCTCAAAGAAATAGAGAGATTCCATCAGTAGAATACTGTTTTCTGTTCAGACTATAAACAGGAAAGGACTGTTTTCTTTTCAGACTATTAACAAAACAGCCTCCAGAATGACATCATATGCGGAATACAAATTTTGTTCTTGCTTGTCTTGTCTTTGAGAATTAACTCAAGCTGAATTTTGGCTGTTACTAAAAAGTTTTTTTTTTTTTGAAAAAAAAATCTTTTATATGTGTGGAATAATTTCTTCCAAGAGATACATATTGATTCTAGAGCAGCTGCTCCCAGTCTAGAATCAGACTGAGAAAAGCTCCTCTGGTTGACTCTGGTGGCCTTGATCCCACTGTTGCTCCTGAGGGCAATAACATGTTGTCTTCTTGACTAACCTAGCTAAACCCTTCAATTAGCTGGGTGTCCCACCACTCAGTTTTTCAGTTACCCATTTGAATCATGTTGTCAACTTTGCATCACAGCAAGAGGAAAAGGATTTGGATGTGGACAATGGCTTTTAACTTCACACCAGAATCAGAGTAGTCTCTTGTTGTACAATTCACAGGGAGAAATATTCTAAGCAATCAGCTGCTAGAGTGACAATTATGCAAAAGTACCGCATTGTGACATGCTGAAGGATTTTGTAATTTCTCTGCATGTATTAATAATTCACGCCAGGTTCCCAGCAGATTTGTATGCATACAATTTGAGGAGGCGTGCTTGACCCAGTGAATATTGAATTTACCCGTACCAGGTGCGCCCTGTAGATATGTTTTATCACCTTTCATAGGTAATTCATCTCAGAGGGGTGAGGAAACAGGCCATTGGTTTTAACTGTGTGTATTTGTGATGTTTCCTATATGCTTGGCCCAGGGTGTGTCACTGTTGGAGCTGTGGCCTTATAGGTGTGTGCTTTAAGATCCTTGTCCTAGCTGCTTGGGAGCCAGTATTCTGCTATCAGTCTTCAGATGAAGATGGAGAATCCTCAGCTCCCCCTGCACCATGCTTGCCTGGACAGAGCTATGCTCCTACCTGAATGATAAGTGACTGAACCTTTGAAACTGTAAGCCAGCCCCAATTACTTCTTTGCTGTATAAGAGTTGCTTTGTTCATGCTGTCTGTTCAGTAAAACCCTAACTAAGTAGTAAAACCCTAAGACATTGTATGTTTACATATCTCAGAAGTTAACATTGTATTCAGGGGCAAGATTATATAGCACTTTCTTAATGCCTTTCTCTCTGCAGGGGAATGGCCATCTTTTATTATTTTTTTAAGATTCATTTATTTATTATATGTAAGTACAATGTAGTTGTCTTCAGACACTCCAGAAGAGGGCGTCAGATCTTGGTATGGATGGTTGTGAGCCACATGTGGTTGCTGGGATTGGAATTCAGGACTTTCAGAAGTTCTCGTAACTGCTGAGCCATCACTCCAGCCCTGCTTTCTCCTTTTCAAATTAGGATAGCTACGTAGATTTCTTTTTTTTTTTTTTTTAGCTTATTTGTCCTTTTTTCAGAATCAACAATTGATTACACTTTTTAACAAAATTATTATTTTAAACTAAAACCCCAGTATCAGGCCCTCTTCTCCCACCACCCTCTTACAGGTCCTCTCCACATTCTGTTTTGAGATGGAGGAACCAGTCCTGTGTATAATCCTCAAATCTACTTTTATCTCCACCCCTCTAGCCTGAACACATCATTCTCTACAGGACTAGGCACATCTCTTCACTGAGATCAGATATGACAGCCCACTTAGGGTAATGGAATCCACAGGCAGGCATCAAATCAGAGACAACCACCACTATAGTTTTTGGGGAATCCACATTAAAACCAATATGTACCTATGTTACATATATGAGAGAGGGCCTAAGTCCAGTTCATCCTCACAATTTGGATGGTTCTTCAGTCTCTGGGATCCATCAAGATTCCAGGGTAGTAGATTCTATTGGTCTTCCTGTGGATTCCCTATCTTCTTTGGGTCCCTCAATCTTTTCCTGAACTCAACTCTTCCAAACACTTCACCAAGCTCTGTTTAATGATTGTCTGTCTCTGCAGGTATTTCTGTTAGCTGTTCATTAGAGTCTCTCAGAAGTGAGGTTTGCTAGTATCCTGTCTGCTAGCATAACATGATATCATTAATAGTGTGAGGGATTGGTTCTTGTCCATGGGATGGGACGCAATTTGGGCCAGTTATTGATTGACCACTTCTTCCTTCTTTGCTATCTTCTCCCTGTTTGTCTTATAGACAGGGCAAGTTTTAGAAGGAAGTTTGTTTTTAGATAGATAGATAGAGTAGAGAATATAGTTTATTAAGCACAGGGGAGGGGAGTTAAGAAGGTAGTAGAGATAGAGAAGGTCAGAGAGAGAATAGAGGAGTAGAGGCTGGCCATGAGCACTGGAGAGAGAGGGGAAGAGGAATGGGGTGAAAGGGGGAGCAGGAGGGAGAGGACAGAGCTAGAGCAAGAAGTCAAGAGTAGATGGAAGATTTTGTGGGTGAGATGATGTCCTTATTTCTCCACTGGGAGACCTGCTTGGCTACAGGAAGTGGGCAATTCATGATCCACATCTTCCAGTCCTAGGAGTTTTAGCTAGAGGCTTGCAATAGTCATCTTGTGGGCTCCCTCTGTCTGTGATTCCTGGCAGAAGCTAAACATGTCTTTTGGATCCTATACCACCCATTTCCATTATCTTCTCTGCTTTCCCTGCACCTGAACCTCATTCCCCTCACCCACAGCTTCCTTTCAAATTTCTTTTCCCACCCAGTTTGAAATCTTATGAGGAACATGCAATCAGCCTTCCTTGGGCCCTCTTAATTATTTGGGTATTTTAGATCTATGAAGTTTAGTATGATTGTCCTATACTTTTTTTTTTTTTTTTGGTTTTTCGAGACAGGGTTTCTCTGTATAGCCCTGGCTGTCCTGGAACTCACTTTGTAGACCAGGCTGGCCTCGAACTCAGAAATCCGCCTGCCTCTGCCTCCCGAGTGCTGGGATTAAAGGCGTGCGCCACCACGCCCGGCCGATTGTCCTATACTTTATCTGTAATATCCACTTATAAGTCAGTGCATAACATTCATGTATTTTTGGGTCTGGGTTACCACACTCAGGATGACATTTTCTTATTCCATCCATTTGCCTGCATCATGCCCTTGTTTTCAATGCCTGACTGTTCTCGTGTAAAGGAATGGCATGTCCTTTATCCATTCTTCAGGTCAGCGACATGAAAGGTGTATTTTGCAGTTTATATCTGTCATGAATAAACCTGCTATTAACATAGTTGAGAAAGTGTCCTGGTGGAGTGGGGGAGCATGTTTTGGGTATATGCCCAGGAGTGATATAGCTGGCTCTTGAAGTAAAACAGTTCCCAGTTTTCTTGGAAGCTGACAAAATGATTTCCAAAGTGGTTCTATAAGTTTGCGCACCCACCACCAATACAAGAGTGTTTCTCTGGCTCCACATTCTTTCCAACATGTGCATTTTTTGAGTCTTTGATGTTTGCAATTCCAGTGGGTGTAAGATGGATCCTCAAAGTTTTGATTTGAATTTCCCTGATGACGAGAGACTTTGAGCATTTCTTAAATATTCCTTGGCCACTCACAATTCCTCTGTTGAGACTTCTCTGATAAGTACTGTACCCCATACTTTAATTGGGATATTTGGGTTGTTGGTGTCTAACCTTTTGAGTTCTTTAGAAATTTGAATATTATACCTCTGTCAGATGAAGGATTATTGAAGATTATGTTCCAGTGTGTAGGCTCCTGTTTGGTCCTACTGGCAGTGACCTTTGCCTCACAGAAGATCTGCTGTCTTGTTTTTATTTATTTATTTGTTTGTTTGTTTTATGTTTTTTGTAAAGATTTGTTTATGTATATGAGTACACCAGAGTTATCTTCAGACACCCCAGAAGAGAGCATAAGATCCCATTATAGATGGTTGTGAGTCACCATGTGGTTGCTGGGAATTGTACTGGGGACCTCTGGCAAAGCAGTCAGTGCTCTTAACCACTGAGCCATCTCTCCAGCCCAAAGATGTATGTATAATTTGGCAATTCATGCTCCTTCATATCCCCATTAGTTATCCATTTGGCACTTCATCTTGAATTACTCAGTTGTGATAGAATTATCTAGAGATGCTAGAT
The DNA here is from genome assembly GCF_978045245.1 of Mus caroli. Classification (NCBI taxonomy): domain Eukaryota; kingdom Metazoa; phylum Chordata; class Mammalia; order Rodentia; family Muridae; genus Mus; species Mus caroli. The sequence goes on along the minus strand of NW_028227270.1, from coordinate 58,287,438 downwards.
ATTGCAAGAGCAATGAGATGTATTATCTTGTTTTGTGTTGTATGTGTGTGAATATGATAATGGGCCTTTAGGGCCCCATGGATTTATGGAGACTGGAAGATGATTTTGTGTGATCACATTTGGCCATCTATATACATTGATCAATATCAGTTTGCCAACCTTGCACACCAGAAGTGTTTCACACTGAGCCTTCTCATAGATGCTCAAATAAGATTAGGTGGATCAAACATTTTAACAGAAAACATTACCTTCATTTTAGATTGTAAACATTTTGTCCTATAAGGATGGAGGAAAACAGTACAAGGTGATAACACATTTTATCTGCAAAAGAAAATAATGTACTGCTAAGTCCTTTTAAAAATGTGTTATTTTATTCTTAGGTGAAAACCCTTCTTTAGAACACTTTTCTGAGCACCACAAATGAATGCCAGACAACTGTCTCAGTGGGTAGAGCTAGTTGCTTCTAAACGCGATGACCTGAGTTCAGTCAGTGAGAGACCCATATTATCCACAATATTTTCTTATTTGTATACTTAGGTTCTGGCTTATGCATGTCACACACCAGCAGTATATAAATGGTACAAAATAAGATACAACGGTGTGAGTCACAGCCAAAACCTCCTTGGGTTTTATTTCTAGAAGTCCCATAATGGAAGTAGATAATAGACACCTGTTAGGTGTTTTCTCACTGCTGCCTACACCCATGGCACAGCTGTATATCCACAAACACAGTTGAAACAATTTTCCATGGAGGAAATAAACAGAGCCAAGAAAATAACCCCATTTTTGAAAACATGAAATGATTTGCCAGTTTAAATTATTACTATTACATTTCAGTAGTACTGAACATAAAAACCATGAGGTTTACTCTTCAGTTCTTATCTTGTCATTAGTTCTTTGGTTCAAATGTAAGTCACTTAAAAAACGTCTCAGCTCATCTTAGAGGTGCATACCTGTAAACCTATGACATTAGGGATGGTGGTAGGCATGTCTCTGAGTTTTAGGCCAGGGTGGTGTACATAGTGAGTTCTTGGAGAGACATATTTTATAGTGTAATTCTATCTCAAAGAAAAAAAAATCCAAAAAGAAAGAGCATACCTCATTTTATTGAAAATTGTCTAATACAATCTGTCTGGTTTCTGGACTCATTTGGCAGCAGTAGGAGTCTCTGATGTAATTTATGCTTTTTGTAATGAGAGAAGAGTACCATGCATGTATGAAGATTGACTAGCTGAATTGGATCCTATTCTGGTTCCTTAAGGTCTGTAAAACGTTCATTTCTGAATTCAGAGTGATGGTGACTCTAGGTGTCATCAAGGCCATTGTCAGGGGACCCTGGACCTCAAAACCAGGTCACTCTAGAACTGTGGATGTCAGGCATTTCAAAAGAACCATGGAGTATGGATTGGGGGTGGGGAGGTGAGGCTTTGGTTTTAAAAGAAAGAGGAAGAAAAGGCCCTCTGGCGTGCAATGCTTGGGGTGTAGCTGAACACCAGCTGCCTTCTATTGTACTCTTTTATCCACTCAGCTGTGGTGGGTCAGTCCTTTCCTGTTCTTCCCCTCTTTTTATCAAGGCAACTACACAGATCAGTGGATGATAGCACCTTGCGTACCCCATGGGGCGTCTCCAATTAGGCCATAAAGCCTCTCAGTCCCTACCCCATTCTCCCTGTATAAGGCCTGGATGGTAGGAATTGGATACTCAGCTCTCCCTTTGGTTGTGGTGTAGTGTTACAGTGGATGCCAGGAATTTTGAATTTTCCTTGGATGACTTTTCCCTCTAGTTAAGGACTTCTGTGTATAATAAATATTTATTTGTTAACTAAATGCTTTTCAGGAGAGCAAGGAGCTAAAATTCTGTTCAGAACTTAGAAAAGGGAGAAATTTCTGTTTCAAATTAGTCACATGAACAAATATGTTAATCTGTTTTCTTCTTCTCCTTCTCCTTCTCCTTCTCCTTCTCCTTCTCCTTCTCCTTCTCCTTCTCCTTCTCCTTCTCCTTCTCCTTCTCCTCCTTCTTCTTCTTCTTCGTTTTAAGATTTATTATATTTATTATTTGTAAGTACACTGTAGCCTTCTTCAGTCACCAGAAGAGGGCATCAGGTCTTGTTACAGATAGTTGTGAGCCACCATGTTGTTGATGGGAATTGTACTTGGGACCTGCAGAAGAGCAGTCAGTGCTCTTAACCTCTGAGCCATCTCTCCAGCCCAGTTAATCTGTTTTCAATTTTCATTAGTAATTTTTTTTTTACTTTATTCATTTCTGTTGTTTTATTTTAAAGACTATTCTTACGATTGATGGCCCAGAAATATAATCTGTTCTAGAACATCAGAGAATTCTGCCTACCTTGCCTCCAGATTACCAGCATTATAGGTGGGCATGTGACAGCTAGATAAATGAGTTCTTTTAATTGGCATAGTGAACATGAGTGGCTGAGTCTATATTGTTTGTGTCACCAAATGACTAGGGCAGATTCTGTCCTTATTCTATAGATGGTGAAACTGAGACTCAGAGTGTTAAGTCAGTACTGAATAGATATGTGGAACTGCTCTTCTTATTCCTGCTGTTTCCAGGGACTCAGTCAATGAAGTGGAAGTCACCTCAGCCAGACATGGAGGCACAGGCCTGCAATCATGGTGCTTGGAAAGTGGAGACAGAAAGGGACAGGCCCAAAGAGTTGATAAATTCCCTGCTTTGACAGTACCTAATATTAGCAATGAACATTGAGGTAATCAATTTTAGATGATTGATAACTATCCTGCTGGCCTATTTTTGGGGTCCAACACCAGGCGTTCTAGAATCTGCAAAAAAGCCAGGCGGTGGTAGCCCACACCTTTGATCCCAGCACTTGGGAGGCAGAGGCAGGTGGATTTCTGAGTTCGAGGCCACCCTTGTGTACAGAATGAGTTCCAGAACAGCCAGGGCTACACAAAGAAACCCTGTCTTGGAAAACAAAAACAAAACTGAAAACAACAAAAACAAAAGAATCTGCATAAAAAATGAATTTACCAAAAAAATCAAATTACTATAGTTACACTAGTCCTAGCAAAAGGGTATCTAGGTACTGATTGTGCTTCCGTTTTTTGTTTGTTTGTTTGTTTGTTTGTTTGCTTTGTTTTTGTTTTTTTTTTTTTTTGTTTTGTTTTTTGGTTTTTGGAGACGGGTTTTTTTTGTGTAGCCCTGGCTGTCCTGGAACTCACTTTGTAGACCAGGCTGGCCTCAAACTCAGAAATCTGCCTGCCTCTGCCTCCCCAGTGCTGGGATTAAAGGCCATTTTTTTTCTCTTTCAAATTTTAAGATAATCTTCCTGATAGAATAGGCTTAAGTTATACTTGGTGGGCTCTAATCAAATCCCTCCTCTCCGGAACTCATAATCATCAAGCCCATTTAAAGTCCCCCCTCCCATAGGTATAAAAGCTATTTACTAAGAGCAAAGACCCGAGACTCATTTCTTCTTGGATACACCCATAGTACGGCCCCTGCAGCCAGTGGTCTTGGTGTGCTGGCCACGGACACGAAGGCCCCAAAAGTGGTGCAGCTCTCTATGGGCTCGAATTTTCTTCAGCAGCTCCAGGTCCTCAGGCAACTTGTTGTCTAGACCTTTGGTCAGAACCTGGCTGCACTTCCCATCCTTCACATCCTTCTGTCTGTTCAGGAACCAGTCTGGAATGTTGTACTGCCGTGGGTTCTGCATGATGGTGATCACTCGCTCCACCTCATCCTCCGTGAGTTCTCCAGCCCTTTTGGTGAGGTTGATGTCTGCTTTCCTCAACACCACGTGAGCATATCTCCGCCCCATGCCCTTAATGGCAGTGATGGCAAAGGCTATTTTCCGCAGCCCATCGGTGTTGGTGTTGAGTATTTCCAAAATGTGCTGGGACTTCTCAGCAGGCAACAATCCACATAGAGGCAAGGTCAAATAGTATTGGAAAAATGCTATTCTTTCTAAAAGGAAATGAACTGCTCCTTTTCAAAGTCAGAATGGGTATGTGTTTTTTCAATAATATTTATGTTTGTAAAAAGTCAATTATTGGTTCCCTATAAATACTGCACTGCTCTTGTTTCCATTTGGTTATGTTTCCCAGGCATAAGAATTTCTTTCCATTTCTTTTACAAGTGCTGCTTAAGACAAGGTCTCCTGAAGCCCAAGCTGACTCATGCCATGTAATTGAGACTTGCCTTGAACATCTAATCCTGTCTCTAAAGCCACGTGATGGGAAGACAGTCCTGCATGCTTTCTAGGCTAGACTTTGAAGGTGAAAGTTTTCCTGGTATGGCTTTACTTGACATTAGCAATGAGTAGTGATGTCACCAACTTTCCATCTTGATGGTCACCTTGACTGGCCATTACTCTGGTCTGCAGCCCAGGCAATTAAGGGTCTGAATAAAGAACTGAACTTCCTGTCAACTGTTGTGGCCACCAATGCAATTATTTCAAATGACTTTAGTTAAAGGAGTTCAGTTATCTAAAACCAAACACATGGGCACTCTGAGGGGTTTGTATTATTTTCAACATTTAACATGGGAAAACCCTTCTTTAATCTGGAAGTATAGATTGAGAAGAAAAAAATCAATCTAGGCCAGAAGTTCTGCTGTGAGCCTACATATATAAAGGACATTGAAGATGGTAGTTCTTTCTTTTTCTATTCTTCCCACATACTGGCTTGCAAGGTATTTTTTATATTTTTCTGGCATTAAGGCTCCATCTTTGGAATTCTGTTACGTACTGAACACCAACTGAGACTTACAGGAACTACTGTTTTCTTCAACTCTCCATTGGTACAGTCATTGATTTACTAGTGGGGCCACATTCTGTGAGCCACTCTTATCTTTCGGCATACTTAGAGAGATCCATGCTCTAAGTTCTGTTCATTTGTAAAACTTTTACTAATACAGATATGTTTTTTCACCTTCCCACGAAGGAAGACGTGCTGGCTAACAATAGTGCTCCATAGTGATTGGCATCCATCCCCTGCTTTTCTCCCAGGGTTATTTGTAGTCTCATATGTAGCAATTGAATATTACCTGCGGTTTTCCTGATGTCAGTGTAAAATCAGAGAAGCAAACATCACATTTTGTGTACTAAAATCAATCTTTAATTGTAAATATCTTTGGAACCTATAGTTCACTCTGGTCCAAGTTGAATACTGTACTGTGCAAGGTGTGGATCTTGATTCCCCAGAGGAGGAAGGGGCAGAGCTAGGAGGAGGAGGAGAACCAGTGCCCTCAGCCTTGGTGAGCAGGAAGAAGAAATTCCTGCTGAGTTCTGGATGACAGAAAGATAGACTATTGGAGGACAGGACTGAAAGTAAGTCTTGCAGATCTGAAAATGGTCAACTCCTGGATAAGAAACCGGAGCTGGGAAGCCCAATACTGTATACCTATGGCTCACTCTAACCCTAAGGAAGGTGGTCATGTCAATCAAGATTCACTAGCCAATTATAGCCTCGGATAGGCCCGCCAATAGAAGTAGAGGGGTGTTCTTCCGTGGGCCACATTTCCGGCTCTCCTCTTAGTTGCTGAGCAGGCTGAAAGCTTGGTCTGAGGTGTTTTGGATCTCTGCTGCCAGGGGCCTTAGGGAATTTCAAGTGATCTACAACGTGGCGGCATGGTGAGCATGGGACCACTGCCCTTAACTGGAAGGAGCAGGGGGCTAAGCATTTGGAGTCGGGGTGATGGGATGCAGGGGACCAGCCCTGGCCATTCTTGGTTCCTTCTGAGGCAGCTGAGAGGGAAGAGTGTCTGAGGTGACAAGACTTGGCCTTCAGAGATATTTAGTGTTGCTGTTTAGTATTAACTCGTTTCCCTATCTTAAGTCTCAGTCGCTTTGATGGGAAGACAGTGCTGCCTCTCTTCTAGCCTGGGCTTTGAAGGGGAAAGTTTTCCTGGTTTGGCAGAACTTGACATTAGCAATGAGAAGTGAGGTAATCAATTTGACATGGTCGATAATCACCTTGACTGACCATTACTCTGGCTGCAGAAAAGGCAGTCATGAATCTGGATAAAGAACTGAACTTATTGTCAACTGTAATCGACACTACTTCAAGTAGTTCTAAGTACTGTATTAAAACAAGTTGAGTAACCTAAAACTGAAACTGGTGGGCATTGTGAAAGTGTTTTCTATTTTTTGTAACATTTAACATGGGAGAACCCTTCTTTATTCTGGAGCTTTTGAATTGACAAAAACAGTCTTTAATTTGGGCCATAGCTTCTGGTGGCAGCCTACATTTATAAAGGATATTGAAGATGATAGCTCCTTCTCTTTTTCTGAATGCCATAATCTGGCACGAGAGATCATTTGATTTTTGTAGCATTAAAGTTCCTTCTTTGGAATTATGGTATATGCAGAAGACCAGTAGAAACATACAGGCACTCCTGTATCCTTCAACTTTCCATTGGTATGCACTTATTGGGTTTCTTAGTTGGACCACATTCTGTGAGCCATTCTGTTTTTTCTTTTTCTTTCTTTTTTTTTTTTTTTTTTTTTTGGTCTTTTTGAGGCAGGGTTTGTTTGTATAGCCGTAGCTGTGCTGTAACTCACTTTGTAGACCAGGCTGACCTTGAATTTAGAAATCCACCTGCCTCTGCCTCCCGATTGCTGGCGTGCACCACCAAGCCCAGCTCTGTAAGCCATTCTTATATATCCACTTTCTACATAAATAGAGAAATCCATACTATCAGTTCTGTTCAAGTGGAAAACCTTTACTAATACAGATAGGTTTTTTTTTTTTTTTTTTCACCTTTTCACTCAGGAAGATGTGCTGGCTAACAGTAGTGCTCCATAGTGATTAGAATCCATTTCCTCACTTCCTGCTTTTCTCTCAGGGTTGTCTGGAGAATCATACTCAAAGGACAAGATAAACCCTATTTTTCTCCATTTAAGGAGCCCCGTGGTTGCCATTTGACGACCAGTCCTGATTTCAAAAAGATACCAGCTTTAGGAATAAAGTGTAAATCCCAAAGTAAGTCATAAGACACCATGTGTAGGAACAGAGTCATAAAATCTAGAAGAAGATTGTAGAACCCTCTTCAAGAGACCAGACTGGGGATAACCACAGAAATCGGGAACTATCTGAGAATGGTCCATCCGGGCTGGGCAACCCTACTTCATCATATGGTGAAAAGTTCATGGCATAGGATTGCAGATCACTGACAACCTGCGACCCCCTACATCCACCAATGAAATTTTAGACTACCCTATCATTCTAGAGGGTTCCACCTGTTTCCTATAAGGAGGTCCTCATACCTTTGTCTGGGGTCGCCATTTCAAAGAATGCTGGTTGTTTCTCCAGAATGAGTGCCTTTTCTTTTTGCATATTATCTGATCTGGGGTCTTCAGTGATTTTTCCACCCTTTCAATATGTAGCAGGTGAATATTAGCTGCAGTATTTCTGAGATCAGTGTAAAATCACAGTAACAAATATCACATTTTATATCTTAAAATGATGCAGTAATTGATAATATGCATGGAACCATTCTGCCTGTGGTTCATAAGGTTCACTCTTCTACAACATGAATAATGAACTGTGCAAGCTACCCATCTCGATTCTAGGAGGAGGAGGAGATGCAGACGAGGGCCGGGAGGAGAAGAAGAAAAGGAGGAAGAGGAGTAGGAGGAGGAGGGGTTGGGAAACATTAGGAAGAAGAGGACAAGGAGGAGGAACTGTAGGATGAAAGTAGGAGAAAAAGGAGGAGGAGAAACAGGAGGAAGAGGGGAGGAGGAAGATTATGAAATGGAGGGAGAAGATATTTGTGCTCACTGCTGGTAACAGAAAGCTAGCCTATTGGAGGACAGGCACACACAAAACTGAAACAAAGATCTTGCAAATCTGTAAAGTTTCAAGTCCTGGACTGATTTTCCTGGGCAGGAAGCCCTAAGAGGCAAGCTTTCAGCACAGTCTATCCCTAAGGCCAGTGCTCTTGTCACTCAAGTTTCACTGGCCAATCAGGGACTACTGGAAAACTGTCCAATCAGACGATGAGGAGGGCTCTTCTGGGTGCTTTGTTCCCTGTTGGAGGTTTAACAGCATAGCAAAGCAGGGTTCTATGGTTGGTTGTGATGTGCTTTGACCTCTGATGCTGGGTGCCTTTGCAGAGTGCAGGCAAGCTATTAAGTCTCGTCATGGTGAGCATGTGACCATTGCCACTAACCTGAAGGAGCAGTGGTCTGAGAAGCAGGAATCCTGATAGTGGGCTCTCCCCTGGGTTAGGTGGAAAGTAACAGCCAGCTGTGCGATTCCATGAGGTCTTAATCACTAGATGTACTCGGTTGTGGCATCTGAATAACTTCATTATGGGAGCTTCATCTGCACAAAGCTTTTGGAGAAAGGGCTTGCGATGTAGAAACATACTTAGCAAGATGCCAAATTTGGAGAGGCTGAGATTCTCAGGTACCTTCTAGACATTGCACCCTGGCCGCCAATTAAGTACCATTTGGAGTTAATTTTGTGGCACTTGTAAACTCCATCTCACGAACTCCAAACATATGCTCTGATAAGAAGCATAGAGTAGAATCGCTGATTGAAAAGACTTTCCAATAATAAGAAAATGTGAAGAAACATTTAGTTGAGGGAGAGACTGCCTCCTAAACACCCACAGAGAAGTAGTATGGTAACCAGGCATCTGAGAGACTAGGATGCTAGGATGGATACACAGGGTTGTTCATCAGGATTGTGGGGGAAATATCGCTCCAGGTCATAACAAAGGGGACAACCCTGATTAATAAATAGGCCCTTTCCCAGGTCACAGACCAGCCCTTTAACAAGCTGCTTAATGAAATATTGCAGGCTCACAACCAACACTAAGGCCTGGTGTGCCATAAAGGATAATTTTTCTTCTTGAAAAAGCATAGTTCTGCCCCATGGTCAAGACATCTGTCAACACCATTTGGAAAGGAAAAACACTGTTGTGGTGAGGACTGTCCTGATCAAGCACGGCTATCCCTGAGGCCTTCATAGATGGAGAATGACATAGCTTCTTCTCAAACTCAGCAACATTCTCAGTTGGGCCTGTAACAGCCTGGGGCCTAGGCCTTGGGATCTTTCCCTAAGGCCATGAGGTATTGACAAAGAAACATAGAAAAAGATCTCCTTCTCTAAAACCAGGCATATTCTTGGGAGAGCTGGTAATGGTCTGGGGCCAGAGCCTGTGGAGAGGGGTGGTTTCTTATCCTGAGAATCTAATAGTTCCTACCACATAGGGCTGATGATGTCAATCACAGACCACCGTAGGCATGGGCAGTGATGCCAATGAGATTACTGTGTTCTCCTTGAGCAGCAGTGTTTGATTAGATTCTTCCTTTGTCCCATTGTATGCTAGTTTCTGCTGACTGCATGGAAGGCTCCCATATCTTTCCATTTCCCCCTGTAGGTAGTATACATGCTGCCATTCTTTTTGTTGTTGTTGTTGTTGTTTTTCAAGACTGGGCTTCTCTGTGTAGCCCTGCTATCTTGGAACTCACTTTGTAGACCTGGCTGGCCTCGAACTCAGAAATACATCTGCCTCTGCCCCCTGAGTGCTGGGATTAAAGGTGTGGGCCACCACGCCCAGCTACAAGCTGCCATTCTTATGAAGCTTCCTTAGCATAAGCCTTAGCAACTTACTACTCCATCCCAGCTTCCTGTACCTCTTCTAGGCTAGGCTTTGAAGGTGAAAGTTGTCCTGATATGGCTGTACTTGACATTAGCAATGAATTGTGAGGTCACCAATTTTCCATATTGATAGTCACCTGACTGGCCATTACTATAGTCTGCAGACCAGACAATTAAGAATCTGGATAGAAGCCTGACGATGGTGGCCCACAATATAGTCCCAGCACTGGCGAGGCAGAGGCAGTTGGATTTCTGAGTCTGAGGACAGCCTGATCTACAGGGTAAGTTCCAGCACAGCCAGGGCTATACAGAGAAACCCTGTCTTGAAAAAAACAAAACAAAACAAAACAAAACAAAACAAAACAAAACAAAACAAAACAAAAAAGAATCTGGATAAAAACAAAACTTCCTGTCAACTGTTGTTGCCACCAATGCAATTATTTCAAATGACTTTAGTTAAAGGAGTTCAGTTACCTAAAATCAAACAGATGGGCACTCTGAGGGGGTTTTATTATTTTCACCATTTAACATGGGAAACCCCTTCTTTAATCTGGAGATTTAGATTGAGAAGAAAAAAAACTAATCTAGGCCAGAAGTTCTGCTGTGAGCCTACATATATAAAGGATATTGAAGATGGTAGTTCTTTCTCTTTCTATTCTTCCCACATACTGGCTTGCAAGGTTTTTTTATTTTTCTGGCATTAAGGCTCCATCTTTGGAATTCTGTAACATGCTGAACACCAGCTGAGACATACAAGAACTACTGTTTTCTTCAACTCTCCATTGGTACAGTCATTGATTTACTAGTGGGGCCACATTCTGTGAGCCATTCTTACCTATCCACTTTCTGCATATGTAGAGAGATCCATGCTCTGAGTTCTGTTCATCTGGAAAACCTTTACTAATACAGATCTGTTTTTTTCACCTTCCCACGTAGGAAGATGTGCTGGCTAACAATAGTGCTCCATAGTGATTGGAATCCATCCCCTGCTTTTCTCCCAGGGTTGTCTGGAGTCTCATCTGTAGCAATTGCATATTAGCTGGGGTTTTCCTGATGTCAGTGTAAAATGAGAGAAGCAAACATCACATTTTATGTCCTAAAAATCTCTCTTTAATTGTAAATATCCTTGGAACCTTTGGTTCACTCTGCTCCAAGTTGAATAATGTACTGTGCAAGCTGTGGATCCTTGGAGGAGGAGGGGGAGGAGCGAGGAGGAGGAGAACTGGCTGTGACATTTGAGGAACAGGAAGAAGATATTCCTGCTGAGTTCTGGATGACAGAAAGATAGACTGTTGGAGGACAGGACTAAAAGGAAGTCTTGCAGATCTGAAAAGGGTCAGCTCCTGGATAAGAAACCCGAGCTGGGAAGCCCAATGAAGTGTGCCTACAGTGCACTCTAACCCTATGTGAGGTGGTCATGTCAATCAAGATTCAATAGCCAGTCAAGGCCTCCGGTTAGGCCCTCCAATAGCAGTAGAGGTGTGTTCTTCAGTGTGCCATGTTTCTCTTTTCTGTGTCCTCTCCTTTGTTAGCAGGCTGAAAGATTGGTCTGATGTGTTTTGATCTCTGCTGCCCAGGGCCTTAGTGAATTGCCAGTGATCTTCAACCTGGCAACATGGTTAGCATGTGACCACTGCCCTTAACCAGAAGAAGCAGGGGGCTAAGCAGCTGGAGTCGGGGTGATGGGATGCAGGGTACCAGCCCTGGTCATTCTTGGTTCCTCTTGAGCCACCGGAGGGGGAGGAGTTTCTGAGGTGACAAGACTTGGTTTTCAGGGATATTTAGGGTTGCTGTTTATTATTAAGACGTTTGCCTATCTTGATTCTCAGTCGCTTTGCAGTTGAAGCTGACCTGCTCGAGTTCCTCAGAGGCAAGTCTGGAAGCTGTTTTCTCTAGTATTTAGAGTCTCCTCTTAAAATGGCATGGGATTAAGTGAGTAGCTTTTGTTCTATCTTCACAGAAACTGGGCTGCTCTCACTTCCAGCTTGTTAGTTCAACTCACAGGAAGAAAAGTTGGACACTTTTAAACATGTCTTTAACCTCTATTTCCAAGTTCTTCTAAAAAGTTTCCTATGAAAGTTCTCTAAGGAAAGGGAGTGGGTGACTAAGTAAAGGAGTCATTGCTAGAGCCTTTCCCTCTTGTCCAGATGCCTCTTGCTTGCTAAGCTTGGGGGAAGTTTGGAGCAATAAACTTCTCTTAAACCAGGAGAAGAGAGCCACCCTCACAGTAGGAAAGACTTTTACACAAGTAAATATGGATAAACTCACGTAAATTCATATACAAATTCATACACTTTGAGAGGTTAGTTTGATCCAATGTATGTTGAATTTCCAACTAGAGGGGACTCCTTTGCAGATATGTCCAATCCACTTGCACAGTTACTTCAGCTCAGAGTGTTGAGAAGCTGTGTGTTAGGTTACATCACTCGGCCGCTCACATTGCACATAGGGGTGAGATCAAACTGTATCTTCTTATGTCATTATCTCTGCCAGGGAATGGCCTGCAATTTTTCAAGATCACTCTCCTTTACCAATAACCAGACCTACACCAAATGACTTCTCAGCTCTCTAGTCTATAGATGATTCTGATGCTAGGATTATTTCTCAAAGGCGCAAGATTAGATACATCCTGCTATCTATTATACTTTTAATATGTATGATACATTGTGGTATGCTTAGTGAATCAAAGTAAGCTGGGCATCTGAATTAGACCCTGTCACAAATACAGGAAATAATCAGTATTGTATTGGTGATAGGCTTTCGGACTCCAGTTTTTCTTTCTTTTACAAATTAAACTTAATGTAACAGTTTGATTCCAAGTTAAAAGTCACCTTCTTTTTTTTTTTTAACTTGTTCTTTATTTTCAGTTTTCTGATTTCCACATCAGAAATGAATTCCAGTGTTGCTGGTATGATAGTGAACTAAATTACTAACTGAAAAAGTTTCTACCTTTGTAAGCACATGCTATGTACCTAGGCCTTGAGCTTGACTATAAAAGCACTCCCCTGCTTTTTAATAAATCGATTTCTCTTCATTCAATTTACATCCTGCTAACTGCCTTCCTCCCAGTCACCCCACTCGCACAATTCTTCCCCCAGTTCCCCCTCCCCTTTTCCTCTGAGTCGATGGGCCACAGTGTATTACTAGATTTGGTAGGATTCATGTAGTATCTCGGTTTCACAGTAAGTTCAAATTTTTCTTCAGATTCTTGACTGCCTGGTGTGTGGACCCAAAAAATGGGCCAGTCAGAATCTTGTCAATGGTCTAAAATTGACTGCATCACTGTTCATTCGTAATCATATGTACTGTCAAAGCAGAGAAGTTATCTACTTCCTTTTGTCCTGTTCCTTTCTAGGCTGTGACTACACTACTTTCAAAGTTCCTGAACTAGAATCCTGAGCATTGAAGGTGTATACTGTGTGCCTTCAGCACACTCTAACCCTAAGGAGCATGCTTATGTCACTCAAGAATCACTGGCCAATCAGGCCATCCAGGCAGGCCAATCAGGAGAATAGGAGGGTTCTTCCCAGTGCTTTGTGCCATACTGGAGGTTCAGCTCTGTGGTGTGTCTATGACAGCTACCTCTTACTTGAAAGAGCAGGGGCATGAACATTTGAAGCTGGGGAAGTGGGCACTTCCCATGGCTGGGTGGGAACCAGTGGCCAGATGCGCTGAGCCATCTCTCCAGCCTCAAGTTAAACACTTTTAAAAGTTGCCGTAGATATTTTATTTTATCACCAGCAGCTGAGATGGCACTGGTACATAGCCATAACCTTTTATACCTGAATGAGTTATTTCATGGAAATAAAGAGAACTGTGAAATCCAAACAGGTTGCCTTATCAATGAAATTCATATGTTTCTTTCCATGAGTTTGCAAATATAGAAACAACAGAAAAGGACATCAGTATACTTAAGAAGACTCATGATACTTGTTAGAGTTTTTCTCAAGAAAATACAATCGTGTGGAACTTAACATAAGCGGGCTAGCTAAAGATCATACCACATTCTCTGTAGTCTTAGAGTTCCTTCAGTATTAATTCTCTCTGTTCCTCAAAGACTTCTGTATTATGCAAAGGCTTTGACAGACTGAGTACACTCTCAAAATTTTACTTTTAAAGAGACCATGAAGTGTAGATATTTACCACGGTAACTATATGTATAGATTTTCTTTTAATTATTTATTATGAGACATCTCTGTGTCTTTCTGATTGGATATACATACTGGTTTCTCAGAATTTTTAACCATTAGATCTTCTTTTAGAAGGAATTATAAAATGTTGCCAAAAAACTTCATTTGTTCTGGAAATGAACTTTTCTTTACGGCTTGTCTATGTCTATAGCACTGTAAATATTTTCAAGTCTTTTATATCAACTTGATGTCAGTAAATAGGAAAAGGTTTTACAAGAGAAAAATCCTATCCATGTAAATGACTGGGTAAAGACTGTAGACAACAGAGTTGTCTTCAATTTCAAGAGCAAAACATCTTGTTTCAAAAAAAAATCTTGTTTCATCTCTTCTTCATCATAGACTTGAAGGAAGTAAATGATTTACCATATTCACTTAAGTACTTTTGAAGAGATCATCAATTGTGGTTGTTGAAATATTAGTACTAGATATTAACGTTTGTGCTGTGTGTGATTAATCCATTCAGAGAGATTTTTGGCTGTTCCTGTCTTCCTTCTGTGGCTCCTATTCATCTTGGAATATGCTTTCACCTGGTGATAGGTAGCTTTCTGCAGCAATTTATAGAATGGAACTTCTATCATCTAAGTGCCTCACTGTTTATACAAATATCAGGCTGTGCTTGATCAAGCTTTTCAAGGAAGTCTGCTTGTTGGGAGCAGTTTTGCCTTGTATTATTATTTATATTTCCACAAAGTTCTTTGAAATGTTGTTTTGAGAGATTATATCTACTCCATCTTGGGACCGTCCTCCATCTTAAAGAAACAAAATTAAAAAAGCCTGAGAACTTGACCTACAGGACTACCCAAGCTCCACCCCTGTACCAGCAAGGACCCCACTGTTTATCCTTGGCCAGAGTTCCTCCCTAGCTACTTCCAAGCAACAGTTAATCAAAGATAGTCTGATTGTTTCAGATGTACTTTCAAATTTGTGGTGATTGTATATGATCTTGCCTCAGAGCACCCACCTGTTGGCTTACAATAGTCATTCTAATAGATATTTGTCAGACTGGACATCCTCCCTCACCCCCTCACTCGGTTTTATTTTCCTATAAAATCTTGTCCTGCTGAGATTTGGGGCTCATCCACCTTTCCTTCCTGTCCTACTGTGTCAGAATTGGGTTGGAGAAGAGCCCAAGCCTGAGCTTGTAATAAGCGACTCTTATTCTATTACATCAGAAATGGCTCCTTCATGGTCTTTAGGGTTAAGGAATACTTTCTGTCACAGGAACTCCACCGGAGTAGCTAAGGCGCAGGGTCGGCTGACACTCGCCAGCTACCCACAACACCCGCCACAGGATCTTAAGACTTCTGGAGAGTGGAACACAGCTTCTGCTCCAATCCAGTTGCGCGCGGGACCTGAGACTGCATTAGTTAGGGAAGCAGAAACCAGCCTGAGTAGGACCACAGGCCTCTTCCGGCTGGACCAGCACCGGGGTACTGCCAGCGACCCACGACCCCCGCCACAGGATTTTGAGACTTCTGGTGAGTGGAACACAGCTTCTGCTCCAATCTTTAAACAGTGACAACGACAACAACTAACCCCAGAGATTACCAGATGGCGAAAGGTAAACGTAATAATCTTACTAACAGAAACCAAGACCACTCACCATCATCAGAACCCAGCACTCCCACTTCGCCCAGTCCAGGGCACCCCAACACACCAGAGAAGATAGACACGGATCTAAAAGCATATCTCCTGATGATGGTAGAGGACTTCAAGAAGGACTTTAATAACACACTTAAAGAAATACAAAGGAACACTGGTAAACAGGTAGAAGACAATAAAGAGGAAGCACAAAAAATTTTTAAAGAATTGCAGGAGAACACTGCTAAAGAGTTACAAATCCTTAATGAAAAACAGGATAACCTAATCAAACAGGTAGAAGTCCTTAATGAAAAACAGGAAAACACATCCAAACAGATGATGGAAATGAACAAAACCATACTAGACCTAAAAAGGGAAGTAGACACAATAAAGAAAACCCAAAATGAGGCAACACTGGAGATAGAAACCCTAGGAAAGAAATCTGGAACCATAGATACGAGCATCAGCAACAGAATACAAGAGATGGAAGAGAGAATCTCAGGTGCAGAAGATTCCATAGAGAACATCGGCACAACAATCAAGGAAAATGTAAAATGCAAAAAGATCCTAACTCAAAACATCCAAGAAATACAGGACACAATGAGAAGACCAAACCTACGGATAATAGGAGTGGATGAGAATGAAGATTTTCAACTCAAAGGACCAGCAAACATCTTCAACAAAATTATAGAAGAAAACTTCCCAAATCTAAAGAAAGAGATGCCCATGAACATACAAGAAGCCAATAGAACTCCAAATAGACTGGACCAGAAAAGAAATACCTCCCGACACATAATAATCAGAACAATAAATGCTCTAAATAAAGATAGAATACTAAAAGCAGTAAGAGAAAAAGGCCAAGTAACATATAAAGGCAAGCCTATCAGAATTACACCAGATTTTTCACCAGAGACTATGAAAGCCAGAAGATCCTGGAAGGATGTTATACAGACACTAAAAGAACACAAATTCCAGCCCAGGCTACTATACCCAGCCAAACTCTCAATTAACATAGATGGAGAAACCAAAGTATTCCAAGAATTTCTTGATAACTACAAATTTCCCAGACTAGGGCCCTGTCTGCCCCTATTGTGGAAGTACAGTGCTAGGTAGGTCTGTTGCTGTCTGAGTCATTTGTTCTCTGTTCATCCAGTAGCAATGTTGCTGCTGTCCTGAGCTACACTTGAGTGACTCTAGGATCTGATGGATTCTGGGAAGACCTAGTCATTAGGAGCAACATTTAGAGGTACCTTGTAGAATCCTGCTTGGATTCTCCTGTGATGCAGCAAGAGTGGTCTGTGAGGTAGATCACAAGCAATAGGAGGCTGAGTGTGGCAACCACTGTTTAGGACAGGAAATTCCTTGACAAGGAAGAGCAGGTAGGCTGAGCTATCAGAATCTGTTCTGCTGGGACTGGGATGGACTGTAAGTCAGACAATGGTTCTATTCATACATGTGGTGAACTGAGCAGAAACCCTTGGCCTGTCAGCCTTCCTGAGTTTGGATTCCTGGGGAGAGAGATTCTGCAGTCCTGGCAGTGGGAAACTGGTTCTTACAAAATTACTATGCATTGTACTCACTGAGATATTGATTTGTGGATGTAGTGGAAAGACAATTTTACAAAATAAATTTCTGGTTTCTCTGGTTTCTGAAGACTGCATTGCACAGACATGTTTGTGTGATAAATTTTACAAATAGTTTCAAAATTGAGATACGAGGTGATGGGCATCAGGCTTAGAAGAAAGATCAGTAGTAGCTGGAGGGTGAGAAATATAACAGATTAGGGTCCAGTTTGAGTCATTATTGTGGGCATTGAGAAGTCTGTGTTGTTTTAATTTTCTACACATAAAGCCTTTGGTAACACTGATCAAGTTCACATTTTACCTCTCGGAGTTGCCTTAGGTTCTTGGTGAAAGCTTTACTAAATTGAGGTGCTGTTTTTTGCATTTCAAACGCTGTCCCATCCTAGATCTCCCCTCCTTGTCATAGAGACCTTTCCCATTGCTTCTCCTGGCCCCAGGTATCCTCCCACATTTGCTAATCAAGTCTTCCCCATTTTAGGTGCATCAGATACCACATCAGGCTACAGGTTTAGGGGTAGCCCCTGCTGCTGGGGGTGTACCAGCTTTTGGGGGTTTACAGCTCAGGTGGGTGGAACACAGCATTGGATGAGGGGCCAAAAGACTGATGATCTCTGGCCTTGTAACTTTCTCCAATTTTACTTGATGCTATCCACTAATGGCTTCTAGAGACTTGACATTCTATTGCTCATATTGTGGCTGAAAGGACTGGCTACTTTTCTCCTTATATCGCTGTGCATTATTTTTACTTTATAAAACTCTGTGCTTTATTAATTGCTGTACCTTCATTTTATAACTCTCTATTACTATTGTGTGCTTTATTAAGCCCTGAAAACTTAACTTCTTCTTAACTTTATGACTGTTCTGTGCTTCATGCCATGCTGGGGAATCTTAACTCTTTCTTACAATCTTGTGGTAAAATCTAAATTCTATCTCATTATTCTGTGGTACATTAAGTGCTGGAGAAACAATTCTTTATTAAGTCTTTATGTGTGTTATGTCTTAGTATTGGAATAAACTTAATTCTTTATTATTTGTACATAAATAAACACTAATATCTGGCGATTAAAAGAATGCTGGTTAGCCTGGGGGTATTTTTTTTTTTGACAGCATACATATAGAACAGCAGAAACCTTTATTACACTATGCATGAGGCTCCTTTGCCTTTCCAGGCTTTGATCTTCCATAGATAGAACTCCAGCTCCTTGCCTCGAGCACATAGCCATATGCTCTGCCACACTGGCCTGGTCGTGAAGCAATACAGGCTAGAAGCTTGCCCTGCTGGAACTGCTCCTCCAGGAGACTGCTGATTTTGACATTCTTTTCCCTTTCGTCGTATTTCTTTTGAATTTTCTTTGATCGTTTTTTGTTTAAAATCTCTTCCTCCTCAGGAGTCAGCTTGGCCCTCTTCTTGCGGCCCAGGGGCACTTCATAGTGGGACTTGTACCACTGTTGGTATGGCGTGCTGTCAATAAGCACGATGCAGTTCTTCACCAGGGTCTAAGTGCGGACAAGCTCATTGTTGGATGCATTGTAGACAACATCAATGATCTTTGTTTTGCGAGTACAACTCTCAGAGCCGCCTGGGGAGTTTTAAATACAAGTTTTTATTGCTAGAAGCTGCTTTCTGGCCAGGGAGTTTGTTAACTCTCTTCGAGAGAGCGAAGAGGAAAGGAAAGGAAAGGAAAGGAAAGGAAAGGAAAGGAAAGGAAAGGAAAGGAAAGGAGTCACTCACACAGAAACATATACACTGGGCAAAGTGGAAAATAGCTATACCCATACATTTGGATGAATGGATGGATGGATAGATGGATGCATGGATGGACAGGTGGGTGGGTGAGTCAGAACCTTCAAACAGTCTTATTCTGAGTTTAGAACAGGTCAGCAGACATGTTCATGTTAGAACCGTAACCACAGTGCTATTAGGTGATGTTTCCTTGATATTTTCTGTATTTGTGTTCTCTGTCCTTTATGTATTGGAGAGTTGTGGCATGGATCTATCTTTTAAAACTCTTTTCTAAGCCGGGCAGTGGTGGTGCATGCCTTTAATCATCACTTGGTAGGCAGAGGCAGGCAGATTTCTGAGTTCAAGGCTAGCCTGGTCTACAAATTGAGTTCCAGGACAGCCGGGGCTATACAGAGAAACCCTGACTTGAAAATACAAACAAAACAAAACAAAAACCCAAACAACAACAACAACAATAAAACCTCTTTCTAGATATTACCTTATGGACTAGAAGATAGTTTTGCTCTGTAAATCTCCATCAGTCTCAGTGACTTGCAAGGTCCTGTCCCCCAGTAAATTATTCAAAGTGTAACCTGGGGGCTGAACCGAAAAGGACTTATTGATGACATCATATGTGGAATTCATACTGTTTCCTAGGCTGGGTCTCCTTTGGGCATCAGCCAGAGGTGAATAAGTGATCTCTCCCTGGGTAAGATGTTAATTCTACACCAGCTGTACCTCCAGGCTTTAAATAATGTTTCTGAGACAAGCTTTCCTATGTTGAGTCAGGTAGCATTCATTCCGCTCTGTTTTTTCCCAGGACAGTGACATTGTTCTCCTATTGACTAAACCAACTAAATACTTAAGTCTAAATCACTACCACCACTGTGTTTTTAAATTACTTGCTGAGTCATGTATGTAATCAACTGTTTTATTACAGTAAGAGGAACAGGATTTGCATGACGGGCATTATCCCCGTCCCGCGGGATTCAGTTATTCGTGGGTGCGAGGGAGACCTCAAACCTTTAAGGAGATGGGAGGAAAAGAAAGAGAAATAGGAGACCAGGAAGGGTACCTATCGAGGTCTCGTTTATTAGGCTGAGGTGCCTTCTTTTTAAAGCATACATCGCGGGGAATATGGGAGGGGTCGAGGGAGAATTATACAAAGAACAAAGAAGTGGGCATCTGCTTACATGGGGGCCGAAGTCAGGCGCCAGGCAGGGTGCACTTTGCATCTTATCTCCGGAACATTGATCCTCCTTGACAGCCTTGGGTGTCAGGCTGGGCTCAGGCGTAACTCATGTCCTTGGATGGCGTGGGAGGTCAGGAAGAGATAGGGAAGAGGAGACTATAATTCAGCTTTTACAGCCTCAGGTGCCAGGAAGGGAACAGGGAGGACAGGGTGATAACCAGCTCTTAGCACGAGGCCATTTGGCCTGTTAGGGAGATTGTGAAGGGCTCACTTTCTCACGGGATGGTCTCTGACAGGGCATGGCTTCTGCATTCACACCAGAAGAGAAGGGAGTTTATTGCGATCCCTACTGGGGACACAGTGTAGGCAATCAGCTGCTGGAGTTGCCATTATGAGCAAGACCTGATTATGGCAGGGAGGTGATTTTTAATTTTGGATCATGTATTAATCACGTTCTGTGATGAAGACAGCCTATATTGATGGGTGTTTGATTTGTGAATGTCAGTTAAGCCAATGAGTATTCAATTTGCACGTAGGGTACTGTTCTATAGATACATGTGCAATCTTCACTAACATCATTAAGTCAGCTCAGGAATTGAAACCCAGGCCAGTGGGTGTAGTTGCGTGTGTCAAGATACAGGTGTCAGCAGCTAAGAGTCCACATAGAGGCAAGTTCAATAGTGTTTCATTAATGCTATATCTGATATGAGGGTATGGGCGGCTAGTTTTGAATGTCAGTATGTCTATGCAGTTTTTCAATTATATTTAAGTTTGAAAAAATCAATTATTGAGCGGCAGACGGATTTCTGCGTTCGAGGCCAGCCTGGTCTACGGAGTGAGTTCCCGGACAGCTGAGACTATACAGAAAAAAACCCTATGTCAGAAAAAAAAAAAAAAAAGGAAAAAAATGCTGTGCTTGGTGGTGCATGCCTTTAATCCCAGCACTTGGGAGGCAGAGGCAGGCAGTTTTCTGAGTTTGAGGCCAGCCTGGTGTATAGAGTGAGTTCCAGGACAGCCAGGGCTATCCAGAGAAACCCTGTCTTCAAAAACCAAAAAAAAAAAAAAAAAAAAAAAAAAAAAAAAAAATCAATTACTGGTTCTTTTTCAATGTAATTTCTGTCAATTCAGCACTGCTCTGATCTCTTACTATTTGAAATTCTGTGGTGTTTCCCAGGTATAAGAATTTATTTTCAATTTTTACAAGGTCAGTTTAGGACCATGTCTCTTGATGCCCAGGCTGGCTCAAGCTATGTAATTGATAATTGCTTTGAACATCTGGTCCTGTCCCTAAGACCACATGATGGGAAGACAGTGCTGTATCTCTTCTGGGCTTTGAAGGGGAAAGTTTCCCTGGTTTGGCAGTACTTGACCTTAGCAATGAGAAGTGAGGTAATCAATTTGACCTGGTCGATAATCACCTTGACTGGCCATTACTCTGGCTGCAGAAAAGGCAGTCATGAATCTGGATAAAGAACTGAACTTATTGTCAACTGTAATTGACATTACTTCAAGTAGTTCACATTACTGTATTAAAACAAGTTGAGTTAGCTAACACTGAAACAGGTGGGCATTGGGAAAGTGGTTTTTGTTTGTTTGTTTTTGTTTTTTCTTGACAGGGTTTCTCTGTGTAGCCCTGGCTGTCCTGGAACTCACTCTTTAGACCAGGTTGGCCTCGAACTCAGAAATCCACCTGCCTCTGCCTCCCAACTGCTGGGATTAAAGGTATGCACCACCATGCCCGGCTAGGGAGAACCCTTCTTTATTCTGGAGCTTTTGAATGGACAAAATCAGTCTTTAATCTAGCCTACAGCTTCTGGTGGCAGCCTACATTTATAAAGAATATTGAAGATGCTCACTCCTCTCTTTTTCTTCTTGCCATACTCTGGCAAGAGAGATCAGTTAGTTGATTTTTCTAGCATTAGAGGTTCCATCTTTGGAGTTATGGTATGTGGGGAAGGACAGTTGAAACATTCAGGCACTACTGTGTCCTTCAACTTTCCATTGGTATATAGTTATTGGTTTCTAGTTGGACCACATTCTGTGAGCCATTCTTATATATACCCACTTTCTACATACATAGAGAGATCCATACTATCAGTTCTGTTCAAGTAGAAAACCTTTACTAATACAGATTTTTTTTTTTTTTTGGCTTTTTCTCTACACACAGCAGGTATGTATAATGGCAGTAGAAGACAGAGCACTAGGGAAAACCATGATTATTGGCTCTCAGATAACAGTTACTAGGGATGGTCCATGAGCCTCTACCCTGATCTTATAACTCACATCTAAACACTGAGCTTCAGGTTCTCTGCACTAATTTATTCACTTCTTTATTAATTTAAATTTTTGTTCTTATTAATCTATGTAAGTCTTTTCTTTTATTCCGTGAAAAGACTCTGTGACCTGGGCGGGTCACTCAGGAAGCATTTTGCTTGGGGTGATCTGAGTTCAGATACCACCACCCATGTTTACTACCTGGGACTCCAGATCCAGGGGGTCTGACCCCCTCTTCTCTGGTGTGCCACTCGCACATACATGGAAAACATCCTCTCTCATATGAAATCATACACATGAACATGGGGACAGATGTGTCTTCAAAGGTGCTAATATCTTATAATGCAAGGTAAGCAAATCAAGCAAGCTTATGTGTATAATAGAAATCATACAGTGTTTTTTAATCTGGGATTTTGTATTTTTTTAGAGTTTCTATTTCATAGATGTAGTACACACTTTTATAATTTTATGATATCAGAATGCTTAATCTCTTCAGTTGCTTGGACTAGCCTCCATTCCCAATCCATCTCACATTATTGTCAAAGGAGACAATAGGAATGAACAGGAAGAGTTCAGGCCACTGAGTTTGTAATTTTCATTCTGATTATAATCTTGCAGTTCTTATTTAAATGACCACAGATTCACAGGCCTGTTTGTGTTTCCTTTTTCCAGTGCTGCCATCTATGTTGTATGATTCATTAATTAGAATCTAACTATGCTGTTGTTTGTCTAGGAAATAATAAACCTTCACCTCTTTTCTTCTTCTTCTGATATTTACTATCAGTTCCTTGAGTTTTTGCTGGTTTGGGAACTTCCTGTGGAGAAACAGTGTTAGCTTTCTCTTCTTGACCTGAAAAGGTTGCCTCTCCTCCTCTCTTGGAAAATCTGTGTTTTCCAGTCCTTGTAGTCTTCAATGTTTGGATTTTTAATCATTCAGTGACTGATTTGGTATGGAGGTTCTTAAATTTTTTTCATATATTATCTTCTCTGTCTCCTAAGTTACTTAATTTGTCAGCATTTCAGAACGTACAATCATTTGAGAGAACTACAGTTGAGGTGGTACACAGTCAGAATGGTTGTTTGCTAACTTGGTGAGAGATTGTGGTAACTGACTCTTGACTAATGAAGGCTCATCCACTAAGTGTGGAAGAATCGCTAAGTGAGTAGGCCTGGCCTGGATGAGCAAGAGAGCAAGCCAGGAAAAATGTTTGCTCATGGTTTTTGCTTTTATATTTGAAGTTGGGTTTCTATCATAAGATTCCCAAATAATGGAAGGAGGTTTTGGGTTTTTTTAATTGGATATTTTGTGTATTTTAAATACATAAAACATTGCAAATGTTAAACCCTTTCCCCATTTCCCCTCTGGAACCACTTTTCCCATACTCCCTCCTCCTGCTTCTATGAGGATACTATCCCTCCCACCAACCCACTCCCATCTCACTGCTCTGGCATTCCACTACACTGGGGCATGGAGCCTTCACAGGACCAACGGCTTCTCCTCCTATTGATGCCAGACAATTCCATCCTCTGCTCCAGATAGGGCTGGAGCCATGGGTCCCAACATGTGTACTCTTTGTTTGGTGGTTTAGTTCCTAGGAGTTCTGAGGTATCTGCTTGGTTGATATTGTTGTTCTTCCTATGGGGTTGCAAACCCCTTCAACTGTTTCAATCCTTTCTCTAACACCTCCGTTGGGGTCCGTGTGCTCATTACAGTGGATGGCTGTGATCATCTGCCTCTGTATTTGTCAGGCTCTGGCATTGCCTCTAAGGAGACAGGTATAATAGGCTCCTGTCAGCAAGCATTTCTTGACATGCACAGTAGTGTCTGGGTTTGGTGCCTATATAGGGGATGGTTTACCAAGTAGGGCAGTCTCTATATGGTGTCTGTATAGGGGCTGGATTCCAAAGTGGGGCAGTCTCTGGATGGTGTCTGTACAGGGGCTGGATTCCCAAGTGAGGCAGTCTCTGGATCGTCTTTCCCTCAGACTCTGCTCCATAGTTTGTCCCCTTCTTTCCTTTAGACAGGACATTCTGGGTTAGGAATTTGAAGATGTGTTGGTGGCCCCAGCCTCCAACTGGGGGCCTTGCCTAATCTCTGGATATGTTCTCTAATGATTCTCCCCTCCTTTGTTGGGCATTTCAACTAATCTCATCCCTGGTAGGTCCTGGGAGCCTTTTGCTCTCATAGCATCTTGGACTTACTGGTAGCTACACCCAGATCTCCCTTCCCTATTGCTACACACCTGTGTTCAAATTCCTGATCCTGTGTAAATCATCCCTCTCTCCTCCCATACTTTGTCCTGTCCTCCTTTTCCTCCCTTCCACTCCTCTCTTCCCAAGTCCTGCCACACTTTCCCTCCCATGAGTATTTTCTTCCCCCTTCTACAGGGACTGAAACATCCACATTTTGGCCTTCCTTCTTCTTACCCTTCATATGGTCTGTTAATTTTACCTTGGTTATTCTGACTATTTGAGCTAATATCTACTTATCATTGAGTGCATACCATGTGTGTCCTTTTTGACTGGGTTACCTCATTCAGAATGATATTGTCTATTTCCGTCAATTTTCCAAGAATTTCATGAAGTCATTGTTTTTAATAGCTGAGTAGTACTCCATTGTGTAAATGTACCACATTTTCTATATCCACTCCTCTGTTGAAGGACATCTGAGTTCTTTGCAGCTTCTGGCTATTATAAATAAGGCTGCTATGAACATAATGGAACATGTGTCCTTGTTATTTGTTGGAGCATCTTTTGGGTATATGCACAGAAATGGTATAGCTGGATTCTCAGGTAGTACTATGTCCAATTTTTCTGAAGAAACTCGAGACTGACTTCCAGAGTGGTTGTGCCAGTTTGCAATCCCACCAACAATGGAGGAGTATTCCTCTTTTGCCAAATCCTCACCAGCATCTGCTGTCACTTAAAATTTTGATCTTAGCCATTCTGACTGGTGTGAGGTAGAATCTCAGTGTTGTTTTGATTTGCATTTCCTTTTTATTAGGTATTTTCCTCATTTACATTTCCAATGCTATCCCAAAAGTCCCCCATAACTACCCACCCACTCCCACTTTTTGTCCCTGGCGTTCCCCTGTACTGGGGCATATAAAGTTTGCAAGTCCAATGGGCCTCTCTTTCCACTGATATCCGACTAGGCCATCTTTTGATACATATGCAGCTAGAGTCAAGAGCTCCGGGGTACTGGTTAGTTCATATTGTTGTTCTACCTATAGGGTTGCAGATCCCTTTAGCTCCTTGGGTACTTTCTCTAGCTCCTTCATTGGGGGCCCTGTGATCCATCCAATAGCTGTCTGTGAGCATCCACTTGCTGACTGTGAGCATCCACTTCTGTGTTTGCTAGGCCCCGGATTTGCATTTCCATGATGACTAAGGATGTTGACTATTTCTTTAGGTGCTTCTAAGCCATTGACTATTCCTCAGTTGAGAATTCCTTGTTTAGCTCTGGACTCTATTTTTAATAGGGGTATTTGGTTCTCTGGTGTCTAACTTCTTAAGTTCTTTATATATATTGAATATAAGCCCTCTAGCAGATGTAGGGTTGGTAAAAATCTTTTCCCAATCTGTTGTTTGCCATTTTGTCCTATTGGCTCTGTCCTTTGCCTTACAGAAGCTTTGCATTTTTTCTGAGGTCGCATTTGTCAATTCTTGGTCTTAGAGCATGTACTGGCTAATTTTTTGTCAACTTGACACAGCTGGAGTTATCACAGAAAAAAGGAGCTTCAGTTGAGGAAATGCCTCCATGAGATCCAACTGTAAGGCATTTTCCCAATTAGTGATCAAGGGGAAAAGGCCCCTTGTGGGTGGGACCATCCCTGGGCTGGTAGGCTTAGAATCTATAAGAGAGCAGTCTGAGTAAGCCAGGGGAAGCAAGCCAGTAAGGAACATCTCTCCATGGCCTCTGCATTAGCTCCTGCTTCCTGACCTGCTTGAGTTCCAGTCCTGACTTCCTTGGTGATGAACAGCAGTATGGAAGTGTGATCCAAATAAACCCTTTCCTCCCCAACTATTTCTTGCTCATGATGTTTGTGCAGGAATAGAAACCCTGACTAAGACAGAGCATAAACCATTGGTGTTCTGTTCAGGAAATTTTTCCCTGTGCCCATGTGTTTGAGGCTCTCCCCCCACTTTCTCTTCTATTAGTTTCAGTGTATCTGGTTTTATGTGGCAGGCATTGATCCAAATGGACTTGAGCTTTGTACAAGGAGATAAGAATCGATCAACTTGCTTCCTCTTTGGACTGGTGCCATGAGTGGACATTAGGTGTAAATTCCGCAGCCTGTCCCACAACACCCAGAGGAAGCACCACTCCCAAGTGCTCTAACGCTTCCAGGATCATAGGATTAGAAGTGAGGAGCAAGAAACATGTGCCTCAACACCTGCAGTTCCTGGGACCATGGGTAACCAGGCACCCAGGAACTCGGGCAATATTTTCTTATGTCCAAATGGAACTGCTGAACCATATATTCCCTTTTGGTAATATCTTATTAATGATATAGTGTGAACTGGTGTACCTCAGGTTCTGGAAGATGAATACTGAACTGTATTGTATGTATCACTCTCAAAATAATTTAAGTAAAGGGCTGGAGAGAGGGCTCAGCAGTTAAGAGCACTGACTGCTCTTCCAAAGATCCTGAGTTCAATTCCCAGCAACCACATGGCGGCTCACAACCATCTGTAATGGAATATGATGCCGTCTTCTGATGTGACTGGAGAAAGCTACAGTAACATATACATAAAATAAATAAATAAAATCTTGTTTTTTAAATAAGAACTTAAATAAAAGCACATAAGTTCATTCTGTGTTTCTGGTTTGGTTGGTTAATTATGGCAGGAGATACAGGGTCTTCCTATGTATCTTTGGCTGTCCTAGAACTCATTGTATACATCACAGTGACATCCTGTTGAGTGTCTTCTGCCTATGTCTCCTGACTGCATTGTTTTGTTTTCGTTTGGTCTAGTTTGGTTTTTCTAAACAGGATTTTCCTGTGTAGCCCCGGCTGTCCTGGAAGTCCCTCTGTAGACCAGGCTTGCCTCTAACTCAGAAATTCGCCTGCCTCTGCCACCCAAGTGCTGAGATTAAAAGCATGAGCCACCATGCCTGGCTCTGACTGCATTGTTAAAGGCATAAGCCAGTAGACCCCTCATGCTTATTGATTTTTATATGTAGTAATTGTTAATATCAATACAATTTCTTTGGTGTGTTCCAAACTCTATTGTTCTTGTAGAGTGTTTCTCTTTATATGTGTAATTGACATTTTTTAAAAAGACTACATCCTATTCAATGGGATGAGAGTTCATAGGGGTGACAGGTCTAGAGAGATGCCTCAGCGCTTAAGAACACTGATTGTTCTTGCAGATGACCTGAGTTTAATTCCCAGCAACCACATGGTAGTTCACAACCACCTGTAATACGGATCCAATGCCCTCATCTTGAGTGTCTGAAGATAACAACAGTGTACTCACATATATGAAATACATAACTCGTAAAAAAAAAACAAAAGAAATTACAGGTGCAATCCTTATTATTAAGATTCCTTCTGATATGACTTGGTAGTTACAGTAGAACTTGGGTGTGAGTAAATAAGTATGATAAGCCTCAGAATTATATGAACACTTTGCCTATGAAAAATAGATGCCCGATGTGTCTATTGTGCTTTCTTTTGTACACATTTATGGGATGCTCTAGAATGCAGTGACTTATGAGGACGTGCATGTGAACTTCACTCAAGAGGAGTGGGCTTTGCTGGATCCTTCTCAGAAGAAGCTCTACAAAGATGTCATGCTGGAAACCTACAGGAACCTCAACGCTATAGGTAAATTTGTGAATACCTTATCCTGTTTTAAAATTCAAGAAAACAGTTTTTCTTTTGGTGCACTTCTGTAGTTTCAATAAAAATGAAGGAAGGATTTGGTGAATAAATCATGCATGGCTATAAGGTTCACTGAAGATAGTAACTTACATTTTGCTAAATTTCAAGGCATACATTTTCTGTTTTAGGCTTTAATTGGGAAGCCCAAAATATTGAAGAACATTGTCAAAGTTTTGGAAGACACAGAAGGTAATTTTCATGTGCAAGCTCATACAAATCTGCCTCTAAAGATATGTTAATGTGTGCTGAAAATTGATAAGAAAAGGAGCTGTGTAAATTAGCACAGCTTTAAGTGTATTGATGATTGCTGCATTCAAACAAAACCATCGTCTTTACTGTCCTGTATCTGATTTTTTGCAAGGCCTTCCTTTAAGAAAGAGGACAGGGAAACAATGCCTTAGCGTGTATCCCCATTTGAAACATAGCCCTATTCATGCTCCATAGTACAACTGCCAGTCTGTTTCTGCTTACTTTGGAAAAGCTACACAAATTGCATAGTTGATCAATATGTGTCCTAAAGCTTCTAAGAAGCAAATAGTCTATATTTAAGCTGGTTGTACTCATTTATTAGCAGTGTCAGTGCTAAGTTTAGTTAGAAGGGCAGCATTTGGGAGGTGAGTAGGAGGTTTTGAAGTAACCTTAATCCATATTTCACATGTCTATGAAAATACTGAGTCAAACCTTGTGAATGCGAACTTCAACATTTTATGTATTGGACTTCCTTTCATAAGTATATAATATTTTATAATGGATACACACCATGTATACCAAACAAATATCCCAAAAAAACTATGTCTTTCTCTCTCTCTTTCCTTCTGTCTCCTATAACTATTAGAAGATATATAGTGGGTTGTAGTTATAGAGTAGACTTTTTAAACATAATACAAGTTAACAGTTCATTACATTTCCAAGTTTGTTGGCAATACATCAGCAACCTCATTCTGGAGAAAAGGCTCTTGAGTCCTAGGGATGTGGAAATGCTCCTATTTCTCCTGGTTCACTTTGCAAATATACTATGAGACACAGTACAGTAAAATATGGAATACACTTAGTGCGTTAAAGCTCTGAATTCCTCCACTTTTCTTAAAGTACGGGAACAACATTTTATAGAAAAAGAATACGTAAAACTGAGCCATGTAATCAATGTTCATACCCTCTCAGGTGTCTCTGACCATGAGAAACAACCCATAATGAAGCGGAACAGCATGAATGTAAGCAAAGGGATAAAAGGTCTGATGGCTCTTTACATTTAGACAAATAGTAACATTAAATCCTAGAGATGAAAGTATTCTGGGACTTCAGTGATGGCTCAGCAGTTAAGAGCACCAACTGTCCTTCTGAAGGTCCTGAGTTCAAATCTCAGCAACCACACGGTGGCTCACAACTGTCCATAATGAGATCTGACTCCCTCTTCTGGAGTGTCAGAAGACAGGACAGCGACAGTGTACTTACATATAATAAGTAAACAAACTACCAAACAGAAAAACAAAAAGGAAGTATTCATCCGTGAGGTAAAGCTTTCACATGTGCCAATTCTCTTCTCAGGTGTGAAAGGAGTCAGAGTGCAGAGAAACCCTCTGAATATACTCAACGTGGTAAAGCCTGTGCTTTACATGCTCACAGTCATGCCCAAAGGCGTGAAAGGATTCATACCGAAAAGATCCCCTCTGAAGTTATTCACTGTGTCGAAGACGTTTTACCTTACACAAGTCTCCAAGTACATAAAAGAACAAAAACTGGACAGAAACCGTATGAATGTAATCAATGTGGTAAAGGATTTGCAATGCCCAGTTGCCTTAAAAGGCATGAAAGAATTCATACTGGAGAGAAACCCTACAAATGTAATCAATGTGATAAAGCTTTTTCCCAATACGGTAATCTTCAAACTCATAGAAGAAAACATACAGGAGAGAAACCCTACAAATGTAATCAATGTGATAAAGCCTTTACTGAGAAATGTAGTCTCCAGACTCATAGAAGAACACATACCGGAGAGAAACCCTACAAATGTAATCAATGTGATAAAGCCTTTTCACAACACAGTACTCTTCAAACTCATAGAAGAACACATACCGGAGAGAAACCCTACAAATGTAATCAATGTGATGAAGCCTTTTCACAACACAGTACTCTTCAAACTCATAGAAGAACACATACTGGAGAGAAACCCTACAAATGTAATCAATGTGATAAAGCCTTTTCCCAATACGGTCATCTCCACATTCACAGAAGAACACATACTGGAGAGAAACCATTCAAATGTAATGAATGTGATAAAACATTTTCAAACCACACTACTCTTCAAAATCATAGAAGAACACATACCGGAGAGAAACCCTTCAAATGTAATCAATGTGATAAAGCTTTTTCACGACACAGTATTCTTCAAAATCATAGAAGAACACATACTGGAGAGAAACCCTTCAAATGTAATCAATGTGATAAAGCTTTTTCACGACACAGTATTCTTCAAAATCATAGAAGAACACATACTGGAGAGAAACCCTTCAAATGTAATCAATGTGATAAAGCTTTTTCACGACACAGTACTCTTCACAATCATAGAAGAACACATACTGGAGAGAAACCCTACAAATGTAATCAATGTGATAAAGCCTTTTCCCAATACAGTCATCTCCACATTCATAGAAGAACACATAACCGGAGAGAAACCCTTCAAATGTAATCAATGTGATAAAGCCTTTTCTCAGAAATGTAGTCTGCAAAAACATATAAGGATACATACTGGAAAAAAACTCTACAAATGTAATCAATGTGATAAAGCCTTTTCACAACACAGTACCCTTCAAACTCATAGAAGAACACATACCGGAGAGAAACCCTTCAAATGTAATGAATGTGATAAATCCTTTTCCAAATACGAACATCTCCAAATTCATAGAACAACACATACCTGAGAGAATCCCTTCAAATTTAATGAATGTGATGAAGGCTTTTCCCACCATTATAATATACAAATTCATGAGAGAAGACATACTAGAGAGAAACCTTACAAGTGTATTCAGTGTGTGTAAATGTTTTAAAACATTTTCATCTTCAAAAGAATAAAAGAATCCACACTGGAGAAAAAAGCTATGAAGGAATTGGACTGTGAGCAAACTTTTTGCAATGCCATCATTTCTGAATGTACAAGTGAACGTACTGAAGAGAAAGACTATGAATGTGATCATAGTCTTAATCGTCATGAACCTTTTTTAGGGGCCAGAATCCTTCTGATTATAAGCAATGTGGAAAAAT
This sequence comes from Mus caroli, assembly GCF_978045245.1. Classification (NCBI taxonomy): domain Eukaryota; kingdom Metazoa; phylum Chordata; class Mammalia; order Rodentia; family Muridae; genus Mus; species Mus caroli. The sequence goes on along the minus strand of NW_028227270.1, from coordinate 58,256,155 downwards.
CTATGCTTGGCAGTTATCTCCTAATGCAGCAAGGAGCACATACTCCAGAGAGAGAGACAGATAGATATATATATAGAGAGAAACCATATACATATACACAATGTGGTAAACCTTTGTATATCACAGTTATCTTTGAATACATAAAAGAACACATGATATATCTCAGAATACATAAAAGAAGACAATGAAGAGAGAAACTGTGTGTGAATAATGAGGTAAGGCCTTTGCAGTTGACATTGACATTTATCTCATAATGTATAAATTAACACAGACTTGTAAGAAACCTCATAAAAATAAGGAATGTGGTAAAACTTGTGTGTGGACCAGTCGTTTTTTTTTTCTTGAGAAAAATCCATGCTGCAGGGTAACCCTGTAAATGGTGCCACTGTGGAAACATTTTGTACGTCACAGTATCTGTATGCGAGAGTAAAACCTTTAGCATGAACTGGGTTGGTTAAAGTTTGCATGTCACAATAATCTTTTAGGACTTTAAAGAACTCAAAAATAAGGCAGTCTGTGACTCTGATGGACATGGTTCCATCTTGGGCCAACCCAGTTACATTAATTTACACAACATTATTCATTCTTGAGAAAACCTTTAGCAAATGTCAACTATCTGCTCAAGTATGATGATGTCTCTATTTTATTCATACCTGGAAACTTATAGGGACAAAAGCCCTATGAGGTTCATTGATAAGGTAACTGTTTAGAATTCACAGTTCACTTTGAGTCCATGAAATAACTCATTCAGGTGTGAAACGCTGGTGGTGAGTATTAGTGCCTTTTTTGTTGTTGTGATAAGCTGTCTAAGGTATTGTAGAAAACAGTAACCCGAAACAAAGATTTCCACCCCAGCTTTGGCCATTTCTTTTCCAGGTAAAACACACACAACTTTTATATTTGTAATAAACCTTAATCAACACCCAATATTGGCTAATATCTATCCTCTATGCTATCTTGTCTATTTCCCAGCCAGTAATTTTGTCATATTGTTTTGCTTTATTTCATCTGGGCTATGCTTAACTCCACTTAGTCTCACCCCACATGGCCACTATTTTATTATTGACCTAACCTAAGGCTGCTTTTTCTATGTCTGCTTTCTTCTCCTTGTGGTTCTCCTCTGACCCCAAGTCCAGTATCCCTAATCCCTGTCTATGTCTCTTCTGCCCAGCTACTGTCCAGCTATTGATTGTTGTTATCTTTAATAACCAGTCAGAAGAAACTTGAAAGCAAGGTCACACACCTTCGCTTGGGTCTGTGGGCAGATCTGGTCTTCTTTTTTTTTTTTTTTTGTTTTTTTTTTTTTTTGGTTTTGGTTTTCGAGACAGGGTTTCTCTTTATAGCTCTGGCTGTCCTGGAGCTCACTTTGTAGACCAGGCTGGTCTCGAACTCAGAAATCTGCCTGCCTCTGCCTCCCGAGTGCTGGGATTAAAGGCGTGCGCCACCACGCCCGGCTTAGATCTGGTCTTCTATGGAGCAATCATTTTTTAGTTTCCTGCTTTTAACATTACAGTACATAGCAAGAGATGAAACCCCAACATGAAGGCAAATTTTAGAAGCAGATAAATTTCATTAAAGTTCCAAAGGGATATAGGATCAGGGCAACAAGTGTCATTTTTGTCAGCTAAAGGAGGAGCTCAGAGCTCACGTCCTCAACCTATAGCCTTAAAGAGACTGTTAGAGCCGGGTGTCGTGTCACTAGCCTTTAATCCCAGCACTTAGGAGGCAGAGGCAGGCAAATTTCTGAGTTCGAGGCCAGCCTGGTCTACAGAGTGAGATCCAGCACAGCCATGGCTACACAGAGAATCCCTGTCTCGAAAAAAAACCGAGAGAGAAAGAGAGAGAGAGAGAGAGAGAGAGAGAGAGAGAGAGAGAGAGAGAGAGAGAGAGAGAGAACGTGTTAGGTCTAAACATGATTTGAGGAAGTAAACTCTGAAATTCAACCTCAGTGACATATTTTCTCCAGCAGACAGATATTTCCTACATCTCCCCAAATGAAACTACTAATTGAGACGTATTGATTTCTCTGCCACCAATCCTCTATGCTTGCTTTCTGTTACATAAGCCAACTCATGATGAAGAAAACCTCTGTGGATAAGCATTAGATGCCACAAACCCTGGGTTAAAGTAGTCAATGTTTATACAAGAATAACATCATGAGTAAAATTTTCTTTGCTAACCAAATTCATTTAATTTTATTTATGGGGTTTGTATACATCTTTGGTTGAGTATGTGTATGTCTATGAAGATTTCCAAGATTATTAAGTTGTTGTATCTTCTTCTAGCAGAAGATACACCAAGATGTCCCACCCTGACTTTGTCCCTGGGATTGAAATTTATTAATTATTTGGCCATGTCTCTAGCCATCTAAATAATTAAAGTGTTTTATATCATCATGATATCAGGAAATAGAAAAAAATCTTATAGAAGAGAAAAACCCTATCCATATTGATGACCTTGTTATAGCACAGATGTTTTCCATATCAGGGACAACATCCTGATTCTTCTGTTCTTCATCAGAGCCTTGAAGGAAGTAAATTATTTCCCATGGTCCCTCGAGTTTTGTAGTCGAGATCACCAAATGTGGTTGTGGTTTTATTTTCAAACATTTGGAATAGATATTAAAGTTTGTTCTATGTCTTTCAAATCCATTTACAGATGTTCATTATGTGGTCCTTGACTTCTTTCTGTGATTTCTGTTCAGCTTTAATCCCACTTTTCTGGTTGATAGGTACTCTCTACTGCAATGAAATGAATTGGATACTCATCTTCTAAGTGGTCTATTGTTTATTTACATATATGGATAGTGAGATTGAAAGATCCTGACAGAATGTAATAGTCACAGAAGCCCTGAAATTGGCAAAATAGATTTCATTGTTAGTAGAACTAGCTTCACTGATTTAGAAAAAGAGAGGTGCACAATGCTCTGTCCACTGCTTGAACCCGTGTGTCTGCCAATGTTTTGACCATTCCTTGACTTATGTGTGCCCACTGATGAAGCCCATTGCCAGGTGTTTGTGATATTGTTTGCAGAGAAATAAAATCTCCCCAGCAACCACAGCCCCGCCAATCCTGAGTTGCTACACCTGCACCAGACTCTTTCCTTGTACCCCTCCCATACCCATTTCTTGAGAATAGACATTGTTTAGATCTGGAAATCCCCTACTCTCCCCCTTCTCCTTCCCCCCCTGAGGGTCTATAAAAACTGGGACCTCTTTCCCCTCGAGGTTGACTCCTCTACCCCTGCGTGGGATATGAGTCTTACCCAGAGCTCTGGCTTTCCCCTAATAAAGCCTCATGTGCTTTACATCAAGCTTGGTCTATCGTGAGTTCTTGGGTGTCAGCTCATGTCCTGAGGCCTGAGCGAGTGGCTCCTCTCGGGGTCTTTCAAGATTATATCTTTCCAGTAAAGTTGCTGGTGAAAGCATAGTGGGTGCTGCTTTGTGTTTCGTTTTCTCACAAATTCCTCTGAGAGTTGGTTGTTGTGCATCCTAGCTTTGGTGTCAGTCATTAGTCAGAGTTATCCTTTTACTTTTATATTTTGTTTTGTTTTTTTGGGCTTTTTACAACAGGGTTTCTCTGTATAGCCCTGGTTGTCGTAGAACTCACTTTGTAGACCAGGCGGGCCTCGAACTCAGAAATCTGCCTGCCTCTGCCTCCCAAGTGCTGGGATTAAAGTTGTGTGCCACCACGACTGGCTTGTCCTATTACTCTTGATTGTCATGTGTCAGCCTTCTGAGTGTAAGTCCAAAGATAGAAGATATACACTCAGAGGGTCCTGTTTTTCAACATGCTTTAATATTAAAATTAAAATGCTTAATACATGAAAATAGAAAGAACAATACCTTAGGTATACACCCATAGCATCCTATTCATCTATCTTATAGAGATGTGATAATGTAAAATAGTCAGCAATCAACTACGTATCTCACACATAGGTGAGCATGTTGTTGACAGAAAACAATTTTTCCCCTTGGATTAAGGAAGCTGAATGGATCAGCCTAGCTGGTTAGAGTAGTTAGGACACAGTCCCTAGTCTTAACACTATTAACATAAGTCTCCCATCATATGTACCTTTCCTACCTAAAAACCACTCTCTCAGGTAAGAACAATATTATTTGCTGGGTGTAGAGGAGCACGCCTTTAATCCCATCACACAGGAGGCAAGGGCAGGCAGATTTCTGATTTCGAGGCCAGCCTGGTCTACACAGTGAGTTTTAGGACAGCCATGACGACACAGAGAAACCCTGATATATATATATATATATATCAGATGATGGCATCTGTTATAATTCAAAACTAGGGTACACTTCTATTTTTATTCTATAGATGGTAAAACTGAGGGTCGCAGAGTTAAGTGACTTCGGAATCTACTTAATTGGAACTGTTCATCTTATACATGCTGTAATTCTATTGAATTAGTAATTGAAGTGGAAGCCACCTAAACTAGGCATGGTTGCACATGCCTATATTCATGGTACTTACAGAGTGAGGACACCAGGATTTCATAGTCATCCATGTTAAAAGTGGTCAACAGGGTGTGCTGCAAGGTCCAGAGAGCCAAGGCAGACTGTGATTGGCTCAGGGCAGTAGCCATAGTCTTCGCTGCAGTTCCAGAAGTTCAGGTTCATGACACCAGTAAGTGTTATCTGAGATGTTTACCACTATAAGTTTTATTCTTCAGGGTCAGATTCTCCCACAAGTGAAGAATTCCTCAGGCTGGGATGAGCTTCCTCATGCCACATTCAATACAAATTATTCATCCCTGAAAAAACAAATACAGTCAAAGGAATGCACACAGCAGGTTTTCTTCATGTATTTGTGAATTATTTTTCATCCTTAACAAAGAAGATATTGGAACACATTTGGGAATGTATAAAAAATAGAAAATGAAGCAGAAAATAATGCAATATTTTTACTTAACATGTACAAAAGTACAATTTAAATAAGCACCTTGCCAGATAGAGAGCCTAGCACTTAACATAAACTGGATATTGTTACAGTAGACAGGAGTCTCATTCCCAAAACTATCTGGCTGCTAACTATTATTGCCAAGTATTTGCTGTTGCCTTCTGGTCTCAGAGTATACAGAGCCCAGACACATGCATGCAAAATAAAATTAAACTACATATAAAATAAAATTTAAAAATTATAGCTCAAAAACCTGGAATTCTCCACACTGAAGTAATGCCATTGAGATAGACAGCAGTCGGGCTAGTTGGAATTTACCTCTTTCTTGTCCTGCATTGATGCGCCCATTGCCTTCCTCTGAACCAGCTTGCTCAGGAGGGAAAGATGCTTTTCTTTGAGTTTAGAGTAGCTCAGCAGAATTGTTCATGTAACAGCAGTAACCACAGTACTGTTAGGTGCTTTTCAAATATTCTCTATTTGTGTTTTGTGTCCCTTTTATGTGCAAGAATTTTGGCATTGATACATCTTTTGACTCAATCTTTGAAATCCTCCTTCATGATTAAAATGTGCACTTGAGTTATAAATCTCCATGTGCCTCAGTGGCTAGACTGGCAGACTCCTTTCCCTATTGCTGTGGCTCAAAGGATAACCTGGGTCCTAAAACTTAAAAAGAATTAAAATGGTAGCATATGTGAAATGCAAAATCTGTTCTTGGCTGGTCTCTCTTTGAGCTGAATACACACTCTTTGTAAAGAGATTTTTTCAAAATAATCATTTACTTTTGTGCATTGATTTCCTTATCAAAACACATCAGTGCTAGAGCAGCTGTACCTCCAGCCTAGACAGATGTTTCTGAGAAAAGCTCTCCCACTTACACTCAGGTGGCCTTGATCTCAGTTCTTGCTCCTGAGGATAATAACATATTGTCTTCTTGATTAAGCTAGCCAAATTGTTAAATGAACTGCATGCAGTACCACTCAGTTTTAAATGACCTGTTCGAGCCATGTAGTAAACTGTTCATTGCAGTAAGCAGGGAAAGGATTTGCATGTGGAGCATGGCTTCTGCCTTCAGACCAGAGTAGGAGGACAAGATTCTTGTGTAATTCACAGAAAGATATTTGGCACACAAAAAACTGTTAGTATCACCAGTATGTACAAGTACCAGGTTATGTCAGGGTGAGTGATTTTGTAATTCCCCAGCATTTATTAATTCATGTCATGTGAGTGAAAGCAGATCAGACTGGTGGGCATACACATGGGGATGATTAGCTTGGTCTGATGAATATTGAATTTCCCACTATATGTCCATATTGCCTATATGTCCAATCCACTTGCAAATTTACTTCAGCTTAGAGGGCTGAGAAACTGGCGATTGATTTCACTGCATGTGTTAAGTTACTTATCTCAGCAGCTAAAATTGCTCATATCGGTGAGGTAAAACCCTTTCTTCTTAACAGCATTCCCTCTGCCAGGGAATGCTCTCCTGTTTTTGAAAATTGGTGCAGATATGTGAGAACTTTTCAATGATGTTTATCTCTTTAAGGAGTTAATAATTCATTTCAGTTTTTGTTTCTTTGTGTTTTCAAGACAGGATTTCTCTGTGTAGTCCTGGCTGTCCTGGAACTCACTCTCTAGACCAGGCTGGCCTCGAACTCAGAAATCCACCTGCCTCTGCCTCCCAAGTGCTGGGATAAAGGCGTGTGCCACCAGTGACCATGATTTCAATTTTCAAATGTGATTTTCTTTAAATGCATCTCTAATATTGTCCCTTAATTGTTTTCATTCTCTAATACTTCACAGTCATTAACAATTTTTTTTTCATTTTTAAAGAGTGCTGTGAATTATTTATTTCCGTTTAAAGCATTACCTCTGTACCATAGACTGGCTCATACTCTATAATTTAGAATTAACTTGACCTTTCAATCCTGTCTCTGCTGCCACAAACTTGGATGCCAGTCCTGCACCTCTCCCAGCCTGGACCTTGACTGTGCATTGAAAGGGAAGATAGGCCAGTGAATGATTGTCATCCAACTTCTGTTTTCTGTTGGGACTGTCCAATGAAGCTGCACCTGTGCAAGAATTGAATTTTGTGACCAACTTTGAAATATGTTTAGTCACAGCCCAGAAATGGTCAGGACAACAGGAGGTGATAATTTCTCTGCTTTGACAGTACTTAAGATTCGCATTGAGGTAATTAATTTTAGATGGTTGATAACTGTCCTGCTGGCCCATTTTTCTATCCAACCGCAGGCAATCAAGAATCTGGATAAAAAGCTGAACTTGCTAAAATGTCAAATTACTGTAGTTACACTAGTTCTACCAAGAATAATATCTAGGTAATGATTGTCTTGCTACCAAATAAGACAATTTTGGTTTGGTTTTGTTTTTTTTACAGTTTTAAGATGATCCTCCTGAGGGCTGACGATATGCCTCAGTGGGTAAGAGCACTGACTGCTCTTCTGAAGGTCCTGAGTTCAAATCCCAGGAACCACATGGTGGCTCACAACCACCCGAAATGAGATCTAAGGCCCTCTTCTGGTGTATCTGAAGTCTGCTACAGTGTACTTACATATAATAATAAATAACTCGTTAAAAAATGATACTCCTGGGCGGCGCCATTTTTGGCTCCAGACAACCAGCCACCTTCGGGGCCAGAGGACAGGTGTCTGCCTGGCCCAGGAGGCTTCTGCCTCAGTTTTTGCGGGAGCCACCTTTGTTTCGGGACTCTGTGGGTGAGATTGCGGACTACAGGGGCCAGCAGCTTCTGGGACAGGCGAGAGCCACAGAGCTCCTGAGGTGGCGCCATTTTTGGCTCCAGACAACCAGCCACCTCCGGGGCCAGAGGACAGGTGTCCACCCAGCCTGGGTGACCTTTGCCTCAGGATCCGCGGTAGCCATCTTGGTTTCAGGACTCCTCAGAAAGTAGTCCACACAAGGGAGAGTGTGGACTATTGAAACAATGGCTTCTGTGACAGGCCAAAGCAACACAACGTCTCGGGAATATCCTGTTTTGGGCCTTCATATTCGGGCAGGAGGAGGTCCAAACACCAGACAACTGTGCACCTTCCCTGAAAGAGGAGACCTTGCCTGCAGAGACTGCTCTGACCACTGAAACTCAGAGGAGAGAGCTAGTCTCCCAGGTCTGTTCATAGAGGGTAACAAAATCACCAGAGGAACAATCTCTAAACAGAGACAACTATAACAACGAACTCCAGAGATTACCAGATGGCGAAAGGTAAACGTAAGAATCTTACTAACAGAAACCAGGACCACACTCACCATCATCAGAACCCAGCACTCCCACTTCACCCATCCAGGGCACCCCAACACACCTGAAAAGCTAGACCTGGATTTAAAAGCATATCTCATGATGATGGTAGAGGACATCAAGAAGGACTTAAATAACTCACTTAAAGAAATACAGGAGAACACTGCTAAACAAGTAGAAGACATTAAAGAGGAAACATAAAAATCCCTTAAAGAATTGCAGGAAAACACAACCAAACAGGTGATGGAATTGAATAAAACCATCCAAGACCTAAAAAGGGAAGTAGACACAATAAAGAAAACCCAAAGTGAGGCAACGCTGGAGATAGATACCCTAGGAAAGAAATCTGGAACCATAGATGTGAGCATCAGTGACAGAATACAAGAGATGGAAGAGATAATCTCAGGTGCAGAAGATTCCATAGAGAACATCGGCACAACAATCAAAGAAAATGGAAAATGCAAAAAGATCCTAACTCAAAACATCCAGGAAATCCAGGACACAATGAGAAGACCAAACCTATGGATAGTAGGAGTAGATGAGAATGAAGATTTTCAACTCAAAGGACCAGCAAAATTCTTCAACAAAATTATTGAAGAAAACTTCCCAAATCTAAAGAAAGAAATGCCCATGAACATACAAGAAGCCTACGAACTCCAAATAGACTGGACCAGAAAAGAAATTCCTCCCGACACATAATTATCAGAACAACAAATGCACTAAATAAAGGTAGAATACTAAAAGCAGTAAGGGAAAAACGTCAAGTAACATATAAAGGCAAGCCTATCAGAATTACACCAGATTTTTCACCAGAGACTATGAAAGCCAGAAGAGCCTGGACAGATGTTATACAGACACTAAGAGAACACAAATTCCAGCCCAGGCTACTATACCCAGCCAAACTCTCAATTACCATAGATGGAGAAACCAAAGTATTCCACGACAAAACCAAATTCACCCATTATCTCTCCACGAATCCAGCCCTTCAAAGGAAAATAACAGAAAAAAAAAAAAACAATACAAGGACGGGAACCACGCCCTAGAAACAACAAGAAGGTAATCCCTCAACAAACCTAAAAGAAGACAGCCACAAGAACAGACTGCCAACTTTAACAACAAAAATAACAGGAAGCAACAATTACTTTTCCTTAATATCTCTTAATATCAATGGACTCAACTCCCCAATAAAAAGACATAGACTAACAAATTGGCTACACAAACAAGACCCAACATTTTGCTGCTTACGGGAAACTCACCTCAGAGAAAAAGATAGACACTACCTCAGAATGAAAGGCTGGAAAACAATTTTCCAAGCAAATGGTACGAAGAAACAAGCTGGAGTAGCCATTCTAATATCTACCAAAATCGACTTCCAACCCAAAGTAATCAAAAAAGACAAGGAGGGGCACTTCATACTCATCAAAGGTAAAATCTCCCAAGAGGATCTCTCAATTCTAAATATCTATGCTCCAAATACAAGGGCAGCCACATTCATTAAAGAAACTTTAGTAGAGCTCAAAGCACACATTGCACCTCACACAATAATAGTGGGAGACTTCAACACACCACTTTCACCAATGGACAGATCATGGAAACAGAAACTAAACAGGGACACAGTGAAACTAACAGAAGTGATGAAACAAATGGATTTAACAGATATCTACAGAACATTTTATCCTAAAACAAAAGGATATACCTTCTTCTCAGCACCTCATGGTACCTTCTCCAAAATTGACCACATAATTGGTCACAAAACAAGCCTCAACATATACAAAAATATTGAAATAGTCCCATGCATCCTATCAGATCACCATGGACTAAGGCTGATCTTCAATAACAAAATAAATAATAGAAAGCCAACATTCACGTGGAAACTGAACAACACACTTCTCAATGATACATCGGTCAAGGAAGGAATAAAGAAAAAAATTAAGGACTTTTTGGAGTTTAATGAAAATGAAGCCACAACATACCCAAACTTACGGGACACAATGAAAGCATTTCTAAGAGGAAAACTCATAGCTCTGAGTGGCTCCAAAAAGAATCTAAAGAGAACACACTTTAGCAGCCTCACAACACACATAAAAGCTCTAGAACAAAAGGAAGCAAATTCACCCAAGAGGAGTAGAAGGCAGGAAATAATCAAACTCAGTGGTGAAATCAACCAAGTGGAAACAAGAAGAGCTATTCTTCTGGTTCTTTGAGAAAATCAACAAGATAGATAAACCCTTAGCCAGACTCACTAGAGGACACAGAGAAAGCATCCAAATTAACAAAATCAGAAATGAAAAGGGAAAGATAACAACAGATCCTGAAGACATCCAAAACACCATCAGATCCTTCTACAAAAGGCTATACTCAACAAAACTGGAAAACCTGGATGAAATGGACAAGTTTCTAGACAGATACCAAGTACCAAAGTTAAATCAAGATCAGGTTAATAATCTAAACAGTCCTACATCCCCTAAAGAAATAGAGGCAGTCATTAATAGACTCCCAACCAAAAAAAGCCCAGGGCCAGATGGGTTTAGTGCAGAGTTCTATCAGACCTTCAAAGAAGATCTAATCCCAGTACTTCACAAACTACTCCACAAAATAGAAACAGAAGGTACTCTACCCAACTCATTCTATGAAGCCACAATTACTTTGATACCTAAACCACAAAAAGACCCAACAAAGATAGAACACTTCAGACCAATTTCCCTTATGAATATCGATGCAAACATACTCAATAAAGTTCTTGCTAACCGAATCCAAGAACACATCAAAACAATCATCCATCCTGACCAAGTAGGTTTCATCCCAGGGATGCAGGGATAGTTCAATATACGGAAATCCATCAACGTAATCCAGTATATAAACAAACTCAAACACAAAAACCACATGATCATCTCGTTAGATGCAGAAAAAGCATTTGACAAAATCCAACACCCATTCATGATAAAAGTCTTGGAAAGATCAGGAATTCAAGGCCCATACCTAAACATGATAAAAGCAATATACAGCAAACCAGTAGCCAACATCAAAGTAAATGGTGAGAAGCTGGAAGCAATCCTACTAAAATCAGGGACTAGACAAGGCTGTCCACTCTCTCCCTACCTATTGAACATTGTACTTGAAGTCCTAGCTAGAGCAATTCGACAACAAAAGGAGATCAAAGGGATACAAATTGGAAAGGAAGAAGTCAAAATATCACTTTTTGCAGATGATATGATAGTTTATATAAGTGACCCTAAAAATTCCACCAGATAACTCCTAAGCCTGATAAACAGCTTCAATCAATTAGCTGGATATAAAATTAACTCAAACAAATCAATGGCCTTTCTCTACACAAAGGATAAACATACTCAATATGTTTATCCTTATGTTTTCTTTCTCGAGGCTGAGAAAGAAATTAGGGAAACAACACCCTTGTCAATAGTCACAAATAATATAAAATAACTTGGCGTGACTCTAACTACGGAAGTGAAAGATCTGTATGATAAAAACTTCAAGTCTCTGAAGAAAGAAATTAAAGAGGATCTCAGAAGATGGAAAGGTCTCCCATGCTCATGGATTGGGAGGATCAATATAGTAAAAATGGCTATCTTGCCAAAAGCAATCTTCAGATTCAATGCAATTCCCATCAAAATTCCAACTCAATTCTTCAACGAATTGGAAAGAGCAATGTGCAAATTCTTAGAAAGGGCAATCGGCAGATTTATCTGGAATAACAAAAAACCTAGGATAGCAAAAATTCTTCTCAAGGATAAAAGAACCTCTGGTGGAATCACCATGCCTGACCTAAAGCTTTACTACAGAGCAATTGTGATAAAAACTGCATGTATTGGTATAGTGACAGACAAGTAGACCAATTGAACAGAATTGAAGTCCCAGAGATGAACCCACACACCTATGGTCACATGATCTTTGACAAGGGAGCTAAAACCATTCAGTGGAAAAAAGACAGCATTTTCAACAAATGGTGCTGGCACAACTGGCGGTTATCATGTAGAAGAATGAGAATTGATCCATTTCTATCTCCTTGTACTAAGGTCAAATCTAAGTGGATTAAAGAACTCCACATAAAACCAGAGACACTGAAACTTAAGAGGAGAAAGTAGGGAAAAGCCTCGAAGATATGGGTACAGGGGAAAAATTCCTGAATAGAACAGCAATGGATTGTGCTATAAGATCGAGAATTGATAAATGGGACCTCATAAAATTGCAAAGCTTCTGCAAGACAAAAGACACTGTCAATAAGACAAAAAGACCACCAACAGATTGGGAAAGGATCTTTACCTATCCTAAATCAGATAGGGGACTAATATCCAATATATATAAAGAACTCAAGAAGGTGGACTCCAGAAAATCAAATAACCCCATTAAAAAATGGGGCTCAGAGCTGAACAAAGAATTCTCACATGAGGAATACCGAATGGCAGAGAAGCACCTGAAAAAATGTTCAACATCCTTAATCATCAGGGAAATGCAAATCAAAACAATCCTGAGATTCCACCTCACACCAGTCAGAATGGCTAAGATCAAAAATTCAGGTGACAGCAGATGCTGGCGAGGATGTGGAGAAAGAGGAACACTCCTCCATTGTTGGTGGGATTGCAAGCTTGTACAACCACTCTGGAAATCAGTCTGGCGGTTCCTAAGAAAATTGGACATAGTACTACCAGAGGATTCCGCAATACCTCTCCTGGGCATATATCCAGAAGATGTGGTAAGATGATGTCCAACTGGTAAGAAGGACACATGCTCCACTATGTTCATAGCAGCCTTATTTATAATAGCCAGAAGCTGGAAAGAACCCAGATCCCCTCAACAGAGGAATGGATACAGAAAATGTGGTACATTTACACAATGGAGTACTACTCAGCTATTAAAAATAGGCAGGATTTACTCTATGAGAGTTGAAGCAAGATAATGTGTTTAGATGGGAATATCACCCTTTACTCCTGAAAGATCCTGACAAAATGTAAAAGGACACAGAAGCCCGGAAATTGGCAAGATAGATGTCAGTGTTAGCAGAACTAGCTTCACTGATTTAGAAAAATAGAGGTGCACAATGCTCTGGCCACTCCTTGAACCCGTGTGTCTGCCAATGTTTTGACCATTCCTTGACTTGTGTGTGCCCACTGATGAAGCCCATTGCCAGGTGTTTGTGATATTGGTTGCTGAGAAAGAGTCATAAAATCTCCCCAGCAACCACAGCCCGGCCAATCCTGAGTTGCTACACCTGCACGAGACTCTTTCCTTGTACCCCTCCCATACCCATTTCTTGAGAATAGACATTGTTTAGATCTGGAAATCCCCTACTCTCCCCCTTCTCCTTTCCCCCCGAGGGCCTATAAAAACTGGGACCTCTTTCCCCTCAAGGTTGACTCCTCTACCCCTGCGTGGGATATGAGTCTTACCCAGAGCTCTGGCTTTCCCCTAATAAAGCCTCATGTGCTTTACATCAAGCTTGGTCTATCGTGAGTTCTTGGGTGTCAGCTCATGTCCTGAGGCCTGAGCGAGTGGCTCCTCTCGGGGTCTTTCAAGATTATATCTTTCCAGTAAAGTTGCTGGTGAAAGCATAGTGGGTGCTGCTTTGTGTTTCGTTTTCTCACAAATTCCTCTGAGAGTTGGTTGTTGTGCATCCTAGCTTTGGTGTCAGTCATTAGTCAGAGTTATCCTTTTACTTTTATATTTTGTTTTGTTTTTTTGGGCTTTTTACAACAGGGTTTCTCTGTATAGCCCTGGTTGTCGTAGAACTCACTTTGTAGACCAGGCGGGCCTCGAACTCAGAAATCTGCCTGCCTCTGCCTCCCAAGTGCTGGGATTAAAGTTGTGTGCCACCACGACTGGCTTGTCCTATTACTCTTGATTGTCATGTGTCAGCCTTCTGAGTGTAAGTCCAAAGATAGAAGATATACACTCAGAGGGTCCTGTTTTTCAACATGCTTTAATATTAAAATTAAAATGCTTAATACATGAAAATAGAAAGAACAATACCTTAGGTATACACCCATAGCATCCTATTCATCTATCTTATAGAGATGTGATAATGTAAAATAGTCAGCAATCAACTACGTATCTCACACATAGGTGAGCATGTTGTTGACAGAAAACAATTTTTCCCCTTGGATTAAGGAAGCTGAATGGATCAGCCTAGCTGGTTAGAGTAGTTAGGACACAGTCCCTAGTCTTAACACTATTAACATAAGTCTCCCATCATATGTACCTTTCCTACCTAAAAACCACTCTCTCAGGTAAGAACAATATTATTTGCTGGGTGTAGAGGAGCACGCCTTTAATCCCATCACACAGGAGGCAAGGGCAGGCAGATTTCTGATTTCGAGGCCAGCCTGGTCTACACAGTGAGTTTTAGGACAGCCATGACGACACAGAGAAACCCTGATATATATATATATATATATATATATATATATATATATATCAGATGATGGCATCTGTTATAATTCAAAACTAGGGTACACTTCTATTTTTATTCTATAGATGGTAAAACTGAGGGTCGCAGAGTTAAGTGACTTCGGAATCTACTTAATTGGAACTGTTCATCTTATACATGCTGTAATTCTATTGAATTAGTAATTGAAGTGGAAGCCACCTAAACTAGGCATGGTTGCACATGCCTATATTCATGGTACTTACAGAGTGAGGACACCAGGATTTCATAGTCATCCATGTTAAAAGTGGTCAACAGGGTGTGCTGCAAGGTCCAGAGAGCCAAGGCAGACTGTGATTGGCTCAGGGCAGTAGCCATAGTCTTCGCTGCAGTTCCAGAAGTTCAGGTTCATGACACCAGTAAGTGTTATCTGAGATGTTTACCACTATAAGTTTTATTCTTCAGGGTCAGATTCTCCCACAAGTGAAGAATTCCTCAGGCTGGGATGAGCTTCCTCATGCCACATTCAATACAAATTATTCATCCCTGAAAAAACAAATACAGTCAAAGGAATGCACACAGCAGGTTTTCTTCATGTATTTGTGAATTATTTTTCATCCTTAACAAAGAAGATATTGGAACACATTTGGGAATGTATAAAAAATAGAAAATGAAGCAGAAAATAATGCAATATTTTTACTTAACATGTACAAAAGTACAATTTAAATAAGCACCTTGCCAGATAGAGAGCCTAGCACTTAACATAAACTGGATATTGTTACAGTAGACAGGAGTCTCATTCCCAAAACTATCTGGCTGCTAACTATTATTGCCAAGTATTTGCTGTTGCCTTCTGGTCTCAGAGTATACAGAGCCCAGACACATGCATGCAAAATAAAATTAAACTACATATAAAATAAAATTTAAAAATTATAGCTCAAAAACCTGGAATTCTCCACACTGAAGTAATGCCATTGAGATAGACAGCAGTCGGGCTAGTTGGAATTTACCTCTTTCTTGTCCTGCATTGATGCGCCCATTGCCTTCCTCTGAACCAGCTTGCTCAGGAGGGAAAGATGCTTTTCTTTGAGTTTAGAGTAGCTCAGCAGAATTGTTCATGTAACAGCAGTAACCACAGTACTGTTAGGTGCTTTTCAAATATTCTCTATTTGTGTTTTGTGTCCCTTTTATGTGCAAGAATTTTGGCATTGATACATCTTTTGACTCAATCTTTGAAATCCTCCTTCATGATTAAAATGTGCACTTGAGTTATAAATCTCCATGTGCCTCAGTGGCTAGACTGGCAGACTCCTTTCCCTATTGCTGTGGCTCAAAGGATAACCTGGGTCCTAAAACTTAAAAAGAATTAAAATGGTAGCATATGTGAAATGCAAAATCTGTTCTTGGCTGGTCTCTCTTTGAGCTGAATACACACTCTTTGTAAAGAGATTTTTTCAAAATAATCATTTACTTTTGTGCATTGATTTCCTTATCAAAACACATCAGTGCTAGAGCAGCTGTACCTCCAGCCTAGACAGATGTTTCTGAGAAAAGCTCTCCCACTTACACTCAGGTGGCCTTGATCTCAGTTCTTGCTCCTGAGGATAATAACATATTGTCTTCTTGATTAAGCTAGCCAAATTGTTAAATGAACTGCATGCAGTACCACTCAGTTTTAAATGACCTGTTCGAGCCATGTAGTAAACTGTTCATTGCAGTAAGCAGGGAAAGGATTTGCATGTGGAGCATGGCTTCTGCCTTCAGACCAGAGTAGGAGGACAAGATTCTTGTGTAATTCACAGAAAGATATTTGGCACACAAAAAACTGTTAGTATCACCAGTATGTACAAGTACCAGGTTATGTCAGGGTGAGTGATTTTGTAATTCCCCAGCATTTATTAATTCATGTCATGTGAGTGAAAGCAGATCAGACTGGTGGTCATATACATGGGGATGATTAGCTTGGTCTGATGAATATTGAATTTCCCACTATATGTCCATATTGCCTATATGTCCAATCCACTTGCAAATTTACTTCAGCTTAGAGGGCTGAGAAACTGGCGATTGATTTCACTGCATGTGTTAAGTTACTTATCTCAGCAGCTAAAATTGCTCATATCGGTGAGGTAAAACCCTTTCTTCTTAACAGCATTCCCTCTGCCAGGGAATGCTCTCCTGTTTTTGAAAATTGGTGCAGATATGTGAGAACTTTTCAATGATGTTTATCTCTTTAAGGAGTTAATAATTCATTTCAGTTTTTGTTTCTTTGTGTTTTCAAGACAGGATTTCTCTGTGTAGTCCTGGCTGTCCTGGAACTCACTCTCTAGACCAGGCTGGCCTCGAACTCAGAAATCCACCTGCCTCTGCCTCCCAAGTGCTGGGATAAAGGCGTGTGCCACCAGTGACCATGATTTCAATTTTCAAATGTGATTTTCTTTAAATGCATCTCTAATATTGTCCCTTAATTGTTTTCATTCTCTAATACTTCACAGTCATTAACAATTTTTTTTTTCATTTTTAAAGAGTGCTGTGAATTATTTATTTCCGTTTAAAGCATTACCTCTGTACCATAGACTGGCTCATACTCTATAATTTAGAATTAACTTGACCTTTCAATCCTGTCTCTGCTGCCACAAGCTTGGATGCCAGTCCTGCACCTCTCCCAGCCTGGACCTTGACTGTGCATTGAAAGGGAAGATAGGCCAGTGAATGATTGTCATCCAACTTCTGTTTTCTGTTGGGACTGTCCAATGAAGCTGCACCTGTGCAAGAATTGAATTTTGTGACCAACTTTGAAATATGTTTAGTCACAGCCCAGAAATGGTCAGGACAACAGGAGGTGATAATTTCTCTGCTTTGACAGTACTTAAGATTCGCATTGAGGTAATTAATTTTAGATGGTTGATAACTGTCCTGCTGGCCCATTTTTCTATCCAACCGCAGGCAATCAAGAATCTGGATAAAAAGCTGAACTTGCTAAAATGTCAAATTACTGTAGTTACACTAGTTCTACCAAGAATAATATCTAGGTAATGATTGTCTTGCTACCAAATAAGACAATTTTGGTTTGGTTTTGTTTTTTTTTACAGTTTTAAGATGATCCTCCTGAGGGCTGACGATATGCCTCAGTGGGTAAGAGCACTGACTGCTCTTCTGAAGGTCCTGAGTTCAAATCCCAGGAACCACATGGTGGCTCACAACCACCCGAAATGAGATCTAAGGCCCTCTTCTGGTGTATCTGAAGTCTGCTACAGTGTACTTACATATAATAATAAATAACTCGTTAAAAAATGATACTCCTGGGCGGCGCCATTTTTGGCTCCAGACAACCAGCCACCTTCGGGGCCAGAGGACAGGTGTCTGCCTGGCCCAGGAGGCTTCTGCCTCAGTTTTTGCGGGAGCCACCTTTGTTTCGGGACTCTGTGGGTGAGATTGCGGACTACAGGGGCCAGCAGCTTCTGGGACAGGCGAGAGCCACAGAGCTCCTGAGGTGGCGCCATTTTTGGCTCCAGACAACCAGCCACCTCCGGGGCCAGAGGACAGGTGTCCACCCAGCCTGGGTGACCTTTGCCTCAGGATCCGCGGTAGCCATCTTGGTTTCAGGACTCCTCAGAAAGTAGTCCACACAAGGGAGAGTGTGGACTATTGAAACAATGGCTTCTGTGACAGGCCAAAGCAACACAACGTCTCGGGAATATCCTGTTTTGGGCCTTCATATTCGGGCAGGAGGAGGTCCAAACACCAGACAACTGTGCACCTTCCCTGAAAGAGGAGACCTTGCCTGCAGAGACTGCTCTGACCACTGAAACTCAGAGGAGAGAGCTAGTCTCCCAGGTCTGTTCATAGAGGGTAACAAAATCACCAGAGGAACAATCTCTAAACAGAGACAACTATAACAACGAACTCCAGAGATTACCAGATGGCGAAAGGTAAACGTAAGAATCTTACTAACAGAAACCAGGACCACACTCACCATCATCAGAACCCAGCACTCCCACTTCACCCATCCAGGGCACCCCAACACACCTGAAAAGCTAGACCTGGATTTAAAAGCATATCTCATGATGATGGTAGAGGACATCAAGAAGGACTTAAATAACTCACTTAAAGAAATACAGGAGAACACTGCTAAACAAGTAGAAGACATTAAAGAGGAAACATAAAAATCCCTTAAAGAATTGCAGGAAAACACAACCAAACAGGTGATGGAATTGAATAAAACCATCCAAGACCTAAAAAGGGAAGTAGACACAATAAAGAAAACCCAAAGTGAGGCAACGCTGGAGATAGATACCCTAGGAAAGAAATCTGGAACCATAGATGTGAGCATCAGTGACAGAATACAAGAGATGGAAGAGATAATCTCAGGTGCAGAAGATTCCATAGAGAACATCGGCACAACAATCAAAGAAAATGGAAAATGCAAAAAGATCCTAACTCAAAACATCCAGGAAATCCAGGACACAATGAGAAGACCAAACCTATGGATAGTAGGAGTAGATGAGAATGAAGATTTTCAACTCAAAGGACCAGCAAAATTCTTCAACAAAATTATTGAAGAAAACTTCCCAAATCTAAAGAAAGAAATGCCCATGAACATACAAGAAGCCTACGAACTCCAAATAGACTGGACCAGAAAAGAAATTCCTCCCGACACATAATTATCAGAACAACAAATGCACTAAATAAAGGTAGAATACTAAAAGCAGTAAGGGAAAAACGTCAAGTAACATATAAAGGCAAGCCTATCAGAATTACACCAGATTTTTCACCAGAGACTATGAAAGCCAGAAGAGCCTGGACAGATGTTATACAGACACTAAGAGAACACAAATTCCAGCCCAGGCTACTATACCCAGCCAAACTCTCAATTACCATAGATGGAGAAACCAAAGTATTCCACGACAAAACCAAATTCACCCATTATCTCTCCACGAATCCAGCCCTTCAAAGGAAAATAACAGAAAAAAAAAAAAACAATACAAGGACGGGAACCACGCCCTAGAAACAACAAGAAGGTAATCCCTCAACAAACCTAAAAGAAGACAGCCACAAGAACAGACTGCCAACTTTAACAACAAAAATAACAGGAAGCAACAATTACTTTTCCTTAATATCTCTTAATATCAATGGACTCAACTCCCCAATAAAAAGACATAGACTAACAAATTGGCTACACAAACAAGACCCAACATTTTGCTGCTTACGGGAAACTCACCTCAGAGAAAAAGATAGACACTACCTCAGAATGAAAGGCTGGAAAACAATTTTCCAAGCAAATGGTACGAAGAAACAAGCTGGAGTAGCCATTCTAATATCTACCAAAATCGACTTCCAACCCAAAGTAATCAAAAAAGACAAGGAGGGGCACTTCATACTCATCAAAGGTAAAATCTCCCAAGAGGATCTCTCAATTCTAAATATCTATGCTCCAAATACAAGGGCAGCCACATTCATTAAAGAAACTTTAGTAGAGCTCAAAGCACACATTGCACCTCACACAATAATAGTGGGAGACTTCAACACACCACTTTCACCAATGGACAGATCATGGAAACAGAAACTAAACAGGGACACAGTGAAACTAACAGAAGTGATGAAACAAATGGATTTAACAGATATCTACAGAACATTTTATCCTAAAACAAAAGGATATACCTTCTTCTCAGCACCTCATGGTACCTTCTCCAAAATTGACCACATAATTGGTCACAAAACAAGCCTCAACATATACAAAAATATTGAAATAGTCCCATGCATCCTATCAGATCACCATGGACTAAGGCTGATCTTCAATAACAAAATAAATAATAGAAAGCCAACATTCACGTGGAAACTGAACAACACACTTCTCAATGATACATCGGTCAAGGAAGGAATAAAGAAAAAAATTAAGGACTTTTTGGAGTTTAATGAAAATGAAGCCACAACATACCCAAACTTACGGGACACAATGAAAGCATTTCTAAGAGGAAAACTCATAGCTCTGAGTGGCTCCAAAAAGAATCTAAAGAGAACACACTTTAGCAGCCTCACAACACACATAAAAGCTCTAGAACAAAAGGAAGCAAATTCACCCAAGAGGAGTAGAAGGCAGGAAATAATCAAACTCAGTGGTGAAATCAACCAAGTGGAAACAAGAAGAGCTATTCTTCTGGTTCTTTGAGAAAATCAACAAGATAGATAAACCCTTAGCCAGACTCACTAGAGGACACAGAGAAAGCATCCAAATTAACAAAATCAGAAATGAAAAGGGAAAGATAACAACAGATCCTGAAGACATCCAAAACACCATCAGATCCTTCTACAAAAGGCTATACTCAACAAAACTGGAAAACCTGGATGAAATGGACAAGTTTCTAGACAGATACCAAGTACCAAAGTTAAATCAAGATCAGGTTAATAATCTAAACAGTCCTACATCCCCTAAAGAAATAGAGGCAGTCATTAATAGACTCCCAACCAAAAAAAGCCCAGGGCCAGATGGGTTTAGTGCAGAGTTCTATCAGACCTTCAAAGAAGATCTAATCCCAGTACTTCACAAACTACTCCACAAAATAGAAACAGAAGGTACTCTACCCAACTCATTCTATGAAGCCACAATTACTTTGATACCTAAACCACAAAAAGACCCAACAAAGATAGAACACTTCAGACCAATTTCCCTTATGAATATCGATGCAAACATACTCAATAAAGTTCTTGCTAACCGAATCCAAGAACACATCAAAACAATCATCCATCCTGACCAAGTAGGTTTCATCCCAGGGATGCAGGGATAGTTCAATATACGGAAATCCATCAACGTAATCCAGTATATAAACAAACTCAAACACAAAAACCACATGATCATCTCGTTAGATGCAGAAAAAGCATTTGACAAAATCCAACACCCATTCATGATAAAAGTCTTGGAAAGATCAGGAATTCAAGGCCCATACCTAAACATGATAAAAGCAATATACAGCAAACCAGTAGCCAACATCAAAGTAAATGGTGAGAAGCTGGAAGCAATCCTACTAAAATCAGGGACTAGACAAGGCTGTCCACTCTCTCCCTACCTATTGAACATTGTACTTGAAGTCCTAGCTAGAGCAATTCGACAACAAAAGGAGATCAAAGGGATACAAATTGGAAAGGAAGAAGTCAAAATATCACTTTTTGCAGATGATATGATAGTTTATATAAGTGACCCTAAAAATTCCACCAGATAACTCCTAAGCCTGATAAACAGCTTCAATCAATTAGCTGGATATAAAATTAACTCAAACAAATCAATGGCCTTTCTCTACACAAAGGATAAACATACTCAATATGTTTATCCTTATGTTTTCTTTCTCGAGGCTGAGAAAGAAATTAGGGAAACAACACCCTTGTCAATAGTCACAAATAATATAAAATAACTTGGCGTGACTCTAACTACGGAAGTGAAAGATCTGTATGATAAAAACTTCAAGTCTCTGAAGAAAGAAATTAAAGAGGATCTCAGAAGATGGAAAGGTCTCCCATGCTCATGGATTGGGAGGATCAATATAGTAAAAATGGCTATCTTGCCAAAAGCAATCTTCAGATTCAATGCAATTCCCATCAAAATTCCAACTCAATTCTTCAACGAATTGGAAAGAGCAATGTGCAAATTCTTAGAAAGGGCAATCGGCAGATTTATCTGGAATAACAAAAAACCTAGGATAGCAAAAATTCTTCTCAAGGATAAAAGAACCTCTGGTGGAATCACCATGCCTGACCTAAAGCTTTACTACAGAGCAATTGTGATAAAAACTGCATGTATTGGTATAGTGACAGACAAGTAGACCAATTGAACAGAATTGAAGTCCCAGAGATGAACCCACACACCTATGGTCACATGATCTTTGACAAGGGAGCTAAAACCATTCAGTGGAAAAAAGACAGCATTTTCAACAAATGGTGCTGGCACAACTGGCGGTTATCATGTAGAAGAATGAGAATTGATCCATTTCTATCTCCTTGTACTAAGGTCAAATCTAAGTGGATTAAAGAACTCCACATAAAACCAGAGACACTGAAACTTAAGAGGAGAAAGTAGGGAAAAGCCTCGAAGATATGGGTACAGGGGAAAAATTCCTGAATAGAACAGCAATGGATTGTGCTATAAGATCGAGAATTGATAAATGGGACCTCATAAAATTGCAAAGCTTCTGCAAGACAAAAGACACTGTCAATAAGACAAAAAGACCACCAACAGATTGGGAAAGGATCTTTACCTATCCTAAATCAGATAGGGGACTAATATCCAATATATATAAAGAACTCAAGAAGGTGGACTCCAGAAAATCAAATAACCCCATTAAAAAATGGGGCTCAGAGCTGAACAAAGAATTCTCACATGAGGAATACCGAATGGCAGAGAAGCACCTGAAAAAATGTTCAACATCCTTAATCATCAGGGAAATGCAAATCAAAACAATCCTGAGATTCCACCTCACACCAGTCAGAATGGCTAAGATCAAAAATTCAGGTGACAGCAGATGCTGGCGAGGATGTGGAGAAAGAGGAACACTCCTCCATTGTTGGTGGGATTGCAAGCTTGTACAACCACTCTGGAAATCAGTCTGGCGGTTCCTAAGAAAATTGGACATAGTACTACCAGAGGATTCCGCAATACCTCTCCTGGGCATATATCCAGAAGATGTGGTAAGATGATGTCCAACTGGTAAGAAGGACTCATGCTCAACTATGTTCATAGCAGCCTTATTTATAATAGCCAGAAGCTGGAAAGAACCCAGATCCCCTCAACAGAGGAATGGATACAGAAAATGTGGTACATTTACACAATGGAGTACTACTCAGCTATTAAAAATAGGCAGGATTTACTCTATGAGAGTTGAAGCAAGATAATGTGTTTAGATGGGAATATCACCCTTTACTCCTGAAAGATCCTGACAAAATGTAAAAGGACACAGAAGCCCGGAAATTGGCAAGATAGATGTCAGTGTTAGCAGAACTAGCTTCACTGATTTAGAAAAATAGAGGTGCACAATGCTCTGGCCACTCCTTGAACCCGTGTGTCTGCCAATGTTTTGACCATTCCTTGACTTGTGTGTGCCCACTGATGAAGCCCATTGCCAGGTGTTTGTGATATTGGTTGCTGAGAAAGAGTCATAAAATCTCCCCAGCAACCACAGCCCGGCCAATCCTGAGTTGCTACACCTGCACGAGACTCTTTCCTTGTACCCCTCCCATACCCATTTCTTGAGAATAGACATTGTTTAGATCTGGAAATCCCCTACTCTCCCCCTTCTCCTTTCCCCCCGAGGGCCTATAAAAACTGGGACCTCTTTCCCCTCAAGGTTGACTCCTCTACCCCTGCGTGGGATATGAGTCTTACCCAGAGCTCTGGCTTTCCCCGAATAAAGCCTCATGTGGTTTGCAACAAGCTCGGCCTATCATGAGTTCTTGGGTGTCCGCTATTGTCCTGAGGCCTGAGCAAGGGGCTCCTCACGGAGTCTTTCACTCCTATGTTGAATACTTCTTTTCCAGCACCTGGAAGTCTTTCAGAGGAGTAGGTGAAAAGTATAGGATGATCATTGTGGGGAATTTGGGTGACAGCTACCTCTAGATCTAGGGTAGGAGAGATTTCCCACCACAAAAAGCAAAAAGCTCACTCGGTAAATAAAATAATCCACTTGCAGCTTTGGATTCAAGTTAGGTACTTTATCTACTTCACAGAGAAGAGGGTCTATCTTATTTTCATCACGATCTGTCATTTGTGCTCCTCAAGTCCTATTGCTTATTAAAGAGTGGAAGCCTTAAGTAGGAGAATTAGCCCCAGGCAATGAGTTCCCTATTTGGCTAATCAATGCAAGCCAGTCAGTCCATATATCATATACACATAACCAATAAAAATGCAGTGAGCAAGTTTTATTTATGTATTTGAGTCTTCATAGTCACACATATATGTAGCAAGGAAGAAACTGGCAGGGAAGAATTTAGGACAAGGTCTTCTGAAGCCCAGGCTGGCTCATGCCATGTAATAAGACTTGCCTTGATCATCTAATCCTGTCTCTAAAGCCACATGATGGCTGCACGCTTTCTAGGCTAGGCTTTGAAGGTGAAAGTTTTTCTGGTATGGCTGTACTTAACATTAGCAATGAGTAGTGAGGTCACCAATTGTCCATCTTGATAGTCACCTTGACTGGCCCTTACTCTGGTCTGAAGCCCAGGCAATTAAGGTTCTGGATAAAGAACTGAACTTCCTATCAACTGTTGTTGACACCAATGCAATTATTTCAAATGACTGTAGTTACAGGAGTTCAGTTACCTAAAACCAAACAGATGGGTACTCTGACGGTTTTTATTATTTTCAACATTTAACATGGGAAATCCCTTCTTTCATCTGGAAGTTTTGATTGAGAAGAAAAAAATGAAACTAGGCCAGAACTTCTGCTGTGAGCCTACATATATAAAGGATATTGAAGTTGGTAGTTCTTTCTCGTTCTCTCCTTCCCACATACTGGCTTGCAAGGTCTTTTTATTTTTCTGGCATTAAGGCTCCATCTTTGGAATTCTGTACATGCTGAACACCATCTGAGACATACAGGAACTACTGTTTTCTTCAACTCTCCATTGGTACCGTCATTGATTTACTAGTGGAGCCACATTCTGTGAGCCATTCTTATCTCTCCACTTTCTGCATGCTTAGAGAGATCCATTCTCCAAGTTCTGTTCATCTGGAAAACCTTTACTAATATAGATATGTTTTTCACCTTCCCACATAGGAAGACGTGCAGGCTAACAACAGTACTCCATAGTGATTGGAATAATCCATCCCCTGCTTTTCTCCCAGGGTTATTTGGAGTCTCATATGTAGCAATTGCATATTAGCGGCGGTTTTCCTGATGTCACTGTAAAATCAGAGACGCAAACATCACATTTTCTGTCCTAAAATCAATCTTTAATTGTAAATATTCTTGGAACCTATAGTTCACTCTGCTCCAGGTTGAATAATGTACTGTGCAAGGTGTGGCTCTTGATTTACTGGAGGAGGAGGGGGCAGAGCAAGGAGGAGGAGAACCAGTGGCCTCGGTCTTGGAGGAGCAGGAAGAAGAAATACCTGCTGAGTTCTGGATGACAGAAAGATAGACTATTGGAGGACGGGACTGAAAGAAAGGCTTGCAGATCTGAAAATGGTCAACTCCTGGATAAGAAACCTGATCTGGGTAACCCAATGCTGTGTGCCTTCAACACACTCTAACCCTAAGGGAGGTGGTGATGTCAATTAAGACTCCCTAGCCAATCAGGGACTCCAGATAGGCCTGCCAATAGGAGTAGAGGCATGTTCTTCCGTGGTCCTTGCTTCCCTGCTCTGTGTTTCTCTCTGTTGCTGAGCCAGCTGAAAGATTGGTCTGATGTGTTTTGATCTCTGCTGCCAGGGGCCTTAGGGAATTGCCAGTGATCTACTATGTGTCAACATGATGAGCATGTGACCACTGCCCTTAACTGGAAGGAGCAGGGGGCTAAACAGCTGGAGACGGGGAGATGGGATGGGGGGACCAGCCCTGGCCATTCTTGGTTCCTCTTGAGGCAGCCGAGTGAGAAGAGTGTCTGAAGTGACAAGACTTGGTCTTCAGAGATATTTAGGGTTGCTGTTTAGTATGAAGACGTTTGCCTATCTTAAGTCTCAGTCACTTTGATAGGAAGACAGTGCTGCATCTCTTCTAGCCTAAGCTTTGAAGGGGAAAGTTTTCCTGGTTTGGCAGTACTTGACCTTAGCAATGAGAAGTGAGGTAATAAATTTGACCTGGTCGATAATCACCTTGACTGGCCATTACTCTGGCTGCAGAAAAGGCAGTCATGAATCTGGATAAAGAACTGAACTTATTGTCAACTGTAATTAACACTACTTCAAGTAGTTCAAATTACTGTATTAAAACAAGTTGAGTTACCTAAAACTGAAACAGGTGGGCATTGTGAAAGTGTTTTTATTATTTGTAACATTTAACACGGGAGAACCCTTCTTTATTCTGGAACTTTTGAATTGACAAAAACAGTCTTTAATCTGGGCCACAGATTCTGCTGACAGCCTACATTTATAAAGGATATTGAAGATGATAGCTCCTTCTTTTTTTCTGCTTGCCATAATCTGGCAAGAGAGATCATTTGATTTTTCTAGCATTAGAGGTTCCATCTTTGAAGTTATGGTATATGCGGAAGACCAGTTGAGACATACAGGCACTAGAATATCCTTCAACTTTCCATTGGTACACAGTTATTGGTTTCCTAGTTGGACCACATTCTGTGACCATTCTTATATATCCACTCTCTGCATACATAGAGAGATCCATGGTATCAGTTCTGTTCAAGTGGAAAACCTTTACTAATACAGATAGGTTATTTTTTTTTTTCACCTTTTCACTCAGGAAGATGTGCTGGCTAACAGTAGTGCTCCATAGTGATTGGTATCCATTTCCTCATTTTTTGCTTTTCTCTCAGGGTTGTCTGGAGAATCATATCCAAAGGGCAAGATAAACCCTATTTTGTTCTATTTAAGGAGTCCTGTAGTTGCCATTTGAGGACCAGTCCTGATTTCAAAAAGATACCACCTTCAGGAATAAACTGTAAATCCCAAAAGTAAGTCATAAGACACCAGGTTTAGAAACAGACCATAAAATCCAGAATAAGATTGTAGGAGCTGGCCTGGCGGTGGTGGCACACGCCTTTAATCCCAGCACTGGAGAGGCAGAGGCAGGTGGATTTCTGAGTTCGAGGCCAGCCTGGTCTACAAAGTGAGTTCCAGGACAGCCAGGGCTATACAGAGAAACCCTGTCTCGAACCCCCCCCCCAAAAAAAAAGATTGTAGGAGCTGGCCGGGCGGTGGTGGCACACGCCTTTAATCCCAGCACTCGGGAGGCAGAGGCAGGCGGATTTCTGAGTTCGAGGCCAGCCTGGTCTACAAAGTGAGGTCCAGGACAGCCTGAGCTATAAAGAGAAACCCTGTCTCGAAAAACCAAAAAAAAAAAAAAGTTTGTAGAACCCCTTTCCAGAGACTAGACTGGGGATGACCACAGAAATCGAGAACTATCTGAGAATGGTCCATCCGGGCTTGGCAGCCCTACTTCATCATATGGTGGAAAGTTCATGGCATTGGAATGCAGATCACTGACAACCTGCCACCCCCTACACCCACCAATGAAATTTTAAACTACCCTATCATTCAAGAGGGTTCCACCTGTTTCCTATAAGGAGGTCCTCGTACTTTTGTCTAGAGTCTCCATTTCAAAGAACGCTGGTTGTTTCTCCAGAATAAGTGCTTTTTCTTTTTGCATATTATTTGATTTGGGGTCTTTAGTGAGTTTTGGACCCTTTCAATATGTAGCAGGTGAATATTAGCTGCCGAATTCCTGAGATCAGTGTAAAATCACAGAAACATATATCACATTTTATATCTTAAAATGATGCAGTAATTCATAATATGCATAGAACCATTCTGCCTATGGCTCACTCTACTCCAAGCTGAGTAGTAAACTGTGCAAGCTACCCATCTTGATTTTAGGAGGAGGAGGAGAGGCAGAGGAGGGCAGGGAGAAGAAGAAAAGGAGGAAGAGGATCGGAAGGAGGAGGGGTGGGGGAACATTAGGAAGAAGAGGACCAGGAGGAGGAACAGTAGGATGAAAGTAGGAGGAGAAAAAGGAGGAGGAGAAGCAGGAAGAAGATGGGGAGAGGGAGGATTATGAAATGGAGGGAGAAGATATTTGTGCTCAGTGCTGGTAACAGAAAGCTAGGCTATTGGAGGACAGGCACAGGCAAAACTGAAACAAAGATCTTGCAAATCTGAAAAGTGTCAAGTCCTGCACTGATTTCCTGGGGCAGGAAGCCCTAAGAGGCAAGCTTTCAATACAGTCTATCCCTAAGTCCTCCTGGAAAACTGTCCAATCATACGAAGAGAAGGACTCTTCCGGGTGCTTTGCAGGTTTAGCAGCATTGCAAAACAGGCTTCTATGGTTGGTGTGATGTGGTTTGACCTCTGATGCTGGGTGCCTTTGCAGAGTGCAGGCGAGCTACTAACTCTCATGATGGTGAGCATGGGACCTTTTCCACTAACCTAAAGGAGCAGTGCTCTGACAAGCAGGAGTCCTGAGAGTGGTCCCTCCCCTAGGTTGAGTTGAAACTAGAAGCCATCTATGAGGTTCCATGAGGTCTTAGCCACTAGATATACTCCGGTGTGGCATCTGAATAGCTTCATTATGGGAGCTTCATCTGTACAAAGCGTTTGGAGAAAGGGCTTGCGATGTAGAAGCATCCTTAGCATGATGCCTAATTTTAGAGGCTGAGATTCTCTGGTATCTTCTAGACATTGTGCCCTGGCCGTCATTTAAGATCCATTTGGAATTAATTTTGTGGCAGTTGTAAACCCCATCCCAGGAACTCCAAAAGTATGCTGTGATAAGAAGCATAGAGTAGAATCGCTGATGGAAAAGACTTCCCAATGATAAGAAAATGGGATGTCACATTTACATGAGGGAGGGACTGCCTCCTAAACACCCACAGAGAAGTAGTATGGTAACCAGACATCTGAGAGATTAGGATGCTGGGATATACATGTTTGTTCATCAGGATTGTGGGAAATATGGCTCCAGGTCATAACAAAGGAGACAACCCTGATTAACAAATAGGCCCTTTCTCAGGTCACAGACCAGCCCTTTAACAAGCTGCTCAATGAGGTATTGCAGGCTCACAACCAACACTAAGGCCTGGTGTGCCATAAAGTATACCATTTTTCTTCTTGAAAAGGCATAATTCTGCCCCATGGTCAAGACATCTGTCAACACCATTTGGAAAGGAAAAACACTGTTGTGGTGAGGACTGTCCTGATAAAGCACGGCTATCCCTGAGGCCTTCATAGATGGAGAATGACATAGCTTCTTATCAAACTCAGCAACATTCTTAGTTGGGCCTGTTTCTTTGATGTGGGCTAAGTACTGTTGATGGGTTTGCTTGTCTTCTCTTTATGTGTCTTAATTGGCATTTCTTTAGAAAGTCTATATCCTATTCAAAGGCCTAAGAAATGATAGGGGTGAACCTCATTAAGTATCCTTCTAAAATGACTTGGTAGTTACAGTAGAACTTTTTGTGTCAGGAAACAAGTGTGCCAGGACCCAGAATCCTATGAATACATTGTCTATGAAGAATACATGCCCAATGTTGTCTCTACTGTGCTTTATGTTTTTCACATATATGGGATGCTCTAGAATGCAGTGACTTATGAGGATGTTCATGTGAACTTCACTAAGGAAGAATGGTCCTTGCTGGATCCTTTCCAGAAGAAACTCTACAAAGATGTCATGCTAGAGACCTACGGGAACTTCAATGCTATAGGTAAGACTGAATTTCCATTCCCTTTTAAAAATTAGAGAAAATTGTTTCTTTCTTATTGATGCTCTTTTGTAATTTCAGTTGAGATGGAAGAAGAATTAGGTGAATAAATCACGCATGACTCTAAGGTTCACTGAAGTTAGTAATTTACAGTTTCCATAATTATCAATAATATATCATACATTTTTCTATTACTCTATTTTAGGGGTCAGTTGGAAAGATCAAAATAGTGAAGAACATTATCAAATTTCTAGAAGACATGGAAGGTAATTTATATGTGCAAGCTCCTACAAATATGCTTCTGAAGGAGTTTTAATATGTCCTGGAAGTTTTAAGGAGAAGCAACAGTGTAAATAAGCACAGCTTTAAGCGTATTGGGATTGTTACAGTCTAACAGAACCATGTTTCTGAATGTGCAGTATCTGAATTAATCTTGCAAGGCATTCATTAAGAAAGAGGACATGGAAACAATGCCTTAGCTCAGGCATTTGAAACATAGCCCTATTTGAACTACCCTTTAAAATGGGAATCCATTGACTCTGATATTGCAAAAGGTGTACATGTTGAATGGGTGATAAAACTATGTCCAAAGCTTCTAATGAACAAATAGTCCAGAGTACAACTAGTACTGCCATTGCTATGTTTAGTAAATTGTGCAACTTATCTGTAGTTACATGGATGTTGTGGGGGTAATCTTAATCCTCAGATCACCTATAAAGTCAAACTCTGTGAATGCAATGTACAAACATTTTATTCGTTAGTCTTCCTTTCATATATCATATATATCATAGTGGATCCAAACCATGTATACAAAGGGTATATTGAGGGAAACAATGTACCCTTCTCTCTCCCATAACAATTAGAAGATATGTAGTAGTTTGCAGTTAGAGTAGAATTTTTTAATGTGATACAGTTTACAATTAATTGGTTTTCCGACGTCATTGGCAATACATCAGCAACCTCATTCTGTAGAAAACTTACTTGAGTCCTAGGGATTTGGAGATGCTTCTATTTCTCCTGGTTCACTTTGCAAATTACAAATGTGGTAGGAGACATACGATAGGAAAAACTTTGAGTGCATTCATTGTGATAAAGCTCCCAGTTTTCTTCAAATATGTGAATAAGTTTTTTTTTGTTTTGGTTTCTTTTTTTTTTTTTTTTTTTTTTTTTTGGTTTTTCGAGACAGGGTTCCTCTGTATAGCCCTAGCTGTCCTGGTACTCACTTTGTAGACCAGGCTGGCCTTGAACTCAGAAATCCACCTGTCTCTGCCTCCCAAGTGCTGGGGTTAAAGGTGTCCGCCACCACACCCGGCGTGAATAAGTTTTTTTAGAAAAAGGATGGATAAACTGAGCCATATATTAAATGCTCATCACTGTAATAAATTTGGTAAAGCTTTCATATGTAGTGATTATTTTCACAGACATGAAAGGAGTCAGATTGCTGAGAAAACCTTTGAATATACTCAATGTGGTAAAACCTTTGCTTTACATGTTCACAGTCATGGACAAAGGGATGAAAAGATTTATACAGAAAAAAAAAAACCCTATGAAGTGATTCAATGTTTTGAAGCCTTTGCACCTTATACTAGTCTCCAAATACATAAAAGAACACAAACTGGACAGAAAGCCTATGAATGTAATCAATGTGGTAAAGCCTTTGGAAGGAACAACCTTTTTTTTTTTTTCCTCATTTTTGGCAAGCCACTTTAATTTATGCCTTTAATGAAGTCTGTAATTTCTTGAAATGTCTCACCTTGCTCCTACTAGTTCAGAGAGTTTACAGCGTCAGACCTCATCATCAGGAGGGATTCCCAGTTCTTCCATCTGTCCATTGTGAAGGATCTGGATTTTAAAAATGACCCAGCACAGCATCCGACTCATGCCAAAATCGCCAAAGAATCCAGAACCACATGAGTGAGCTTAAGAACTCGCTCTGGATCACCTGGGACCGGGTAAACTGTGGAAACTCCCTGTACCGGGGCTGAATTTGTACACCACCACCAGAATGACGGACTCTACCTTCTCCAGCCACCCGCACGTGCGTGGAAGCCCTGGAGCAGGCAGCCTCCAAAGCAACGGAAAGGTACCAGGTAGGTCAGCACAGACATACTAGCAAGACCGCAGTTCCCACCCCTGATGCCAGGAACAATCATCTTAAAATGCATGAAAGATTATATACTAGAGAGAAACCCTATTAAGGTAAAAGATGGAGTAAAGCCTTTACAAATCGCAGTAATCTTAAAAAGCATAAAAGAATTCATACTGGAGAGAAACCCTACAAATGTAATCTATGTGACAAAGCCTTTTCACAGTACAGTATTCTAGAGAAACCCTACAAATGTAATCAATGTGATAAAGCCTTTACAAACACCATCATCTTAAAAGCCATGGAAGAATCCATACTGGAGAGAAACCATAAAAATGTAACCAATGTGAGAAAGCTTTTTCCCAATATTATAATCTCCAAAATCATAAAAGAACACATAATGCAGAGAAGCCCTACACATGTAATCAACGTGGTAAAGTCTTTTCACATTACTCTCATCTCAAAGTGCATTACAGAACACATACTGGAGAGAAACCCTACCAATGTAATCTGTGAGAAAAAGCCTTTTCACAGTACAGTGTTCTACAAAAGCATAAAAGGATTCATAGTGGAGAGAAACCCTACAAATGTAATGAATGTGATAAAGCCTTTTCCCAACATAATAATCTCCAACGCCATAAAAGAATACATACAGCCTGGTGTGGTGGCGCACACCTTTAATCCCAGCACTTGGGAGGCAGAGGCAGGCGGATTTCTGAGTTCGAGGCCAGCATGGTCTACAGAGTGAGTTCTAGGATAGCCAGGGCTACACAGAGAAACCCTGCCCAACACAGTTATCTCCTAGTGCAGCAAGGAACACATACTAGAGAGAGGGGTGTTGGTGGGGAGGGAAGGAAAGAAAGAGGGAGAGATGACTTATGAATGTACACAGTGTGGTAAACCTTTGCATATCACAGTCATCTTTGAATACATAAAAGAGCATATATTGAAAGAGGAAAATTACTGAACTCTCCAACTCAGAGCCCTCCTACCCCTCCCATCTGGAGATTGTTCCCGGAACCCTCCTGAACTTCTCACCCCAGAGTACATTCTGAACTCTCACACCAGAGTCAGACCCCCTCTCAAATGAAAACTGTTCCGGGGACATTTCTGAGATAAGGGTTTCCTGGAACGAACCCAGTCCTACCCCTCCCAACTAAGGACTGTGCCAGGGACATTTTTGAGATAAGGGTGTGAGTAAAAACCTCAGTTCCAATGAATCAAGTACATGGCCAAAGTGTGGGACGCGGTTACAAAAGCACTTTGGAAAAACCCTTGGTTGAATCACTTAGTGACGTAAAAACTGTATTTTCCCTGCCCTGCTCCCCCCCTTGCCTCCTTCCTATAAAAGCTTGTGAAAAGTTTGGGCTAATTGCCGAATCTCCTCTGCACCTTGCAGGCTGCATGAGTTTCGACCCCAGATATCTGGTATATGTGCTTTTTGTATGCTTTCTTGTCGTTGCTGTATTAAATCTTACTCTCTATACATCTTAAGTACCGGTCTCAGTGTCTTCTTGGGTGCGCGGCTGACCCGAGGCTTGAGTAAGTGCCTCCCTTTGGGAGTTTTGGAGTCTTTCATTTGGTGCATTGGCCGGGAATCAGCGCGACTACCCAGAAGTCCTGGACCCACTCAGAAGTAAGATTTACTGTTCTGCTTTGGTCTGGTGTCTGTGTTCTGTTTCTGGAGACCAGGAGAGTCTCAATCTGTGGGCCTTGGAGAGGCCATCTGAATCTGTATCTGGTGCGATCGCAATTCTGGTTTTGCGTGACGCTCTGTGCTCAGTACGAGCACCAGAGAC
Organism: Mus caroli; assembly: GCF_978045245.1. Classification (NCBI taxonomy): domain Eukaryota; kingdom Metazoa; phylum Chordata; class Mammalia; order Rodentia; family Muridae; genus Mus; species Mus caroli. The sequence continues at coordinate 58,222,361 of NW_028227270.1, read as the reverse complement.
CGTGCTCCGGGAGCTGGAGACCAAGCAGGTCTCAATAGAGAGCGCGGGGTGGGTAGAGATAGACGTATCTGGTGCCCACCGTCCGATCGCCCTGGGGGACGCCCCAGGAAGACAAGGGGAGGGCCAAGGACGCTTGGCGGACCCCTCTGAAGGCCGAGAGACCATCACTTTGGTGGAAGGTCTAAACCGGCCGGCCTTGGAGAGGCCATCTGAATCTGTGAGTTGCCTGTGGGCGACGGGAAGTCGCCGCTGTTTTTGGTTTCTTTTGTCTAAGTCTCGTGTCTGCTCTTCTTGTGTTTGCTATTATTCTAGAAATGGGACAATCTGCTGGGTGTGTAGGTGTGGAACTGCTGCATTTGTGTATTCTGAGATTGTGGGTTTATTCTGGCAGTGGCTGTGAGAGGACGACTGTCTATGGCCTCACAGTCTGCACCCCAAAAAGATGTTCCAAGGGAGACCCTGGAAGGAGTGCCCAGGGTACAGAACAGTCAAAAAGACCTGGCTGTTGCCTGGCAGAGTGAGAGAGAGAGAGTGTTCTCTCTGCCAGAGCGGGAGTGGATGTGGAATCCCACCCCTATCAGGAAAAGGAGTCAATGTGGAATCCGACCCCGTCAGAAAATAGTGTTTGATGTGGACGGGTGTGCTTGTTTGTAGTTTTTGTCACGTGACAGACTGTGTGTGTGTGTGTGTGTGTGTGTGTTAACCCTTTGTCGACTGTAGATTTGGACTGACGTCAAGACAGAATTTGTCAGCAATGGTTTTAAAAAAGGAAAGAAAACCACCAGGCCGGTCCTCCCCAGGCTGCTCAAAAGAGCTCTGAGATCCAGAGCTGCCACAGTGGTGCTGAGGTTCTGAGTTCTGCAGACACAGCAGCAACGGAGGCTGTCTGTGCCCTGCGAATGAGTTGTAAAATGCTGATAGTGAGTGCAGCGGCCTGCCGGCCCCCGCCTGCCAGTCCCGGAGTGGCCGTGAAGCCTGCCACAGCTGGGGAGGGGCCGACTACCGCGTCCCTCTTTTGGTCCCCCCCCCCCAGAGTCTACCCGCACTCCCTTGTGCCGGCCGGCTGCGTGCTCCCTCCCCAAAGACAGTGCAGGGAGCACCAGGTGTCTATCAGGTAGTTAAATAGTTAAATTGCTGCCTCTGCCTGCCAGCGTTTGTTTGCCACTCCCAGGAGTTTACACCGCATTCCGGCGCGTGGTGGAGACTCGGCGCTGGGCTCTTCACATCAAAGGATCTGTTTTCAGCCTTTGCCTGCCTCCTGGGTGGGAGAAAGGCTCATTCTCCTGTCCCCTGTATCCTGTCTCTTGCTAACTGTTAACAGAGAAAAAAATTGTGTTCATTTTGAAATATCAGTGGTCTGGTGCAGCCAAATAGAGCTGCACTCCCTTCTCTGCCCCATGTGTTTTCTCTTCTCAGGCACTGCCCTGAGCTGTGTGAGTCTGTTCTAAGCTCCGGTGAGGGAGACCACTCACTTGGGGCTTCTTCTGTCCAAGGTAAGGAACACCTGCGAGTCTAACTGCCAGGCTCTGATGAGGGTCTCATGTCTGTGGGACTAGTAAGTGTCCCATCAATCTGACCTAGGTAATAGGTAATAAAAAGTTATAGAAGTTAAGAAAAGGATAGAGGTCTGAGAAAAAAAAGAGCTGAGAGCAAAGCTTCAGCAGACTCAGAAGAGATAGGTTAACAGTAAAAAGAGGTAAACTATGAAAAAAGTTAAGTGACAGAATATAGATGTAATAATTAGATAACATTTAAAGTAAGCAAAGACAAGAAAGAGATATATATAGATAGAAAGAGAGACATTATATGAGATCTCCATTGCAGTTAAGAAATAGGAGTAAAGAGAGATAAATGACAAAGACTAGAACCTAGCAAAGTGACACTTGCTAATAATGCTAGCACTCAGGAATGATCTGTAAGAAACAGGGAGCCAGAAAATTTTTTAAAAAAAAGATAAGAAAAATAAAATGCCGGCCACAAAAGTCAGGGAAGCTAGAAAACTTAGTACCCGGCAACAAAAGTAAGCTTTTGGCTGAAGATCAAAGTGTTTACTGTTATCTGTTAAAGAAAAAGAGCACTGAGTGAGAGACTGCCCTAACAAAAAAAAAGAGGAGCCCCCCCTCATGACCAAACCCTTCACCTGTTTGTGGCTGAAAGTAAAGAAAAAGCAGAAGGGGTGCTAACACAGAAGCTGAGTCCTTAAAAGAGACTGGTGGTCTACCTGTTGAAGCAGCTAAAAAGAGACTGTGTTTCATATTCCTCCACTGACCAGTGCAAAGCAAGTTTAAAAGGTTCCTGGACACTGCAGGCCTTTGCAAACTGTGGATTCCAGGTTTTGCTGAATTAAAAAGATAAACAGCCCTTCGTATAAAAAATAAAAAGAACAACCTTGGATGGCCTTAGATGCTATTGAGACTGCCCTAATGTTGTCCCTAACTTTGGGACTCCTAGATGTGACTGAGAACAAAAGTATTGCCAAAGAGGTTCTTACTCAGAGATTGGGACCCTGAAAAAGACCGGTGGCATACTTGTAAAAATTAGACCTGGTGACTGTAAGATGACCTGCTTGTCTGCACATAGTGGCTTCTGGTCAAGGACGCAGATAAACTGACTCTGAGACAAAACTTGGCACATGCCCTAAAAGTGTGGTTCAGCCCCCTGACCGATGGCTGACTAATGCTCTGGAAAACATGAACTCTTGGCACTAACCCAAGCCCTGCGGTTGGCTAAAGGCAGAGACATCAAAGACAAAGAAGAAATTCTGGCCCTCCTAGAAGCTCCTGAATGAACTGGGTGAGTTGGGGTACCGGGTATCAGCCAAGAAAGCTCAGTTATGTCGTACCGAGGTGCCGAGACGACGAAAAGCGGTGGCTCACCGAGGCCAGAAAAAGACTGTGATGCTGATCCCAACCCCCACCACCCGGCGCCAAGTATGTGAGTTTCTGGGAACGGTGGGCTTTGCAGGCTCTGAAAAGAAAAAGTCCCATTCACCTGGACTGAGGAACACCAAAAAGCCTTTGACAGCATAAAGGCAGCACTGCTTGCAGCCCCCGCTCTGGCTTTGCCAGATTTGACTAAGATAAGCGGAAGGCGGGGACAGCAGTGCAGTGGTGGACAAAAAGCAAGTGATCTAGGCCAGCAGCCTCCCTAAAGGGACTTCAGCCCAAAAAGCTAAACTTGTGGCTTTGATACAAGCTTTATAAAAGTCTACACTGACAGCAGGTATGCTTTTGCCACTGTATAGAACAATATACAGACAAAGAGAGCTGTTGACATCTACAGAAAAAGACCTAAGATGCTGTGAACAAAAGAAATCAGATGGCAGATCTAACCGCCAAAAACAGGTATCCCAAAGAGCAATGATCCTGGCAGTCTGAAGACTATCAAGTTATAGACAAATTAAGACTGGTAAAAGAAACCCTGTATAAAATGGTAAAAACTGAAAGAAAGAAAACTAGTCCTCCCTTGAAAAGACAGACCTGACATCAACTGAGAAATAAACTTTACTGAGAAAAAACGTTCTCAAAATGGATAAATGAGACTGCTCACATAGTCATCAAGAAGATTATTGAAGAAAATTTTTCCAAGGTTCAGAGTGCCAAAAGCAATAGTGTCAGATAATAGCCCTGCTTTGTTGCCCAGGTAAGTCAGGGTGTGGCCAAGCATTTAGAGGTCAAATAAAAATTACATTGTGTGTATAGACCTCAGAGCTCAGGATAGATAAAATAAATTAGTTTAAAACTCTATGACAGACCTTGACAAAATTAATCGTAGAGACTGGCACAGGCTTGGTGTTCCTTCCCTATGCCCTACTTAAACGTACTAGAAATACTTCCTCTTGATTCAGTTTTATCCTTTATGAGACTCCTATGCCCATTATAGTCTTAAATGATGTGTTTAAACCTATGTTGTTATAATAATGATCTGTATGCTAAGTTAAAAGGCTTGCAGGTGGTCTGGTCACAACTGGGAAAAATCGGACTGAGTACACGGACGACATTGCTCCAGGGATCCCAACAGCTGAGACAGTAAACGAGCTGGGTACCCCAAGGACATCTCACCAGTTCCAGCCAGAGATCTGATCTACGTGCACCTACATCGTGCCCAGACCCTCAAGCCTCGCTAAAAGGGCCCCTGCCTAGTTCTGTTTACTAATGCTTCTTATTCTGTTTTTGTTCCCATGTTAAAATAGAGTAAATGCAGTATTCTCCGCATAAAAATATAGACTTCTGAAATTCTAAGATTAGAATTACTCACTAGAAGGAGTGGGGAATGAAAGAGGAAAATTACTGAACTCTCCAACTCAGAGCCCTCCTACCCCTCCCATCTGGAGATTGTTCCCGGAACCCTCCTGAACTTCTCACCCCAGAGTACATTCTGAACTCTCACACCAGAGTCAGACCCCCTCTCAAATGAAAACTGTTCCGGGGACATTTCTGAGATAAGGGTTTCCTGGAACGAACCCAGTCCTACCCCTCCCAACTAAGGACTGTGCCAGGGACATTTTTGAGATAAGGGTGTGAGTAAAAACCTCAGTTCCAATGAATCAAGTACATGGCCAAAGTGTGGGACGAGGTTACAAAAGCACTTTGGAAAAACCCTTGGTTGAATCACTTAGTGACGTAAAAACTGTATTTTCCCTGCCCTGCTCCCTCCCTTGCCTCCTTCCTATAAAAGCTTGTGAAAAGTTTGGGCTAATTGCCGAATCTCCTCTGCACCTTGCAGGCTGCATGAGTTTCGACCCCAGATATCTGGTATATGTGCTTTTTGTATGCTTTCTTGTCGTTGCTGTATTAAATCTTACTCTCTATACATCTTAAGTACCGGTCTCAGTGTCTTCTTGGGTGCGCGGCTGACCCGAGGCTTGAGTAAGTGCCTCCCTTTGGGAGTTTTGGAGTCTTTCAATATCATATCTCAGAATTTATAAAAGAACACATAAAGGAGAGAAACTCTGTGTGAATTATGTGGTAATGCCTTTGCAAGTGACAGTTATCTCCTAATGTGTAAAATAACACACATGTAAGAAACATCATGAAAATAAGCAATGTGATAAAGTTTGTTCATGTACCAGTCGTTTTGGAAAGGATGAGAAAAGTCCATTCTGCAGGCAACTTCACAGTAAGAATATCTTTATGCAAGAGTAAAACTTTTAACAGGAGATCAATCTGTTAAAGATTGCATGTTATCCTAGTAGTCGTTTAAGATCTAGAAGAACTCACAATTAAGGCAGTCTACGACTCTGATGGATTTGATACAATCTTATCTAACTCACTTATATTAAGTTACACAAAATTATTCATCCTTGAGAAAAACTCAAGCAAGTGTCAACTATCTGCTCAAATATGATGATGTCTCTATTTTGTTCGTACCTATAAACTCATAGGGACAAAAGCCCAATGAATTTCATTGATAAGGTAACTGTTTTGATTTCAAAGTTCACTTCAATTACTTGAAATAAATTACTTAGGTGTAAAACACTATGGGTGCATATTAGTGCCTTCTCTGTTGCTGTGATAAAATGTCTAAGGTATTGTAGAAAAATTTAATCCCAAACCAGGGTTTCTACTTTACCTTTGACCATTTGTTTTCCAGGTAAAACACACACACAAACTTTATGTTTATAATAAGCCTTAATCAGCACAAGAGCTGGTTAGATATCTATCCTCTATGCTATTATGTGTTTTTCTCAGCCAATAATTTCATCATATAATTTTGCCTTGCTTTATCTGGGCTATGCTTAACTCCAATTGGTCACCCCGCATGGCCATTATTTTATTATTGACCTAACCTAAGGCTGCTTTTTCTCTATTAACTGTTTCTCCTTGTGGTTCTTCTCCTAAGCCCTGTCTATGTCTCTTATGCTCAGCCATTGATTGTTGTAATCTTTATGCAACAATGGGAATTAACTTGAGAGCAAGGTCCATAGCTTCACTTGGGTCTATGTGCAGATTTTCTCTTTTCTAGGGCAAACTTGTTTTAGGGTCCTGTACTTTGCTTTACAGTACATAGCAAGAGACTAAACCTCAGCATGAAGGCAACTTTTAAAAGTGTTTAAATTGCCTTATGGTTCTAAAGGGATATGGGGTCACCATGACAGTTTCAAGGCAACAAGTGTCATATGTGGCAGCTAAAGGAGGGAGCTCAGAGCTCACATCCTCAACCTATAGCCTTAAAGACAGCATGGGAACCAGACATGGTGTGAGGATGTATACTGGCTGGTTTTGTGTGTCAACTTGACACAGCTGGAGTTATCACAGAGAAAGGAGCTTCAGTTGAGGAAGTTCCTCCATGAGATCCAGCTGTAAGGCATTTTCTCAATGAGTGATCGAGGGGGAAAGGCCCCTTGTGGGTGGTGCCATCTCTGGGCTGGTAGTCTTGGTTCTATAAAGGAGCAGGCTGAGCAAACCAAGGGAAACAAGCCAGTAAGAAACATCCCTCCAGCCGGGCGTGGTGGTGCACGCCTTTAATCCCAGCACTTGGGAGGCAGAGGCAGGCGGATTTCTGAGTTCGAGGCCAGCCTGGTCTATAAAGTGAGTGCCAGGACAGCCAGGGCTACACAGAGAAACCCTGTCTCAAAAAACCAAAAAAAAAAAAAAAAAAAAAAAAAAAAGAAACATCCCTCCATGGCCTCTGCATCAGCTCCTGCTTCCTGACCTGCTTGAGTTCCAGTCCTGACTTCCTTCAGTGATGCACAGCAATGTGGAAGTGTAAGTCGAATAAACCCTTTCCTCCCCAACTTGCTTCTTGGTCATGATGTTTGTGTGGGAATAGAAACCCTGACTAAGACAGGATGTAAACTCTGAAGTCTACCCCCAATGACTTATTTTCTCCAGCAGGGGAACATTTCCTAAATCTCCCCAAATGACACTACCAACTGAGAAGGATTGATTTCCCTGCCTTCAAGCCTATCTGATTGTTTTCTGTTACATGAGCCAATTCATGATGGAGAGAAGCTCTGTGGATAAGCCTTCAGATGCTACAACCCCTGGGTTATAGTCATGAATGCTTATAGAAGAACATCATGAGTAAAATTTTCTTTGTTCACCAACTTACTTGAATTTTAATTATGAGATTTGTCTGTGTCTTTGGGTGCATGTGTATGCTGATTTCCAAGAAAACTAAACAGTTGCATCTTCTTATAGCAGATGTCCAAATCTAACCTTGTTCCCGGGAATGAGATTTTATTAATTAGTTGGCCATGTTTCTAGGGGTGTAAATATTTTAAAGTGTTTTTACATCATCTTGATGTCAGGAATTAGAAAAACTTATAATCCTGTTCATGTTAATGACTTTGATATAGACTGTAGACATCACAATGTTTTCAGTTTCAGAAAAACATCTTGTTTCATCTGTTCTTCATCATAGCCTTCAGGGAAGTAAATTGTTTCCCACGTTCACTAAAGTCTTGTGGTAGAGATCACCAATTGTGGCTGTGGTTTATAGTTTCAAATATGTGGCATAGACATTAAACTTTGTTCTATGTGTTTCAAATCCATTGACAGATGTTTATTAGGCTGCTCTCCAGTTCCTTCTGTGACTTCTGTTCAGCCTTAAATCCACTTTACTTGGTGATAGGTATTTTTCTGCTGCAATGAATTGAGTTGAGTGCTTATTTTCTATGTGGTTCATTACTTATTTAAATATCAGGGTATATGTGATCATACATTTCAAGTAAGGTTCCTGGTGAAAGCATTGGTAGGCTCATTTTTGTTTTTCATATTTTCACAAATTCCTTTGAGATGCTCTTGTTTGTTATGCAGCCTGGCTTTGATGTCAGCCATTAGTCAGGATTACATTTTAACTTTTTAAAAAATATATGTGTATATTTTTCAAAGATTTTGTTTAATTTAAGTATATTAGTACACTGTCATGTCTCAGACACATCAGAACAGGGCATTGGATCCCATTACAGATGGTTGTGAGCCACCATGTGGTTGCTGGGAATTGAACTCAGGACCTCTAGAAGAGCAGCCAGTGCTCTTAACCTCTGAGCCATCTCTCCAGCGCCCAAGTTTTAACTCTCAATCTCATGATACTCAGCCTTCTGAGTACAAGTCCAGGGATAGAAGATGTACTCTCAATGTATCCTGTTTGTTCCACACATTTCAATAACATTAATGTTAAAATGTTTAATTTAATAGATGGAAATAGAAAGAACATGAAATACTTTAGGTATATATTCCCAAAGCATCCTATTCATCTATCTCATAGAGATGTAATAATGTAGAATAATCAGAAATCAACTGTATATCTCACAATGTAGCTTGCTATACAATGTGTATGTATATATTATTTGGCAGTCCATGTTAATTGATGTCCTGCAAGTTATGCAATTGACACTTCATCTTGAACTAATGTCTTCTAAGGCAATTATCTACAGAAGTAGAATGATGTAAGTGCAGTGAGATTTATCTTATTTTATTTTATTTATTTTTTTATTTTTTGGTTTTTCTAGACAGGGTTTCTATGTGTAGCTCTGGCTGTCCTGGAACTCACTCTGTAGACCAGGCTGGCCTCAAACTCAGAAATCTGCCTGCCTCTGCCTCCGGAGTGCTGGGATTAAAGGTGTGCACCACCACCGCCTGGCTTATTTTAATTTTTTTTTTTACAGTTGTGTGTGTGTAGAATGTGGTGATGGGTTTTTAGGCAACCACAGCTATATGAAGACTGGAAGACAACTTTGTGGATTCTAATTTTGGCCATCATTATACAGAGATCAAGGTCAGCTTGGCAGCCTTGCTCACCACAGACCTTTCACACTGAACCTTCTCACTGATGCTCACATATGATTAGGTGAAAGATTACATCAGTTAAATACTGTCTTCTTTTCAGATTGTAAATTTATTGTCATCTAAGGATGGAGAAATACATGACAAATTGAATAATAAGGAAATAAAATACTATTGTGTCTCTCTTTGTAATATGGCAGTTCAGTCTTAGGAGGAAGCACTTTTTATAGGTGGGCATGTTATTGCTAGATTACTCTTTTTTGCTTATGAGTGTGAATGATTGGGCCAAGCTGGGTAGGGTAGGTAGGACACAGGCTCTATCCCTAACACTAGTAACAGAAGTCTCCCATCATATGTAACCCTCCTGTCTAAAACTCCACTGTCTTCCAACTAAGAGCACTATTGTTTTGGTTTATCATGCATCTGTTATATTTCTATTTCCATAATGTTTCCTGTCTAAGACAGCCAAATTTACTTCAGGTACTGATTCTCCTGTAAGTCAAAAAATTATCCTCTGGCTGGGATGAGTTCCTTAATGGCATTGGTTAGCCACTCCATCCTTCTCTGCTCTATCCCTTTCCCTATTTGTCTTGCAGACAGGACAGATGTTAGGTAGAAGATTTTGTGGGTGGGATGCTGTCCTTATTTCTCCACTGGGAGATCTACTTGTCTACAGGAAGTGGCCAATTCATGATCCACATCTTCCACTCCTAGGACTTATAGCTAGAGTCTTGCAATATTCATCCTGTAGGCTTCGCTTAGTCCCAGGTTCCTGGCAGGTTCTAGAGATGCCTTCTGGATCCCTACACCACTAATTTCCATGATTTTCTCTACTTCCCCTGCACCTGTACCTCCCTCTCCCCCTACAGCTTTCTTTCCCATTTCTTCTCCTACCCAGATGCATTACATTATCCACCTCTGAAGTCTTATGAGAAAAATTCAACCAGCCTTCCTTGGGCCCTCTTAATTATTTGGGTTCTTTGGGTCTGTGGATTTTTGCATGGTTATCCTATGCTTTATCGGTAATATCCACTTATAACTCAGTACATACATACCATTCATACCCATTTGGGCCTGGGTTACCCCACTTAGGATGACATTTTCTAGTTCCATCCATTTGCTTGCTTGATGTCCTTGTTTTTAATGACTGAGGGGTCCCCTTGTAATTGAATGACATTTCCTTTATCCATGCTTCTGTTGAAGGGACAGGGTTTTTTTTTTTTTTTTTTTTTTTGGTTTTTTTGTTTGTTTGTTTGTTTTGGTTTTTTGTTTTTGTTTTTTTGAACTTTCTGTCTATTAGGAATAAAGCTGCTATTAACATAGTTGAGCAAGTGTCCTGGAAGTATGGGGGACATGTGCATGGGAGATCTTTCCATCTTTTGATATCTTCTTCAGTTTCTTGCTTCAGGGACTTGAAGTTATCGTAATACAGATCTTTCACTTCTTGGCTAGAGTTACACCAAGACATTTTATATTATTTATGGATATTGTGACTGACTTCTTTCACCACATATTTATAGTTTGTATAAGTGAGGACTAACGTTTGTTTGTTTGTTGTTTTTGAGTTAATTTGTTTCCAGTCAATTTGGTGAAGGGGTTTATCAGCTTCAGAAATTCTCTGGAAGAATTTTAGACATTAGATATTTATACCATTATATCAGCTGGGAGGAGTGACACTTGACTTCTTCCTTTCCAGTTTGTATCTCCTTGTTCTCCCTTGTCTTATTGTGCTAGCTAGTGCTTCAAGTACTATATTGCACAGATACAGAGTAGAAATCTTTGTGTTTTTTTTTCTTATATTGTCATATAAGGATGGAGGGAAACAGTATAAGTTGATGTTCTTACTTGTAAAAGAAAATGATGTACTGCTAACTCTTTTTTTAAAATGTGTTATTTTATTCTTAGGTGGAAACCCTTCTTCAGAACACTTTCTCAGAACCACAAATGCATGCCAGACAACTGTCTCAGAGGGTACAGCTCATTACTACAAATTTATCCTTATTTCTATACTTAGGCTCTTGCATATGTATGACACACACCAGCAGTATATAAAATGTTAAACAAAATAAGGAACAAGGGTGTGAGTTCCAGCCACGGGTGTTTCCTTGGGTTTTTTCTCTAGAACTCACATAATGGAAGTAGATAATAAATACCTGTAAAATGTTTTTGTATCTCCTTGTTACATGTGTGCCATGGCACACATGTATATCCATGCAACATGGTTGAAACAATTTTACATGGAGGAATTACAAAGCAAAGAAAATATCCCAGATTTTGAGAACATATGAAATGATTTTGCCAGTTTAAATCATTGTTATGAAATATCAGTAGGTATTAGTGAACATCAAAAACATGAGATTTCCTTTTTAAATCTTCTTTATCATTCATTCTTTGATTCAAAGATAAGCCATTGAAAAATAATCTCAGCTGGGCTTTGAGGTACATACCTGTAATCCCAGGACATTGGGGACAGTGGCAGGCCAGTCTCTCTGACTTTCAGGCCAGGTGGTGTACATAGTGAGTTCTTGGACAGCCATCATATATAGTGACATTCTGTCTCAAGAAAAAGCCTAAAAAGACAGAGCATACCTCATTTTATTGAAATCTCCTAATAGAATCAGACTGGTTTCTGGATTTATTTGGCAGCAGTAGAAGCCCACAACAATGCATGTCAGGTGAAGCTCTGATGTAATTCATGCTTCCTGTAGTGAGAGAAAAGTAACACGCATGCATGAAAATTGACTTGCTGAATTGGTTCCTATTCTGGTTCCATGATGCCTACAAAACATCCAGTTAGGAACTCTTGAGTGGTGTTGACTGTAGGTGACAGCAAGGCTGTCATCAGGGGACTCTGAACCTCAAACAGAAGTCACTCTAAAACTGCATAACAGGCATTCAGAAAGAAACATGGAGTATGAATGAACTATTGGTGGTGGTGGTGGTGATGGTGGTTGGGTGTTTGGAAGTAAAAGAAGAAGAACGGCCCTCTGGAGTGCAATGCTTGAGGTGTAGCTGAACCCCAGCTGCCTTCTATTGTGCTCTCTGTATCCACTCAGCTGTTCTAGGTCAGTCCTGTCTAGTTCTTCCCCTGTCCCGCCCCACCCCCCCACCCCCCACCCCCCTTGGCAACTACACAGAGATGTCTGTGATAGCACCCTGCATACCCCACGTGGCAGTCTCCAATTAGACGATAGAGCCTTTCAGTCCCCACCCCATCAAACCTATAACCTGTCCTCCTGGTAGGAATTAGATATTCTAAAGAGACATTCACATTGCTCTCTTTGGTTGTGGTGTAGTGTAACAGTGGATCCCATGAACTTTGAATTTCCCCTGGAATCTCTGGAAAATGACTGATTCCTCTAGGTAGGGACTTCTCTGCATTATATATACTCCTTTACTGAATGCTTTCCAGGGGAGAAAGGAGCTAAAATTTAGTTAAGGAGCTAGGAAAGGGAGAAAATCCCCTTTTCCAAATAAGTCGCACTGAGGAAATATGTTAATCGTTTTTAATTTTCATAAATAATTTCCTTTCTTAAATTCATTTTTGTTGTTTTATTTTAAAGTTTATTCTCACTGTAGTCTCTGGCTGGGCTGGTATTTCAGGGTAATGGTCTACTTAAGAAATATTTGCTGGGGGCTGGTGAGATGGCTCAGTGGGTAAGAGCACCCGACTGCTCTTCCAAAGGTTTGGAGTTCAAATCCCAGCAACCACATGGTGGCTCACAACCATCTGTAACGAGATCTGACGCCCTCTTCTGGAGTGTCTGAAGACAGCTACAGTGTACTTACATATAATAAATAAATAAATACATCTTTAAAAAAAAAAAAACAGAAATATTTGATGGAGCAAACTGGGCTGGAGTAAGTAGAACTGGAGGGTCGGGGCCGGAGGGAGAAGAAAAAGTGCCTGAAGACAGCTACAATTATACTTACATATAATAAATAAATAAATAAATCTTTAAAAAAAAATATTTGCTGAAATATATTTGTTATGTAAATCTCCCAACTGCCAAGTGGCTAAACCAAGGAGTCTCCACTCCATCCTTAAATTGTTCACAGTATAACCTAGGGTGTAAACCAAAAGGAGACATAAGGATGACAGCATATATAGGATACAAAATCACTTGTGGTCTGGCTCCTCTTTCAGCATTAGCCAGAGCTAGATGAGTGGTATCGCTACAGAGATTTTTTTCCTCTTAATTAATATTTTAATTGTTTGTTGTCTGATTTCATCCCTGGGAAGACATGTTAATTCTAGAACAGCTGGATTTTCAGCCTTTTAGAAAAATGTTCTGACACGAACTATGTTGCGTCAGGGACTCCCCAGGACAATGACCTTGCTATCCTCTAGTTTTTTTTTTTTTTGTTTTTTGTTTTTAGTTTTTTCGAGACAGGGTTTCTCTGTATAGCCTTGGCTGTCCTGGAACTCACGCTGTAGACCAGGCTGGCCTTGAACTCAGAAATCCGCCTGCCTCTGCCTCCCGAGTGCTGGGATTAAAGGCGCGTGCCACCACGCCCGGCGACCTTGCTATCCTCTAGATTAAACTTTCTAAATTCTTAATTGTGGTTGTTGATTATATTTTGTTTTTTGTTTTTTTTTTTTTTTTCTTTTTTTCTTTTTTTGGTTTTTCGAGACAGGGTTTCTCTGTATAGCCCCTGGCTGTCCTGGAACTCACTTTGTAGACCAGGCTGGCCTGGAACTCAGAAATCCGCCTGCCTCTGCCTCCCGAGTGCTGGGACTAAAGGCGTGCGCCACCACGCCCGGCTTATTGATTATATTTTGAAATATGTGTAGTAGGTATTAACGTTGCTCTGTGTGTGGCAACTCCATCAAGGAAGTTTCTTCGGTTGTTCCTGTCTTCCTTCTGTGGCTCCTGTTCACCTTGGAATATGCTTTCACCTGGTGATAGGTAGCTTTCTGCAGCAATGTATAGAATGGGACTCCTATCATCTAAGTGCCTCACTGTTTATACAAATATCAGGCTGTGCTTGATCATACTTTTCAAGTAAGGGTGCTTGGGAAAGGGTTGTGGGCTGTTTTGTCTGGTTTTGTTTTACATATTTTATCAAATTCCTTTGAGTTGTTGCTTGTTATGTGGCCTGGCTTGGAGGTCTGCTATTAGGCAGGGCTACATTTTAACTCTTCATTCTTATGTGTCAATACTGTGAGGACAACTCCAGGAGTAGAAGATGTACCCCCAGTGTGCTCTGTTTTGTCAACATGTTTTAATAATATTAATGTTAAAATGCTTAATACGGGCTGGTGAGATGGCACAGTGGGTAAGAGCACCCAACTGCTCTTCCGAAGGTCCAGAGTTCAAATCCCAGCAACCACATGGTGGTTCACAACCATCCGTAACGAGATCTGGCGCCCTCTTCTAGAGTGTCTGAAGACAGCTACAGTGTACTTACATATAATAAATAAATAAATCTTAAAAAAAAAAAAAAGACTTGCCAAATGGAATACTTTAAAAAAAAAATGCTTAATACAAGGGGCTACGATAAACACTGATAGGTCACTTGTGTATCCCAAGCATCATTTTCAACTGTCTCTCACACATGTAATAACATAGGATAATCACCAATCAAATGTGTATCTTATAATATAGCTTTCTGTGCTATGGGTATATATGTATTATTTGATGACCCATAATTCTTCATAACTGTACCACGTATCCTTTTTGTACTTCATCTTCAAGTACAGCTTTCAGTGGAAACTATGTACAGATGCTACATTGTGTAAGAACAATGAGATCTCATTTTCTGTGATGTATGTTTGTGTGTGTGTGTCTGTGTGTCTATGTGTATGTATGTAGTGTGTAATATGCTGGTGGGTTTTTAGGCCAACACAGATATTTGGAAATGGAAGACAACTTTATAGAGTCTACATTTGGCCATCCTGACCTCAATCAAGGTCAGATTGCTAGTTTTGCATACCACAAATGTTTTACACTAAGCCTTCTTGCTGATCCTCAAATAAGATTAGATAAAACCAGCACTCGGGAGGCAGAGGCAGGCAGATTTCTGAGTTCGAGGCCAGCCTGGTCTACAAAGTGAGTTCCAGGACAGCCAGAGCTATACAGAGAAACCCTGTCTCAAAAAACCAAAAAAAAAAAAAAAAAGATTAGATAAAAGAAGCCGGGCGTTGGTGGCGCACGCCTTTAGTCTCAGCACTCGGGAGGCAGAGGCAGGCGGATTTCTGAGTTCGAGGCCAGCCTGGTCTACAGAGTGAGTTCCAGGACAGCCAGGGCTACACAGAGAAACCCTGTCTCGAAAAACCAAAAAAAAAAAAAAAAAAAAAATTAGATAAAAGATTCCATCACTAAAATATTTTCTTCTTTTCAACATACAAACATAGTGTCATCAAAGGATAATAAATCTTATTTGCCAATGAAAAGTATATACTGTTGTTTCCTTTTTCTGCAATGTGTTAGTTTATTCTTGGAGTAAACACTTTTTTTTATTAATTAATTTATTTATTATATGTAAGTACCCTGTGGCTCTCTTTAGATGCACCACAAGAGGGCATCAGATGTCATCATGGGTGGTTGTGAGCCTTGAATTCTGAGCTGGGAATTGAACTCAGGACCTTCAGAGGAGGAGTCATAACACCCAGAGTAAGCACTTCTTTATAACAATTTTCTCAGAATCACAAATGAGTGGCAGAGAATTGTTTTAATGGGTAAAGTTGGTTGCAGCTATGCCTGGAAATCTGAGTTTAATCTCTTAGAAACTCATATTACTTGTACAAATTTTCTTGTGTTTCTACAGTTAGACTCTGGCATATGCACGCTCACACCCCAGCACTTACATGAATATATTTTAAGCCCAAATAAGGGGTGCTCAGAGCCTAATGGCTCCTTGGGTTTTATCTCTAGACCTCACCTAGTAGACGCAGATAACAGATACCTGTAAAGTCTTCTCTCACTGCCAGCTACACACCATGGCACAGGTGTATATCCACAAACACCATAGCATTTGTATGGTGAAATTAGCAAAGCAAAGAAAATCACAAAATTATTGGGAACATATGAAATGATTCACAGTTGAAATTATTATTATCAGATTTCATGTGATTCCCGCAAGGACACATGTCAGTTAATGTGATTTTTGTTTCCTGTAAGGAGAGAAAAGGAACATGCAAGCCTGAAGATTGATTTATCTGAATAGGATCATATTCTGCTTTCTTGATGTACTTAGGAGACCTGAATGGTGGTGACTCTGAATGACATCAAGTTTTTTTTCTTTTTTTTTTTTTTGGTTTTTCGAGACAGGGTTTCTCTGTGTAGCCCTGGCTGTCCTGGAACTCACTTTGTAGACCAGGCTGGCCTCGAACTCAGAAATCCACCTCCCTCTGCCTCCCAAGTGCTGGGATTAAAGGCGTGTGCCACCACGCCCGGTTGACATCAAGTTTTCTTTTGTTTTTTGGGGGGTTTTGTTTGTTTGTTTGTTTTTTGGGGGGTCTGAGGAACCTGAACCTCAAACAGTCACTGTAAGGCTACATACATGAGGCATTTACAAATGAGCCATGGATTAGGGATGAACAGTTTAGAGTCCAGTGTTTGGGGTGTACCTGAGAACCAGCTGTCTCCTATTGTACTCTCTGTATCCACTCAGCTGTGGTTGGTCAGCCCCTCTAGGTCTTCCACTCTTTGTTTTTTCTTGGCAGCTACCTGTAGCTGTCAGTGACAGCACCCTGCAGGTCCCATTTGGTGCTCTCCCATTGTTCCTTAAAGCTCCTCACTCCTCACTGGGTCATTCCTGCCACATGCCAGCATGGTAGGAATTGTATATTCTAAAGAAACATACATATCTAAAGAGACATTCAAATCCTCCCTTTGGCTAATGTCAAGTGAAACAGTGGATTCCATTCAATTAGAATTTCCCTGGGATCACAGCTGGAAAAAGACTGATTCCTCCAGATGAGAACTTCTCTGCTGAATAAACATTTAGTCATTATCTGAATACTATAAAGGAGAGAATGGAGCTGAAAATCAGCAATGCATTTACAGACGGGAAAATAGTCAGCCTATGGATTGAGCATATTGCTAAGTTGTACACATAAAAACATGGTAGGTCCCCAAGGATGGCTTAGTTACCTTATGTCTTCATCAGTGTTCCAGATTAGGCACACTAAATAAATACGGTAACATCTTTTCAATTTTCATTAATATTTTCTTGTGTTCTTTCAGTTATTTTTGTTTTATTTTAAAGAATTATCTGACTATTAATTTCAGGCTCACCTGGAATCTAGTATGTGGAATAGGTTGTGTGGAGACATCAGAGATCAGGCAGTGGTCCTAACTCAAGTAACAGAAGAAGGCTCCTATCAAATGCAGCCCTCCTGCCTCACTGTCTTCCAAACACAAGCAGTATTGTTTTTGCTTTTTCACAGCATCTGTTAACTCTCACCAAAGAACTAGGGCAGAGTTCATTCATTTTTCTATAAGTGGTGAAAACCAGGTTCACAGAGCTAAGTCGTATCTGATTATACTTCAGTGTAACTGTTCATCTTATTCATCCTGTAACTGTAATGACCAGCTACGTGAAGTGGAAGCCAACTAAACCAGGCATGGTGATACAGGCCTGTATACCTGGTGCTTAGATAGCACTGTTAAAATTTCAAATCATCTAAGATGAGAGTGGTTAGTGGGGTATGGTGGGAGATCCAGAGAGCCAAGAGAGCCTGTGAGTGCTTGGCTCAGGCCAATATGGATAGTTTTCCCTGCAGCTGCAGAACTGCAGGGCCATGACACCTGTAACTTTTAGCACACGTATTCACCATGCCAAGTGCTCTATTGTTGATAATGTTTCCTGTCCTGATAGCCTAGGTTACTTCAGGGTCAGAATGTACTGTGAGGGGGAAGGTTATCCTCAGGCAGTGATGAGCTCCTTACTGTCATTTTCAATGGAAAATGTTCATCCCTGAAATATACACACAAGCAACAGAAATGGATACTGCCAGAGTCCAGCATGGCCTTGGTAGGGACAGCAAGACATGGTTCCTGTTCCTAGGACAGGACCAGAAGCCATGGGCCACTTGGAGTCAATGAATGCTGGGGAGGTAAGGCTTGTTTGTATTATATTGTACACGTTCTCACGTTCCTCCTTGAGGAGTCTCCTCCCTGTTAATGTTAATGACTCCAAGATAATCAGAGACAGAATTAGCCTGGGAAGAAAAGGTGTGGCTAACATCTCATCAACATGGTAAATCCTAGGATGTTCAGGAATGACCTAAGCCTGTGCAAAAGAACTTAAAAATCGTGAGTTTGAAACTATATCATTTCTGAACTACACAAAAATATAAGGGTGCAATATAAATTGTATAAGGATCTTCACAGATCTTAAGAAAAACAGGCAGCTATACTACAAGCCAGCTTATCAGAAAGATTCAAAGACAGGCAAACGCAAATGCAGGCAGATCCCTGAGTTTAAAGTCAGCCTGCAACAGAGAGAATTTAGGTCTAGGTGTGGTCAGAATGGAAATCTCAGGACAAGGTCTCACCCAGCTAAATTTATGCTCTGAAGACAGACCTTTGAATTCTTTTGCAGTGCTTAAAAAAAAAAGTGCTTGTTGTCAAGGTTCTGGTGACTATGGATTCATAGGATAATCAAAAGCGACCCTACAATAAAGAATTAAATTGATATGTAAATTAAAACCTTGGCTTTTGGTCTGCATGAGATTATCTAGCTAAAAGCTGTACCACTTCCTTTTTAGATTTTTTTTTTTTTTTTTTGCAAGACCTGAGCACTCTGGACGTATCTGGAAAACCTAAATAGTTCTTGAAAAAAAATGTTTTCAGTTGGAATTTAGGATATTGGTTGAAAAACGTGTAGAGAGATAATGCAGATCTTTTTGAAATTTTCTAGCTCTTTTAGAATTCTTTCAAAAGCAGATATCTAAAGAACATTTCACATTCAGACAAAAGAATATACCTGATTCTCTGCACCTCACAGAAAATTCTCCAAAATTAAGCATATAATTGGAGACAAAATTCTCAACAGAAGAATCTGGAAAGTTTGGGAAACCCTTAAAGAAGGCTAAGGTCAAAAACTCAAGTAAGAGCACATGCTCCCAAGGGTGTGGAGAAAGGGACCACTCCACTCCTGGTGGGATTGTAAAATTGTATAACCACTCTGAAAGACAATCTAGCCATCCCTCAGAAAATTGGAAGTAATTGTACAAATAAGGTACTCTGCCACTTGATTGAATAAGAAAATGTACTCTGGGAGACTACAAGAATTTCTTGATAACTACAAATTTCCCAAACTAAGGATCTGTGTGCCCCTATTGTGGAAGCAGGGCAGGCCTGTGCTGTCTTAGTCATTTGATCTCTTCTTGTCCAGTAGCAATGCTGCCACAGTTTTGAGGCCCAGCAGGATGACACTAGATTGTGATGAACTCTGTGTAGAAAACAAAAACAAAAACAAAAAAGAAAAGAAATATACCAAATTACATATCAGGGTCTAGTTTGCGTTATTATTTGGGTGTTGAGAAGACTTTGTAATTTTTGTTGTTGTTGTTTTTTGTTGTTGTTTTTTGAGACAGGGTTTCTCTCTATAGTCCTGGCTGTCCTGGAACTCACTTTGTAAACCAGGCTGGCCTCGAACTCAGAAATCCACCTTTCTTTGCCTCCTGAGTGCTGGGATTAAAGACGTGTACCACCATGCCCAGTCATCTTTGTACTTTTAATTACTAAATTTTGTTAATTTATCATTCAATTAGTATACACCTCAAATGATATCACTCTTTCTAGTTACATCTCTGCCACTACCACATTCCAACTCTCTTCTCCCTAGTCCCTTTTGCCTCTATGAGGGTGCTCTCCCACCAACTCACCCATTCCTGCCATACCACACCATCAGCCCCCTATGCTGGAGCATCAAACCTCCACAGGACCAAGTCCCTCCAGTCCCTTGGAGGTCTGAGTGGTCAGCTCAGCCTACATTGTTCTTCCTATGGGATTGCAATCCCACTCTGCTCTTCTAGTCCTTCCCCTGAGCTCCCACACCAGGGTCCAGAGCTCGGTGTGATGTTTTGCTGAGAGCATCCACATCTGTTCTCATCAGGTACTAGCAGGACCTCCCATGAAGAGCCACACCAGGTTACTGTCTGCAATCGCCTCTTAGTAACAATGACAGTGTCCAGTGTCAGAGTTTGGTGTCTGCAGAAGGGATGATCCCCAGTTGGAGTGGTCCCAGGATAGCCTGCTTCAGTCTCTGCTCCAATATTTCTCTCTGTCTGTCCTTTGGACAGAGACATTTCAGGGTTAAAGTCTTTGAAATAGGTGGGTGGCTCCATCCTTTGACTGGAGGCCATGCCAATCTACTGGAGGTGGTCTCTAGAGGTTCTATCTCCCCTTTGCTTCTCATTTCAGCGAAAGTCATCCCTGTTGAGGCTAAAGTTATCCCCATTGCATTCTGGAAGCCTTTCACTTCCCTGTCTTCTGGGTCTCCAGTGGCTACCCCCAGTTCCTCATCCCCCACTGATACATAATTTTATTTGATTTCCTGATCCTCTGTAATTCTCTCCTGTCCCCTCCAATACCTCCCCCCCATTCTTTCCCCCTCATGTCTCCCTCCCAGGTCCCTATTCCTTCTACCTATTTCAACCATCCTGTTCCCCTTTCTATGCCAGACTGAAGCATCCACACTCTGGTTTTCCTTCCCCCTGAGCTTCATATGTTCTGTGGGTAAAAAATGGGGTACAGAACTAAACAAAGAATTTTTAACTGAGGAATCTAGCATGGCCACGAAGCACCTTAAAAATTGTTCAACATCCTAGGTCATCGGGGAAATGCAAAGCAAAACACCTCTGAGATTCTACCTCACACCAATCAGAATGGGTAAGTTCAAAACTTCAGGCAACAGTAGATGCTGGCAAGGATGTGGAGAAAGAAGAACACTCCTCCATTTCTGGTGGGACTGCAAGCTGGTACAACCACTTTGGAAATCAATCTGGAAGTTCCTAAGAAAACTGGAAATACCTCTACCCGAAGACCAGTAATACCACTCCTGGGCATATACCCAAAACTTGCTCCAACATATAACAAAGACACATGTTCCACCATGTTTAGAGCAACCTTGTATCTAATGACCAGAAGCTGCAAAGAACCCAGATGTCCCTCAACAAGGGAAAGGCTACAGAAAATGTGGTACATTTACAAAATGGAGTACTACTCAACTATGAAAAACAATGACTTCATGAAATTCACAGGCAAATGGATAGAAATAGAATCATGAGTGAGGTAACCCAAACTCAAAAGAACAAACATCATATACACTCACTGATAAGTGGATATTAGCCCAAAAGCTCAGAATGTTCTATACATTTTTCCACACATAAAGCCATAGGTAACATTGGTTAAGTTCACATTTTGTCTTGCCCAGCATCTTTAGGTTTTTGGTGAAAGCTTTTCTAAAGTTAGGTACTTTTTTTTTTGCATTCCAAAGGCTGCTCCTTCTGCTGGTTCCCCACTACCCACTTCCTGCCATAGAGACCTTTCCCATTGCTTCTCCTAGCCCTAGTTATCTTCCCACTGTTGGCCATCAAGTCTTCCCGAGGTTAAGTGCATCAGATACCACATCAGGCTACAGGTTTAGGGACAGCCCCTGCTGCTGGGGGCGTACCAGCTTTTGGAGATTTACAGCTCAGGTGGGTGGGACACAGCGTTGGATGATGATCGCTGGTCTTATAACTTTCTCCAATTGTACTGGATGCTATCAGCTAATGTCTTCTAGAAACCTATAACTCTCTTGGCTTGATTCTTTTCTCCTTATCTTGCTGTGTGTTATTTTTACTTTATAAAACTCTGGGCTTTATTCAATGCTGTATCTTTATGTTATAACTCTCTCTTACTCTTCTATGCTTTATTTAGCTCTGAAAACTTAACTCCTTATTAACTCCTTATTAGTGTTCTATGCTAAAATCTAAATTGTTTCTTATGATTTATTCTGTGGTTCATTAAGTGCTTGAGAAACAGCTCTTACTCTTCTGTGCTAAAAACTTAACTCTTGATTACTTGTGCATAAATAAGTGCTAATATCTGGGGATTAAAAAATGCTGTTTAGTTTGTGGGTATTAAGTGAAAGGATTTATTGCTAGATGCTTCTTGCTGGCCTGGGAGTTTGTTACCTCTTTGAACGAGAGAGAGAGGAAAGGAGTCACTCACATAGGCACATATACACTACACATATACATTGTGGGACAATGAGCTAATGACCACCACAGACAGGGTGGTCTCCAGTCCAGTTGAGAGGTGGAACCCCGGTGAAAACCCCGGTGCAAATGGTGGTGATAATTTTCACCTACATGGGAAGGAAGGCTTCCCTCATTCTCCTGGACCCCTGGCTCCTGACAAAGTTACCACCCCAACAGCCCCCAGAGGACAAGCTCATGGCTTTCAGTCACATAGACAATGTCCCATGCTTCTGACCTTCAGGCTAGACTCCTTTCAGTTACCTAGCAACAGCAAGATAACACAGTCCACTCTAAGAGGGGCTGCTTGGCCACTCCTTGCTCTCTTAAGCCTTTACTTTCCTTATCCTCTCCCTCTTACTTTCTCTGTCTTAGTCTCCTAAGCTTTCTCCTCTCTCTCTCTCTTTAAGCTTTCTTCCTCTCCAGCCTTTCTTCTCTCTCTCCTTTTCCCCTTCTCTTCTCTTGGCCATGGCCTGTCTCTCTGTTTCTACTTTCTCTCTTTCCTCTGCCTTTCTAACTCAAATTTGAGCCAACCAGCTGCAGGTCTCACCATTATGAAGAAGGAGCTGATGGATGCAGGGTGGGTGATTTTAAAATTTCCTAGCATGTATCAATTCATGCATATTAGTGAAAATACACATGATTGGTGGTTGTACGATTAGGAGAGATTGGGTTGATCCAATGAATATTGAATTTCCAGTTAGGGTACTGTCTGTCCTTTGTGGATATCTCTGGTCCTCAATGACATGGTGAAGTCAGCTCAGATTTTTGAGACACAAGCCATTCATTGACTGCAGCTGTGTGTGTCAAGTTACAGGACTCAGCAACTACCAATTGACATAAAGGCAAGATCAAAAAGTATTTCATTAATGCCATTGCCTCTGCCAGGAGATGGCCTGCTTTTTTTTTCAAGGTCAATATACCTATGTCTTTTTGCAGTTATATATATCTTCCCCCAAGGTCCAATTTTGTCATTACATGTTAAATTTCATTTTGTAAAGATTCTCAGCCTAAACCTTTATTCGTTTCATTTCTCCAATGTCCCTATCACTAATATTTTCACTTTTCCCCCAATTACTTTATTTATCTCTGTTCATAGCAGTATCTTCTGTAGCACATGCTTGACTTATCCTATTTAATTGAGAATTACGTTGAACAGTTCATCTTGACTCTGCCACCCAGTTCCTGGAAGACAGTCCTGCAATACCTTCCAGGATATGCTATGATTGGTCAATGGGAAGGAAAACAGACCAATGCAGGGCTGTTTTCTGAAGTCTCTATCCTTAATTACAAATAAAGAACTTTTGTAAGAATTGACTGCACTGTTCTTGAAGGAAATATAGGCCTATCTAGAAAGCTCTCATATAAATAGTTATAATTGATAAATGGTTCTCTGTATTTTTTCATTTTTTTAAAATTTTATTTATTCATTTTATGTATACGAGTACACAAATGTATATGTGGTTGCTAGGTATTGAATTTAGGGCCAAGACTCGCTCAGATCAACCCCTCTTGCTCTGGTCAGCCTGCTAGCTCAGTCCCTCCTTGCTCCAGCCCAAAGATTTACTTATTATTATAATAAATATGTACACTGTAGCTGTCTTCAGGCAGCACCTGAAGAGGTCTTCAAATCTCATTATGGGTGGCTGTGAGCCACCATGTGGATGCTGGGAATAGAACTCGGGACCTTCTGAAGAACAAGTCAGTGCTCTTACCGGCTGAGCCAGCTAACCAGCCCAGTTCTCAGTAGTTTTATGAGGAGTCTCTTTTTCTTTTCCTTTCTTTTCTTTCTTTTTTTTTTTTTTCTTTATTGTCCTGGCTGTCCTGGAACTCACTTTGTAGACCAGGGTGGCCTTGAACTCATAAATCTGCCTGCCTCTGCCTTCCATGTGCTGGGATTAAAGGCCTGTGCCACCATGCCCGGCAGAGTCTCTCATAAGATGTTTCTTGTGTATCTACAAATAAAGCCTCCAGTCACTAATTACCCAGAAGGTACAGTGCAGGTTTCTTGTGTGTCCATGTAGGATACATCACACGGAGATGTTCCACTAGGAAGAACAGTCATCAGCAATAACTTGCATTTTTTGAAACTATGAAACTGCTACTGTAAATAATATTCTCAAAGATTTCCTTAAAGGAAATCAAATAAATCTTTTCACTTGAAAATTCAAAAGCTGTAAAGTTGCTAACCTATAGACTCCTTATTGCAGGTTGATTTTAAAAGAATAAATTGTCTAGGGAAGGAAAACTTAAAGTGAACATCTCAAGGGTAAAATACACTTTGACCCCTGTCATTGCTCCAGAATTGTCATGTCCGTTGTCTTATATTGCAGATGAGATAGACCTTGAGATATATATCTGACTGTGCACATCATAATTTGCTAGTTAGATTACTCTGCACTATCAAAGCTAAAAGAATCATACTTGATCACAACTCATTCAGTACATGTCATGATGAGTCCAGTGATTGACAATGTAGTATAATGTATTTATGTTAGTGCTTTAATATTTTTTGATGTATTTTGCTAATGGTAAAATGAGCTGTCTCTTAAAGATAAATTGCTGCTCATTGAAAAATAAAATAAAAGAATTGACCTCACTGACAACATCGTGTGGAAGAGTGGATCTCCGAAGACCTGTCCTGTATGAGTTGATCACTAAACCTCCAGTAAGGGAGATGCTAAGTTCCTGAGGCCCAGCTGTGTGGTCCAAACTAATGAGGGACATGGGCAGGCCTGGCAGTCAGCAGCACCAGAGGGAGATAACCTGCAGATACTTCTAGGATTCTCCTGAGACAAGGCCATTAGTAACTCTGAGGGAGACTACAGTCCTACCATGGTGAAGGTGAGGATCAATGACCCCAGACCAGGAAGGTCACATTGGCAGCACTATCAGAGGGCAGTGGAAGATGCAG
This sequence comes from Mus caroli, assembly GCF_978045245.1. Classification (NCBI taxonomy): domain Eukaryota; kingdom Metazoa; phylum Chordata; class Mammalia; order Rodentia; family Muridae; genus Mus; species Mus caroli. The sequence continues at coordinate 58,197,520 of NW_028227270.1, read as the reverse complement.
CAGTAGGGATAACCATGACTACTGTGTCTCAGATAACATTTACTGGGGATGGTCCCCAGGCCTCTCTAACCTGTTCCTATAACTAACATCTAAATACTGAGCTTCCGCTTCCCTGGATTAATTTATTTAGTTCTTTATTAATTTAATTTTTTTTTTTTTTTTTTTTTTTTTTTTTTTTTGGTTTTTCGAGACAGGGTTTCTCTGTGTAGCCCTGGACGTCCTGGAACTCACTTTGTAGACCAGGCTGGCCTCGAACTCAGAAATCCACCTGCCTCTGCCTCCCGAGTGCTGGGATTAAAGGTGTGCGCCACCACGCCCGGCTTTAATTTAAATTTTTATTCTTATTAATCTGTGAAAATCTTTTTCTTTATTGGGCGAAAAGATTCTGTGAGCTGGGCAGGCTACTCAGGAAGCATTTTGCTTGGGGTGACCTGAGTTCAGATACCAACACCCATGTGAACTACCTGCTACTCCAGATCCAGAGGATCTGACACCCTCTTCTCTGCTGTTGTTAAAACCTAGTGGGGAAACCCCCACTCAATTCCCCATTCGGCGGGCACCCAAAGAATCACTAAGGACCACCCTGATGTAATTACATGAGGTCGTTTAATGACAGAGCTCCGGACCAACATGCATCCCACACAGGAGATAACAGATGTCGGCCACTAAGCTTGAAAGCTAGGGGGTTTTATGGGGTAAGGGGCTTAGGGGTGTGGAATTCAGCATAGCGACACACTGTTGGCTTATTCAAACATCAGCAGAAAAATTACATGTTCGTGCAGGGTGTCAGAGTTCTGTGAGTTGATGACTCAGTTCAGATAGCCCTGTTATGTCCTCATATTCCTCCTATCTTATGGTCAAGCTGTTCCCAGGAATGTTTTAACTATGGAGCATACCCAGGTTTGTTTTTCTTTTTTCTCAGCCCCAGGCAGCCTCTAAGTTCGCAAACAACCAGCAATTTCTGAGTACTTTATATGACTTACAGGTCTTGAAATTTCATCTTTCTTTCACTATGTCACTTGCACAACATGGAATATATTTTCTTTTTCTTTTTTTTTGTGGGGGGGAGGTGTTATGTGACAGGGTTTCTCTGTATAGCCCTGGCTGTCCTGGAACTCACTTTGTAGACCCGGCTGAATATACTTTTTGTCACACATAAAAACATACATATGAAAATGGTGACTGACATATGTGTTGAAACGTGCTAATATCTTATAGAGCAAATCAAATCAATTTATGTTTATAATAGGAACCATACACTGATTTTTAATATATTGTATTTTTTTCAAGGTTTTCATTTCATAAATGTGTAGCCCTGGCTGTCCTGGCACTCACTTTGTAGAGGAGGCTGGCCTTGAACTCAGAAATCTGCCTGCCCCTGACTCCTGAGTGCTGGGATTAAAGGCGTGTACACCACTGCCCAGCTACAACATGGTTTCTAAGTTAACCTAACAGGAACCCTTTTTTTTTTCTAAACATAAAAGAATTAGGTAGCTTTAGAAATCCTATTTATTCCAAACTTGAAGTGTCAGAATGCTTAATCTCTTCTTGTGTTGGAAGTGGCTCCGCTCCCAGTCCATCTCCCACTATTGTCAAAGGAGAGAACCAGAATGAACAGGAAGAGTGCTGGCCACTGATTTTGTAATTTTTATTCAGATTACAATCGTGCAGTTCTTAATTTAAATGACCATGCTAGATTCACAGGTCTGTTTTTGTGTTCCCTTTTTTCAGTATTGCCATCTATGGAGTAGGGTTCATTAATAATAATCATATTATATTGTTATTTCTCTAGGAAATGATAAGCCTTAACCTCTTTTGTCTTCTTATAACTTATTGTATTATAAGATCTTTGAGTTTTTGTTGGTTTGGGAATGTTTTATGGAAAATAGTTTTAGTTTTCTCTTTTTAACCCAAAAGAATTGCCTCTCTCATTTCTTTGAAAATCTGTGTTTTCCAGTTCTCCCAGTAATCAGTGTTTGGAATCTTAATACTTAAGTGGCTGATTAAGTTTGGGATTCTTAAATCTTTCTCATATATAATTGTCCCCATCTAATCCTGTAGACCAGGTTAGCCTCGAACTCAGAAATCCGCCTGCCTCTGCCTCCCTATTGCAGGGATTAACAGCATGCGCCACCATGGCCCGGCTACAAGCTGCCATTCTTTTTCTTTTTTTCCCCTGAAACAGGGTTTCTCCGTATAGCCGTGGCTGTCCTGGAAGTCACTTTGTAGGCCAGGCTGACCTCGAACTCAGCCCTTCGAACCATGCCTGGCTCAAAGCTGCCATTCTTATGAAGCTTCCTTAGCATAAGCCTAAGCAACTTGCTTCCCCACCCCCAGCTTCCTGCACCTCTTCTAGGCTAGGCTTTGAAGGTGAAAGTTTTCCTGGTATGGCTGTACTTGAAATTAGCAATGAGCAGTGAGGTTACCAATTTTCCATCTTGATAGTCACCTTGACTGGCCATTACTCTGGTCTGAAGATCAGGCAATTAAGAATCTGGATAAGAGCAGCAGCAGGTCAGAGCTAAGCTGTTGCTATCAACATGGCAGTTGTCAGCCAGACAAAGACAGTCAGTCTGGTGTGATTGAGACATGTGAGGTTTTCAGGGGGAGACTGGGAGATAGGGGCCTCCCCTCCCACCTAGGCTCTTCCTGTGAGGGCCTGGAGCCCTCCTCAGCCCCTCCCGCAGGGCGCCCCTGCAGTGAAGATCCCCTCCCCCTCCAGCCTTCCTCCCCCCTCCCTCAGCCTTGCACTGGGACACTGGGGAGGGGGCTGAGCCTGGTGCAGAGAACTCTCAGCTGGATTTCTGAGAATGGTAAATAAGGCTGGCCATCTTTGGAAAGGCCATTGATCTGCCTCATGTAAAGTATGCCCAGCTCCTTTCCAGTGGTTTTGATGGATACCATGTCTCACTATACAGAGGAACCCAGATTTACCATAGAACAGATAGATCTGCTCTGATGTCTTCGGCGTACCGTGATGACCAAACATGAAATTCTTCATGCATTAGAAACTTTGGATCGTCTTGATCAAGAGCATAGTGATAAGTTTGGAAGGAGGTCCAGCTACGGGGGAAGCTCATATGGGAACAGTACCAACATTGTTCCAGCATCTTCCTCTATAACCACAGCTTCCACGCAGACCCAGCAGTCGGGAATGTCCCCATCACCTAGCAACAGTTACTATACCTCCCCACTGCCTTGCACTACCAATCAAAATGGGAGGGAGACCAATGATCGATTGTCCACATCCAATGGGAAGATGTCACCATCTTGCTACCATGCAAACAGCATGGGTCAGAGGTCATATAGCTTTGAGGCCTCAGAAGAGGACCTAGATGTAGATGATAAAGTGGAGGAATTAATGAGAAGAGACAGCAGTGTGATAAAAGAGGAAATCAAAGCCTTTCTTGCTAATCGGAGGATTTCCCAAGCAGTTGTTGCACAGGTAACAGGAATCAGTCAGAGTTGAATCTCTCACTGGTTGCTGCAGCAGGGATCAGATCTGAGTGAGCAGAAGAAAAGGGCGTTCTACCGAGGGTATCAACTTGAGAAGACAAACCCTGGGGCTACGTTAAGTAAGAGACCTGCCCCCATTCCAATAGACGACCCTGAATGGAGACAAACACCTCCCCCAGTCTCCTCCACACCTGGAACCTTCAGGCTTCCACTAGGGAGTAGATTTACCTGGAGAAAGGAGTGCCTAGCTGTCATGGAAAGTTACTTCAGTGAGAACCAGTACCCAGATGAAGTAAAGAGAGAAGAAATTGCCAATGCTTGCAATGCAGCCATACAGAAGCCAGGTTAAGACATGAGCTCAGCTGTGGTCAGTGGTCTGGACACTCGCCTCAGATGCAGGTCCCAGCCCAGTGTTCTTCACAAAGCACTTCTGATGTTACCGTGGCATGAGTCAAGTGCTCATAGACAATGACTCTCCATGAAATTTGAAGCCTTGAATTTTTTTTAAATTATGGATTTGTATTAGTAAAAGCATGAATGTATTAATTCTGAAATAATCATACAGTGTGAAATTTTAAGCAAGTTTTGTTAATAAAAATACATAAATCCAAAAAAAAAAAAAAAAAAAAGAATCTGGATAAAAGCCGGGCGGTGGTGGTGCATGCCTTTAATCCCAAAACTCAGGAGGCAGAGGCAGGCAAATTTCTGAGTTCGGGGCGAGCCTGGTCTATAGGGTGAGTTCCAGCACAGCCAGGACTATACAGAGAAACCCTGTCTCGAGAAAAAACAAACAAACAAAAAACAAAAAGAATCTGGATAAAAACTGAACTTCCTATCAACTGTTGTTGACTCCAATACAATTATTTCAAATGACTGTAGTTACAGGAATTCAGTTACCTAAAACCAAAGAGATGGGTACTGTGAGGGTTTTTATTATTTTAACCATTTAACATGGGAAAACACTTCTTTAATCTGGAGGTTTTGATTGAGAAGAAAAAAAAATTAATCTAGGCCAGAAATTCTACTGTGAGCCTACATATATAAAGGATATTGAACATGGTAGTTCTTTCTCTTTCTCCTCTTCCCACATACTGGCTTGCAAGATCTTTTAATTTTTCTGGCATTAAGGCTCCATCTTTTGAATTCTCTTACATGCAGAACACCAGCTGAGACATACAGGAACTACTCTTTTCTTCAACTCTCCATTGGTACAGTCATTGATTTACTAGTGGGGCCACATTCTGTGAGCCATTCTTATCTATCCACTTTCTGCATACTCAGGGAGATCCATGCTCTGAGTCCTGTTCATCTGGTATGTTAAATACAGCTATGTTTTTTCACCTTCCCACGTAGGAAACCGTGCTGGCTAACAATAGTGCTCCATAGTGATTGGCATCCATCCCCTGCTTTTTTCCCAGGGTTGTCTGGAGTCTCATATGTAGCAATTGAACATTACCTGCGGTTTTCCTGATGTCAGTGTAAAATCAGAGAAACAAACATCACATTTTGAGTCCTAAAATCTCTCGTTAATTGTAAATATCCTCGGAACCTATAGTTCACTCTGCTCCAAGTTGAATGATGTACTGTGCAAGGTGTGGATCTGGATTCCTCAGAGGGGGGGGGGGGGGGGCGGAGCTAGGAGGAGGAGGAGGAAGAGAACCAGTGGCCACGGCCTTGGATGAAAAGGAAGAAGAAATTCATGCTGAGTTCTGGATGACAGAAAGATAGAGTATTGGAGGACAGGGCTGAAAGAAAGTTTTGCAAATCTGAAAATGGTCAGCTCCTGGATAAAAAACCCGCGCTAGGAAACCCAATGCTGTGTGCCTTTAGCGCACTCTTACCCTAAGGGAAGTGGTCATGTCAATCAAGATTCACTAGCCAATCAAAGCCACCGGATAGGCCCGCCAAAAGTAGAGGCGTGTTCTTCCGTTTATCTTGTTTCTCTGCTATCTGTACCTCTCCTTTGAGAGCAGGCTGAAAGATTGGTCTGACTTGTTTTGATCTCTGATGCCAGGGGCCTTAGGGAATTTCCAGCGATCTACAACGTGGCGACATGGTGAGCATGTGACCACTGCCCTTAACCTGAAGGAGCAGGGGGCTAAGCGCTGGAGTCCGGGTGATGGGATGCAGGGGACCAGCCCTGGCCTTTCTTGGTTCCTCTTGAGGCAGGGAAGGGGGAACAGTGTCTAAGCTGACAAGACTTGGTTTTCAGAGATGTTTAGGGTTGCTGTTTAGTATTAAGACTTTTGCCTATTTTACATCTCAGTTGCTTTGCAGCTGAAGCCGAACTGCCCATCCATTCCTATGAGGCAAGGCTGGATGCTGCAATCTCTGGTATTTAGAGCCTCCTCTAAAAACAGCATGGGATTAAGTGAGTAGCCATTGTTCTCTCTCTCAGAAACTGGGCTGCTCTAACTTCCAGCTGCTAATTGAAGTCACAGGAAGAGAAGCGGGACACTTTTAAACATGTCTTTAATCTTTTTTTCCAAGTTCTTCTAAAAAGTTTCCTATGAAAGTTCTCCAAGGAAAGGGAGTGGGTGACTAAGTAAAGGAGTCATTGCTAGAGCCTTTCCCTCTTGTCCAGATGCCTCTTGCTTGCTAAGCTTGGGGGAAGTTTGGAGCAATAAACTTCTCTTAAACCAGGAGAAGAGAGCCACCCTCACAGTAGGAAAAACTTTTACACAAGCAAATATGGATAAACTCACATAAATTCATAATACAAATTCATACACTTTTGAGAGGTTAGTTTGATCCAGTGTATGTTGAATTTCCAACTAGAGGGGACTCCTTTGCAGATATGTCCAATCCACTTGCACAGTTACTTCAGCTCAGAGTGTTGAGAAGCTGTGTGTTAGGTTACATCACTCGGCTGCTCACATTGCACATAGGGGTGAGATCAAACTGTATCTTCTTATGCTGTTCTGTCTGCCAGGGAATGGCCTGCACTTTTTCAAGATCACTCTCCTTTACCAATAACCAGACCAATGCCAAATGACTTCTCAGCTCTCTCGTCTGTAGAAGATTCTGATGCTAGGAATATTTGCTCAAAGGCACATACATCCTGCTATCTATTATACTTTTAATATGTATGATACATTGTAGTGTGATTAGGGAATCAAAGTCAGCTGGGCATCTGAATTAGACCCAGTCTCAAGCACAGGAAATAATCAGGATTGTATTTGTGATAGGCTTGAAGACTCCAGTTTTTCTTTTTTTTACAAATTAATCTTAATGTTACAGTTCTATTCCAACTTAGAAGTCACCTTCTTTTTTTTTTTTGACTTGTTCTTTGTTTGTAGTTTTGTGATTTCCACATCAGAAATGGATTCCAGTGTTCCTGGTGTGTTCTGTTAACTGTGATAGTGAACTAAGTTACTATCAGAAAAAGATTCCACTTTGTACGCACATGCTATGTACCTAGGCCTTGAGCTTGACTATAAAAGCACTCCCCTACTTTTTAATAAATCGATTTCTCTTTATTTATTCAATTTACATCCTTCTCACTGCCTTCCTCCCAGTCACCCCCATACCTCAATTCTTCCCCCAGCTCCCCCTCCCCTTCTCCTCTGAGTAAATGGGCCACATTGTATTACCTAGATTTGGTGGACTCATGTAGTATCTTGGTTTCACAGTAAGTTCAAATTTTTATGCAGATTCTTGATTGCCTACTGTGTGGACCCCAAAATTGGGCCAGTCAGACTCTTGTCAATGGTCTAAAATTGATTGCCTCACTGTCCATTCATAAAATTATGTACTGTCAAAGCAGCGAACTTATCTACTTCCTTTTGTCCTGTCCCTTTCTGGGGTGTGACTACACTACTTTCAAAGTTCCTGAACTAGAATCCTGAGCATTGGAGGTCTATACTGTGTGCCTTCAGCACACTCTAACCCTAAGGAGCATGCTTATGTCACTCAAGAATCACTGGCCAATCAGGGTATCCAGGCAGGCCAATCAGAAGAATAGGAGGGTTCTTCCCAGTACTTTGTGTCATACTGGAAGTTCTGCTCTTATGGTGACTCTGTGACATCTGCCTCTTACTTGAAAGAGCAGGGGCATGAACATTTGAAGCTGGGGAAGTGGGCTCTTCCCTTGGCTGGGTGGGAACCAGTGGCCAGATGTGCTGAGCCATCTCTCCAGCCTCAAGTTAAACACTTTAAAAAGTTGCCTTAGATATTTTGTTTTATCACCAGCAGCTAAGATGGCACTGGTACCTAGCCATAACCTTTTACAACTGAATGAGTTATTTCATGGAAGTAAAGAGAAGTGTGAAATCTAAACAGGTTGCCTTATCAATGAAATCCATAGGTTTCTTTCCATGAGTTTGCAAATACAGAAACAACAGAGAGGGACATCAGTATACTTAAGAAGACTCATGATACTTGTTAGAGTTTTTCTCAAGAAAATACAATCGTGTGGAACTTAACATAAGCGGGCTAGCTAAAGATCATACCACATTCTTTGTAGTCTTAGAGTTCCTTCAGTGTTAATTCTCTCTGGTCCTGAAAGACTTCTGTATTATGCAAAGGCTTTGACAGATTGAGTACACTCTCAAAATTTTACTTTTAAAGGGACCATGAAGTGTTGACATTCACCACAGTAACTATATTTATAGATTTTGTTTTAATTTTTTATCAAGAGACATCTCTGTGTCTTTGTGATAGGATATACATACTGGTTTCCCAGAAGATTTAACCAATAGATCTTCTTTTAGAAGGAATTATAAAACATTGTCCAAAATCTTCATTTGTCTTGGAAATGAACTTTTCTTTTTTTTTTTTTTTTTTTTTTTTTTTTTTTTTGGTTTTTCGAGACAGGGTTTCTCTGTATAGCTCTGGCTGTCCTGGAACTCACTTTGTAGACCAGGCTGGCCTCGTACTCAGAAATCCGCCTGCCTCTGCCTCCCGAGTGCTGGGATTAAAGGCGTGCGCCACCACGCCCGGCTGGAAATGAACTTTTCTTTACGGCTTGACTATGTCTATAGCGCTGTAAATATTTTCAAGTCTGTTTATATCATCTTAATGTCAGTAAATAGGAAAAGATTTTACAGGAGAAAAATCCTATCCATGAAAATGACTTGGTAAAGACAGTAGACATCAGAGTTGTCTATATTTCAAGAGAAAACATCTAGTATCCAAAAAAAAAAAAAAAAAAAAAAAGTTAAGCCGGGCGTGGGGGTACATGCCTTCAATCCCAGCACTTGGGAGGCAGAGGCAGGTGGATTTCTGAGTTCGAGGCCAGCATGGTCTACAGAGTGATATCCGGGACAGCTAAGGCTATACAGAAAAACTCTGTCTGAAAAAAAAACAAAAACAAAAAACAAACAAACAAAAAAACCCTTGTTTTATCTCTTCTTCCTCGTAGCCTTGAAGGAATTAAATTATTTACCACATTCACTGAAGTACATTTGGAGAGATGACCAATTGGGTTGTTGAAACATTAGTAGTAGATATTAACATTTGCTCTGTGTGTGACAAATCTATTCAGAGAAATTATTTGGCTCTTCCTGTCTTCCTTCTGTGACTCCTGTTCATCTTGGAATATGCTTTCACCTGGTGATAGGTAGCTTTCTACAGCAATGTATAGAATGGGACTCCTATCATCTAAGTTCCTCATTGTTTATACAAATATCAGGCTGTGCTAAATCATACTTTTCAAGGAAGTCTGCTTGTTCGGAGCAGTTTTGCTTTGTATTGTTTTTCATATTTCCACAAATTACTCTGAGATGTTGTTTTGAGAGATTATATCTACTCCATCTTGGGACTGCCCTCCATCTTAAAGAAAAGAAAAAAAAAAGCCTGAGAACTTGACCTAAAGGAGTACCCAAGCCCCACCCCTGTACCAGCAAGGACCCCACTGTTTATCCTTGGCCATAGTTCTTCCTAGCTACTTCCAAGCAACAGGTTTTTTTTTGTTTTTTTTTAAAGATTTATTTATTTATTATATGTAAGTACACTGTAGCTGTCTTCAGACACTCCAGAAGAGGGCGCCAGATCTCGTTACAGATGGTTGTGAGCCACCATGTGGTTGCTGGGATTTAAACTCTGGACCTTCGGAAGAGCAGTCTGGTGCTCTTACCCACTGAGCCATCTCACCAGCCCCTCCAAGCAACAGTTAATCAAAGACAATCTGATTGTTTCAGATGTACTTTCAGACTTGTGGTGATTGTATATGATCTTGCCTTAGAGAACCCACCTGTTGGCTTACAATAGTTATTCTAATAGATATTTGTCAGACTGGACATCATCCCTCACCCCCTCATTCGGTTCTTTTGTCCTATAAAATCTTGTCCTGCTGAGATTTGGGGCTCATCCACCTTTCCTTCCTGTCCCACTGTGTCAGAGTTGGGTTGGAGAAGAGCCCAAGCCTGAGTTGTAATTAAGCGACCCTTATCCTATTACATCAGAAATGGCTCCTTGGTGGTCTTTGGGGTTAAGGAATGCTTTCTGGCACAGGAACTCCAAGGCCACCAGGACCCAACACAGTAGGTCTCAATGCCAGTAATGTCTGTGTCTATGTGCCTGTGTGGTACCACAATAATTCTGTTCTAAATCTCTAATTCTGTTCTGAAGAAGCCTAAAACTTTGTATTTCATGGAAGAAATGACAAAAGAGGATGTGTAATCTCGCTGCAGCAGATGTGCTGGTTCCTCATAGCCATGGGGCCTTGAGAGATGTTCCCAGACCCCAGGGAACAGAGTGCTCCTGGTGTTACTTTCTGGAAAAGACTGAGTGGATGTGGAACCTCTCCATATGGTGTCTTGTTTATTTTTGCTCTCTGTCCCTTCTGTCCACTCTGCTTTCTGTTTCTTGTTAAGGGGCAACTTTGATTTTGAGGGACTGACAATGTTGAGATTAGAAAACGCACCCTCTTGACTTAACTTCCCTCCTGAACCTCCCCTATTTTTTATGGGGCTGAGAGTTCCAGGCTGAGGAACAACAGTATGAACTAATCAGTACACCCAGAGTTCCCTGGGACTAAATCACCAGTCAAAGAAAACACATGGTGAGGCTCATGGTTCCAGTTGCATATGTAGAATAGGATGGCCTTGGTGGTCATCACTGGGAGGAGAGGCCCTTAGTTCTGCGAAGGTTCTGTGCCCCAGTATAGGAGATGCCAAGGTCAGGAAGTGGGAGTGGGTGGATTGATGAGCAGTGGGAAAAGGGATAGGGGATTTTCAGAGGGGAAACTAGGGAAGGGGATAGCAATGGAAATGTAAATAAAGAAAATATCTAATTAAAAAAGATTTTGAAAGATAATTTTTAATTGTGTAGAGTGATTTCCTTATCAAAACACATATTAATGCTAGAGCAGCTGTATTTCCAGCCTAGAAAGATGTTTTTAGAAAAGCTCTCCCACACATACTCCAGTGTCTTTGATCCCAGTTGTTGCTCCTGTGGGCAGTAAAATTTTGTTTTCTTGATTAAGCTAGCTAAATTTTTAAATGAACTGCCTGCACCACCACTGAGTTTAAAACTTACCGGTTTGAGTCATGTCATCAACTTTCCACTGCAATAAGGGGGAAAGGATTTGCATGTGGAGCATGGCTTCTGTCTTCAGACCAGAGTGGGACAAGATTCTTGTGTAATTCACGGAGAGAAATAGTGCAAGCAAACAACCGTTACCATCACTGTCTTAGTCACAGTTTGTATTCCTCCACAAACATCATGACTGAGACGCAAACTGGCCAGCGTCTTAGAGCACATGCCTATAAGGCCCATTTCAACTTTTAAACAATATTTTGTGACTATACTTATGGCATTTCCACCATCCATCTTCTGCCTCCAAATCCTTCCATAGGTGACTCTTGTTTATCATCTAAGAGCTCTTTTAGCTTGAACAATGGTTAATGCTTGAATGTGACCTATGTCTGCCTGCAGGACTTTCCAAATATGAAGTGAGTTAATGGCTGAAATGGACTATTGGAGGGTAATAGAGTGCACACACAAGGTACTCTGTCCCTTGATTGAATAAGAAGATGTTTTCTGGGAGACTAGAAGAATGTCTTGATAACTCCAAATTTCCCAGACTAGGGCCCTGTCTGCCCCTATTGTGGAAGTACAGGGCTAGGTAGGTCGGTGCTGTAGGAGTCATTTGTTCTCTGTTCATCCAGTAGCAATGTTGCTTCTGTCCTGAGGTACAGCTGAGTGACTCTAGGTTGTGATGAATTCTGGGAAGACCTAGTCATTAGAAGCAACATTAAGAGGTACCTTGTGGAATCCTGCTGGGATTCTCCTCTGATGCAGCACGAGTGGTCTGTGAGGTAGACCACAAGCAATACTGTGCTGAGTGTGGCAGCCACTGTTTGGGACAGGAAATTCCATGACCAGGAAGAGCAGGTAGGCTGAGCTATCATAATCTTATCTGTAGGGAGTGGGATGGACTGTGGGTCAGACAATGGTTCTATTCGTACATGTGGTGAACTGAGCAGAGAAACCCTTGGCCTGTCAGCCTTCCTGAGTTTGGATTTCTTGGGGAGAGAGAGGTTCTGCAGTCCTGTCAGTGGGAAACTGTGGTGCTTAGAAAATTACTATGCATTGTACTCACTGAGACATTGTTTTGTGGATGTAGTGGAAAGACAATTTTACAGAATAAATTTCTGGTTACTAGGGTTTCTGAACATGTCATTCCACAGACATGTTTGTGTGATGAACTTTACAAATAGTTTCAAAACTGAGAGAGGAGGTGATGGGGATCAGGCTTGGAAGAAAGATCAGTAGTAGCTGGAGGGTGAGAAATATAACAGATTAGGGTCCAGTTTGAGTCATTATTGTGGGCATTGAGAAGTCTGGGGTGTTTTAATTTTCTACACATAAAGCCTTTGGTAACACTGATCAAGTTCACATTTTACCTCTCAGGTTTGCCTTAGGTTCTTGGTGAAAGCTTTACTAAACTGAGGTGCTGTTTTTTGCATTTCAAATGCTGTCCCATCCTAGATCTCCCCTCCTTGTCATAGAGACCTTTCCCATTTCTTCTCCTGGCCCCAGGTATCCTCCCCACTTTGCTCAAGTCTTCCCCAGATTAGGTGCATCAGATACCACATCAGGCTACAGGTTTAGGGACAGCCCCTGCTGCTGGGGGCGTACCAGCTCTTGGGGGTTTACAGCTCAGGTGGGTGGGACACAGCATTGGATGAGGGCCTAAAGACTGATGATCTCTGGCCTTGTAACTTTCTCCAGTTGTACTGGATGCTATCAGCTAATGGCTTCTAGAGACTTGACACTCTCTTGCTCATAGTGTGGCTGAAAATGGCTGGCTTCTTTTCTCTTTATCTCATTGTGCATTATTTTTACTTTATGAAACTCTGTGTTTTATTAATTGCTGTATCTTCACGTTATAACTCTCTTTTACTATTGTGTGCTTTATTAAGCCCTGAAAACTTAACTCCTTCTTAACTTTATCACTGTTCTGTGCTTCATACCGTGCTGGGCAATCTTACCTCTTTATTACAATCTTGTGGTTAAAATCTAAATTCTTTCTCATTATTTTGTGGTACATTAAGTCCTGGGGAAACAATTCTTTATTAACTCTTTATGTCTGTTATGTCTTACTATTGCTATCAACGTAACTCTTATTATTTATACATAAATAAACACTAACATCAGGGGATTAGAACATGCTGGTTAGCCTGGAGAGTATTAAATACAACGATTTCTTGCTAGAAGCTACTTTCTGGCCAGGAAGTGTGTTAACTTTCTTCAAGAGAATGAGGAGAGGAAAGGAAAGGAGTCACTCACACAGAAACATATACAGTGGGCAAAGTGGAAAATGGCTACTCACATATATTTGGATGAATGGATGGATGAATAGATGGATGGATGGATGGATGGATGGACGGACGGGAGGGTGGGTGAGTCAGAACCTTCAAACAGTCTTATTCTGCGGTTAGAGAAGGTCAGCAGACATGATCATGTTAGAACCATAACCACAGTGCTATTAGGTGATGTGTCCTTGATATTTTCTGTATTTGTGTTCTCTGTCCTTTATGTATGGGAGAGTTATGGCATGGATCTATCTTTTAAAACTCTTTTCTAAGCCGGGTAGTGGTGGCACATGCCTTTAATTTCACTTGATAGGCAGAGGCAGTGAGATTTCTGAGATCAAGGCTAGCCTGGTCTACAAATTGAGATCCAGGACAGCCAGGGCTATACAGAGAAACCCTGTCTTGAAAATACAAAACAAAACAAAACAAAAAAACAAATAACAACAACAATAACAACAAAACCTCTTTTCTAGATCTTACATTATGGTCTAGAAGATAGTTTTGCTCTGTAAATCTCCATCAGCCTCAGTGACTTGCAATGTCCTGTCCCCCAGTAAATTATTCAAAGTGTAAACTGGGGGCTGATCCTACAAGGACTTATTGATGACATCATATGTGGAATTCATACTGTTTCCTAGGCTGGGTCTTATTTGGGCATCAGCGAGAGGTGAATAAGTGATCTCTCCCTGGGAAAGATGTTAATCCACACCAGCTGTACCTGAAGGCTTTAAATAATGTTTCTGAGATAAGCTTTCCTATGTTGAGTCAGGTAGCATTCATTCTGCTCTGTTTTTTCCCAGGACAATAACATTGTTCTCCTATTGACTAAACCAACTAAATATTTAAGTCTAAATCACTACCACAACTGTGTTTTTAAATTACTTGCTGAGTCATGTATGTAATCAACTTTTTTATTACAGTAAGAGGAACAGGATTTGCATGACAGGCATGGCTTCTGCATTCACACCAGAAGAGAAGGGAGTTTATTGCAATCCCTACTGGGGAAACAGTGTAGGCAATCAGCTGCTGGAGTAGCCATTATGAACAAGACCTGATTATGGCAGGGAGGTGATTTTTAATTGTGGATCATGTATTAATCACGTTCTGTGATGAAGACAGCCTATATTGATGGGTGTTTGATTTGTGAATGTCAGTTAAGCCAATGAGTATTCAATTTGCACGTAGGGTACTGTTCTATAGATACATGTGCAATCTTCACTGACATCATTAAGTCAGCTCAGGAATTGAAACCCAGGCCAGTGGTTGTAGTTGCATGTGTCAAGATACAGGTGTCAGCAGCTACGAGTCCACATAGAGGCAAGTTCAATAGTGTTTCATTAATGCTATTCCTGATATGAGGGTATGGGCTGCTATTTTTGAATGTCAGTATGTCTATGCAGTTTTTTTTTTAATTAGGTATTTTCCTCATTTACATTTCCGATGATATCCCAAAAGTTCCCCATACCCTCCCACCCACTCCCACTTTTTGGCCCTGACGTTCCACTGTACTGGGGCATATAAAGTTTGCATAACCAATGAGCCTCTCTTTCCATTGATGGCCGACTAGGCCATCTTTTGATACATATGCAGCTAGGGACAAGAGCTTCGGGGTACTGGTTAGTTCATGTTGTTGTTTCTACCTCCTCCTTTGGGGGCCCTGTGATCCATCCAATAGCTGACTGTGAGGATCCACTTCTGTGTTTGCTAGACCCCGGCATAGCCTCACAAGAGGCAGCTATATCATGGTCCTTTCAGCAAAATCTTGCTAGTGTATGCAATGGTGTCAGCGTTTGGAGGCTGATTAAGGGATGGATCCCTGGATATGGCAGGCTCTAGATGGTCCATCCTTTTGTCTCAGCTCCAAACTTTGTCTCTGTAACTCCTTCCATGGGTGTTTTGTTCCAAATTCCAAGAAGGGGCAAAGTGTCCACACTTTAGTCTTCGTTCTTCTTGAGTTTCATGTGTTTTGAAAATTGTATCTTATATCTTAGGTATTCTAAGTTTTTGGGCAAATATCTTCTTATCAATGAGTACCTATCATTTGAGTTCTTTTGTGATTGTGTTACCTCACTCAGGATGATGCCCTCCAGGTCCATTCATTTGCCTAGGAATTTCATAAATTCATTCTTTTTAATAGCTGAGTAGTACTCCATTGTGTAAATGTACCACATTTTTTGTATCCATTCTTCTGTTGAGGGGCATCTGGGTTCTTTCCAGCTTCTGGCTATTATAAATAAGGCTGCTATGAACATAGTGGAGCATGTGTCTTTCTTAACAGTTGGAACACCTTCTGGATATATGCCCAGGAGAAGTATTCCGGGATCCTCCAGTAGTACTATGTCCAATTTTCTGAGGAACCACCAGACTGATTTCCTGAGTGGTTGTACAAGCTTGCAATCCCACCAACAATGAAAGAGTGTTCCTCTTTCTCCACATCCTCGCCAGCATCTGCTGTCACCTCAATTTTTGATCTTAGCCATTGTGACTGGTGTGAGATGGAATCTCAGGATTGTTTTGATTTGCATTTCCCTGATGATTAAGGTTGCTGAACATTTTTTCAGGTGCTTCTCAGCCATTCAGTATTCCTCATGTGAGAATTCTTTGTTCAGCTCTGAGCCCCATTTTTTAATGGGGTTATTTGATTTTCTGGCATTTACCTTCTTGAGTTCTTTATATATATATTGGATATTAGTCCCATATCTGATTTGGGATAGGTAAAGATCCTTTCCCAATCTTTTGGTGGCCTTTTTGTCTTATTGACGGTGTCTTTTGCCTTACAGAAGCTTTTCAGTTTCATGAGGTCCCATTTGTCAATTCTCGATCTTCCAGCACAAGCCATTGCTGTTCTATTCAGGAATTTTTTCCTGTGCCAATATCTTCGAGGCTTATCCCCACTTTCTCCTCTATAAGTTTCAGTGTCTCTGGTTTTATGTGGAGTTCCTTGATCCACTTAGATTTGACCTTAATACAAGGATTTAGGAATGGATCAATTCGCATTCTTCTCCATGATAACCACCAGTTGTGCCAGCACCATTTGTTGAAAATGCTGTCTTTTTTCCACTGAATGGTTTTAGCTCCCTTGTCAAAGATCAAGTGACCATAGGTGTGTGGGTTCATTTCTGTGTCTTCAATTCTATTCCATTGGTCTACTTGTCTATCGCTATACCAGTACCATGCAGTTTTTAATCACAATTACTCTGTAGTACAGCTTTAGGTAAGACATGGTGATCCGACCAGAGGTTCTTTTATCCTTGAGAAGAGTTTTTGGTATCCTAGGTTTTTTGTTATTCCAGTTGAATTTGCAGATTGCTCTTTCTAATTTGTTGAAGAATTGACTTGGAATTTTGATGGCGATTGCATTGAATCTGTAGATTGCTTTTGGCAAGATAGTCAGTTTTACAATGTTGATCCTGCCAATCCATGAGCATGGGAGATCTTTCGATCTTCTGAAATCTTCTTTAATTTCTTGCTTCAGAGACTTGAAGCTCTTATCATACAGATCTTTCACTTCCTTAGTTAGAGTAACACCAAGGTATTTTATATTATTTGTGACTATTGGAAGGGTGTTGTTTCCTTCATTTCTTTTTCAGCCTGTTTATTCTTTCTGTAGAGAAAGGCCATTGACTTTTTTGAGTTAATTTTATATCCAGCTACTTCACCGAAGCTGTTTATCAGGTTTATGAGTTCTCTGGTGGAATTTTTAGGGTCACTTATATATACACTATCAAATCATCTGCAAAATGTGATATTTTGACTTCTTCCTTTCCAATTTGTATCCCCTTGATCTCCTTTTGTTGTCGAATTGCTCTGGCTAGGACTTCAAGTACAATGTTGAATAGGTAGAGAGAAAGTGGGCGGCCTTGTCTAGTCCCTGATTTTAGTGGGATTGCTTCCAGCTTCTCACCATTTACTTTGATGTTGGCTACTGGTTTGCTGTAGATTGCTTTTATCATGTTTAGGTATGGACCTTGAATTCCTGATCTTTCCAAGACTTTTATCATGAATGGGTGTTGGATCTTGTAGAAAGCTTTTTCCGCATCTAACGAGATGATCATGTGGTTTTTGTCTTTGAGTTTGATTATATAATGGTTTACGTTGATGGATTTCCGTATATTAAACCATCCCTGCATCTCTGGAATAAAACCTATTTGGTCAGAATGGATGATTGTTTTAATGTGTTCTTGGATTCGGTTAGCGAGTATTTTATTGAGTATGTTTGCGTCGATCGATATTCATAAGAGAAATTGGTCTGAAGTTCTCTATCTTTGTTGGATCTTTTTGTGGTTTTGGTATCAGAGTAATTGTGGCTTCATAGAATGAGTTGGGTAAAGTACCTTCTACTTCTATTCTGTGGAATAGTTTGTGCAGAACTGGAATTAGATCTTCTTTGAAGGTCTGATAGAATTCTGCACTAAACCCATCTGGTCCTGGGCTTTTTTTGGTTGGGAGACTATTAATGACTGCTTCTATTTCTTTAGGTGATATGGGACTGTTTAGATCGTTAACTTGATCCTGATTTAACTTTGGTACCTGGTATCTGTCTAGAAATTTGTCCATTTCGTCCAGGTTTTCCAGTTTTGTTGAGTATAGCTTTTTGTAGAAGGATCTGGTGGTGTTTTGGATTTCTTCAGGATCTGTTGTTATGTCTCCCTTTTCATTTCTGATTTTGTTAATTAGGATTCTTTCCTCGTGGCCGCTAGTGAGTATGGCTAAGGGTTTATTTATATTGTTGATTTTCTCAAAGAACCAGCTCCTCATTTGGTTGATTCTTGAATAGTTTTTCTTGTTTCCACTTGGTTGATTTTGCCCCTGAGTTTGAATATTTCCTGCATTCTACTCCTCTTTGGTGGATTTGCTTCCTTTTTTTCTAGAGATTTTAGGTGTGTTGTCAAGCTTCTAGTGTGTGCTGTCTCTAGTTTCTTTTTGGAGGCACTCAGAGTTATAAGTTTCCCTCTTAGAAATGCTTTCATTGTGTCCCATAAGTTTGGGTCTGGAACTGTCCTGGAACTCATTCTGTAGATCAGGCTGGCCTTCAACTCAGAAATCTGCCTGCCTCTGCTTCCCAAGTGCTTGGATTAAAGGCGTGCACCACCATGCCTGGCTAGGGAGAACCCTTCTTCCTTCTGGAGCTTTTGAATTGACAAAAACAGTCTTTAATCTAGGCTACAGCTTCTGGCGACATCCTACATTTATAAAGGATATTGAAGATGCTCTCTCCTTCTCTTTATGCTTGCCATACTGTGGCAAGAGAGATCAGTTGATTTTTCTACCATTAGAGGTTCCATCTTTGGAATTATGGTATATGAGGAAGGCCAGTTGAGACATACAGGCACTACTATATCCTTCAACTTTCCATTGGTATGCAATTATTGGTTTCCTAGTTGGACCACATTCTGTGAGCCATTCTTATATATCCACTTTTTACATACATAGAGAGATTCACACTATCTGTTCTGTTCAAGTGGAAAACCTTTACTAATAAAGATGTTTTTTTTTTTTTTTTTTGGCTGTTTCTCTACACACAGCAGGTAAGTATAAGAGCAGTAGAAGACTCAGCAGTAGAGATAGCCATGATTATTGGGTCTCAGATGACAGTTACTAGGGATGGTCCACGTGCCTCCACCCTGGCCCTATAACTCACATCTAAACACTGAGCTTCAGGTTCTCTGAACTAATTCATTCACATCTTTGTTAATTTAAATTTTTGTTGTTACTAATCTATGTTAAGTCTTTTCTTTTATTGTGTGAAAAGACTCTGTGACCTGGGCAGGTCACTTAGGAAGCATTTTACTTGGAATGATCTGAGTTTAGATACCACCACCCATGTTTACTCCCTGCGACTCCAGATCCAGGGGGTCTGACACCCTCCTCTCTGGTGTGCCACTCGCACATATATGGGAAACATTCTCTCACAAAAAAATCATACACATGAACATAGGGACAGACATGTCTTCAAAGGTGCTAATATCTTATAATGCAAGGTAAGCAAATCAAGCAAGCTTATGTGTATAATAGAAATCATACAGTGTTTTTTAACCTGGTATTTTGTATTTTTTTAGAGTTTCCATTTCATAAATGTAGTTCACATTTTTATAATATTATAATACCAGAATGCTTAATCTCTTCCCTTTTTTGGACTAGCCTCCATTCCCAATCCATCTCATATTATTGTCAAAGCAGATAATAGGAATGAATAGGAAGAGTGCTGGCCACTGAGTTTGTAATTTTCATTCTGATTATAATCTTGCCCTTCTAATTTAAATGACCATGTTAGATTCACAGGCCTGTTTGTGTTTCCTTTTTCCAGTGCTGCCATCTATGTTGTATGATTCATTAATTATAATCTAACTATACTGTTGTTTGTCTAGGAAATAATAAACCTTCACCTCTTTTCTTCTTTTGATAATTTACTATCGGTTCCTTGAGTTTTTGCTGGTTTGGGAACTTTCTGTGGAGAAACAGTGTTAGCTTTCTCTTCTTGACCTAAAAAGGTTGCCTCTCATCCTTTCTTGGAAAATCTGTGTTTTCCAGTCCTTGCAGTCATCAATGTTTGGATTTTTAATCCTTCAGCGACTGATTTGGTATAGGGGTTCTTTTTGTTTTTGCTTTTTTCGAGACAGTGTTTCTCTGTATAGCCCTGGCTGTCCTGGAACTCACTTTGTAGACCAGGCTGGCCTCGAACTCAGAAATCCGCCTGCCTCTGCCTCCCGAGTGCTGGGATTAAAGGCGTCTGCCACCACGCCCGGCTTTGGTATAGGGGTTCTTAAATTATTTTCATATATTATTGTCTCTGTCTCCTAAGTTACTTAATTTGTCAGCATCTCAGAGCCTAAAATCATTTGAGAGAACTACAGATGAGGCGGTACACAGTCAGAATGGTTGTTTGCTAACTTGGTGAGAGATTGTGGCATTGACCCTTGACTAGTGAAGGCTCATCCACAGAGTGTGGAAGAATCGGTAAGTGAGTACCTGGCCTGGATGAGCAAGAGAGCAAGACAGGAAACAATATTTGCTCATGGTTTTTGCTTTTATGCTTGAAGTTGGTTTTCTATCATAAGATTCCCAAATAATGGAAGGAGGTTTTTGGGGTTTTTTTTGTAATAGCATATTTTGTGTATTTCAAATACATAAAACTTTTCAATTGTTATATCTGTTGCCCATTTCCCCTCTGGAACCCCCTTTTCCTCCTTTCTGGAACTCCCTCCTCCTGCTTCTATGAGGATACTGCCCCTCCCACCCTCCCACTCCAATTTCACCACTCTGGCATTCCACTACACTGGGGCATGGAGCCTTCACAGGACCAACGGCTTCTCTTCCTATTGATGCCAGACAATTCCATCCTCTGCTCCACATAGAGCTGGAGCCATGGGTGCCAACATCTTTACTCTTTGTTTGGTGGTTTAGTTCCTAGGAGTTCTGAGGTATCTGGTTGGTTGATATTGTTGTTCTTCCTATGGGGTTGCAAACCCCTTCAGCTGTTTCAATCCTTTCTCTAACTCCTCCATTGGGGTCCATGTGCTCAGTCCTGTGGTTGGCTGTGATCATCTACCTCTGTATTTACCTCTGTATTTGTCAGACTCTGGCATTGCCTCTAAGGAGACAGGGATAATAGGCTCCTGTCAGCAAGCATTTCTTGGCATGCACAGTAGTGTCTGGGTTTGGTGTCTGTATAGGGGATGGATTCCCAATTGGGGCAGTCTTTTATGGTGTCTGTATAGAGGATGGATTCCCAAGTGGGGCAGTCTCTGGATGCTGTCTGTATAAGGGCTAGATTCCCAAGTGAGGCAGTCTCTGGATGGTCTTTCCCTCAGACTCTGCTCCATACTTTGACCCATTCTTTCCTTTAGACAGGACATTCTGGGTTAGGAATTTGAAGATGAGTGGGTGGCCCCAGCCTCCAAATGGGGTCCTTGCCTAACCTCTGGATATGTTCTCTAATGATTCTCCCCTAATTTGTTGGGCATTTCAACTAATTTCATCCCTATTACATCCTGGGAGCCTTTTGCTCTCATAGCATCTTGGACATGCTGGTAGCTACCCCCAGATTTCCCTTCCCCATTGGTACACACCTGTGTTCAAACTTTTGATCCTCTGTAAATCATCCCTCTCTCCTCCCATACTTGGTCCTGTCCCCCTTTTCCTCCCTTCCACTCCTCCCTTCTTCCCAAGTCCTGCCACACTTTCCCTCCCATGAGTATTTTCTTCCCCCTTCTACGAGGACTGAAACATCCACATTTTGACTTTCCTTCTTCTTTCACTTCATATGGTCTATTAATTTTACCTTAGTTATACTGAGTTTTTCAGCTAATATCTACTTATCAATGAGTGCATACCATGTGTGTCCTTTTTTACTCGGTTACCTCATTCAGGATGATATTGTCTATTTCCGTCAATTTTCCTAAGAATTTCATGAAGTCATTGTTTTTAATAGCTGAGTAGTACTCCATTGTGTAAATGTACCACATTTTCTGTATCCACTCCTCTGTTGAAGGACATCTGAGTTCTTTGCAGCTTCTGGCTACTATAAATAAGGCTGTTATGAACATAATGGAACATGTGTCCTTGTTATTTGTTGTAGCATCTTTTGGGTATATGCACAGAAGTGGTATAGCTGGGTTCTCAAGTAGTACTATGTCCAATTTTCTGAGGAACCTAGTCGGCCATCAATGGAAAGAGAGGCCCATTGGACTTGCAAACTTTATATGCCCCAATATAGGGGAATGCCAGGGCCAAAAGAATGGGAATGGGTGGGTAGGGAAGTGGGGGGCGCTATGGGGGACTTTTGGGATAGCATTGGAAATGTAATTGAGGAAAATATGTAATAAAAATATTAAAAATCAAAAAAAAAAAAAAAACAACAACAAAGTTAACAGAATACCTGGCTAACCTTCATCTCTTACCTTGTACTGCCATCCTGTGGCCATTTTATTTTCTAGCCTAAAAAGACAGCAAACCCCATTTTCTATTTCCATCACACACAATAGCCTCAGGTTGTCACTAAACATAGGGCTACATATATACTGTACTAAACACAGTACACAAATATAGCGGTACTACCAACATGTCCTGCCATGTGGAGTGGAGTCCACCATGCCATTTATGTTCTGAGTGAGACAGGCTTTCTCAGGACTCTGCTCTTCAGGCTCCCCTCCTTCTCTCTACCTTGGAATCTCATGGCAGCTTCTGCAGGACTTCTCTGTATTAGCGTTGGCGACATCTTGGTTCTCTCTTGGGTACTCAGAAATACTTTCTGCTGGAAGCCTGGGTTTGTAAAAAAAAAAAAAAAAAAAAAAAAAAGAAGTGGTATAGCTGGGTTCTCAGGTAGTACTATGTCCAGTTTTCTGAAGAAACTTGAGACTGATTTCCAGAGTGGTTGTACCAGCTTGCAATCCCACCAACAATGGAAGAGTATTCCTCTTTTGCCAAATCCTTACCAACATCTGCTGTCACTTCAAATTTTGATCTTAGCCATTCTGACTGGTGTAAGGTGGAATCTCAGAGTTGTTTTGATTTGCATTTCCCTGATGACTAAGGATGTTGATTATTTCTTTAGGTGCTTCTCAGCCACTAAATATTCCTCAGTTGAGAATTTTTTGTTTAGCTCTGTACTCTATTTTTAATAGGTTTATTTGATTCTCTGGTGTCTAACTTCTTAAGTTCTTTATCTATGTTGAATATAAGCCCTCTAGCAGATGTAGGTTTGGAAGTGTAAGCCAAATAAACCTTTATCTCCCCAACTGCTTCTTGCTCATGATGTTTGTGCAGGACTAGAAACCCTGACTAAGACAGAGCATAAACCATTGGTGTTCTGTTCAGGAAATTTTTCCCTGTGCCCATGTTTTTGAGGCTCTCCCCCCACTTTCTCTTCTATTAGTTTCAGTGTATCTGGTTTTATGTGGCAGGCATTGATTCTAGTGGACTTGAGCTTTGTACAAGGAGATAAGAATGGATCAACTTACTTCCACTCTGGACTGGTGCTATGAGTGGACATTGGGTGTAAATTCCCCAGCCTGTCCCACAACACCCAGAGGAAGCACCACTCCCAAGTGCTCTAACACTTCAGGATCATAGGACTAAAGGTGAGGAGCACAAAACATGTGCCCCAATACCTGCAGTACTGGGACCATAGGTAACCAGGCACCCAGGCACTGGGCCAATATTTTCTTAAGTCCAAGTGGAACTGCTAAACCACATATTCCCTTTTGGTAATATCTTATTAATGTTATATTGTGAACTGGTGTACCTCAGGTTCTGGAAGATGAATACAGAACTGTATTGTGTGTATCACTCTCAAAAGAGTTTAAGTAAAGGGTCTTTCTATGTATCTTTGACTGTCCTGGAACTCATTGTATACATTACACTGACATCCTACTCAATGTCTCCTGCCTATGTCTCCTGACTGCATTGTTTTGGTTTGGTTTAGTTGGGTTTGTTTTGATTTGGTTTGGTTTGGTTTGGTTTTTCGAGACAGGATTTTTCTGTGTAGCCCTGGCTGACCTGGAACTCACTCTGTAGACCAGGCTTGCCTCTAACTCAGAAATTCACCTACCTCTGCCACCCAAATGCTGAGATTAAAAGCATGTGCCACCATGCTTGGCTCTGACTGCATTGTTAAATGCATAAGCCAGTCTACCCAGCATGCTTATTGATTTTTATATGTAGTAATGGTTAATATTAATACAATTTCTTTGTTGTGTGCCAAACACTATTGCTCTTGTAGAGCTTTTGTCTTTATATGTGTAATTGACATTTTTCAAGAAGGGTACATCCTATTCAAAGGGCTGAGAAATGACAGGAGTGACAGGGCTAGAGAGATGCCTCAGCACTTAAGAAACTGATTGTTCATGCAGAGGTCCTACGTATAATTCTCAGCAACCACATGGTGGCTCACAACCACCTGTAATAGGGATCCAATGCCCTCATGTGGGAGTCTGAAGATATCAACAGTGTACTCACATATCTGAAATACATAACTCTTAAAAAAAGAAAAAAAGAAATGACAGGGGTGAACCTTATTATTAAGTTTCCTTCTGACATAACTTGGTAGTTACAGTAGAACTTGGGTGTGAGTAAATAAGTGGGACAGGCCCCAGAATTATATGAACACATTGCCTATGAAGAATAGATGCCCGATGTTGTTTCTATTGTGCTTTCCTTTGTATACATTTATGGGATGTTCTAGAATGCAGTGACTTATGAGGACGTGCATGTGAACTTCACTCAAGAGGAGTGGGCTCTGCTGGATCCTTCTCAGAAGAAGCTCTACAAAGATGTCATGTTGGAAACCTACAGGAACCTCAATGCTATAGGTAAATTTGTGAATTCCCTTTCTTGACTTAAAATTCAAGAAAACAAATTTTCTTTTGATGCACTTCTGTAGTTTCAATAAAAATGAAGGAAGGATTTGGTGAATAAATCATGCATGACTATGAGGTTCACTGAAGATAGTAACTTACATTTTGCTAAATTTCAAGGCATACATTTTCTGTTTTAGGCTTTAGTTGGGAAGCCCAAAATATTGAAGAACATTGTCAAAGTTTTGGAAGACACAGAAGGTAATTTTCATGTGAAAGCTCATACAAATCTGCCTCTAAAGATATGTTAATGTGTGCTAAAAATTGATAAGAAAAGGAGCAGTATAAATTAGCACAGCTTTAAGTGTATTGATGATTGCTGCATTCAAACAAAACCATCGTCTTTACTGTCCTGTATCTGATTTTTTGCAAGATGTTCCTTTAAGAAGGAGGACAAGGAAACAATGCCTTAGTGTATATCCCCATTTGAAACATAGCCCTAATACAGTACAACTGCCAGTCTGTTTCTGCTTACTTTGGAAATTCTACACAAATTGAATAGTTGATAACTATGTGTCCAAAAGCTTCTAAGAAGCAAATAGTCTATATTTCAGCTGGTTATACTCATTTATTAGCAGTGTCAGTACTAAGTTTAGTTAGAAGGGCAGCATTTGGGAGGTGAGTAAGAGGTGTTGCAGTAACCTTAATCCATATTTCACATGTCTATGAGAACACTGAGTCAAACCTTGTGAATGCAAACTTCAACATTTTATGTATTGGACTTCCTTTCATAAGTATATAATATTTTATAATGGATACACACCATGTATACCAAACAGATATCCCAAAAAACTATGTCTGTCTTTCTTTCTCTCTCTCTTTTCTTTTGTCTCCTATAACTGTTAGAAGATATATAGTGGGTTTCAGTTATAGAGTAGACTTTTTAAACATAATACAAGTTAACAGTTCATTACATTTCCACGTTTGATGGCAATACATCAGCAACCTCATTCTGGAGAAAATGCTCTTGAGTCCTAGGGATGTGGAAATGCTCCTATTTCTCCTGGTTCACTTTGCAAATATACTATGAGACACAGTACAGTAAAATTTGGAATACACTTAGTGCGTTAAAGCTCTGAATTCCTCCACTTTTCTTCAAGTACGGGAACAACATTTTATAGAAAAAGAATACCTAAAACTGAGCCATGTAATCAATGTTCATACCTTCTCAGGTGACTGTAACCATGAGAAACAACCCATAATGAAGGGGAACAGCATGAATGTAAGCAAAGGGATAAAAGGTCTGATGCCTCTTTACATTTAGATAAATAGTAACATTAAATCCTAGAGATGAAAGTATTCTGGGACTTCAGAGATGCCTCAGCAGTTAAGAGCACCAACTGCCCTTCTGAAGGTCCTGAGTTCAAATCTCAGAAACCACATGGTGGCTCACAACCATCCCTAGTGAGATCTGACTCCCTCTTCTGGAGTGTCAGAAAACGGGACAGCTACAGTGTACTTACATATAATAAGTAATCAAACTACCAAATAGGAAAACAAGAAGAAAGTATTCACCCGTGTGGTAAAGCTCTCACATGTGCCAATTCTCTTCTCAGGTGTGAAAGGAGTCAGCGTGCAGAGAAACCCTCTGAATATACTCAACCTGATAAAGGGTTTGCTTTACGTGCTCACAGTCATGCCCAAAGGCATGAAAGGATTCATACAGAAAAGATCCCCTCTGAAGTTATTCACTGTGTCGAAGACTTTTTACCTTACACAAGTCACCAAGTACATAAAAGAACACAAACTAGACAGACACCCTATGAATGTAATCAATGTGGTAAAGGATTTGCAATGCCCAGTTATCTTAAAAGGAATGAAAGATTTCATACTAGAGAGAAACCCTACAAGTGTAATCAGTGTGATAAATCCTTTTCAAAGCATAATCATCTTCAAAGTCATAGAAGAACACATACTGGAGAGAAACCCTACAAATGTAATCAATGTTATAAAGCCTTTTCTGAGAAATGTAATCTCCAAGAACATATAAGGATACATACTGGAGAGAAACCCTACAAATGTAATCAGTCTGATAAAGCCTTTTCTCAATACAATATACTTCAAAGTCATAGAAGAACACATACTGGAGAGAAACCTTACAAATGTAATCAATGTGATAAAGCCTTTTTTCAATACAGTACTCATCAAAGTCATAGAAGAACACATACTGGAGAGAAACCCTTCAAATGTAATCAATGTGATAAAGCCTTTTCCCAATGCTGTTATATCTACGTTCATACAAGAACACATACCGGAAAGAAACCCTACAAATGTAATCAATGTGATAAGGCCTTTTCCCAATACAGTCATCTCCACATTCATAGAAGAACACATACTGGAGAGAAACCATTAAAATGTAATGAATGTGATAAAACATTTTCAAACCACAGTACTCTTCAAAATCATAGAAGAACACATACTGGAGAGAAACCCTTCAAATGTAATCAATGTGATAAAGGTTTTTCACAACACAGTACTCTTCAAAATCATAGAAGAACACATACCGGAGAGAAACCCTTCAAATGTAATCAATGTGATAAAGCTTTTTCACGACACAGTATTCTTCAAACTCATAGAAGAACACATACCGGAGAGAAACCCTACAAATGTAATCAATGTGATAAAGCCTTTTCCCAATACAGTTATCTCCACATTCATAGAAGAACACATACTGGAGAGAAACCCTTCAAATGTAATCAATGTGATAAAGCCTTTTCTGTGAAATGTAATCTCCAAAAGCATATAAGGATACATACTGGAGAGAAACCCTACAAATGTAATCAATGTGATAAAGCTTTTTCTGAGAAATATAGTCTCCAAAACCATATAAGGATACATACTGGAGAGAAACCCTACAAATGTAATCAGTGTGATAAAGCCTTTTCTGAGAAATCTAGTCTCCAAAGACATATAAGGATACATACTGGAGAAAAACCCTACAAATGTAATCAATGTGAAAAAGCCTTTTCCCAATCCAGTAATCTCCACATTCATATAACAACACATACTGGAGAGAAACCCTACAAATGTAATCAATGTGATAAAGCCTTTTCAAAACACAGTACTCTTCAAACTCATAGAAGAACACATACCTGAGAGAAACCCTTCAAATGTAATGAATGTGATAAAGCTTTTTCCCAATATAGTAATCTCCACATTCATAAAATAGCACATACTGGAGAAAAACCCTACAAATATAATCAATGTGATAAAGGCTTTTCCCAATACTGTCATCTTCAAATTCACAGAAAAACACATACCTAAGAGAATCCCTTCAAATTTAATGAATGTGATGAAGGCTTTTCCCACCATTATAATATACAAATTCATGAGAGAAGACATACTAGAGAGAAACCTTACAAGTGTATTCAGTGTGT
This sequence comes from Mus caroli, assembly GCF_978045245.1. Classification (NCBI taxonomy): domain Eukaryota; kingdom Metazoa; phylum Chordata; class Mammalia; order Rodentia; family Muridae; genus Mus; species Mus caroli. Next base: position 58,169,572 of record NW_028227270.1, on the reverse strand, counting down.
GTAAATCTTTTCAAAGCATTTTCATCTTCAAAAGAATAAAGAATCCACACTGGAGAAAAAAATCTACGAAGGAAATGGATGTGAGCAAATTTTTTACAATGCCATCATTTCTGAATGTATAAGTGAACATACTGAAGAGAAAGACTATGAATGTGATCATAGTCTTAATCATCATGAACATATTTGTAGGGGCCTGAATCCTTCTGAGTATAAGGAATGTGGAAAAATCTATGCCAGGCAGTTATCTCCTAATGCAGCAAGGAGCACATACTGGAGAGACAGACAGACAGAGAGATACAAAGAGAGACCGTATAAATATACACAATGTGGTAAACCTTAGCATATCACAGTTATCTTTGAATACATAAAAGAGCACACGATATATCTCAGAATTCATAAAAGAAGACACTGAAGAGAGAAACTGTGTGTGCATAATGTGGTAAGGCCTTTGCAGTTGACATTGACATTGATCTCATCATGTATAAATTAACACAGACTTGTAAGAAACCTCATAAAAATAAGGAATGTGGTAAGCTTGTGTGTGAACCAGTCGTTTTTTTTTTTCTTGAGAAAAATCCATGCTGCAGGTTAACCTTGTAAATGGAGCCACTGTGGAAACATTTTCTACATCACAGTATCTGTATGGGAGAGTAAAACCTTTAGCAAGTACTGGATTGGTTAATGTTTCCATGTCACATTAATCTTTTAGGACTTTAAAGAACTCAAAAATAAGGCAATCTATGACTCTGATGGACATGGTTCCATCTTGTGCTAACCCAGTTACATTAATTTACACGACATTATTCATTCTTGAGAAAACCTTTAGCAAATGTCAACTATCTGCTCAAGCATGATGATGTCTCTATTTTATTCATACCTGGAAACTCATAGGGACAAAAGCGCTGTGAGGTTCATTGATAAGATAACTGGTTTAAAATTCACAGTTCACTTTAAGTCCAGGAAATAACTCATTCAGGTGTGAAACACTGTTGGTGACTATTAGTGCCTTTTCTGTTGTTGTGATAAACTGTCTAAGGTATAATAGAAAACTGAAGTCCCAAACTAAGTTTTCCACCCCAGCTTTGGACATTTCTTTTCCAGGTAAAACACACACAACTTTTATATTTGTAATAAAGCTTAGTCAACACCCAATATTGGCTGATATCTATCCTCTATTCTATCACATCTATTTCCCAGCCAGTAATTTTGTCATATTATTTTGATTTATTTCTTCTGGGTTATGCTTAACTCCATTATTTTACTGTTGACTGTTAATTAAGGCTAGTTTTTCTCTGTCTACTTTCTTCTCCTTGTGGTTCTCCACTGATTCTAAGTCCAGTATCCCTAATCCCTGTCTATGTCTGTTCTGCCCAGCTACTGTCCAGGTATTGATTGTTGTCATCTTTAATAACCAGTCAGAAGAAACTTGAGAGCAAGGTCACACACCCTCTCTTAGGTCTGTGTGCAGATCTTGTCTTCTAAGGAGCAATCATTTTTTATTTTCCTGTTTTTAACATTACAGTATATAGCAAGAGATGAAACCCCAACATGAAGGCAATTTTTAGAAGCATTTAAATTTCATTAGAGTTCTAAAGGGATATAGGATCACCATGATATTGTCAGGGCAACAAGTGTCATTTGTGGCAGCTAAAGGAGGAGCTTAGAGCTCACATCCTCAACCTATAGCCTCAAAGAGAGTGTTACAGAGAGGTGAGGTGTCACTTACCTTTAATCCCAGCACTTGGGAGGCAGAGGCAGGCAAATTTCTGAGTTTGAGGCCAGCCTGGTCTGCAATGTGAGTTCCAGCACAGCCAGGGCTACACAGAGAAACCTTGTCTCAATAAAACCAAGAGAGAGAGAGAGAGAGAGAGAGAGGACTAGACATGATTTGAGGAAGTAAACTCTGAAATTCAACCTCAATGACATATTTTCTCCAGCAGGCAGATATTTCCTACATCTCCCCAAATGACACTACTAACTGAGAAGTATTGATTTCTCTGCCATCAATCCTCTATGCTTGCTTTTTGTTATATAAGCCAACTCATGATGAAGAAAAACTCTGGATAGGCATTATTTGCCACAAACCCTGGGTCAGAGTAGTCAATATTTATACAAGAATAACATCATGAATGAAATTTTCTTTGCTGACCAACTTCGTTTAATTTTATTTACGGGGTTTATCTGCATCTTTGGGTGAGTATGTGCATGTCTATGCTGATTTCCACAATTATTAAGTTGTTGTATCTTCTTCTAGCAGAAGATACACCAAGATGTCCAAACCTGACTTTGTCCCTGGGAATGAAATTTTCTTAATTACTTGGCCATGTCTCTAGCCATCTAAATAATTAAAGTGTTTTATGTCATCATGATGTCAGGAAATAGAAAAAAAATCTTATACAAGAGAAAAACCGTATCCATGTTGATGACCTCGTTGTAACCTGTAACATCACAGATGTTTTCCATATCAGGGACAACATCCTGTATCTTCTCTTCTTCATCAGAGCCTTGAAGGAAGTAAATTATTTCCCATGGTCCCTCGAGTGTTATAGTAGAGATCACCAATTGTGCTGGTGGTTTTATTTTCAAACATTTGGAATAGATATTAAAGTTTTTTCTATCTTTCAAATCCATTTACAAATGTATATTATGCAAACCTTGATTTCCTTCTGTGATTTCTGTTCAGCTTTAATCCCACTTTTCTTGTTGATAGGTACTCTTCTAGTGCAATGAAATGAATTGGATACTCATCTTCTAAATGGTCCCTTGTTTATTTAAATATATGGGTAGTGAGATCATACATTTCCAGTAAGGTTGCTGGTGAAAGCATGGTGGGCACTACTTTGTGTTTCATTTTCCCACAAATTCCTCTGAGAGTTGGTTGTTGTGCATCCTAGCTTTGGTGTCAGTCATTAGTCAGGGTTATTTTTTTACTTTTTTATTTTGCTTTGTTTTTTGGTTTTTTTTAAACAGGGTTTCTCTGTATAGCCCTGGTTGTCCTGGAACTCACTTTGTAGACCAGGGTGGCCTTGAACTCAGAAATCTGCCTGCCTCTGCCTCCCAAGTGCTAGGATTAAAGGTGTGCACCACCACGCCTGGCTTGTCCTATTACTCTTGATAGTCATGTGTCAGCCTTCTGAGTGTAAGTCCAAAGATAGAAGATATACACTCAGAGGGTCCTGTTTTGTCAACATGCTTTAATATTAAAATTAAAATGCTTAATACATGAAAATAGAAAGAACAACAGTGAGGAGCGGGTGTGGCAGCAGTCCCAAGATGGCGCCCGGGACTGCAGCTAAGTCTTATGACTTGCATCTGACTTCCTCATACACCTAAAAATAAGCCACGACCATACATTATATATATGTATATGTATATTATACATATATAATGTATATTATATATGTGTGTGTTATATATATATAATATATACAATACAGAAATATAATTTTGGTTTATGATGGCATCTGTTATAATTCACCAAAACTAGGGTAGACTTCTATTTTTATTCTACAGATGGTAAAACTGAGGGTCACACACTTAAGTTGCTTCTGAATATACTTAATTGCAACTGTTCATCTTACACATGCTGTAATTCTAATGCATTACTAATTGAAGTGAAAGGCACCTAAACCAGGCATGGTTGCACATGCCTATATTAATGGTACTTACAGAGTGAGAACACCAGAATTTCATAGTCAACCAAGTTAAAAGTGGTCAACAGGGTGTGCTGCAAGGTCCAGAGAGCCAAGGCAGACTGTGATTGTCTCAAGCCAGTAGCCATAGTCTTCGCTGCAGCTCTAGAAGTTTGGATTCATGACACTAGTAAGTGTTATCTGAGATTTTTACCACTATAAGTTTATTCTTCACGGTCAGATTCTCCCACAAGTGAAAAAAGTCCTCAGGCTGGGATGAGCTTGCTCATGGCATATTCAATGGAAATTATTTATCCCTGAAAAAACAAATACAGTCAAAGGAGTGCACACAGCAGGTTTTCCTCATGTATTTGTGCATTATTTTTCATCCTTAACAAAGAAGATATTGAAACACATTTGGGAATAGATAAAGAATAGAAAATGAAGCAAAAAATGATGCAATATTTTTACTTAAACATGTACGAGAGTACAGTTTAAATAAGTACCTTGACAGATAGACAGCCTAGCAGTTAACATAAGCTAGATATTGTTACAGTAGACAGGGGTCCCATTCCCCAAACTACCTGGTTGCAACTATTATTGCAAAGTATTTGCTGTTGCCTCTGGTCTCAGAAAATACAGAGCCCAGACACATGCATGCAAAATAAAATTAAACTACATATTAATAAAAACTTAAAAAGTATTACTCAAAAAACTGGAATTCTCCACACTGAAGTAATGGCCTTGAGATAGATAACAGTTGGGCTAGTTGGAATGTAAGTCGTTCTTGTCCTGCATTAATGAGTCCATCGCCTTCCTCTGAACCAGCTTGCTCAGGAGGGAAAGATGCTTTTCTTTGAGGTTAGAGTAGCTCTGCAGAATTGTTCATGTAAGAGCAGCAACCACAGTACTGTTAGGTGACTTTTCCAATATTCTATATTTGTGTTTTGTGTTCCTTGTGTGTGAGAATTGTGGCACTGTTACATCTTTTAACTCAATCTTTGAAATCCTACTTCATGATTAAAATGTGCACTTGAGTTATAAACCTCCATGTGCCTCAGTGGCTAGCCTTGCAGACTTCTTTCCCTATTGCTGTGGTTCAAAGGATGACCTGGGTCCTAACACTTAAAAAGAATTAAAATGGTAGCATATGTGAAATGCAAAAATCTGTTCTTGGCTGGTTTCTATGTGAGCTGAATACACACTCTTTGTAAAGAGATTTTTCAACATAATCATTTACTTTTGTGCAGTGATTTCCTTATCAAAACACATCAGTGCTAGAGCAGCTGTACCTCCAGCCTAGACAGATGTTTCTGAGAAAAGCTCTCCCACTTACACTCAGGTGGCCTTGATCTCAGTTCTTGCTCCTAAGGGCAATAACATATTGTCTTCTTGATTAAGCTAGCCAAATGATGACATGAACTGCCCACAGCACCACTCAGTTTTAAATGACCTGTTCGAGCCATGTAGTCAGCTTTCCATTGTACTAAGGGGGAAAGGATTTGCATGTGGAGCATGAGGAGCATGGCTTCTACCTTTGACCAGAGTAGGAGGACAAGATTCTTGTGTAATTCACAGAAAGATATTTGGCACACAAACAACTGTTAGTATCACCAGTATGTAGAAGTACCTGGTTATGCCAGTGTGAGTGATTTTGTAGTTTCCTAGCATTTATTAATTCATGTCATGTGAGTGAAAGCAGATCAGATTGGTGGGCATACACGTGGGGAATGATTAGCTTGGTCTGATGAATTTTAAATTTCCTACTAGATGTCAATATTGCCTGTATGTCGAATCCACTTGCAAATTTACTTCAGCTCCGAGGGCTGAGAAACAGGTCATTGATCTCACTACATGTGTTAAGTTACATGTCTGTGTGATAAGGAGTCTCGCCGGCGAGGACACAAACACGGGACACAATCGGAAATTTCTGCAGCAAACAGCTTTAATGCATCTCAAGAGATAGATGATCAGCTTCTGGGGAGGAGGAGGCCCAGAACACAGGAAACTCGGTCCTTTTATAACCCACAAGAGCAGTTGGATACGTATTTTTTTTTTTTTTTTTTTTTTTTTTTTTTTGGTTTTTCGAGGCAGGGTTTCTCTGTGTAGCCTTGGCTGTCCTGGAACTCACTTTGTAGACCAGGCTGGCCTCGAACTCAGAAATCCGCCTGCCTCTGCCTCCCGAGTGCTGGGATTAAAGGCGTGCGCCACCACGCCCGGCTCTGGATACGTATTTTACCCTTAGTGGTTGCTCACTATCAGCCCAGAATGACGCCACGGGACAGGCAGGGCACAAGGCATGGAAAATTACCCCAGCACATGCACAGACTACTTGTTTATTAGTCAGAACACCGGATATCAGCGCCATCTTTTAATGGCGATTGCAAGGGCAGCTCCTCACTGTTACATAACTCAGTAGCTGACATTGCTCATGGGGTGAGGTAAAACCCTTTCTTCTTAACAGCATTCCCTCTGTCAGGGAATGCTCTCCTTTTTTTGAAAATTGGTTCAGATATGTGAGAACTTTTCAATGATGTTTATCTTTTTTTGTTTGTTTATTTGTTTGTTTGTTTTGGTTTTTCAAGACAGGGTTTCTCTGTGTAGCCCAGGCTGTCCTGGAACTTACTCTGTAGACCAGGCTGGCCTCGAACTCAGAAATCTGCCTGCCTCTGCCTCCCAAGTGCTGGGATTAAAGGTGTGTGCCACCGCCTCCCGTGATTTCTTTTAAATGCATCTCTGTTATTGTCTCTTAATTGTTTCCATTCTCCAATACTTCCCAGTGATTAAAAATTTCTTTTCATTTTTAAAGAGTGCTGTTGATTATTTATTTCTGTTTAGAGCATTATGTCCTGAACAATAGGCTGGCTCATACTCTGTAATTTAGAATTAATTTGAACTTCCAATCCTGTCTTTGCTGCCACAAGCTTGGATGTCAGTCCTGCACCTCTCCCAGCCTGGGTCTTGACTGTGCATTGAAAGGAAAGATAGGCCAGTGAATGATTGTCATCCAACTTCTGTTTTCTGTTGGGACTGTTCAATGAAGCTGCACCTGTGCAAGAATTGAATTTTGTGACCAACTTTGAAATATGTTTATCATGGGCCAGAAAGGGTCAGGACAAAAAGAGGTGATAATATCTCTGCTTTGACAGTACTTAAGATTAGCATTAAGGTAATCAATATTAAATAATTGGTAACTGTCCTGCTGGCCCATTTTTCTATCCAAACCAAGGCAATCAAGAATCTGGATAAAAAGCTGAACTTGCTAAAATGTCCAATTACTATAGTTACACTAGTTCTACCAAGAATAATGTCTAGGTAATGATTGTCTTGCTACTAAATAAGACAATTTTTTTCAAGTTTTAAGATGATCCTCCTGAGGGCTGGCGATATGGCTCACTGGGTAAGAGCACTGACTGCTCTTCTGAAGGTCCTGAGTTCAAATCCCAGCAACCACACTGGCTGAACTGACTGTAGGTATGTGAGAGAATGTACACATGATGTACCCTGTTCCTTCATTGAATAAATCAAGTAGACATGCTCTGGAAGACTGCAAGATCTTCTTCATATCTAAAATTTCACAGTCTAGGACCCTGTCTGCACCCATTGTGGAATGGCAGAGCTCAATAGGCCTGGACTATCTGAGTCATTTGATCTCTTCCCATCCAGTGGCAGTGCTGCTACTTTCCTGGGGTCCAGGAGGGTGGCCCTAGATAGTGATGGACTCTGGAAAGAGCTAACACTCAGTAGCTACAGTAGGAGGTACCTTGTAGGTTCATTCTAAGATTCTCCTCTGAAGCAGCTCTACAAGCAGTACTATGCTGAGTGTGGCAGCCAGTGTTTAGGATGGTAAATTCCATGGTCAGGAAAAGCAGGTTGGCTGAGCTATCAGAATCTGATCTGCTGGGACTGGGAAGGATTGTTAGAGAGATAGTAGTCCTACTCATACATGTAGTGACCTGGGCAGAGGAAAATTATACCACTAAGTATGGTTTAACACAGAAAGGAAAGGGAGCGAAAACAAAACATGGTCCAGAATTGAACTGTGAATCTCTTTGTGGTAGGGGATTATGTGTTTGTAGATAGAATAAACTCTGATCACTGTAGATTAGTGTTTTTGACAAATAACAACTCAAATTGGTTAAAAGCTTGGTTTTTGCTTTTGGTATAGTTGATTTATTTCCCCTGAAATCGTAGACTAGAATATACCTATGATACTTTATTTCACATGTTGCCATTGCTGACTGAAAGAGTAATTCAAGGAACTTTGTTTTTTTCCTCTGTAGTAGAGAAGTATATTTTTAAGCCATTCATTTTAGAATCTATATGAAAAACATGCAGAAAAGGTCTCATTTATGGAAATACCCCAGAAAATACCAGCTGACAGCTCATATGTAACAATTAGACCTTATGTTTTGTGGAACTAAACATAGTTCTAGATCATTGTGAGTTGCCATGTAAATATTAGGAATAAAGCCTGGTTCTACAATCAGTGCTCTTAACAACTGAAAGATCTCTCCTGCACCACTAACCCAATTTCTTTTTATTTTATTTATTTATTTGGTTTATTTTTTTGTGATAGTGTTTCTATATATAGTCCTGGCTGTTCTGGAACTCACTTTGTAGACCAAGCAGGCCTAAAACTCAGAAATCTACCTTTCTCTGCTCCCAAATGCTGGGATTAAAGGCATGAGCCACCACAACCCAGCTAACCCAATTTCAATAAAGTAAAATATAATACCATACACAAGGTGTTTGGGACAAGAAGAGAATCTTTGATAAGAGCTGCAAGCTTGATGTTGGATTGGCCTAAAAGTGAGGCCATGTGTGCTTCAGTGACAGAGGTGGAAGGCTAGAGATGCCTAAATATATTGTAGTCTAGGCCATTTCATCATTATCTGAAGAAGCTGAACAATGAACTTCCTGATTTCATATTTTCCTGCTGGATTTGGTCTTTCTTTGGTATGTTCCATCATTGATATGCTTTAACACTTTATGGAATAATATTGTTTATTATTAGCATTGTATGTTGGAATCATAAGTCTCATTGACAATCATGGAAGAGTGTGGTAGGGTAAGATGACCCGTCCAGCAGGTCCAGTTATTCGAGGGTCACGAGGGGACCTCCTCTTAACAAACAAATGGGGGGTAGAGAGAGACGAGGGCCTTGTATGAATAAGGACACGGAAACCTTTCTGGAATGTATCAAAGCCCCCGAATCTATTGAAAAAGGTCCAAGGCTTAAATGCACAAGCAAAAGGGGAAGTATAGATACTTATCAGTGGGAGGGGTAGGGCAATACAAGCAAAAGGAGAAGTACTTATGGGAGGGGGGCAATAGAAATTCTTTCTTTTGGTAGCTACAGGGGGAAGCAGGAACTTGGTGGTATCACGGTGTGGTCAAGACATCAGCAATGGTTTAGGGGTGGAACATTCTCGGAATCGGTAGGGCTGGAACATTCTCGGAATTGGTGTGTCGGTCCCGCTTTTGACCCCTTTTTCTTCTTGGGGGGAGAGGCCCAATTTAGAGATCAAGAGTTGTCTTAATAGCTCCCAACAGTAAGAGGCAGAATTAACTCTATAAGAGTTGAAGCAAGGTAATGTGTTTAAATAGGAATGTCGCCCTTTGCTCCTATGTTGAATACTTATTTTCCAGTACCTGGAAATCTTTGGGAGGAGCAGGGGGAATGTCTTGGAGAATCATTCTGGGGAATCTGGGTGACAGCTACCTCTATATTGAAGGTATGGTAGGCTTGCCACCACCAGTAGCAAAATGCTCACAAGTAAATAAAATAGTCCACTTGCAGCTTTTGGATTCAAGTCAGGTATTTTGTCTACTTCTCAGAGAAGAGACCCTATCTTATTGACCTCTTGATCTGTGGCTGATTGGTGCTCCTCAAATGCTATTGCTTCTTAAAGAGAGCAACACTCAGGTAGGGGAAATAGCCCCAGGCAATGAGTTCCCTATTTGGCTAATCAATTCAAGGTGGGCAGCCCTTCCACCATTTACACACAACCAATAAAAATGCAATCAGCAAGTTTTATTTATGTATTTGAGTCTTCATAGTTACACATATTTAACAAGGGAGAAATTGGCAGGGAAGAATTTAGAATGCAGATGGGAGAAGTAAGGGGGTAAATTGGTGAAGGATATTTGAATATGGTTCATAGAAAACCTAACTGGTAGTGAAATATCCAAGTTTAGGAAGACATTGCCTTTTCAGAAGCAGCTAGGTGTGTCCAGAAACCTTGTTTTGGTGTGGCTCTGAAAGCCAAAGCCTCAATAGAATGAATGCTAAAGAAAGGAATGTTCCTCTTGTGGTCTTTGCTTGATGACCTGAGGCAAAGTCAGCTGGCTGGCACTGAGGAGCTGCACAATAAAGTTGAAAAGTTTTGGCCCAGGGTAACCCCTGTCCCGCCCAAAGCCCCATCAAGATATAGCCTGTTCCAGCATGTCAAGGGTGTATTGAGGGTGGTAGACTGCTCTTTTACAGCAAATAGACATTTGAGTGCTCTCTCTCTTGGTGAGCACTCTCTTTGGACTCTATCTCTCATTTTTGAAAAGCATCCTGGAAGCAGAGAGGTAAGAAGTAGCAGGATAAAGATGAAACTGGATTTGAGAAAAGAGAGCAAAAGGAACCACTTGTGTTTCAATGAGATCAAGTGAAAGGTAGACTAACTAGGTATAAGGGCATAGACAAAAGGAGATTTCTTAGCATTTAGCAGCTTCTTGATACATTCAAGCTTGTAAATAGATATATTGCATACAGTTAGGGAAATGAAGTTGGCTTACTAGGGCAGCATGTTGTTACCAAACCTCCAACCTCATTTGTCTTTGCGAATGTGTATTAGAAAAATGTAAACAGGTAAAGGTTGCAGAAAGTGATATATTATATTTTAATTCAAATGTATAAAATTAATTATAATCAAAATGTATTAGGTACAGATGTGGCATAGGTATGAGCTATTGTTACAGATGACCACGTAGCATTGACCCAGGTGCTCTAAATGCAATCCCAAGGAATGTAATGCCCTCTTCTGACCACTGCAGGCCCTGCACACGACCAAGTGCCAGGGAAACACTCAAATATAAAATGAAAATAAAGTATAAAAATGGAGTCTTCTATGCAGATGTCACAGCTTTGAGACAGACAGCAATCAGGATGAGGTAAAATGCACTGCAGTTCGAATTACTGTAGTTAATGACGTAACACTGAACAGGTGGGCACCATGAGGACGTTTTACAATTTGCAATCCTTACCATGGGAAACCCCCCTTTATTCAGGAGCTTTGGATTCGACAGGAATAATACTTTGATCTAGGACACAGCTTCTGGTGGCAGCTTGCATACATAAAGGATAATGAAGATGGTAACTTTCTCTTTCCTGCTTGCCGTATCTTGTAAGAGAGATCACTTTATTTTTCTAGCATTAGAGATTCCTTCTTTGGAATTCTGGCATATGCTGCAGATCAGCGGTGACATACAAGCAGTACTGTATTCTTCAACTTTCCATTGCTATATGGTCTTTGTTTTACTAGTTGGACCACATTCTGTGAGCCATTCTTTTCTTTTTTTAAAGATTTATCTATTTATTATATGTAAGTACACTGTAGCTATTTTCAGACAGTTTATCTCTCTTTCCGGCCTCAGATGCTCTGGCCCCGCTTGCTCTAACCCACGGATTTATTTATTTTATGTAAATACACTATAGCTGCCTTCAGACACCCCAGAGGAGTGCATCAGATCACATTACAGATGGTTGTGAGCCACCATGTGGTTGCTGGGATTTGAATTCAGGACTTTCAGAAGAACAGTCAGTGGCTCTTACCTGCTGAGCAATGTCTCCAGCCCTGCTGTGATCCATTTTTAAAAAACCACTATCTGGGGCTGGTGAGATGGCTCAGTGGGTAAGAGCACCCGACAGCTCTTCCGAAGGTCGGAGTTCAAATCCCAGCAACCACATGGTGGCTCACAGATCCGTAACGAGATCTGGCGCCCTCTACTGGAGTGTCTGAAGATAGCTACAGTGTACTTACATAAAATAAATAAATTAATTAATTAATTAAAAAAAAACCACTATCTACATGCATAGAGAGATCCATGCTATGAGTTCTGTTCCCATGGAAAAACTTTAATAATGCATATAATAAATCTGCTGGCCCTCGGGTCTTCAGTCCTTTTCTCTCACCCAAAACCAGATCAGGTTCCCCTTTACATCCCACTGCCCCCCAACCCCATCCACGTTGCCTCCCAAGTTCCTCCCTCCTTCCCCACTTATGATTGCTTTCTTCTCTCTCCCAGGTGTGAATGAGTTGTCCTCACTTGGACACTTCAGCTTGTTGAGCCTTTTGAATTCTGTGGCCTGTATCTTGTGTGTTTTGTATAGGTGTTTTTCTTTTTCTTTCTTTTGGCTAATATCCAGTTATTAATGAGTACATACCATGCATGTCCTTTTGGGTGTGAGTTACCTCACTCAGAATGATATTTTCTAGATCCATTCATTTGCCTGCAAAACTCAGGATGTCCCCGTTCTTTTTTTTTTTTTCCTTTGTTTTTTATTTATTTATTTATTTATTTACTTTTTATTAGATATTTTCTTTATATACATTTCAAATGCTATCCTGAAAATTCCCTATACCCTCCCTCCGCCCTGCTCCCCTACCCACCCACTCCTGCTTCTTGGCCCTGGCATTCCCCTATATTGGGCATGTAAAGTTTGCAATACCAAGGGGCCTCTCTTTCCAGTGATGGCCAACAAGCCATCTTCTGCTACATATGTAGCTATTGATATGAGCTCTGGGAGTACAGGTTAGTTCATATTGTTGTTCCACCTATAGAGTTGCAGACCCCTTCAGCTCCTTGGGTGCTTTCTCTAGGTTCTCCATTGGGGGCCCTGTGTTCCATGTTATAGATGACTGTGAGCATCCACTTCTGTATTTGCCAGGCACTGGCATAGCCTCATATAAGACAGCTATAACAGACATCCAAAACACCCAAAATGCAAGATTTGAATGTCTTCCTTTTTGTTTTTTTGTTTTCTGAGACAGGGTTTCTCTGTATAGCCCTGGATGTCCTGGAACTCACTGTGTAGACCAGGATGGCCTTGAACTCAGAAATTTGCCTGTCTCTGCATCCCAAGTGCTGAGATTAAAGTTGTGTGACATCACGCCCAGCCAGATGTCCTCATTCTTAATAGTAGTAATTCTGAGTAGTATTCCATTGTGTAAATGAACTACAATTTCTGTATCCTTCTTCTGTCATGGGACATCTCGGTTGTTTCCAGCTTCTAGCTATCTTAATTAATCTTTGAATTGTGTGTTGAGTGTTTCCCTCCCTGGGAAGGCATACTAAGTCTGGAACAGCTGTATTTTCAGCCTTTTAGGAACATTTTCCTGACAAGAGGTATATTGACTCACAGGGTCCTGATCCCAGGATTTTACTTCCCAGGGCAATGTCCTTGGTTCCATCTTGATTAAAGTTTCCAAATTCTTAAGTTAAAGGGTACTAGTACAACACAGGAAACAACAATTACTTTTCCTTAATATCTCTTAATATCAATGGACTCAACTCCCCGATAAAAAGACATAGACTAACAAACTGGCTACACAAACAAGACCCAACATTTTGCTGCTTACAGGAAACTCATCTCAGAGAAAAAGATAGACACTACCTCAGAATGAAAGGCTGGAAAACAATTTTCCAAGCAACTGGTATGAAGAAACAAGCTGGAGTAGCCATTCTAATATCTGATAAGATTGACTTCCAACCCAAAGTCATCAAAAAAAGACAGGGAGGGGCACTTCATACTCATCAAAGGTAAAATCCTCCAAGAGGAACTATCAATTCTGAATATCTATGCTCCAAATACAAAGGCAGCCACATTCATTAAAGAAACTTTACTAAATCTCAAAGCACACATTGCACCTCATACAATAATAGTGGGAGACTTCAACACACCACTTTCACCAATGGACAGATCATGGAAACAGAAACTAAACAGGGACACAGTGAAACTAACAGAAGTTATGAATCAAATGGATCTGGCAGATATCTACAGAACATTCTATCCTAAAACAAAAGGATATACCTTCTTCTCAGCACCTCATGGTAGCTTCTCCAAAATTGACCACATAATTGGTCACAAACCAGGCCTCAACAGATACAAAAATATTGAAATTGTCCCATGCATCCTATCAGATCACCATGAACTAAGGCTGATATTCAATAACAAAATAAATAATAGAAAGCCAACCTTCACGTGGAAACTGAACAACACTCTTCTCAATGATACCTTGGTCAAAGAAGGAATAAAGAAAAAAATTAAGGACTTTTTAGAGTTCAATGAAAATGAAACCACAACATACCCAAACTTATGGGACACAATGAAAGCATTTCTAAGAGGAAAACTCATAGCTCTGAGTGCCTCCAAAAAGAAACTAGAGAGAGCACACATTAGCAGCTTGACAACACACCTAAAAGCACTAGAACAAAAGGAAGCAAATTCACCCAAGAGGAGTAGGCAGCAGGAAATAATCAAACTCAGGGGTGAAATCAACCAAGTGGAAACAAGAAGAACTATTCAAAGAATCAACCAATCAAGGAGCTGGTTCTTTGCAAAAATCAACAAGATAGATAAACCCTTAGCCAGACTCACTAGAGGGCACAGGGAAAGCATTCTAATTAACACAATCAGAAATGAAAAAGGAGACATAACAACAGATCCTGAAGACATCCAAAACACCATCAGATCCTTCTACAGAAGGCTATACTCAACAAAACTGGAGAACCTGGATGAAATGGAGAAGTTCCTAGACAGATACCAGGTACCAAAGTTGAATCAAGATGAGGTTAATGATCTAAACAGCCCTATATCCCCCAAAGAAATAGAAGCAGTCATTAATAGTTTCCCAACCAAAAAAAGCCCAGGACCAGATGGGTTTAGTGCAGAGTTCTATCAGTCCTTCAAAGAATATCTAATCCCAGTTCTTCACAAACTATTCCACAAAATAGAAACAGAAGGTACTCTACCCAACTCATTCTATGAAACCACAATTACTCTGATACCTAAACCACAAAAAGACCCAACAAAAATAGAAAACTTCAGACCAATATCCCTTATGAATATTGATGCAAAAATCCTCAATAAAGTTCTCGCTAACCGAATCCAAGAACACATCAAAACAATCATCCATCCTGATCAAGTAGGTTTCATCCCAGGGACGCAGGGATGGTTCTATATACGGAAATCCATCAACGTAATCCAGTATATAAACAAACTCAAAGACAAAAACCACATGATCATCTCGTTAGATGCGGAAAAAGCATTTGACAAGATCCAACACCCATTCATGATAAAAGTCTTGGAAAGATCAGGAATCCAAGGCCCATAACTAAACATGATAAAAGCAATCTACAGCAAACCAGTAGCCAACATCAAAGTAAATGGTGAGAAGCTGGAAGCAATCCCACTAAAATCAGGGACTAGACAAGGCTGTCCACTTTCTCCCTACCTCTTCAACATAGTACTTGAAGTCCTAGCCAGAGCAATTCAACAACAAAAGGACATCAAGGGGATACAAATTGGAAAAGATGAAGTCAAAATATCACTTTTTGCAGATGATATAATAGTATATATAAGTGACCCTAAAAATTCCACCAGAGAACTCCTAAACGTGATAAACAGCTTCAGTGAAGTAGCTGGATATAAAATTAACTCAAACAAATCAATGGCCTTTCTCTACACAAAGAATAAACAGGCTGAAAAAGAAATTAGGGAAACAACACCCTTCTCAATAGTCACAAACAATATAAAATATCTTGGCATGACTCTAACTAAGGAAATGAAAGATCTGTATAATAAAAACTTCAAGTCTCTGAAGAAAGATATTATAGAAGATCTCAGAAGATGGAAAGATCTCCCATGTTCATGGATTGGCAGGATCAACATTGTAAAAATGGCTATCTTGCCAAAAGCAATCTACAGATTCAATGCAATCCCCATCAAAATTCCAACTCAATTCTTCAACGAATTAGAAAGTGCAATCTGCAAATTCATCTGGAATAACAAAAACCTAGGATAGCAAAAGCTCTTCTCAAGGATAAAAGAACCTCTGCTGGAATCACCATGTTGGACCCAAAGCTTTACTACAGAGCAATTGTGATAAAAACTGCATGGTACTGGTATAGTGACAGACAAATAGACCAATGGAATAGAATTGAAGACCCAGAAATGAACCCACACACCTATGGTCACTTGATCTTCGACAAGGGAGCTAAAACCATCCAGTGGAAGAAAGACAGCATTTTCAGCAAATGGTGCTGGCACAACTGGTTGTTAATATGTAGAAGAATGTGAATTGATCCATTCCTATCTCCTTGTACTAAGGTCAAGTCTAAGTGGATCAAGGAACTTCACATAAAACCAGAGACACTGAAACTTATAGAGGAGAAAGTGGGGAAAAGCCTAGAAGATATGGGCACAGGGGAAAAATTCTTGAATAGAACAGCAATGGCTTGTGCTGTAAGATCGAGAATTGACAAGTGGGACCTCATGAAACTGCAAAGCTTCTGCAAGGCAAAAGACACCATCAATAAGACAAAAAAATACACCAACAGATTGGGAAAGGATCTTTACCTATCCTAAATCAGATAAGGGACTAATATCCAATATATATAAAGAACTCAAGAAGGTGGACTCCAGAAAATCAAATAACCGCATGAAAAAATGGGGCTCAGAACTGAACAAAGAATTCTCACCTGAGGAATACCGAATGGCAGAGAAGCACCTAAAAAAATGTTCAACATCCTTAATCATCAGGGAAATGCAAATCAAAACAACCCTGAGATTCTACCTCACACCAGTCAGAATGGCTAAGATCAAAAATTCAGGTGACAGCAGATGCTGGCGAGGATGTGGACAAAGAGGAACACTCCTCCATTGTTGGTGGGATTGCAAGCTTGTACAACCACTCTGGAAATCAGTCTGGCGGTTCCTCAGAAAATTGGACATAGTACTACCGGAGGATCCAGCAATACCTCTCCTGGGCATATATCCAGAAGATGTCCCAACCGGTAAGAAGGACACATGCTCCACTATGTACATAGAAGCCTTATTTATAATAGCCAGAAGCTGGAAAGAACCCAGATGCCCCTCAACAGAGGAATGGATACAGAAATTATGGTACATTTACACAATGGAGTACTACTCAGCTATTAAAAAGAATGAATTTATGAAATTCCTAGCCAAATGGTTGGACCTGGAGGGCATCATCCTGAGTGAGGTAACAGAATCACAAAGGAACTCACACAATATGTATTCACTGATAAGTGGATATTAGCCCAAAACTTAGGATACCCAAGATATAAGATACAATTTGCTAAACGCATGAAACTCAAGAAGAATGAAGACCAAAGTGTGGACAATATGCCCCTTCTTAGAATTGGGAACAAAACACCCATAGAAGGAGTTACAGAGACAAAGTTTCGAGCTGTGATGAAAGGATGGACCATCTAGAGACTGCCATATCCAGGGATCCATCCCATAATCAGCTTCCAAACGCTGACACCATTGCATACACTAGCAAGATTTTGCTGAAAGGACCCTGATATAGCTGTCTCTTGTGAGACTATGCCGGGGCCTAGCAAACACAGAAGTGGATGCTCACAGTCAGCTATTGGATGTATCACAGGGCTCCCAATGGAGAAGCTAGAGAAAGTACCCAAGGAGCTAAAGGGATCTGCAACCCTATAGTTGGAACAACATGATGAACTAACCAGTACCCCGGAGCTCTTGTCTCTAGCTGCATATGTATCAAAAGATGGCCTAGTCGGCCATCACTGGAAAGAGAGGCCCATTGGACTTGCAAACTTTATATGCCCCAAGATAGGGGAATGCCAGGGCCAAAAGAATGGGAATGGGTGGGTAGGGAAGTGGGGAGGGGGTATGGGGGACTTTTGGGGTACCATTCGAAATGTAATTGAGGAAAATATGTAATAAAAAAAAACCAATAAAAAAAAAAAGAAAATTCAAAAGCTGTAAAGTTGCTAACACACAGACTCCTTATTGCAGGTTGATTTTGAAAGAATAAATTGTCTAGGAAAGGAAAACTTAAAGTGAACATCTCAAGGGTTGAATACACTTTGACCCAAGTCATTGCTCCAGAATTGTCATATCCATTGTGTTATCTTGCAGATGAGATAGACCTTGAGATATATATCTGATTGTACACATCATAATTTGAGAGTTAGATTACTCTGCACTATGAAAGCTAAAAGAATCATACTTGATCACAACTCATTCAGTACATGTCATGATGAGTCCAGTGATTGACAATGTAGTATAATGTATTTATTTTAGTGCTTTAATATTTTTGATGTATTTTGCTAATGGTAAAATGAACTGTCTCTTAAAGATAAAATGCTGCTCATTGAAAAATAAAATAAAAGAATTGACCTCACTGACAACATCGTGTGGAAGAGTGGATCTCTGAAGACCTGTCCTGTCTGAATTACTTGATCACTAAACCTCCAGTAGGGGAGATGCTAAGTTCCTGAGGCCCAGCTGTGTGGTCCAAGTGAATGAGGGACATGGGCAGGCCTGGCAGTCAGCAGCACCAGAGGGAGATAACCTGCAGATACTTCTAGGATTCTCCTGAGACAAGGCCATTAGTAACTCTGAGGGAAACTACAGTCCTACCATCGTGAAGGTGAGGACCAAT
The DNA here is from genome assembly GCF_978045245.1 of Mus caroli. NCBI lineage: Eukaryota > Metazoa > Chordata > Mammalia > Rodentia > Muridae > Mus > Mus caroli. The sequence continues at coordinate 58,151,226 of NW_028227270.1, read as the reverse complement.
GACCCCAGACCAGGAAGGTCACATTGGCAGCACTATCAGAGGGCAGTGGAAGATGCAGCAGTAGGGGTAACCATGACTACTGTGTCTCAGATAACATTTACTGGGGATGGTTCCCATGCCTCTCTAACCTGTTCCTATAACTAACATCTAAATACCAAGCTTCCAGTTCCCTGGATTAATTTATTCACTTATTTATTAATTTGAATTTTCATTTTTATTAATCTGTGAAAATCTTTTTTTTTAATTTATTCACTTATTTATTAATTTGAATTTTCATTTTTATTAATCTGTGAAAATCTTTTTTTTTTTTTTATTGGGCGAAAAGATTCTGTGAACTGGGCAGGCCACTCAGGAAGCATTTTGCTTGGGGTGACCTGAGTTCAGATACCAACACCCATGTGAACTACCTGCTACTCCAGATCCAGAGGATCTGACACCCTCTTCTCTGCTGTGTCACTTGCACACACATAGAATGTATTTTCTGTCACACATAAAAACATACATATGGTTCTGCTCCAATCCAATTGCTCGAGGGACCTGAGACTGCATTAGTTAGGGAAGCAGAAACCGGCCTGAGTAGGGCCACAGGCCTCATCCGGCCGGATCAGCACCAGGGGAGCTAGAGCGCAGGGTCGGCTGACACCCGCCAGCTACCCACGACCCCCGCCACAGGATTTTGAGACTGCTGGTGAGTGGAACACAGCTTCTGCTCCAGTCCAATCACGCGGGACCTGAGACTGCTCTGGTTGGGGAGAGAGAAATCCGGCCTACATAGGGCCACAAGCCTCTTCCGGTCAGAAAAGCACCTGGGTAGCTAGGGCGCAGGGTCGGCTGACACTCGCCAGCTACCCACAACACCCGCCACAGGATCTTAAGACTTCTGGAGAGTGGAACACAGCTTCTGCTCCAATCCAATTGCGCGCGGGACCTGAGACTGCATTATTTAGGGAAGCAGAAAACCAGCCTGAGTAGGACCACAGGCCTCTTCCGGCTGGACCAGCACCTGGGTACCGCCAGCTACCCACGACCCCAGCCACAGGATTTTGAGACTGCTGGTGAGTGGAACACAGCTTCTGCTCCAATCTTTAAACAGTAACAACGACAACAACTAACCCCAGAGATTACCAGATGGCGAAAGGTAAACGTAATAATCTTACTAACAGAAACCAAGACCACTCACCATCATCAGAACCCAGCACTCCCACTTCGCCCAGTCCAGGGCACCCCAACACACCGGAAAAGCTAGACACGGATCTAAAAGCATATCTCCTGATGATGGTAGAGGACTTCAAGAAGGACTTTAATAACACACTTAAAGAAATACAAAGGAACGCTGGTAAACAGGCAGAAGACAGTAAAGAGGAAGCACAAAAATCCCTTAAAGAATTGTAGGAGAACACTGCTAAAGAGTTACAAATCCTTAAAGAAAAACAGGATAACATAATCAAACAGGTAGAAGTCCTTAATGAAAAACAGGAAAACACATCCAAACAGATGATGGAAATGAACAAAACCATACTAGACCTAAAAAGGGAAGTAGACACAATAAAGAAAACCCAAAATGAGGCAACACTGGAGATAGAAACCCTAGGAAAGAAATCTGGAACCATAGATACCAGCATCAGCAACAGAATACAAGAGATGGAAGAGAGAATCTCAGGTGCAGAAGATTCCATAGAGAACATCGGCACAACAATCAAGGAAAATGTAAAATGCAAAAAGATCCTAACTCAAAACATCCAAGAAATACAGGACACAATGAGAAGACCAAACCTACGGATAATAGGAGTGGATGAGAATGAAGATTTTCAACTCAAAGGACCAGCAAACATCTTCAACAAAATTATAGAAGAAAACTTCCCAAATCTAAAGAAAGAGATGCCCATGAACATACAAGAAGCCTACAGAACTCCAAATAGACTGGACCAGAAAAGAAATACCTCCCGACACATAATAATCAGAACAACAAATGCTCTAAATAAAGATAGAATACTGAAAGCAGTAAGAGAAAAAGGCCAAGTAACATATAAAGGCAAGCCTATCAGAATTACACCAGATTTTTCACCAGAGACTATGAGAGCCAGAAGATCCTGGACGGATGTTATACAGACACTAAAAGAACACAAATTCCAGCCCAGGCTACTATACCCAGCCAAACTCTCAATTAACATACATGGAGAAACCAAAGTATTCCACGACAAAACCAAATTCACGAATTATCTCTCCACGAATCCAGCCCTTCAAAGGATAATAACAGAAAAAAACCAATACAAGGACAGGAACCACGCCCTAGAAACAACAAGATGGTAATCCCTCAACAAACCTAAAAGAAGACAGCCACAAGAACAGAATGCCAACTTTAACAACAAAAATAACAGGAAACAACAATTACTTTTCCTTAATATCTCTTAATATCAATGGACTCAACTCCCCGATAAAAAGACATAGACTAACAAACTGGCTACACAAACAAGACCCAACATTTTGCTGCTTACAGGAAACTCATCTCAGAGAAAAAGATAGACACTACCTCAGAATGAAAGGCTGGAAAACAATTTTCCAAGCAACTGGTATGAAGAAACAAGCTGGAGTAGCCATTCTAATATCTGATAAGATTGATTTCCAACCCAAAGTCATCAAAAAAGACAGGGAGGGACACTTCATACTCATCAAAGGTAAAATCCTCCAAGAGGAACTATCAATCCTGAATATCTATGCTCCAAATACAAAGGCAGCCACATTCATTAAAGAAACTTTACTAAATCTCAAAGCACACATTGCACCTCATACAATAATAGTGGGAGACTTCAACACACCACTTTCACCAATGGACAGATCATGGAAACAGAAACTAAACAGGGACACAGTGAAACTAACAGAAATTATGAATCAAATGGATCTGGCAGATATCTACAGAACATTCTATCCTAAAACAAAAGGATATACCTTCTTCTCAGCACCTCATGGTAGCTTCTCCAAAATTGACCACATAATTGGTCACAAAACAGGCCTCAACAGATACAAAAATATTGAAATTGTCCCATGCATCCTATCAGATCACCATGGACTAAGGCTGATCTTCAATAACAAAATAAATAATAGAAAGCCAACCTTCACGTGGAAACTGAACAACACTCTTCTCAATGATACCTTGGTCAAGGAAGGAATAAAGAAAGAAATTAAGGACTTTTTAGAGTTCAATGAAAATGAAGCCACAACATACCCAAACTTATGGGACGCAATGAAAGCATTTCTAAGAGGAAAACTCATAGCTCTGAGTGCCTCCAAAAGGAAACTAGAGAGAGCACACATTAGCAGCTTGACAACATTCCTAAAAGCACTAGAACAAAAGGAAGCAAATTCGCCCAAGAGGAGTAGACAGCAGGAAATAATCAAACTCAGGGGCGAAATCAACCAAGTGGAAACAAGAAAAACTATTCAAAGAATCAACCAATCAAGGAGCTGGTTCTTTGAGAAAATCAACAAGATAGATAAACCCTTAGCCAGACTCACTAGAGGGCACAGGGAAAGCATCCTAATTAACACAATCAGAAATGAAAAAGGAGACATAACAGCAGATCCTGAAGACATCCAAAACACCATCAGATCCTTCTACCAAAGGCTATACTCAACAAAACTGGAGAACCTGGATGAAATGGAGAAGTTCCTAGACAGATACCAGGTACCAAAGTTGAATCAAGATCAGGTTAATGATCTAAACAGCCCTATATCCCCCAAAGAAATAGAAGCAGTCATTAATAGTCTCCCAACTAAAAAAAGCCCAGGACCAGATGGGTTTAGTGCAGAGTTCTATCAGACCTTCAAAGAAGATCTAATCCCAGTTCTTCACAAACTATTCCACAAAATAGAAACAGAAGGTACTTTACCCAACTCATTCTATGAAGCCACAATTACTCTGATACCTAAACCACAAAAAGACCCAACAAAGATAGAAAACTTCAGACCAATATCCCTTATGAATATTGATGCAAAAATCCTCAATAAAGTTCTTGCTAACCGAATCCAAGAACACATCAAAACAATCATCCATCCTGACCAAGTAGGTTTCATCCCAGGGATGCAGGGATGGTTCAATATACGGAAATCCATCAACGTAATCCAGTATATAAACAAACTCAAAGACAAAAACCACATGGTCATCTCGTTAGATGCGGAAAAAGCATTTGACAAGATCCAACACCCATTCATGATAAAAGTCTTGGAAAGATCAGGAATTCAAGGCCCATACCTAAACATGATAAAAGCAATCTACAGCAAACCAGTAGCCAACATCAAAGTAATTGGTGAGAAGCTTGAAGCAATCCCTCTAAAATCAGGGACTAGACAAGGCTGTCCACTTTCTCCATACCTATTCAACATTGTACTTGAAGTCCTAGCCAGAGCAATTTGACAACAAAAGGAGATCAAAGGGATACAAATTGGAAAAGATGAAGTCAAAATATCACTCTTTGCAGATGATATGATAGTATATATAAGTGACCCTAAAAATTCCACCAGAGAACTCCTAAGCCTGATAAACAGCTTCGGTGAAGTAGCTGGATATAAAATTAACTCAAACAAATCAATGGCCTTTCTCTACACAAAGAATAAACAGGCTGAGAAAGAAATTAGGGAAACAACACCCTTCTCAATAGTCACAAATAATATAAAATATCTTGGCGTGACTCTAACTAAGGAAGTGAAAGATCTGTATAATAAAAACTTCAAGTCTCTGAAGAAAGAAATTATAGAAGATCTCAAAAGATGGAAAGATCTCCCATGCTCATGGATTGGCAGGATCAACATTGTAAAAATGGCTATCTTGCCAAAAGCAATCTACAGATTCAATGCAATCCCCATCAAAATTCCAAATCAATTCTTCAACGAATTAGAAAGTGCAATCTGTAAATTCATCTGGAATAACAAAAAACCTAGGATAGCAAAAACTCTTCTCAAGGATAAAAGAACCTCTGGTGGAATCACCATGCCGGACCTAAAGCTCTACTACAGAGCAATTGTGATAAAAACTGCATAGTACTGGTATAGTGACAGACAAATAGACCAATGGAATAGAATTGAAGACCCAGAAATGAACCCACACACCTATGGTCACTTGATCTTCGACAAGGGAGCTAAAAACATCCAGTGGAAGAAAGACAGCATTTTCAGCAAATGGTGCTGGCACAACTGGTTGTTAACATGTAGAAGAATGCGAATCGATCCATTCCTATCTCCTTGTACTAAGGTCAAGTCTAAGTGGATCAAGGAACTTCACATAAAACCAGAGACACTGAAACTTATAGAGGAGAAAGTGGGGAAAAGCCTTGAAGATATGGGCACAGGGGAAAAATTCCTGAATAGAACAGTAATGGCTTGTGCTGTAAGATCGAGAATTGACAAGTGGGACCTCATGAAACTACAAAGCTTCTGCAAGGCTAAAGACACCATCAATAAGACAAAAAAACCACCAACAGATTGGGAAAGGATCTTCACCTATCCTAAATCAGATAAGGGACTAATATCCAATATATATAAAGAACTCAAGAAGGTGGACTCCAGAAAGTCAAATAACCCCATTAAAAAATGGGGCTCAGAACTGAACAAAGAATTCTCGCCTGAGGAATACCGAATGGCAGAGAAACACCTGAAAAAATGTTCAACATCCTTAATCATCAGGGAAATGCAAATCAAAACAACCCTGAGATTCCACCTCACACCAGTCAGAATGGCTAAGATCAAAAATTCAGGTGACAGCAGATGCTGGCGAGGATGTGGAGAAAGAGGAACACTTCTCCATTGTTGGTGGGATTGCAAGCTTGTACAACCACTCTGGAAATCAGTCTGGCGGTTCCTCAGAAAATTGGACATAGTACTACCGGAGGATCCAGCAATACCTCTCCTGGGCATATATCCAGAAGATGTCCCAACCGGTAAAAAGGACACATGCTCCACTATGTTCATAGCAGCCCTATTTATAATAGCCAGAAGCTGGAAAGAACCCAGATGTCCCTCAACAGAGGAATGGATACAGAAATTATGGTACATTTACACAATGGAGTACTACTCAGCTATTAAAAAGAATGAATTTATGAAATTCCTAGCCAAATGGATGGACCTGGAGGGCATCATCCTGAGTGAGGTAACAGAATCACAAAGGAACTCACACAATATGTATTCACTGATAAGTGGATATTAGCCCAAAACTTAGGATACCCAAGATATAAGATACAATTTGCTAAACGCATGAAACTCAAGAAGAATGAAGACCAAAGTGTGGACACTGTGCACCTTCTTAGAATTGGGAACAAAACACCCAGGGAAGGAATTACAGAGACAAAGTTCGTAGCTGTGATGAAAGGATGGACCATTTAGAGACTGCTGTATCCAGGGATCCATCCCATAATCAGCTTCTAAACGCTGACACCATTGCATACACTAGCAAGATTTTGCTGAAAGGACCCAAATATAGCTGTCTCTTGTGAGATGATGCCGGGGCCTAGCAAACACAGGAGTGGATGTTCACAGTCAGCTATTGGATGTATCACAGGGCTCCCAATGGAGAAGCTAGAGAAAGTAACCAAGGAGCTAAAGGGATCTGCAACCCTATTGTTGGAACAACATGATGTACTAACCAGAACCCCGGAGCTCTTGTCTCTAGCTGCATATGTATCGAAAGATGGCCTAGTCGGCCATCAATGGAAAGAGAGGCCCATTGGACTTGCAAACTTTATATGCCCCAATATAGGGGAATGCCAGGGCCAAAAGAATGGGAATGGGTGGGTAGGGAAGTGGGGGGCGCTATGGGGGACTTTTGGGATAGCATTGGAAATGTAATTGAGGAATATATGTAATAAAAATATTAAAAATTAAAAAAAAACATACATATGAAAATGGAGACTGACATGTGTTGAAACGTGCTAATATCCTATAAAGCAAATCAAACCAATTTATGTGTATAATAGGACTCATACAGTTTTTAAATATGTTATATTATATTTTTTAAGGTTTTCATTTGATAAATGTGGTACACACTTAACATCCAATCATCAATCATAGGAGACAACATGGTTTCTAAGTTATCCTAATAGGTACCCTTTTTTCTTAACATAAAAGAGTTAGGTAGCTTTAGTTATCAACCCTATTTATTACAAACTTGAAGTGTCAGAATGCTTAATCTCTTCTTGTGTTGGAAGTGGCTCCGCTCCCAGTCCATCTCCCACTATTGTCAAAGGAGAGAACCAGAATGAACAGGAAGAGTGCTGGCCACTGATTTTGTAATTTTTATTCTGATTACAATCGTGCAGTTCTTAATTTAAATGACCATGCTAGATTCACAGGTCTGTTTTTGTGTTTCCTTTTTTCAGTGTTGCCATCTATGGTGTAGGGTTCATTAATAATAATCATATTTTATTGTTATTTCTCTAGGAAATGATAAACCTTAACCTCTTTTGTCTTCTGATAACTTACTGTATTATAAGATCTTTGAGTTTTTGTTGGTTTGGGAATTTTTTATGGAAAAACAATTTTAGTTTTATCTTTTTAACCCAAAAGGATTGCCTCTCTCATATATTGGAAAATCTGTGTTTCCCAGTTCTCGAAGTAATCAGTGTTTGGATTCTTTTTTTTTTTTTTTTTGGTTTTTTCGAGACAGGGTTTCTCTGTGTAGCCCTGGCTGTCCTGGCACTCACTTTGTAGACCAGGCTGGCCTCGAACTCAGAAATCCGCCTGCCTCTGCCTCCCGAGTGCTGGGATTAAAGGCGTGCGCCACCACGCCGGGCTCAGTGTTTGGATTCTTAATACTTAAGTGCCTGATTAAGTTTGGGATTCTTAAATTTTTCTCATGTATTATCATCCCCATCTCCCAATTTCTTAAATTGTCAGCATTTCAGAGCCTACAGTCATTTGAGGGAACTACAATTGAGGAAGTGCCCTAATCAGAATGGCTCTTTGCTAACTTTGTGAGAGATTGTGGTGATTGACAATTGTCTAGTGAAGGCTCTTCCGCTGAGTGGGGATGAATCCCTAAGGAGGTGGGCCTGGTCTGGATGAGCCAGCTAGCTGAGCATGAGACAGCGACCAAGGGAGAGAGCAGGACAGGAAACAATGTTTGCCCATGGTTTTTGCTTTTACTTTTGAACTTGAGTTTTTATTACAAGCTTCCTAAATAATGCAATGTGGTTGGGAAGAACCAACCAAATGAACCTGTTTGTCACTTGAGACACATTGGCTTTTAGCACTTCATCACAACAGTTCTAACATGCAAGTGAGAAAAATGAAATGGAAAGCAAAATGTGTTTGCTTAGATGCAACTCCTTATTGAAATGGGATTTAAGTGTCTACAGGCTTAATCCATTTCCTCTCTCTGTTTATTCTTTGCTTAAAACTCACCCTTCATTTTCCATCTCATGTTCTTCCTTCCTGTCATGCCTTCCCCATAATAGCCTCTGTCCTTGAATCACATAAGGTGGAATAGAAGTAATAGCTAGCTATTCAGTGCTAAGCTGTTTTGCTTACTTAATGTTTTCATAGTTTAAAATTATTTATTTTTATTGTCAGATGGGTCTGTAGTGTACGTGTTTTTATATGGCAAGCGTGTGCTTTTGTGCTGAGCTTTGACCACATCTTGATTTTTCAAATTCTGGATGCATTATCATTCTCTTTCCAAGAATGGTACTACTCATGATGATAATACTGCTGACCCTTCTCAGTCATTGGATGGCAGGTGCTGACCTTCTTTCTCCCTGATGTGTTTGTTGTGACTTATGTTAGGTAGACTGTGAGTCCTGTATGCATGAATATAAACTTCATGTGTGCCCAGTCCTCACAGTAGTCAGAGATGGCCTGAGATCTCCTGTAAGAGGAAGAATCGATAGCTGTGATTCCCTGAAAATACAGGCAGGCACTTGAGCTCACTTATTTGTTGGGCCAGCAAGAGCTTTTCATGTAGTGTGTAGCCTTTTAACTACCTCTTCTTCTTCTTCTTCTTCTTCTTCTTCTTCTTCTTCTTCTTCTTCTTCTTCTTCTTCTTCTTCTTCTTCTTCTTCTTCTTCTTCTTCTTTTGTTTTTTTTTTGTTTTTTTGTATTTTGTTTGGTTTTTCCAGACAGGGTTTCTCTGTATAGCCCTGGCTGTCCTGGAACTCACTTTGTAGACCAGGCTGGCCTCGAACTCAGAAATCCTCCTGCCTCTGCTTACCAAGTGCTGGGATTAAAGGCGTGCATCACCACCACGCAGCAACTACCTTCTTCTTAAGCTCCAGACAGGCATACTACCAGCCCCCACTCTGGTTCCCTTCACTCCATGGATTAAAATCACACACACACACACACACACACACACACACACACACACACTCACACTAATATTTTTACCCTGCCTTATGGCTCATTGGCTGGGCTTTTCCCTACCTCTCACAGCTATTGTGTTCTTTTTAATACTTGCTCAACAGTCTGAATCTTTCATTAGCTTATTTGGTGTTACCTTCTCCTTGCTCCACATCTAAAATCTGACCTCAGCCTCGTTGCCCTGGTTCCTTCTCCTTGCTCAATACCCTAAGTCTGCTCTCAGCTTAGTTGCATTTCTAAGCTACCATCTGGGAAGGTGTCCAGTGCCTTCTCCAGGGGGATCTCACCTGGCTGGTGACTCTCTCACCCTTCCAAGCATGGCCAATCTCCCTTTCCTGCTTCCTGCCTCTTTTTCCTTCACCTTCAGGAACCTAGAAATCCTGCCTCTTCCATCCTTCCATTGGCTGCTCGCCACTTTATTGATGGTTCAAGTGCCAATTGGAGAAAAGGACCTTCAGAGTTTACAGGCCAAATCTCAGTCAGAGCATCAGAACCATGACCTACACTGCACTTCTGAGCTATCTCTACTGCCCTATGTTGTTTACCTCTAATCAACATTAAATTACGAGTATTTTCTTCTGTCCAATTATAACTGTTTAAACATACATTCCTTTTTGATAGTATCTTATTAATTTATAGTTTGAACTTGTGCACCTCAGGTTTCTGGAAGATGAATTCAGAACTAGATTGTATGTATCACTCTATTAAGAATTTAACTAAAAACCTATGATTTCTTTCTAACTTTCTGGTTAGGTTGATGAGCTCTGGCAAGGGACAGTTCTTACTTTCAACCTTTGTCTGTCCTAGAACTCACACTGGCGTCCAACTCAATGTGATACTTCTGCCTCTGTCCCCTGACTGTAGTGTTAACAACATAAGGCAGTAGACCCAGCATGCTTACTGATTTTTATGTTTAGTAATTGTTAATGTTACTACAATTTCTTTGATGTGTGGTAAGCACTATTGATCTTGTAGAGCTTGTCTCCTCTTTATATCTGTAACTGACATTTCTCTAGAAAGGCTACATCCTATTCAAAGGGGCTGAGAAATGACAGAGGTGAACTTCATTATTAAGTTACCTTCTAATATGACTTGGTAGTTAAAGTAGAACTTTGGTGTCGGTAAATAAGTGGAATAGGCCCCAGAGTTATATGAACACATTGCCTGCAAATAATACATGCCCGATGTTGTTTCTTTCTTTTTATTTTTTAAGATTATTTATTTATTTATTTATTATATGTAAGTACACTGTAGCTGTCTTCACTGTAGCTGTCTTCAGAAGCACCAGAAGAGAGCATCAGTTCTCATTATGGGTGGTTGTGAGCCACCATGTGGTTGCTGGGATTTGAACTTCAGACCTTCAGAAGAGCAGTTGGGTGCTCTTACCCACTGAGCCATCTCACCAACCCCTCGATGTTGTTTCTATTGTGCTTTGTTTTGTACACATTTATGGGATGCTCTAGAATGCAGTGACTTATGAGGACGTGCATGTGAACTTCACTCAAGAGGAGTGGGCTCTGCTGGATCCTTCTCAGAAGAAGCTCTACAAAGATGTCATGCTGGAGACCTACAGGAACCTCAATGCTATAGGTAAGACTATGAATTCCCTTTCCTGTTTTAAAACTGGAAAAAAAGTTTCTTTCTTTTGATGCACATCTGTAATTTCAATAGAGATGGATGAAGAATTTTGTGAATAAATCATGCATAATTCTAAGGTTCATTAAAGATAGTAACTTATATTTTACCTAATTTCCACACATACATTTCCTGTTACTCTATTTTAGGATTTAATTGGGACGACAAAAATATTCAAGAACATTGTCCAAGTTCTAGAAGATACAGAAGGTAATTTTCTTTCTTTCTTTTTTTATTTTTACTTTTACTTTTTATTAGATAATTTCTTTATTTATATTTCAAATGTTATCCCCTTTCCTAGTTTCCCCTGAAAATCCCTTATTCCTTCTCCCCTTCCTCTACCCCTGCTTACCATTGCAACCACTCCTGCTTCCTGGCCCTGGTATTTCCTTATAATGGAGCATAGAACCTTCACAGGAGCAAGGGCCTCTCCTCCCATTGATGACTGACTAGGCCATCCTCTGCTACATATGCAGCTAGAGCCATGAGTTCCACCATATGTTTTCTGTGATTGGTGGTTTAGTCTCAGGGAGCTCTAGGGGTACTCATTAGTTCATATTGTTGTTCATATTGTATGGGACTACAAACCAATTCAGCTCCTTGGGTACTTTCTCTAGCTCCTTCATTAGGGACCCTGTTCTCTGTCCAATGAATGGTTGTGAACATCAACTTCTGTATTTGTCAGGCACTGGCAGGGCCTCTCAGGAGACAGCTATATCAGCCTCCTGACAGCAAACTCTTGTTAACATCTGCAATAGTGTCTGGGTTTGGTGGTTGTTTCTGGGATGGATCCCCAGGTGTGGTAATCTCTGGATGGTCATTTCTTCAGTCCCTGCTCTGAATATTGTCTTTGTAACTCCTTCAATGGGTATTTTTACCCCTTCTAATAAGGATCAAAGTATCCACACTTTGGTCTTTCTTCTTCTTGAGTTTCAGGTGTTTTGCAAATTATATCTTGGGTATTCTGAGCTTCTGGGCTAATATCCACTTATCAGTGAGTGCATAGCATGTGTGTGCTTTTGTTATTGGGTTACCTCACTTAGGATAATATCCTCCAAATCAGTCCATTTGTCTAAGAATTTCATAATTTCATTGTTTTTAATAGCTGTGTATTCCATTCTGTAAATGTATCACATTTTCTGTATCCATTCCTCTGTTGAGGGACATCCTGGTTCTTTTCAGCTTCTGGCTATTATTAATAAGGCTGCTATGAACATAGTGGAGCCTGTGTCCTTATTACAAGTTGGAGCATATTCTGGGTATATGCCCTGAAGTGGTATTGCATGATCTTCCAGTAGTACTGTGTCCAATTTTCTGAAGAACTGCCAAAGTGATATCCAGAGTGGTTGTACCAGCTTTCAGTCCCACCAGCAATTGAGGAGTGTTTCTCTTTCTCCACATCCTCACCAGCATCTACTATCACCTGTGTTTTTGATCTTGGGTATTCTGACTGGTATGAGATGGAATCTCAGGGTTGTTTTGATTTGCATTTCCCTGATGATTAAGGGTGTTAAATATTTTTTAGGTGTTTCTCAGCCACTCAGTATTCTTTGTTTATCTCTGTACCCCGTTTTCAATAGTGTTATTTGGTTTTCTGGAGTCTTACTTATTGAGTTTTTTGTATATATTGGATATTAGCCCTGTGTTGGATTTAGGATTGGTAAAGATCTTTTCCCAATCTCTTCGTTGCTTTTTGGTCTTATTGATAGTGTCCTTTGCCTTACAGAAGGTTTGCAATTTTATGAAGTCCCATTTGTTGATTCTTGATCTTAGAGCAGAAGCCATTGCTGTTCTATTCAGGAATTTTTGCCCGGTGCCCATATCTTCGAGGCTCTTCCCCACTTTCTCCTCTATAAGTTTCAGCATGTCTGGTTTTATGTGGAGTTCCTTGATCCACTTAGACTTGAGCTTTGTACAAGGGGATAAAAATGGATCAATATGCATTCTTCTACATGCTAACCACCATTTGAGCCAGCACTATTTGCTGAAAATGCTGGGTTTTTTTTCATTGGATGGTTTTAGCTCCTTTGTCAAAGATCAAGTGACCATAGGTGTGTGGATTCTTTACTGGGTCTTCAATTCTATTCCATTGATCTAACTGTCTTTCACTGTACTAGTACCATGCAGTTTTTATCACAGTTGCTCTGTAGTACAGCTTGAAGTCAAGCATGGTGATTCCACCAGAGGTCTTTTATTGTTGAGAATAGTTTTTGATATCCTAGGTTTTTTGTTATTCCCGATGAATTTGCAAATTGCACTTTCTAACTCTCTGAAGAATTGAGTTGGAATTTTGATGGCAATTGTTTGTATTGGGTCTGTAGATTGCTTTCAACAGGATAGCCATTTTTACTATATTACTCCTGCCAATCCACGAGCATGGAAGATCTTTCCATCTTCTGAGATCTTCTTTGATTTCTTTCTTCAAAGTTTTGAAGTTCTTATCATACAGATCTTTCACTTGCTTAGATAGAGTCATACCAAGGTAATTTTTATTATTTGTGATTATTTTGAAAGGTTTGTTTCCCTAATTTCCTTCTCAGCCTGTTTATCCTTTGTGTAGAGAAAGGCCACTGATTTGTTTGAGTTTATTTTATATCCAGCTACTTCACTCAAGTTGTTTATCAGCTGAAGGAGTTCTCTGGTGGAATTTTTGGGGTCACTTATGTATACTATCATATCATCTGCAAAGAGTGATATTTTGACTTCTTTCTTTCCAATTTGTATCCCTTTGATCCACTTTTGTTGTCTAATTGCTATGGATAGGACTTTGAGTACTATATTGAATAGGTGGGGAGAGAATGGGCAGCCTTGTCTAGTCCCTGATTTTAGTGGGATTGCTTCAAATTTCTCAGCATTTAGTTTGATGTTGGCTACTGTTTGCTGTATATTGCTTTTATTATATTTAGGTATCATCCTTGAATTCCTGATCTTTCCAAGGCTTTTCTCATGAATGGGTGTTGGATTTTGTCAAATGCTTTCTCAGCATATAATGAGATGATCATGTGGTTTTTTTTCTTTCAGTTTTTTTATATACTGGATTATGTTGATGGATTTCTGTATATTGAACCAACCTTTCATCCCTGGGATGAATCCTACTTGATCATGATGGATGATTGTTTTGATGTGTTCTAGGATTTGGTTTGCAAGAATTTTATTGAGTATTTTCTCATTGATATTCATGAGGGAAATTGTTCTGAAGTTCTCTTTCTTTGTTGGGTCTTTGTGTGGTTTAGGTATCAGAGTAATTGTGGCTTCATAGAATGTAGAAGGTAATTTTCATGTGCAAGCTCATACAAATATGCCTCTGAAGAAATTTTAATGTGTGCTGAAGCTTTTAAAGAAAAGCAGCAATGTAAATAAACACAACTATAATTGTATTGGTTATTCTTACATTCTAACAAAACCATAGTCCTTAGGGTCCTGTATCTGATTTGTTTTTGTAAGGCATTCCTTTAAAGGACATGGAAATAGTGACTTAGTGTATATCATCATTTGAAATATAGCCATATTAGAGCTAAACTGTACAGCTGGCAATCCATTTCTTCTCATTATGTAAAAGCTATACACATTAAATGGTAATACATATAGGACCAAAATCTTCTAAGAAGCAAATAGTCTATAGTAAAGATAGTGTTACTCATATATTTGTAGTAACATTGCTAAGTTGATTGAGACGAGCAACTTATGGGATGTAAGAATGATGTTGTATGGTAACATTAGTCCCTACATCACATATCACTGAGGAACAAAATGTTATACTCAGTGAACAAAATGTTAAAACTTTAGTTGCCCGTTGTCCTTTTATAGATGTATCATGTATCCTAATGGATACCTGCCATGTGTACTTAAGGGATATTGAATGAAATAGTGTACCTCCCTCTGTCTCCCAGAACAATTAGAAGACATGCATTTGCTTGCAGTTAGGGTAGATTTTTGAATGTGATACAAGTTTCATATCATTGGTTTTCCAGCTTCATTGACAATACATCAGCAACCTCATTCTGTAGAAAATTCTCTTGAGTCCTAGGGATGTGGAAATGCTTCTCTTTCTCCTGATTCACCTTGCAAATATAGAATGACCCACAGTCTAGGAAGAATTTGAATACACTTATGTGGTAAAGGTCTGAGTTCTCCCACTTTTGTTCAAATATGGGAAAACCCTTTAATAGAAAAAGAATATATATAGCTGAACCATGTAATACATGCTCATTCCTTCTCAGGTACCAACCCATAATGAAGGGGTAACAGCATGAATATAAGCAAAGTGATAAAAATCTTAAGATCTGATTTCTCTTTATATTTAGACAAATAGTACCATTAAATCACACAGATGAAAGTATTCATCAGTGAGATAAAGCTTTCACATGTGCCAATTTTTTTCTCAGGCATGAAAGAAGTCAGAGTGCAGAGAGAGCATCTGAATATACTCAATGTGATAAAGTCTTTTTTTTATGCTCACAGTCATGCTCAAAGGCATGAAAGAATTCATACAGAAATGAACCCCCTTGGAATTATTCAATTTGTTGAAGCCTTTTCTCAACATAGTCTCCAAATTCATAAAAGAGCACAAACTGGAAAGAAACTCTATGAATGGAAGCAATGTGGTAAAGCCTTTGAAGATCACAGTCATCTTAAAAGCTATGAAGGAATTCATATGGGAGAGAAACCATATGAATGTCATCAGTGTTTAAAAGCCTTTTCAAGTCACAGTAATCTCCTACGACCTAAAGGAACACATACTGGAGAGAAATGCTATGAATGTGATCTGTGTGGTAAAGCCTTTTTACAACATAGTCGGCTTAAAAGGCATGGAAGAATTCATACTGGAGAAAAACCCTACAGATGTAATAACTGTGAGAAAGCCTTTTCACAACATATTCACCTCCAGTCACATAGAAGAATTCATACTGGAGAGAAACCCTACAAATATAATAAATGTGAGAAAGCCTTTTTACAACACTATAACCTCCAAAGACATAAAAGAATACATATTGGATAGAAACCCAATAAATGTGGTCTATGTGTGAAAGCCTGTGTATGTCACAGGTATCTTCAAAAGCATAAAAAAATTCATACTGTAGAAAAAGCTTATGAACATATGTAATATGGTAAAATCTACAAATATCCATAGTCTTAATCATCATGAACATATTTGTATTGGCAAGAAATCCTCTGAATATTAACTGTGTGGTAAAACCTATTTTAACACACTTATCTCCTAATGCATCAAGGAGCACATACTGGGGAGACAGAGGTATGTGTGTGTGGGGGGGGAACTTATGAATGTACACAATGTGGTAAAAATCCATGCTGCAGGGACGCCCTACAAATGTAGTCATTCTGATAAAATTTTGCACTTCACAATATGTTTCTGTAAGAGGAAAGTCATTAGCTTATACTAAATCTGTTAACGTTTGCATGTCACAGTAATTTTTCAACTTCTAAGAACTCATAAGTAGGGCAGTCTATGACTCTGATGGCCTTGGTACGATCTTTAGCCAATCCACTTACATTAAGTTACACAAAATTATTTATTCTTGAGAAAAACTCTAGCAAGTGTCAACTATCTGCTCAAATATGATGATGTGTCTATTTTTTTTAATGTGTAAATTCATAGGTTCAAAAGCCCTTTCAATTTCATTGATAAGGTACTGGTTTAAATTTCACAGTTCATTAAATTTCACAGTCCATTAAATAACTCATTCATGTGTAAAACTTTGGGTGCATATTTGAGTGTTTTCTGTTAATGTGATAAAACATTTTAAGTACTGTAGAAAAATCCCAAACCAGGGTTTCCACCCTACCTTTGGCCATTTATTTTTCAGGTAAAAGACACACAGCCTTTATATTTATAATAAGTCTTAATCAGCACATGAGCTTGGCAGATATTTATGCTCTATGCTATTATGTCTGTTTCCCAGCCAATGATTTCATCCTAGAATTTTCCTTGCTTCATCTAGGCTATGCTTTGTCTGTGGCTTTGTGTGATTGTGTGAATGCTGATTTCCAAGAAAATTAAGCAGTTGTATAGCAGAAAATATAGGAAGATGGAAAACGCTGACCTGGTTCCAGGGAATAAACTTTTCTTTTTTTTTTCTTTTTTTTTTTTTTTTTTTTTTTGGTGGTTTTTCGAGACAGGGTTTCTCTGTGTAGCCCTGGCTGTCCTGGCACTCACTTTGTAGACCAGGCTGGCCTCGAACTCAGAAATCCGCCTGCCTCTGCCTCCCGAGTGCTGGGATTAAAGGCGTGCGCCACCACGCCCGGCTTAAACTTTTCTTAATTGCTTGGCCTTGTGTCTTTGTGTGTAAATATTTTACAGTGTTTTACATCATCTTGATGCCAGGAAATGGAAAACACTTATACAAGAGAAAAACCCTATGTATGTTGATGATCTCATAGACTGTAGACACCACAGTTGTTTTTGATATTAGGGAAAAGCTCTGTTTCATTTCTTCTTCATCATGGCCTTGAAGGAAGTAAATTATTTCCCATTGTCACGCATGTGTTGTAGTAGAGATCACCAATCGTAGTGGTGGTTTTTATTTTTAAACTTTTGAAATAGATATTGAAGTTTGTTCTATGACTTTCAAATCCATTTACAGATGTTTATTAGGGGATCCTTGAGTTCATTCTGAGACTTAAGTTCACCTTTATTTCAACTTTACTTGTTGAAAGGTATTTTCTGCTGCAATGAATTTAGTTGGATACTCCTCTTCTAAGTGGTCCATTCTTTAAATATGAGAATCTGTGTGATTATACATTTCCAGTAAGGTTGCTGGTAAAAGCATGGTGAGCTTTGTTTTGTGTTTCATTTTATTCACAAATTTCTTTGAGATATTGTTGTTTGTTATCCAGCGTGGCTTTGTTGTCAGTCTTTAGTCAGCATTTCTTGATACTCATGTGTCAGCCTTCTGAGTACAAGTCCAGGGATAGGAGATGTATGCTCAGTGTGTCCTTTTTCTTTAACCTGTTTTAATAATATTAATGTTAAAGTGCTTAATAGATGAAAATAGAAAGAACAATAAAATTCCTATCATTTTTCTCTATCGCATAGAAATGTAATGTACGATAATCAGCAATCAAGTGAATATCTCACAACATAGCTTGCTATGCAATGTTTGTGTATATATTATTTGTCAGCCCATGCTTCTTCATGTCCTGTGAGTTATGGAGTTGGCACTTCATCTTGAACTACTGCTGTCTTTTAAGGAAATTACCTGCAGATGTAAAATGATGTAAGTGCAGTGAGATTTTATACATTTTTACTTTGAAGGATGTGGTGATGTGTTTTTAGATCAGCACAGATATGTGGAGACTGGAAGACAACTTTTTGGCTTCTACTTTTGGCCACCATTATATGGAGATCAAGGTCAGGTTACCAGCCTTGCTCACCGTTGACCTTTCACATTGAGCCTTCTCACTAATGCTCAAAGAAATAGAGAGATTATATCAGTAGGATACTGTTTTCTTTTCAGACTATAAACAATAAAGTACTGTTTTATTTTCAGACTGTTAACAAAACAGTCTTCAGAATGACAGCATATGTGGAATACAAATTTTGTTCTTGCTTGTCTTGTCTTTGAGCATTAACTCAAGCTGAATGTAGGCTGTTACTAAAAGATTTTTTGAAAAAAATAATCTTTTAAATGTGTGGAATAATTTCTTCCAAGAGATACATATTGATTCTAGAGCAGCTGCTTCCAGCCTAGAATGAAACTGAGAAAAGCTCCTCTGGTTGACTCTGGTGACCTTGATCCCACTGTTGCTCCTGAGGGCAATAACATGTCTTCTTGACTAACCTAGCTAAGCCCTTCAATTATCTGGGTGTACCACCACTCAGTTTTTCAGTTACCCATTTGAATCATGTTGTCAGCTTTGCATCACAGCAAGAGGAGAAGGATTTGGATGTGGACTATGGCTTTTAACTTCACACCAGAATGAGAGTAGTCTCTTATTGTACAATTCACAGGGAGAAATATTGTAAGCAATCAGCTGCTAGAGTGACAATTATGCAAAAGTACCTCATTGTGACATGCTGAAGTATTTTGTAATTTCTCTGCATGTATTAATAATTCGCGTCAGTACTGCAGTGGTGGTGCACACCTTTAATTGTAGCACTTGGGAGGCAGAGACAGGCAGATTTCTGAGTTGGAGGCCAGCCTGGTCTACAAAGTGAGTTCCAGGACAGCCAGGGCTATACAGAGAAACCCTGTCTCGAAAAAAACAATAACAAAAACAAACAAACAAAAAAGGAGTTTTAGCTAGAGTCTTGCAATAGTCATCTTGTGGGCTCCCCTGTCTGTGGTTCCTGGCAGAACCTAAGCATGTCTTTTGGATCCTATACCACCAGTTTCCATTATCTTCTCTGCTTTCCCTGCACCTGTACCCCACTCCCCCCACCCACAGCTTCCTTCCAAATTTCTTTTCTCACCCAGTTTGAAATCTTATGAGGAACATTCAATCAGCCTTCCTTGGGCCCTCTTAATTATTTGGGTACTTTAGATCTATGAAGTTTAGTATGATTATCTTATACTTTATCTGTAATATCCACTTATAAATCAGTGCATAACATTCATGTATTTTTGGGTCTGTACTACCGCACCTAGGATGACATTTTCTTATTTCTCCCATTTGCCTGCATGATGCCCTTGTTTTTAATGCCTGAGTGTTCCTCGTGTAATGGAATGGCTTGTCCTTTATCCATTCTTCAGGTCACCAACATGAAAGGGTTTGTTGCAGTTTATATCTGTTATGAATAAACCTGCTATTAACATAGTTGAGAAAGTGTCCTGGTGGAGTGGGGGAGCATATTTTGGGTATATGCCCAAGAGTGATATAGCCGGCTCTTGAGGTAAAACATTTCCCATTTTTCTTGGTTGCTGACAAAATGATTTCCAAAGTGGTTCTACAAGTTTGCAGCAATAGGAGAGTGTTTCCCTGGCTCCACATTTTTGTTTGTTTGTTTGGTTTGTTTTGTTTTTATCGAAACAGGGTTTCTCTGTGTAGCCCTGGCTGTCCTGGAACTCACTTTTTAGACCAGGCTGGCCTCGAACTCAGAAATCCAACTGCCTTTGCCTCTGGAGTGCTGGGATTAAAGGCGTGTGCCGCCACGCCCGGCCTGGCTCCACATTCTTGCCAGCATGTGCATTTTTTGAGTTTTTGATGTTAGCAATTCCAGTGGGTGTAAGATGGTCCCTCATAGTTTTGATTTGAATTTCCCTGATGATGAAAGAGTTTGAACATTCTTTAAGTATTCCTTGGCCACTCACAACTCCTCTGTTGAGAATTCTCTGATAAGCACTGTACCCTATACTTTAAGTGGGCTATTTGGGTTGTTGGTGTCTAACCTCTTGAGTTCTTTAGAAATTTGAATATTATCCCTCTGCCAGATGAAGGGTTATTGAAGATTATGATCCAGTGTGTAGGCTGCTGTTTGATCCTACTGACAGTGTCTTTTGCCTTACAGAAGTTCCACTGTTCTGTTTTGTTTTGTTTTATGTTTTTTAAAGATGTATTTATTTTATGTATATGAGTACACCATAGTTATCTTCAGACACACCAGAAGAGGGCATCAGATCCCATTACAGATGGTTGTGAGCCACCATGTGGTTGCTGGGAATTGTACTGAGGACTTCTGGAAAAGCAGTCAGTGCTCTTAACCACTGAGCCATCTCGCCAGAGCAAAGATGTATGTATAATTTGACAATTCATGCTCCTTCATATCCCCATTAGTTATCCATTTGGCACTTCCTCTTGAATTACTGACTTCTAATAGAATTATCTAGAGATGCTAGATATTGCAAGAGCAATGAGATGTATTATTTTGTTTTGTTTTGTATGTGTGTGATGTGATAATGGGTCTTTAGGCCCCCATGGATATGTGGAGACTGGAAGATGACTTTGTGTGATCACATTTGGCCATTGTTATATGTTGATCAATATCAGTTTGCCAACCTTGCATGCCAGATGTGTTTCACACTGAGCCTTCTCATAGATGCTCAAATAAGATTAGGAGAATGGTCCCTCCATCAGGACTTAGTTATTCCCTGGGTCGAGGAGGACTGAGGCCTGTAAAAGAAACGGGTGGAGAAAGGGAAGCGAGACCAAGCAAAGAGTTCAAGGTCTGTTTAATGGAGGCTAAGAGTCTGGTTATAAGCACACAATAAGAAAAAATAGGGAGGTGTCAAGGGGGTATAATAAAATACAGAGAAAGGGATGGACATCTGGGGCAGATGCTGATTGCAGGCTTCAAACATCTTGCAGCTTCTCTTGGAATGTTGGCCCTAAAACAGTTCTGGGCAGCCTTCAAACATTCTGCAGTTTATCTTGGAGTGTCATCCCTAACCAAACAGTCCCAGGCAGTCATCAAACATCTTTTAGCTTATCTTGGAGTGCCATAAACAGTCCCAGGCACCAAATGGAGACATAAAGGAGGAGGTGAAGCTGGCAGTCCCAGGCGTCAGGTGGAGACAATGAAGGAAGGGGTGACATAACTCTCTTCAAAGGGTCAGCCGGATCTTCAGGGTGAGAGTTGTTAAGGGTCTAGTTTCCCACAGTTTGGTCTTTCACAGTGAACCACACATTTACCAGAAAACATCCTGTCAGGTTCCTGTCAATAAACCTGATGTGATTGCAGCAAGGACGGTCTCTCCTGAGTTCTTGGGGGGATCGCGTGAGGGTTTCCCCTCTTCAGGGGTCTTTCAAAACCATACATTTGATTTTTTTTTTTTTTTTTTTTTGGTTTTTCGAGACAGGGTTTCTCTGTGTAGCCCTGGCTGTCCTGGAACTCACTTTGTAGACCAGGCTGGCCTCGAACTCAGAAATCCGCCTGCCTCTGCCTCCCAAGTGCTGGGATTAAAGGCGTGCACCACCACTGCCCGGCACATTTGATTCTTTATATCACATGTTGTCATTGCTGACTGAAAGAGTAACTCAAACATGTTTTGTTGCCTTGTAGTATAGAAGTATATATTTATACCATTAACTTTTTTGTTTTGCTTTGTTTTGGTTTTTTTGGGTTCTTTTTGTTTGTTTTTCGAGACAGGGTTTCTCTCTGTAGCCCTGGCTGTCCTGGAACTCACCTTGTAGACCAGGCTGGCCTCAAACTTAGAAATCCACCTGCCTCTGCCTCCCAAATGCTGGGATTAAAGGCGTGCGCCACCATGCCCAGCACTACCATTAACTTTTGAGTCCATATGGCAGGACACACAGAAAAGCTCTCATTTATGGAAATACCCAAGAAAATGCCAGGTGACAGCTCATATGTAACTATTTAGACCTTAGGATTTTGGGGAACTATAGTTATAGATCAAGGTGAGCTGCCATGGAAATGCTAGGAATTAAGGCTGGTTCTCCAGTTGTTGCTCTTAACAACTGAAAGATCTCCAGCCCTACTAACCCACATTCAATAAAGTAAAATATAATACCATACACAAGGTATTTCAGACAACAGGAGCAGCTTTGAAAAGATCTGCAAGCACATAGTGGAGTTGGCCTAAAAGTGAGACTATGTGTGCTTCAGAGACAGAGGCGGAAGACTAGAGATGCCTAAGTATATTGTAGTCAGGCAATTTCATTATCTGAAGAAGCTGAAAAATAAGCTTCATGATTTTATATTTTTCTGCTGGATTTGGTGTTGATTTGGTCTGTTCCATCATTGATACGCTTTGATTCTTTGTGGAATAATATTGTTTATTCTTAGCATTGTATGTTGGAAACATAACACTCTCATTGATGGTCATGAAGAGTGTGATTGGGTAACAGACAGATTTCATTCTCTAGGCATTGAAGCAAGATGTGGTGTTTTGCCCTTCCGGTCCACTCCAGCACCAGGGTGCCTTACCCGTGGAGTCTCCGGACACCTGCAAGGACCCACACAGTATTACCCACTGGATCCTAAAACCTCTGGTGAGTAGATCACAGCGTCTGCTCCAATCCAATCGCGCCGGACCTGAGACTGCATTAACTAGGGAAGCAGATAACCCGACCTGATCAGGGGCACAAGTCCCTTCTGATCCACTCCAGCACCAGGATTCCTTGCGTACAGAGTTTCTGGCCACCCCCAAGGCCCTCACAGGACCCTCCAGGGGATCTTAAGACCTCTGGTGAGTGGAACACAACTTCTGCCAGGAAGCAGGATCGAACACCAGATATCTGGGCACCTTCCCTGCAAGAAGAGAGCTTGACTGCAGAGAATACTCTGACCACTGAAACTAAGGAGAGAGCTAGTCTCCCAAGTCTGCTGATAGAGGCTAACAGAGTCACCTGAGGAATAAGCTCTAACCAGAGACAACTATAACAACTAGCTTCAGAGATTACAAGATGGCGAAAGGCAAACCTAAGAATCCTACTAACAGAAATCAAGAACACTCACCATCATCAGAACGCAGCACTCCCACCCCACCTGGTCCTGGGGACCCCAACACACCCGAAAAGATAGACCCGGATTTAAAAGCATATCTCATGATGATGGTAGAGGACATCAAGAAGAACTTTAATAACTCACTTAAAGAAACAGAGGAGAACACAGCTAAACAGGTAGAAGACCTTAAAGAAGAAGCACAAAAATACCTTAAAGAATTGCAGGAAAACACGACCAAACAAGTGATGGAATTGAGTAAAACCATCCAAGACCTAAAAAGGGAAATAGACACAATAAAGAAAACCCAAAGTGAGGCAACGCTGGAGATAGAAACCCTAGGAAAGAAATCTGGAACCATAGATGCGAGCATCAGCAACAGAATACAGGAGATGGAACAGAGAATCTCAGGTGCAGAAGATTCCATAGAGAACATCAAAGAAAATACAAAACACAAAAAGATCCTAACTCAAAACATCCAGGAAACCCAGGACACAATGAGAAGACAAACCTACAGATAATAGGAGTTGATGAAAATGAAGATTTTCAACTTAAAGGGCCAGCAAATATCTTCAAAAAAAATTATAGAAGAAAACTTCCCAAACCTAAAGAAAGAGATGGCCATGAACATACAAGAAGCCTAGAGAACTCCAAATAGACTGGACCAGAAAAGAAATTCCTCCCTAAACATAATAATCAGAACAACAAATGCATTAAATAAAGAGAGAATATTAAAAGCAGTAAGGGAGAAAAGTCAAGTAACATATAAAGGCAGGCCTATCAGAATTACACCAGACTTTTCACCAGAGACTATGAAAGCCAGAAGAGCATGGACAGATGTAGTTCAGACACTAAGAGAACACAAATGTGCCGGGCGGTGGTGGCGCACGCCTTTAATCCCAGCATTTGGGAGGCAGAGGCAGGCAGATTTCTGAGTTCGAGGCCAGCCTGGTCTACAAAGTGAGTTCCAGGACAGCCAGGGCTATACAGAGAAACCCTGTCTCGAAAAACCAAAAAAAAAAAAAAAAAAAAAAGAGAACACAAATGCCAGCCCAGGCTATTATACCCGGCCAAACTCTCAATTACCATAGATGGAGAAACCGAAGTATTCCACGAAAAAACCAAATTCACACATTATTGTGGGGCGCCGCTATCTTCCGGTACTGAGTCATTTCCTCAGTACCAACTAGTAAACATCTAGTTTGCGCCTGCGCTGGAAATCCCCGCCCCGGGCAGCTCTGCCTCAGGGATAACGTCATATGGGGTGATCAGTGTTGAGCCAATCATGGCTTGCCACGTCAGAGGCGGGGAGAATTTCCTATAAAAAGGAGGGGCTCGGACTGCCTGGGGTCTCCGGTTGTGAAGCTTATGCTCTCCCTCTCAAGACGCATAAAGCTTACTGCAGAAGAACCCTATTGTGTGTGGTGTCCTCATTCGCGGGCGAATCAGCGAACACTCACATCTGGTGCCGAAATCCCGGGAAAACGAAGAACATCGCGAGCACCGTCGGAGATCCCTCGGTGACGGGGAGGGTCCAGAACTGCAGGAACTACGTCTCGGAAAGGTATGCCTGAATTTTACCTGACCCTTTCGCACTCCCTTCAACTAACCGGGCCGTGGGAGGGATTGCCCGAGGCTTTAATTATCGTCCTCGTGGCCTTGGTTGTATGGTTCCTAGCCCTCTTCCTTTGTGAACATAGAAGGTTGTGTTAAATTGAAGTTCTTACAACCCTAGCGCGCGTCAGTCTCTCGTAAATAAAAGAGCAAAGAGCGGAACGCGCCTATACGATCCCGGAGACATAAACTGCAGTCTCCTTTAGAGTATCATGGGGGCTTCTCAATCAGTACAAACTTCATTAAAAGAACTTCTCAAAAGAAGGGACCTGAAGCTTGGGGATAGAGTTCTTCGCCGCTTTGTCGAGGAAGTTGATCGAGTAGCTCCCTGGTATGCGGTGTCAGGATCTCTGACGCTGCCGTCATGGAATAAGCTAGGCAACGATCTAGAAACCTGTTCAGACCTCAGGTTGGGAGTTAAGGCCATATGGAAACTAGTTAAGAGTTGTCTTGAAGATGAGGCCTGTGAGGAGGAGCGAAAGAAAGGGCAAAAGGTTTTAGAAGCTATGCAGGAAGGTATGTCAGAATCCGAGCGTAGTGAGAGGATGGGTGTGCGCACAAAAACCGTAAAAAAGGCAAAAAAGGGAAGTGAAAAAGGACCTCCCGGGAGAAATAGAAAGGGAGAGAAGGGGAGCAGCAAGCCCGGGTTATATCCGACCCGAGAACTGGCTGCCCTCCACCTAAGAGATACCTCGGATTCTTCCGAAACCGAGGATAGTAAACTGACCTCGGAGGAAGAGGGCGAGTTAGAAGAAGAAGCAGTTAGATATAAAGGAGAAAGGTATCACCCAGATGAAGGCGGGCGACCTAAGTCAAGTAAGTCCGCGTCCGGTGTCTCCTCTAAGGATAGGAGATTGTTGGCTGCCGCCATTCCCTCCGCTCCCCCACCTTATGAGGCCCGGTCATCCACAATTTCCTTTTTTCCCCAAAGGATCCTCCGCAAGCTACACTTAGCGTTTCCTGTTTATGAACAGGAAGGGGGGAGAATCTACGCTCCTGTAGACTATAGTCAGATAAAAGATCTTGCAGAATCAGTAAGAAAATATGGTCCCAATGCTAATTTTACTATTATGATTCTTGAAAGAATGGCACAAACTGCCATGACACCTAGTGATTGGCAAATGGTGGTTAAGGCCGCCTTGCCTACTATGGGACAATACATAGAATGGAAAGCCTTGTGGCATGAGGCAGCCCAGTCCCAGGCCAGGGCCAACGCAATAGCCCTTACGCAAGAGCAGCGGGATTGGACATTTGACCTTTTAACAGGCCAAGGCCCGTGGGCCGCAGATCAAATTAATTACCATTGGGGGGCGTACGCCCAGATTTCCAGCACAGCCATACGGGCCTGGAAGTCACTTAATCGCAAGGGAGAAACCACCAATCAGCTTACAAAAATTGTTCAAGGGCCCCAGGAGCCCTTTGCCGACTTCGTCACACGCATGATGGAGGCGGCAGGAAAAATCTTTGGGGACCCAGAGGGGATAGGACCCTTTATTGAGCAACTGATCTTTGAACAAGCCACCCAGGAATGCAGGAATGCCATTGCTCCTAGAAAATCAAAAGGGCTGCAAGAATGGCTAAGAGTGTGTAGAGAGCTTGGAGGTCCACTTAGCAATACTGGCCTCGCGGCTGCCATCATGTTAGCACAAAAGCATCCTCCACAAAAGAAGACCGGTGAACGGACCTGTTTTAATTGTGGTAAGCCTGGACATTTCAAAAGAGATTGCAAAGCCCCAGACAAGAAAGGGGGGGTCTTGACCCTCTGCACGAGGTGTGGTAAAGGGTACCACAGAGCAGATCAATGTCGCTCAGTGCGAGATATACAGGGAAGGCTTTTGCCTCCATTAAATGTTCCTGCTCCCAATGTGTCAAAAAACGGGTCATTGGGCCCACGGTCCCAGGGCCCTCAAAGATATGGGAACCGGTTTGTCAGAACCTCCGGGATGGCGGAAGAAGCGACCCAGGAAGACCCACAAGGGTGGACCTGCGCGCCGCCTCCGACCTCCTACTAATGCCCCAAATGAGTATCCAACCAGTACCTATAGAGCCAATGTCACCTTTGCCCCCTGGGACCATGGGCCTTATCCTCGGACGAGGGTCACTCACCCTACGGGGCCTAGTGGTCCATCCTGGGGTTGTTGACCACCTACATTCCCCCGAAATACAGGTCTTATGTTCCAGCCCCAGGGGCGTGTTTTCCATCAGTGCAGGAGATAGGATAGCTCAATTGCTGCTCCTCCCCGACACCCTCTGGGAGGGCTCCCCAGGCCCCAGTCCCAAAACGATGGGGTCGTCAGGAACTGATTCAGCCTACCTTGTTGTATCCCTGAATGAAAGGCCCAAACTCTGCCTCGAAGTAAATGGAAAAAGGTTTGAAGGTATTCTTGATACCGGGGCAGACAAAAGTATTATATCCACGCACTGGTGGCCAAAAGCTTGGCCCACTACGAAATCGTCCCACTCTCTACAAGGCCTGGGATATCATTCATGCCCTGCCATAAGCTCAATGAGTTTGACCTGGAAGGCTCCTGAGGGACAAAAGGGTAAATTCGAACCTTATGTGCTCCCGCTCCCAGTAAACCTTTGGGGGAGAGACATTATGCAACATTTGGGCCTAACCCTGTCCAATGAAAAAATTGTGTTGGGGGAAGGCTTGAACAAGGCAAAAAACATGATGCTAAAGATGGGCTACAGGACAGGCAAAGGATTAGGACGGTCAGAGCAAGGAGGAATTGAGCCTATTTCACCAGTAGGAAATATAGCCCGGCAAGGACTGGGTTTTTCCTAGGGGCCATGGGGACGGTTCGGCCTATACCGTGGAAAACAGAGGACCCGGTGTGGGTCCCTCAATGGCCCCTATCCTCTGAAAAAATGGAGGCCGCAATACAATTAGTAAATGAACAACTAAAATTGGATCATATAGAACCTTCTACCTCCCCCTGGAATACTCCCATATTTGTTATTAAGAAAAGATCAGGGAAATGGAGGTTGCTCCATGACCTTAGAGCCATTAATGAACAAATGCATTTGTTCGGCCCTGTGCAAAGAGGCCTTCCTGTGCTCTCTGCCCTGCCCAGGGGTTGGAATTTGATTATAATAGATATTAAAGACTGTTTCTTTTCTATACCTCTATGTCCAATAGATAGGCCCAGATTTGCTTTCACCATACCCTCTGTTAATCATATGGAACCCGATAAAAGGTACCAATGGAAGGTTCTACCACAAGGAATGTCCAACAGCCCTACTATGTGCCAACTTTATGTGCAGGAGGCCCTTTCTCCAGTAAGGGATCAATTTCCCTCGTTAGTCATGCTCCATTATATGGACGACATCCTTCTGTGCCACAAGGACCTTGGCCTGCTTCAAAGGGCCTACCCCCTTTTACTTAAAACTTTGAGTCAATGGGGACTTCAAATAGCTGTAGAAAAGGTCCAAATTTCAAATACTGGACAGTTCCTGGGTACCATGGTGACACCAAATAACATCATACCTCAAAAATTAGAGATAAGAAGGGACCACCTCCATACCCTAAATGATTTTCAGAAATTGTTGGGGGACATTAACTGGCTTAGACCCTTTTTAAAAATCCCCACTTCGGAATTAAGATCTTTGTTCAATATCTTAGAAGGAGATTCGCACATCACGTCCCCCCGAACATTGACTCCAGCTGCTGATCTGGCCCTACAAAAGGTGGAAATGGCCCTGACACAAGCGCAGCTGCTCCGTATCAAAGAATCACAACCCTTTAGTCTGTGTGTCTTACAAACTGCCCATTTGCCAACTGCCGTTCTTTGGCAGAATGGGCCCTTGCTATGGGTTCACCCAAATGTATCCCCAGCAAAAATAATACATTGGTATCCTGAAGCCATAGCTCAGCTTGCACTCAGAGGCTATAAAGCAGCCATCACCCATTTCTGGCGTAGCCCCCACCTCTTGGTGGTGCCTTATACCTCTGTGCAAGTTCAGACCTTGGCCGCCATATCTAATGACTGGGCTATACTAGTTACAACTTTCCCTGGAAGCATAGACAATCACTATCCCAAACACCCGATCCTACACTTTGCCCAGAGCCAGTCAATTGTGTTCCCGCATGTAACGGTAAGAAACCCAATTAAGGAAGGGCTCATGGTGTATACCGATGGCTCCAAGAATGGTGTAGGGGCCTTTGTGGTCAATGGCAAAATATGTTCCAAACAATATAAAGAAGCATCACCTCAAGTAATAGAGTGTCTAGTGGTTCTGGAGGTATTAAAAACCTTCTCTGAACCCCTCAATATTGTGTCAGATTCTAGTTATGTAGTAAATGCAGTAAACTTGCTGGAGGTGGCTGGAGTAATCAAACCCTCTAGCACTTTAGCACAAATTTTTCAAGAGATACAATCAGTGTTGCTTCAAAGAAAATTCCCAGTTTTCATCACTCATATCAGGGCTCATTCAGGCCTACCTGGCCCCATGTCCCTGGGTAATGACTTGGCAGACAAAGCCACCAAATTAATAGCCACAGCCCTGTCATCCTCTGTGGAAGCTGCAAAAGGATTCCACAATCGCTTTCATGTAACGGCAGAAACGTTGCGCCGTCGCTTCTCCTTGACTAGGAAAGAAGCTCGTGACATCGTCACTAGCTGCCAAAATTGCTGTGAGTTTCTGCCCCTCCCTCATGTGGGGATCAACCCCCGCGGCATTCAGCCTTTACAAATATGGCAAATGGATGTCACACATGTCCCCTCCTTTGGCAAGTTACAATATCTTCATGTGTCCGTTGATACCTGCTCTGGCATTATTTTTGCATCTCCCCATGTGGGAGAAAAGGCAACACATGCGATCCAACACTGCCTCGAGGCTTGGAGCGCTTGGGGACAACCTAAATTTATTAAAACTGATAACGGACCAGCTTATACTTCACAAAAATTTCAAAGCTTTTGTCGCCAAATGGGAGTAACGCATCTAACTGGTATCCCATATAACCCACAAGGTCAAGGCATTGTTGAGAGAGCACATCGGACCCTTAAATCTTATGTTGTTAAACAAAAAGGGGGCGCTGATGAAGCTATACCCCGTACGCCAAAGGTGTCTGTGTCATTGGCACTATTCACCCTCAATTTTTTAAATCTTGATGCACATGGCCGTACTGCTGCTGACAGACATTGTTCTGAACCAACTAGACCCAAAGAATTAATAAAATGGAAAGATGTCCTAACCAACAAATGGAGAGGCCCGGATCCTATTCTGATAAGATCCAGGGGAGCTGTTTGTGTCTTCCCGCAGAGCGAACAAAATCCATTCTGGGTCCCAGAAAGACTAACACGATCAATACCCCAAGATGATGAAGATCGCCCTGCTGATATTGGGAACCACCCTGCCTCTGCAAGTGATGTCCCAGGAAAAAGGGCTTCGATGGGGAATAATGTCAACATTCCCACTCCCCATGCCGGTGATGTATGATGCTCAGGTATTTCCCCGCCTTTTTTCTACCAACGAAAGTCATGGACTTCCATATTTACCGTGGGATCCCCAGATTGAAAAGGTCACTGAACAGAGAAAACATAATTTGAGGGGGAGCTTATGTTTCTCCCTCAATAGTTCTTTGACCGAGTGCATTGGGTTATCCTATCAGTATGTTGTCCATATTCCCAATGCACAAATGAATGATACATTTTATGGTGGAGATCTTGTTGATTTGTCTGGAGATTGGCCCAAGGTAACAAAAATTATTAATCATACTGAGTATCAGCAACCAAGGTTAGCCCCCTTTTGTGTAGCAAAGGACGAGCTGTTTTCCTCCCTGCCTTGGGCCGGCTGCCAAGCGCGTCGAGTGGGGCGAGTTAATGATTATTTCACATTATCCCCACCCTTGATTAATGGTTCATATAATGTGGCAAGACGCAATGGCGAAGATAATCCCTCAGCCATTGGCTATCCTTTCAATTTGTGGCTTTTGTGTGGCATTAATGGAAGCTGCACCGATATTACGCCTCTGGCATTAATAGAGGGAGGCTGGTCCCAAAGGGGTTTTATGCGATTCAGCCTAAATTCCTCCTCCACATGGTGGGTGGGATCGCCTCAACAGTTTCAACATCCCCCTACGCCTGTTTGTGTTTGGCCCCCTTTTCTTTGGCTTGTTAGTAATTCTACCTTGCCTAATAATTTGACTGACATTTATTGTCAAAATTATTCCTGCTTTTATGCTACATGCTGGGATGCCAAGGCTTTTTCCTTTGCCATGGTTGTCCGTTTGCCCCGCTTTGTTCCAGTCCCGGTGGTGGCCCCCAGCTCCCTGTCCCTTTTTAGGGAAAAGAGGGATTTTGGTGTCTCTGCAGTGATTGTAGGAATCGTGGCTGCTGTGGGCATAACCGCCTCAGTAACTGCATCAGCTCTGGCCCTGTCAGGGACTGTGCAGACCGCAGATACTATTAATCAACTGTCGGCCGCTGTGTCTGCAGCAATTGAAGATAGCCATCTTGCCTATACCCAGCTCCGGGGAGGATTATTACTGGTTAATCAACGTATAGATTTGGTTCAAGAACAAATTGATATCCTCTGGCAACTCGTGCAGTTGGGATGTGAAGTCAGAATGCCAGGGTTATGCATCACATCAGTACAATATAATAATTTCACATATGCCGCTAATCTTTCTAAGAGTTTGTCCCAACAGCTGCTATATAATTGGACGTCTGATTTTGACCAAACCCTCCAGAAACTTCGATTGGCCATCGTCCAAATCAATTCCACCAGACTTGACCTCTCCTTGACCGAAGGCTTTTCGTCATGGATTTCTTCTGCTGTTTCTTATTTTAAGGAATGGGTGGGGGTGGGTTTGTTTGGAATTCTCCTTTGCTTCGGATCGGTATTTAGCCTATGGTTAATTTGCAAATTATATAAGAAAAATAATAGAGACAAAATCATGATATCCCAGGCGCTTGCTGCCCTGGAGCAGGGGCAATCTGCACAGGTATGGCTGGCGGCGCTTAAACAAAATTGATTTGCACCACTGGTCGCTGGCTGCCCACGCCTTAGCGGGTGAGCTTCAGCAGCCCTAGAGGATTGTAGAGCAATGCATCGCACAGGTGGTCCCCCCGTCCCACCTGGGGAATATGCCGTCTAGTGGGGGTTTCCTGCCCTAGTCTTCCCCTCCTCGAAAAAATGGCAGAGGGACAGGTCGGAGCAACTTCGGGTCCCACTCAAGCCTAGTTGTTGCTTGCGGACATAGTTCTTACATCTCTGAGTAAGAGGATTCGGCCAATGTTCCCGTCCTCTCATACTGGGTGTCCAGTTGGTTTTATTAGACAAAAAAGGGGGAGATGTGGGGCGCCGCTATCTTCCGGTACTGAGTCATTTCCTCAGTACCAACTAGTAAACATCTAGTTTGCGCCTGCGCTGGAAATCCCCGCCCCGGGCAGCTCCGCCTCAGGGATAACGTCATATGGGGTGATCAGTGTTGAGCCAATCATGGCTTGCCACGTCCGAGGCGGGGAGAATTTCCTATAAAAAGGAGGGGCTCGGACTGCCTGGGGTCTCCGGTTGTGAAGCTTATGCTCTCCCTCTCAAGACGCATAAAGCTTACTGCAGAAGAACCCTATTGTGTGTGGTGTCCTCATTCGCGGGCGAATCAGCGAACACTCACACATTATCTTTCCAGGAATCCAGCCCTTCAAAGGATAATAACAGAAAAAAAAGCAATACAAGGACAGAAATCACACCCTCGAAAAAGCAAGAAAGTAATCCCTCAAAAAACCAAAAAGAAGAAGCCACAAGAACAGAATGCCAACTCTAACAACAAAAATAAAAGGAAGCAAGAATTACTTTTCCTTAATATCTCTTAATATCAATGGACTCAATTCCCCAATAAAATGACATAGACTAACAGACTGGCTACACAAACAGGACCCAACATTCTGCTGCTTACAGGAAACCCATCTCAGGGAAAAAGACAGACACTACCTCAGAGTGAAAGGCTGGAAAACAATTTTCCAAGCAAATGGTCTGAAGAAACAAGCTGGAGTAGCCATTCTAATATCGAATAAAATCGACTTCCAACCCAAAGTTATCAAATAAGACAAGGAGGGGCACTTCATACTCATCAAAGGTAAAATTCTCCAAGAGGAACTCTCAATTCTGAACATCTATGCTCCAAATGCAAGGGCAGCCACATTCATTAAAGAAACTTTAGTAAAGCTCAAAGCACACATTGCACCTCAAACAATAATAGTGGGAGACTTCAACACCCCACTTTCATCAATGGACAGATCGTTCAAACAGAAACTAAACAGGGACAAAGTGAAACTAACAGAAGTTATGAAACAAATGGACTTAACAGTTATCTACAGAACATTTTATTCTAAAACAAAAGGATATACATTCTTCTCAGCACCTCACGGGACCTTCTCCAAAATTGACCATATAATTGGTCACAAAACAGGCCTCAACAGATACAAAAATGTTGAAATTGTCCCATGGATCCTATCAGATCACCATATACTAAGGCTGATCTTCAATAACAACATAAATATTGGAAAGCCAACATTCACGTTGAAACCGAACAACACTCTTCTCAATGATACCTTGGTCAAGGAAGGAATAAAGAAAGAAATTAAAGACTTTTTATAGTTTAATGAAAATGAAGCCACAACATACCCAAACCTATGGGACTCAATGAAAGCATTTCTAAGAGGGAAGGAAACTCATAGCTCTGAATGCCTCCAAAAAGAAACTAGAGAGAGCACACACTAGCAGCTTGACAACACATCTAATGCTCTAGAAAAAAAGGAAGCAAATTCACCCAACAGGAGTAGACGTTAGGAAATAATCAAACTCAGGGGCGAAATCAACCAAGTGGAAACAAGAAGAACTATTCTAAGAATTAACCAAAGGAGGAGTTGGTTCTTTGAGAAAATCAACAAGATAGATAAACCCTTAGCTAGACTCACTAGAGGGCAGAGGGACAGCATCCTAATTAACAATATCAGAAATGAAAAAGGGAGACATAACAACAGATCCTGAAGAAATCCAAAACACCATCAGATCCTTCTACAAAAGGCTATATTAAACAAAACTGGAAAACCTGGACGAAATGGACAAATTTCTAAACAGATACCAGGTACCAAAGTTAAATCAGGATCAAGTTAATGATCTAAACAGTCCTATATCCCCTAAAGAAATAGAAGCAGTCATTAAAAGTCTCCCAACCAAAAAAAACCCAGGACCAGATGGGTTTAGTACAGAGTTCTGTCAGACCTTTAAAGAAGATCTAATTCCAGTTCTGCACAAACTATTCCACAAAATAGAAGTAGAAGGTACTCTACCCAACTCATTCTATGAAGTTACAATTACTCTGGTACCTAAACCACAGAAAGATCCAACAAAGATAGAGAACTTCAGACCAATTTCCCTTATGAATATCGATGGAAAAATCCTCAATAAAGTTCTCGCTAACCGAATCCAAGAACACATCAAAACAATCATCCATCCTGACCAAGTAGGTTTCATCCTACGGATGCAGGGATGGTTCAATTATACGGAAATCCATCAATGTAATCCAGTATATAAACAAACTCAAAGACAAAAACCAAATGATCATCTCGTTAGATGTGGAGAAAGCATTTGACAAAATCCAACACCCATTCATGATAAAAGTCTTGGAAAGATCAGGAATTCAAGGTCCATACCTAAACATGATAAAAGCAATCTACAGCAAACCAGTAGCCAACATCAAAGTAAATGGTGAGAAGCTGGAAGCAATCCCACTAAAATCAGGGACTAGACAAGGCTGTCCACTTTCTCCCTACCTCTTCAACATAGTACTTGAAGTCCTAGCCAGAGCAATTCAACAACAAAAGGACATCAAGGGGATACAAATTGGAAAAGATGAAGTCAAAATATCACTTTTTGCAGATGATATGATAGTATATATAAGTGACCCTAAAAATTCCACCAGAGAACTCCTAAACCTGATAAACAGCTTCGGTGTAGTAGCTGGATATAAAATTAACTCAAACAAGTCAATGGCCTTTCTCTACACAAAGAATAAACAGGCTGAGAAAGAAATTAGGGAAACAATACCCTTTTCAATAGTCACAAATAATATAAAATATCTTGGCCTGATTCTAACTAAGGAAGTGAAAGATCTGTATGATAAAAACTTCAAGTCTCTGAAGAAAGAAATTAAAGAAGATCTCAGAAGATGTAAAGATCTCCCATGCTCATGGATTGGCAGGATCAACATTGTAAAAATGGCTATCTTGCCAAAAGCAATCTACAGATTCAATACAATCCCCATCAAAATTCCAACTCAATTCTTCAACAAATTAGAAACAGCAATCTGCAAATTCATCTGAAATAACAAAAAACCTAGGATAGCAAAAGCTCTTCTCAAGGATAAAAGAACCTCTG
Organism: Mus caroli; assembly: GCF_978045245.1. NCBI lineage: Eukaryota > Metazoa > Chordata > Mammalia > Rodentia > Muridae > Mus > Mus caroli. The sequence continues at coordinate 58,115,891 of NW_028227270.1, read as the reverse complement.
GTGGAATCACCATGACTCACCTCAAGCTTTACTACAGAGCAGTTGTGATAAAAACTGCATGGTACTGGTATAGTGACAGAGAAGTAGACCAATGGAATAGAATTGAAGACCCAGAAATGAATCCACACACCTATGGTCACTCGATTTTCGACAAGGGAGCTAAAGCCATCCAGTGGAAGAAAGACAGCATTTTCAACAAATGGTGCTCACACAACTGGTGGTTATCATGTAGAAGAATGCGAATTGATCCATTCCTATCTCTTTGTACTAAGGTCAAATCTAAGTGGATTAAGGAACTCCACATAAAACCAGAGACAATGATACTTATTGAGGAGAATGTTGGGAAAAGCCTCGAAGATAAGGGCACTGGGGAAAAATTCCTGAATAGAACAGCAATGGCTTGTGCTCTAAGATCGAGAATTGACAAATGAGACCTCATGAAACTGCTAAGCTTCTGCAAGGCAAAAGACACCGTCAATAAGACAAAAAGGCCACCAACAGATTGGGAAAGGATCTTTACCTATCCTAAATCAGATAGGGGACTAATATCCAATATATATAAAGAACTCAAGAAGGTGGACTCCAGAAAATCAAATAACCCCATGAAAAAATGGGGCTCAGAGCTAAACAAAGAATTCTCACCTGAGGAATACCGAATAGCTGAGAAGCACCTGTAAAAAATGCTCAGCATCCTTAATCATCAGAGAAATGCAAATCAAAACAACCCTGAGATTCCATCTCACACCAGTCAGACAGGCTAAGATCAAAAATTCAGGTGACAGCAGATACTGGCGAGGATGTGGAGAAAGAGGAATGCTCCTCCATTGTTGGTGGGATTGCAAGCTTGTAAAACCACTCAGGAAATCAGTCTGGTGGTTCCTCAGAAAATTGGACATAGTACTACGGGAGGATCCTGCAATACCTCTCCTGGGCATATATCTAGAAGATGTCACAACCTGTAAGAAGGACACATGCTCCACTATGTTCATAGCAGCCTTATTTATAATAGCCAGAAGCTGGGAAGAACAAAGATGCCCCTCAACAGAGGAATGGATACAAAAAATGTGGTACATTTACACAATGGAGTACTACTCAGCTATTAAAAAGAATGAATTTATGAAATTCCTAGGCAAATGGTTGGACCTGGAGGGCATCATCCTGAGTGAGGTAACACAATCACAAAAGAACTCAAATGATATGTACTCACTGATAAGTGGCTATTAGCCCAAAAACTTAGTATAGCCGAGATATAAGAGACAATTTGTAAAACACATGAAACTGAAGAAGAACGAAGACCAAAGTTTGGACACTTTGCCCCTTCTTAGAATTGGAAACAATCACCCATGGAAGGAGTTACAGAGACAAAGTTTGGAGCTGGGACAAAAGGATGAACCATCTAGAGACTGCCATATCCAGGGATCCATCCCATAATTAGCCTCCAAACGATGACACCATTGCATACACTAGCAAGCATTTGCTGAAAGGACCTGATATAGCTGTCTTTTGTGAGACTAGGCCGGGGCCTAGCAAACACATAAGTGGATGCTCACAGTCAGCTATTGGATGGATCACAGGGCCCCCAATGTAGGAGCTACAGAAAGTATCCAAGGAGATAAAGAGGTCTGCAACCCTGTAGGTGCAACAACATTATGAACTAACCAGTATCCCGGAGCTCTTGACTCTAGCTGCATTTGTCTCAAAAGATGGCCTAGTAGGCCATCACTGGAAAGAGAGGCCCATTGGACATGCAAACTTTATATGCCCCAGTACAGGGGAACGCCAGCGCCAAAAAGTGGGAATGGGTGGGTAGGGGAGTGGGGGGGAGGGTATGGGGGACTTTTGGGATAGCATTGGAAATGTAATTGAGGAAAATACGTAATAATAATAAAAAAAAAAGATGTGGCGTTTAAATGGGAATGTTGCCCTTTGCTCCTATGTTGCATACTTATTTTCCAGTACCTGGAAGTCTTTCAGAGGAGTAGGGGAAAAGTATAGGATGATCATTGTGGGGAATTTGGGTGACAGCTACCTCTATATCTAAGGTGGGAGAGGTTTGCCACCATAAAAAACAAAAAGCTCACTTTCAGCTTTTGGATTCAAGGTAGGTACTTTATCTACTTCATAGAGAAGAGGGCCTATCTTATTTTCATCATGATCTGTCATTTGTGCTCCCCAAGTCCTATTGCTTATTAAAGAGTGGAACTCTTAAGTAGGAGAGTTATCCCCAGGCAATGAGTTCCCTATTTGGCTAATCAATGCAAGTCAGTCCGTCCTTATATCATATACACATAACCAATAAAAATGCAGTGAGCAAGTTTTATTTATGTATTTGAGTCTTCATATTCACACATGTATGTAACAAGGAAGAAACTGGCAGGGAAGAATTTAGGATGGAGAAGGGAGAAGTAAGGAGATAAATGGTTGAAGGATATTTGAATATGGTTTATAGAAAGAGTAATTGGTATTGAAATATCCTACCTTAGGAATACTTTGCCTTTTCAGATGCAGCTAGGTGTGTCTTGGAAAGGTGTATTTTGGGTGTGCCTCTGAAAGCCAAAGCCTCAATACAAGAGAATGCTAATGAATGGAAAGTGCCTGCCCATTTTGAGGCAAATTACTTGGGAGGGGTCTCTAGGTCTTTGCTGGGTGACTTGGGGCAAAGTCAGCTTGGATGGCATTGAGGTGCCATTCTGTAAAAGTGAAAAGTTTCAGCTCCCTACAGACTTGACCCGGGTCCTCCCACCACTACCTCCCACTGGAGCTGACCTGCTGCAGCCTGCCAAGGATGTAGTAAGGGAGCTAGAGCCTGCTTTTGTAGCAATAAGACATTTGAGCTTTCTCTTGGTGGGCACTCTCTTTGGACTCTGTCTCTATTGCTTGACTTAGAATAGCATTGTGGAAGCAGAGCAGTAAGAAATAGCAGAACAAGGATGAGGCAGGATTTGAAGAAAGAGAGCAAAGGAGCCCTCCTGGGTTTCAGTGAGCTCAGGAGAAAGGTAGACTATGTAAATGGGCATAGACAAAGAGATTTCTGAGCATCTAGCAGTTTAGTTGTACATTCAAGCTTGTAAATAGATATATTGCATACAGTTAAGGAAATGAAGTTAGCTCACTAGGCTAGCATGTTTTTACCAAATCTTCTACCTCATTTGACATTATTGGGAATATATTAGAAAAATGTAAAAAGGTAAAGGTTACATGAAGTGGTGTATTATATTCTAATTTATATGCATAAAATTAATTTTACAAGAAAAATATAATAAATACAGATATAGTTATGAGCATTGGATGTTGTTCCAGGTGATGCAGGTTGCATTCTAAAAAAACCACATGGCTGTAATTCAATTGCTGTAACTGCAATTCACAGGGATATACTGCCCTCTTCTGACTACTGTAGGTAATGTACACAGACATGTTCCAGCAATAGGCTCACATAAGTAAAATAAAAATAACGTATAAAATATGTAATCTTCTACAGAGATGTCACAGCCTTGAGACACACAGCATTCCGGATGCACTTCTTCCTGGTCCTACAGAGAAGCTCCTGTGCCTTTCCTCTGAACCAAGTTGCTGAGTAAGAAAACCAGCCTTTTTTTTCTTTTTTTTTTTTTTTTGGTTTTTCAAGACAGGGTTTCTCTGTATAGTCCTGGCTGTCCTGGAACTCACTCTGTAGACCAGGCTGGCCTCGAACTCAGAAATCCGCCTGCCTCTGCCTCCCAAGTGCTGAGATTAAAGGCGTGTGCCACCACGCCCGGCTAGAAAAGCAGCCTTATTCTGAGGTTAGACTAGCTCAGCAAACCTGCTCACATAAGAACGGTAACCACAGTGCTGTTAGGTGATGTTTCCTTGATATTTTCTGTTTGAATTCTCTGTCCATTGTATATGGAGAGTTGTTGCATTGATACGTCTTTTAAATTTAATTTTAGATCATACATTATTGACTAGAAGGTTGTTTTACTCTGTAAATCTCCATCTGCCTCTGTGACTATTGTTCAAACTAAAAGCTGTGGCCCAAACCTAAGAGAGACTTAGGTATAACAGCATATTTGGAACTAAAAATTCTGTTCTAGGCTGGCTCTTCTTTGGGCATCAGTCAAAGATGAATGAGTGATCTTTTCCTATGAAAGGATGCTAATCCTCCAGCCTTTTAGAAAATTATTTCTGAGACAAGGTTTCCTATGGTGAGTCATGTAGCTCTCATTCCACTCTGTTATCTCTCAGGGCAGTAGCATTGCTATCCTATTGTTTAAACCAACTAAATTCTTTTTTTGTTTGTTTGTTTTATGGAAGTATTTAAAAATAAAATATTATCATCATAGTAAAGACAAAAAGATCCTAAAGGTGATAAAGTTCCTTTTTAAAGGGTACTGGGGAAGGGGGGAGTTGGGCAAAGTCAGTCCAGACAGAAGTCAGATTGCCTCAGTGTGAGAACTGCCTGCGGTCTGCTGGCTTCTTACTGATGTGTTTAAAGATCTTGGACTTCTCCACTTTCTTTGTTTTCTGATAGCAGAATCCCCCACTACCGCCTCTCTTCTTAAGCTTGCCATCATGGTTGCTTACATTCAGATCAACAAAAGGAGGGACCTTAAAACCAAAGACAGAGCAACCTGAGGCAAATTTAAGTTGTTGACATTGAAGATCTGCTTGAGAGAGAGAGAGTGTCATATGCTTGTATGTAGGATTTGTATGCTTCCTGGGCAGACTTGTGGAGAAAGTAGTTCTTTTCCATCAGTTTTTCCAGTTGAGACTGGATATCAGAAATTTAGACCAGGAGAAGTCAAACTGATTCAATGGAACCTTGGACTGTTTCAAGTAACGAAGGAAACCCAACTCTTCAGGGCTCAGGATGAGCAGGGTGTGCCTTCTTCCATTCAGGCCCCTGGCTGTTCTACCGACACAATGGATGTATTCCTTGGGGTCATCGGGAGGGTCATACTGAACAATCCAGTCCACTTCAGGGATGTCCAGCCCTCTGGCTGCCACATCAGTACACAGCAGTATTCCTGAATCCGCGTTGCAGAACTGAAAGAACGTGGTTGTTCGCTTATTTTGCTTTTGCTTTCCATGGATGGCCAAGACGGGAAGGTCAATGTAGTTCAACAGCTCATAGTGGTATTTAGCAGACATACAAGATGAAAAGAAGACCATCACTTTCTTCTTCCGGTTCTTCTTAAGGAATGTGAAAAGCAGAAGGAACCTCTTCTCAGAGGGACAAACAACATAGCCCTGCTCAAGGCCATCAATTGTGGCAACCTCTTTGTCCTCGTCAACACCCACGTACAAAGGCTCATTTTTCAGAGAAATTCTTGCCAAGTCTTCAACTTTTCAAGTTTGTGTGGCAGAAAAGAGCATGGTTTGCCTACATGCTGGCAAAAGTTTAATAATTTGCTTTAATTCTTCTTCAAACCCAACATCCAAGATACGGTCAGCCAGACACTGCAGGTTCTTGTACATAAATCCTGGCATGTTCTGCATGTGGTCCAGGAGCCGGCAGGGCGTGGCCACGATGATGTTGATCCCATTGAGGAGCTTCTGCACCACAGCAGACCTGTTGCTGCCGCCCATGATCAGACCATACGTGTGAACTTGGTGCGTCATCAACTCCTTGAGAACACCAAAGGTCTGCATGGCCATTTCTCTGGTAGGAGAGAGAATCAGGACTCCTGTTCCATTCCTGGGCATGAACTTTAACTTGACAATGACCTCGATCACAGGGATGAGGAAAGCGAGGGTTTTTACCACTGCTGGTTTTCGCAGCTGCCAGAAGGTCCCTGCCTTCCAGAAGTGGCCTGATACTTTTATGCTGGATCTCCTTCATGCGCTTGAAGCCCATTTCTTCTATGGCCTTCAGGGTGTTCTTATTGACGAGATTAGACAAGGAAGCAAATGAAGTGTCCTCAAAAGCACCTGTCAGTCCTCGGGGCAGGCTGGGCACCTCGCTGCCATCTGCCTTTTTCACGTCATCTTCTGGTTCCTCACAAGCCTCAGCACTTTCTTCAGTTTTCGCTTTTTTTGTATCAGGCCCCGCATCATTTGCCATTTTCCTCTTTTTCTTCTTTTTCTTTATTACCTCTGAATCAGGAGGCGGTGTTGGTGTTGCTTCTCCGTTGGGTAAAGTCATAAGTTTCTGGGGTGACTTTTTAACTTTGGTATTTTCCACGGTCTCCTCAGGCATGCCTCCACTTTGTGCTTCTGCTGCGCCCACAGGCACAGAACGTTTCAGGGCCTTTTTCACTTTTCCACCTTTTCCTGTTTCTTTAGGCACATCTCCATTTTGAGGCTGTGACAGGCTTGTGTCTGATGCTTCTTGCAGCTTCAGGTTCTGCTGCCGCAGCTTGGCGTTCCGCTTCTAGATCTTCTTGCGCAGGAGTTTCATCTGCAACTGCGACATCTTGCCGGGCCGCCCTCTTTTTTATTTTTATTTTTTTTAATATTTGTTTATTTATTATACACTATAGTTGTCTTCAGACACACCACAAAAGGGCGTCAGATCTCATTAAGGATGGTTGTGAGCCACCATGTGGTTGCTGGAATTTGAACTCAGGACCTTTGGAAGAGCAGTCAGTGCTCTTAACCGCTGAGCCATCTCACCAGCCCCCACAACTAAATTCTTAAGTTAACATCTGTACCACCACTGTGTTTTAAAATTATGCATTTGAGTCATGTAATCAACTGTTTATTGAGTCAATAGGAAATGGATTTGCATGAGGGGCATAACTTGTGCATTCTGACCAGAATAGGAAGAAGTTTATTGTGTACACTAATGGGGGAAACAGGGTGGGTAATCAGCTGCTGGAGTCGCCATAATGAAAAGTGCCTGATGCTGGCATAGAGGTAATTTTATAATTTTCAGTGTGTCTTAATTCATGTTGGGTAAATGAAGGCAGACTAGATCGGTGGATGTATGATTTGTGATGTCAGTTAAGCCAGTGAATACTCAAATTTCAGTTAGGTTACTACTGTCCTATGAGATATATGCAATCCTCATTGTAATTAAGTCAGCTCACACATTTAAAACACAGGACTTCACTGGCTGTAGTTGTGTGTGTCAAGTTACAGGTCTCAGCAGACAACAATCCACATAGAGGCAAGGTCAAACAGTATTTGAAAGATGCTATTCCTTCTACCAGGAAATGGACTATTCTTTTACAAAGTCAGAATGGCTATGTGTTCTTTCAATAATATTTATGTTTGTAAAAAGTCAATTATTGGTTCCCTTTAAATGCAGCACTGCTCTGATCTCTTACTTGTATCCATTCTGTGATGTTTCCCAGGCATAAGAATTTCTTTCCATTTCTTTTACAAGTGCTGCTTAGGACAAGGTCTCCTATGCCCAGGCTGGGTCATGCTATGTAATTGATAATTGCCTTTAACATCTAATCCTGTCTCTAAAGCCACATGATGGGAAGACAGTCCTGCATCTCTTCTAGGCTAGGCTTTGAAGGTGAATGTTCTCCTGGTATGGCTGTACTTGACATTAGCAATGAGTAGTGAGGTCACCAATTTTCCATCTTGATAGGCACCTTGACTGGCCATTACTCTGTTCTGCAGACCAGGCAATTAATAATCTGGATAAAGGGGCTGGGGAGAAGGCTCAGCGGGTAAGAACACTGACTGCTCTTCCCAAGGTCCTGAGTTCAAATCCCAGCAACCACATGGTGGCTCACAACTATCTATAATGAGATCTGGAGTGTCTGAAGTCAGCTACAGTGTCATTATGTATAATAATAATAAATAAATCTCTGGGCCAGAGCAAGCAGGGACTGAGTGAGTGGGGCTGACCAGAGTGAAGCAGAGGTCTGAAAAATTCAATTCTCCACAGCCACATGAAGGCTCACAACCATCTGTACAGCTACAGTGTAGTCATATACATAAAATATATATATAAATCTAATAAGAAAGACTCTGGATAAAAACTGAACTTCCTGTCAACTGTTGTTGCCACCAATGCAATTATTTCAAATGACTGTAGTTACAGGAGTTCAGTTACCTAAAACCAAACAGATGGCCACTCTGAGGCTTTTTATTATTTTCACCATTTAAGATGGGAAAACCCTTCTTTAATCTGGAGGTTTTGGTTGAGAAGAAAAAATCAATCTAGGCCAGAACTTCTGCTGTGAGCCTACATATAAAAAGGATATTGAAGATGGTAGTTCTTTCTCAATCTCTTCTTCCCAAATAATGGCCAGCAAGGTCTTTTTATTTTTATAGCATTAAGGCTCCATCTTTGGAATTCTGATAAACCAGCTGAGACATATAGGCACTACTGTTTTCTTCAAATCTCCGTTGGTACAGTCATTGATTTACTAGTGGGGCCACATTCTGTGAGCCATTCTTATCTATCCACTTTCTGCATAATTAGAGAGATCTATGCTCTGAGTTCTGTTCCCATGGAAAACCTTTACTAATACAGGTATGTTTTTTCACCTTCCCACATAGGAAGACGTGCAGGCTAACAATAGTGCTCCATAGTGATTGGCATCCATCCCCTGCTTTTCTCCCAGGGTTGTCTGGAGTCTCATCTGTAGCAATTGCATATTAGCTGCGGTTTTCCTGATGTCAGTGTAAAATGAGAGAAGCAAACATCACATTTTATGACCCAAAAATCTCTCTTTAATTGTAATTATCCTTGGAACCTATAGTTCATTCTGCTCCAAGTTGAATACTGTACTGTGCAAGGTGTGGCTCTTGATTCCTTGGTGGAGGATGGGACAGAGCGAGGAGGAGGAGAACAGGCGGCGGCCTTGAAGGAGCAGGAAGAAGAAATTCCTGCAGAGTTCTGGATGACAGAAAGATAGGCTATTGTAGGACAGGAGTGAAAGAAAGTCTTGCAGATCTGAAAAGGGTCAGCTCCTGGATAAGAAACCGGAGCTGTGAAGCCCTTTGCTGTTTGCCTTCAGCGCACTATAACCCTAAGGGAGGTGGTCATGTCAATCAAGTCTCACTAACCAATCAGGGCCTCCGGATCGGCCCGCCAATAGAAGTAGAGGCATGTTCTTCTGTGTACCTTGTTCCCCTGCTCTCAGTTCCTTGCAGTTGTGAGCAGGCTGAAAACTTAGTCTGATGTGTTTTGATCTCTGCTGCCAGGGGCCTTAGGGAATTGCCAGCGATCTACAAGGAGGCGACATGGTGAGCACGTGACCACTGCCCTTAACCGGAAGGAGCAGGGAGCTAAGTAGGAGTCGGGGTGATGGGATGCAGGGGACCAGCCCTGGCCATTCTTGGATACTCTTGAGGCAGCAGAGTGGGAAGAGTTTCTGAGGTGACAAGACTTGATCTTCAGAGATATTTAGGGTTGCTGTTTAGTATTAAGACGTTTGCCTATTTTATGTCTCAGTGGCGTTGCAGCTGAAGCGGACCTGCCCGCCCGAGTTCCTTTGAGGCAAGGCTGGAAGCTGCAATCTCTGGCATTTAGAGCCTCCTCTAAAAACAGCAGGGGATTAAGTGAGTAGCCTTTGTTCTATCTCTCAGAAACTGGGCTGCTCTAACTTCCAGCTGTTAGTTGAAGTCACAGGAAGAAAAGTGGGACACTTTTAAACATGTCTTTAATCTTTATTTCCAAGTTCTTCTAAAAAGTTTCCTATGAAAGTTCTCTAAGGCCGGGCGTGGTGGCTCACGCCTTTAATCCCAGCACTTGGGAGGCAGAGGCAGGTGGATTTCTGAGTTCGAGGCCAGCCTGGTCTACCAAGTGAGTTCCAGGACAGCCAGGGCTACAGAGAAACCCTGTCTCGAAAAACCAAAAAAAAAAAAAAAAAAAAAAAAAAGTTCTCTAAGGAAAGGGAGTGGGTGACTAAGTAAAGGAGTCATTGCTAGAGCCTTTCTCTCTTGTCCAGATGCCTCTTGCTTGCTAAGCTTGGGGGAAGTTTGGAGCAATAAACTTCTCTTAAACCAGGAGAAGAGAGCCACCCTCACAGAAGGAAAGACTTTTACAGAAGCAAATATGGATAAACTCACATAAATTCATAATACAAATTCATACACTTTGAGAGGTTAGTTTGATCCAATGTTGTTGAATTTTCAACTAGAGGGGACCCCTTTGCAGATGTGTCCAATCCACTTGCACAGTTACTTCAGCTCAGAGTGTTGAGAAGCTGTGTGTTAGGTTACATCTCTCGGTTGCTAACGTTGCACATAGGGGTGAGATCTAACTGTATCTTCTTATGTTGCTCTCTCTGCCAGGGAATGGCCTGCATTTTTTCAAAGTCAATACGTACATATGGGTCTTTTTTTAAAATTGACAATGTTTATCATTTTAAAGAGTCAATAATTGATTAATTGATTTCACTTTTAAATTTCATTTCCTTTAAATGCATCACTGCTCTTATCTCTTTATTGTTATTATTCTCCAATGTCTCTCAGTTGTTAAAAATTTATAGCCGGGCGTGGTGGCGCACGCCTTTAATCCCAGCACTCGGGAGGCAGAGGCAGGCGGATTTCTGAGTTCGAGGCCAGCCTGGTCTACAAAGTGAGTTCCAGGACAGCCAGGGCTACACAGAGAAACCCTGTCTCGAAAAACCAAAAAAAAAAAAAAAAAAAAAAAAAAAAAAAAATTTATTTTCAGGCTGGAGAGATGGCTCAGTGGTTAAGAGCACCGACTGCTCTTCTGAAAATCCTGAGTTCAAATCCCAGAAACCACATGGTGGCTCACAACCACCCATAAGGAGATCTGATGCCCTCTTCTGGAGTGTCTGAAGACAGCTACAGTGTACTTACATATAATAAATAAATAAGTCTTTTAAAAAATTTATTTTCATTTTTCACAAGTGTTATTTGTCATTTAATTCTGTTTACAGGAATGTATCCTGTACCGCAGGCTCAGCCATCCTACATAGCTGATTATTTCTTTGAACACCCATTCCTGCCTCCGTTGCCCTGTACCGGAGAGTCAGTCCTGCAATTCTACCAGGCTTGGCTTTGACAGGTCATTAAAAGGAAAAATAGGCCACCGATTCAGTGTCCTCCAACCTCTTTGGTTTCTGTTTGGACTTATAAATGAAGAGAAACCTGGGAAAGACTTGAGTTCTATGAATAACTTTGAAAGCAGTGTCATCGGGGTTCAGAAAGGGATCTGACAAAGGGTGTTGAAAGCCTTCCTGCTTTTACATTACCTAACATTAGCCATGGGTAGTGAGGTAATCAATTTTAGATGATTGATAAATGTCCTGACTGGCCATTTTTCCCTGTCCACACACCGGGCTATCAAGAATTTGGAAGAAAATTGAACTTATAGTGAAACACAGTCACTGCAGTAACCCTAGTTATACCAAATAGAATATCTAGGTCAAATGATGTGACCCTTCCTAACAGGACTGTTGTTTTCAATTTCTAAGATAATGTTCATGAGAGAATATAGTTAAGTATACTTGGTATGTTCTAATACAAATCCCTCGTCTATGGAGCACATGGTCATAGAGCCACTTTCAACTTTTTAAATGAATATTTGGGATTATCATTACTTAATTTCCCCCATTTCCTTATGTCTCCAAGGCTTTTTAGAAACCCCTCATTATATTTTGATTCATGGCCACTTTTTGCTTTAACAACAGTTACTGTTTGAACATGACCTATATTGGGCTTCAAGACTTCCCAGCTATGAAGCAAAGGTATGGCTGCCCTGGACATCGAGGGTGTAGGGGAAAGTGCACACAAAGTGCCATGTGACTTGGTATGTACCCCGGACATGCAGGGATAATCAGCGGGGATCCAGGGCAGGAGAGAGAGTGGGAGGGACAAGAGACACAAAGAATGAGAGCAAGTCAATCATACTGATCAAGCTCTGAAAATTTTATTCAGGAGTGGCAATATAAGCATAAGCAAGAGAAGAGCCCGGGGGCTCTCTGAAGGTCAGGTGGCAATCGTCAGTTCCTGGAACTAACGGTCACAGTGTCCTCTTTTCGCATAAACATTCTTACTGTTATGACCACAAATGTTCTCTCAGGATTGTTTATGTAAGCTAGAAAATATCCACAAAGCCATGACTGAGGCCATGGCTCCTGGCAGGTAGGAGAAATAGATGTTCTCTGGGAGACAGCAAGAATTTCTTTTTTTTTTTTTTTTTTTTTTTTTTAGTTTTTTTTTCGAGACAAGGTTTCTCTGTGTAGCCCTGGCTGTCCTGGAACTCACTCTGTAGACCAGGCTGGCCTCGAACTCAGAAATTCACCTGCCTCTGCCTCCCAAGTGCTGGGATTAAAGGTGTGCGCCACCACACCCAGCAAGAATTTCTTTTGAACTACAAATTCCCCAGACTTGGACCTCATCTGCCCCTAGGGTGGAAGTGCAGATTTGGGTAGGCCTGTGCCTTCTGAGTCATTTAATCTCTTCTGACCCAGGGATGCTGCTACTGTCCTAAGGCCCAGGTGTGTGAAGCTAGATAATGATGGACTCTGGGAAGCCACAGCAATCAGTATGACCAGTAGAAAGTATCTTGTGGTTTCTTTCCAGAATTCTTCTCTGATACAGGTCTAGGAAGCTCTGCAGTAGACTTCAAGCTATACCATGCTGAGTGTGTCATCCACTGTTTCATAACCAGGAAGAGAAGAGCAGATTGGCTGAGCTTTCAGAATCTGTTCTGGTGGGGCAGGGATGGACTATGTATGGTTCTGTTCATTCATATGGTCACCTGGGCAGGGGCCCTTGGTTTGAGCCTTCCTGAGTTTGGATTTCATGGGGAAGGGGAAAGGTCTGCAGTCCTGGCAGTGGAAAGCTGTAGTGCTTACAAAATCACTATCCAGAGAAGACGCACAGGTATTGCTTTTGTTATGAAGTTAGAAGATAATTTCTAAGACTGAAAGTCTGATTTCTAGGACTTGTGAACATTGCATTTCACATTTTGGTTTGCAGGATAAATTTTACAAATAGTTTAGAAACTGATAGAAAGAGGTGACAGGAAACATTCCTGGGAGAAAGATCAGTAGTAACTGGGCAGTAAGAAATATTACAGTTAGGGAGCAGTTTGAGTTATGTTTGTGGGGCTTGTGAATCTGTTTTTTTTTTTTTTAATTTTTACACACATACAATCACAGGTAACAATGGAAAATGATACTATGTCTGGCAACGTTTCCTTAAGTGTTTGATAAAAACTTGACTATATTTTGTGCATTTGTTTATGGCTATTTCTCTTCATTCCCTCATTATGTCACCAACACTGCACACAGTCTTGATTGTTGTATCTTTGTGTCTTATTGTGTCAGTGTGTTTTCTATTTCTCTATAATCCTGTTGAGAACTCTGTGTTCTAGATCATGGCACATACCCTGGGATCAGCTTTTCTGTTTTATTTTTATTTTATTATTTTAAGTCATTTTTTTAAAAGATTTGTTTGTTTGTTTATTTATTTATTTATTTATTTATTCATTCATTATATGTAAGTACACTGTAGCTGTTTCAGACACACCAGAAGAGGGCATCAGATCTCATTATGGATGATTGTGAACCACTATGTGGTTGCTGGGATTTGAACTCAGGACCTTCGGAAGAACAGTCAGTGCTCTTAAGCTTGGAGCCATCTCTCCAGCCCAGCTTTCTGTTTTAAATGGTTAAAATTTTTATTTGGATTTTTAAAAAAATCTATGTTGATGTTTACATCCAGACAGAGATTCAAAATGTGAGCTCTCTGCTCTTGTTGCCATGTGCTTACATTGTCATAATGGACTCTAATCCTTTAGAAGTGTAAGTCCAATTTAATGCTTTCATGTATAATTTGCATTGGCTATGGTATGTTTTATGACAGCACTAAAAGTTAACTATACAGAAGGATTGTGTGATGGATCAGAACACAGTAAATCTCCCTTTCCAACTACAGAAACCAGATTTTCTTCTACATCTAGCTCTAGAGCAGTCCAATTCTTCTGAGGGTTGGAATGATCCCAGGATTGACAAGTCTAGGCTGCTATGAAGAAGCAATTCTGTTAAGAAAATTCTCCTTTACCACGAACCAGACCGACATCAAATGAATTCTCAGCTCCCTCTTCTATAGAATATTCTACTGCTAGGAATGTTTGTCCAACAGCACATAATTAAATATATACTGCTATCTATTATACTTTTAATATGTATTATACATTATAGTATGCTTATTGAATCAAAGTCACTGGGATTCTAAATGAGACTCTGAAACAAAGTAAATAATAAAAATTGTATTTGTGATAGGCTGGCAGATTCTAAGTTTTCTCCTTTTACAAATTAATCATAATGTTAAAATTTGATTCCAAGTTAAAAGTCACCTTTTTTTGTTGACATGTTCTTCATCAATAAACTTGTGATTTCCACATCGTAAATGGTTTCCAGGGTTCCTGGTATGTTTTGATAACTCCGTGATAGTTAACTAAGTTACTAACTGAAAAAGATACTACTTTGAGGGCTGGAGAGATGGTTCAGTGGTTAAGAACACTGGCTGCTTTTCCAGAGGTCCTTAGTTCAATTCCCAGCAACCACATGGTGACTCACAATCGTTTGTAATGAGATCTGATGCCCTCATCTGGTGTGTCTGAAGAGACGGACAGTGTACTCATACACTTAAAATAAATCTTTAGAAAAAACAAGATTCTACTTTTATAAGCACATGCTCTGTACCTAGGCCTTAAGCTTGACTATAAAAGCACTCCCCTGCTTTTTAAAATAAGTACATTATTATTATTATTATTATTATTATTATTATTTGGGAGGGGGTTTCAAGACAGGGTTTCTCTGTGTTGTCCTGGCTGTCCTGGAACTCACTCTGTAGACCAGGCTGGCCTCAAACTCAGAAATCTGCCTGCCTCTGCCTCTCAAGTGCTGGGATTAAAGGCATGTACCACCACTGCCCAGCTTAAATTAATTTTTTTACTTATTCACTTTCATTTCTGCTCACTGCCCTCCTCCCAGTCACTCCCTCCCATAATCCTTTCCCCATTTTTCCTCCCCTTCTTCTCTGAACCAGTGGGGGCCTCCATGTGTATCCCCCCTACCCTGGTACTTCAAGACTCTGGGAGGCTAGCCACTTCCATTCCCACTGAGGCCAGACAAGGCATCCCAGCTAGAACATATCCCACTTGGAGGCTACAGCTTTTAGAATATCCCCCACTCCATTTATTCAGGACCCACATGAAGACCAAATTGCACATCTGTTACATACTTGCTGGGAGGTCTAGATCTAGCCCGTGTATGTTCTTTGGTTGATGGCTCAGTCTCAAAGAGCTCCAAGGTTCCAGGTTAGCTGATTCTGTAGGCCTTCCTGTGGAGTTCTATTCCATTAGGGACTGCATTCCTTCCTCCTATTCTTCCATAAGTGTCCTCAAGCTCCATCTACTGTTTGGCTGTGGGTGTAAACCTCTATCAGAGTCAGTTGGTGGGTGGAGTCTCAGAGGACAGCTATGCTGGACTCCTTTTTGCAAGCATGACAGTATCATTAATAAGGACAGATACTTGAACATGGGATGGATCTCAAGCTTGGCTGGTTTATTGGTTGGTAATTCCCTCAGTCCCTGCTCCATCCCCAATCCATGCATTTTTCTAGGCAGGATAAATTTGAGGTGGAAAGTCTTGTGGGTCCGTTGGTTTCTTTATCTCTCTAGGAGATAAAGGCGGCAGTCTTCCAAGGCTTCAAATCTACAATGCTATGAGTCACAGCAAGGACATCCCCATTGATTCACAGGTGCCTCCCCTATCTCAAGTCTCCCTCTCTTCCTAGTGATGCCCCTTCCCCACCCCTAGGTGGTTGCAGATTTGCATTCATTCTCCTGGTCATCTGGCCATACCCTCTGCCCCTCTTCACTTCTGACCCTGAACTGCTCCCCACCCAAGTCCCTCCCTATTCTCTCTCCCACCTTTATTTTTCTAGTGATCTATGGATCATTTGTGCTCCTAAAGCCCTATTGCTTGTTAAAGAGTGGAACTTTCCTGCAAATGGTAGAAGGAGCTGCAGGCAAGGATGATATACCTATTTGGCCATCCAACACAACAGGATCAGTCCTGGTACCATATACACACAACCGTTATAAATGCACTCAACAAGTTTTATTCATATATTTGAGCAGTCATAGTCACACATATGTATAAAGGAAGAAAGAAGTGGGGAAATATTTGGGATAAAGAAATGACAAGGAATTGGGTAAATTGTTGCAGGATATTAGATTATATTTCATAGAAAACCTAATTGGTAGCCACAGCTTCTGGTTGCAGCCTACATATTAAAAGGGCATTGAACATGGTTGATTTTCTCTTTTTCTGCTTGTCCTACTCTGGCTAGCAAAATCATTTTATTTTTTTCTGGCATAAGAGGCTCCTTCTTGCCAGGCAGTGGTAGCACACACCTTTAATCCCAGCACTTGGGAGGCAGAGGCAGGCAGATTTCTGAATTCGAGGCCAGCCTGGTCTACAGAGTGAGTTCCAGGACAGCCAGGGCTTTACAGAGAAACCCTGTCTCGAAAAACCAAAACCAAAACCAAAACCAAAACCAAAACCAAAACCAAAACCAAAACCAAAAAAAGGCTCCATCTTTGAAATTCTGATATATATTGAAGACCGGCTGAGACATCCAGGCACAAGGACTGAACCACTACTGGATTCTTCAAGTTTGCATTGGTAGATAGCCATTGTTTGTTCAGTTGAACCACATCCTGTGAGCTATTTTTATATATCCATCTTCTGCATACACAGAGATCCATGCCATCAGTTCTGTTCATATAGAGACTTTAAACTAGTACAGCTGAGTTTCTTCACACTGAGCAAGATGTGCTGGCTAACAATATTGCTATAGAGTGGTTTTCGTGTTTCCTGCTATTCTCCCATGGTGGTTTAGAGTCTCATAGGTAGCAGGTAAAGAGTAGTT
Source organism: Mus caroli (assembly GCF_978045245.1). Lineage (NCBI taxonomy): Eukaryota > Metazoa > Chordata > Mammalia > Rodentia > Muridae > Mus > Mus caroli. Next base: position 58,099,085 of record NW_028227270.1, on the reverse strand, counting down.
GCAGTTTTCCTGATACCACTGTGAACTCACTAAACCAAATATATTCTGTTTCCTAGAATCTCTCTTTAATTGTTAGAACAGTTCTGCCTGTGGATTTGATAGTTCACTCAGATGCAAGTTGAATAATAGACTGTGCAAGTTATCCACCTTGATTCCAGGAGGAAGAAGAGGAAATGCCTGCTGAGTGCTAGAAAACAGAAAGATAGGTTATGGGAGGACAAGCACAAGTGCTACTGAAACGCAAATCTTTTTGGATCTGGAAAGGGTCAGCTCCTGGTAGAATCCTGGGCCCTAAAACTCTATGGTGTGTGCCATCAGCACACTCTAACCCCAAGGAAGGTGCTCATGTCATTCAAGAGTCACTGGCCAATCAGGGCCTCCAGGCAGGTCCTCTTAACAGGAGAAGAGGAGGGTTCTTCCGGGTGCTTTGTGCCATGCTGCAGGTTCAGCTCCATTGCTGAGTAGGCTGGAATTGTTGGTTTGATTACTCTGATCTCTGTTGCTGCGCAAGCTCCCGAGTCACAACATGGTGAGCATATGATTGCTGCTTCTAACTAGATGGACCAGAGGGATTAGCAGCGGGAGCTGTGGTGGTGGACCCTACCATGTGCTGGGTGGGAACCAGTGGCCAGATGCAGCCACTTCTGGGATTTCTTGTGGTCGCAGCCATTCTATTTACTCTGCGGTAGCATCCGAGTAACTTCGTTATGGGAGCTGCATCTGCACAAACCATTTGGTCTTGTGTGTAGAAATATCCTTGGTAGGTTGCCGAATTAAGAGAAGGCCACATTCTCTGGTTTGTTCTAGAAATTGTGACTTTGACATTTAACATTAAATGTAAGATCCATTTGGAGTTAATTTTGTGGCAATTGTAAACCCCATGTCATGTGCTGGGTAGCACTCCAATATTAAGCTGTGATGAGAAGAGTAGAATCAATGACCTAAGGGATTTTCAGTGCTTAGGAAAGAGTCACACCACAAAGAATTTACCTGAGGGAGGATTGCCTCTAAAACAGGTTACAGGTAAGCAGTATGCAAACCTGGTATCTTAAAGATTGGGATGCTAAGATACACATGTTTGTTCACCAGGATTATCCAGAAATGTGGCTCCAGATCAAAACAAAGGAGACAACCCTAGATTAACAACTAGCCACTAGGCCCTTCCACAGATCAAAAACCAGGTCTCGCTGGGCGGTGGCGGCGTACGCCTTTAATCCCAGCACTTGGGAGGCAGAGACAGGCGGATTTCTGCGTTCAAGACCAGCCTGGTCTACAAAGTGAGTTCCAGGACAGCCAGGGCTACACAGAGAAACCCTGTCTCGGAAAAAAAAAAAAAAAGAAGAAGGAGGAGGAGGAGCTATCAATCTTGTAGAAGAAGGAGGAGAAGGAGGAGGAGGAGCTATCAATCTTGTAGGTTTCCCTAAGAACATGATGTATTGGTAAAAACACAGAGCTCCTTTTCTAAAACCAGGCATATGATTGGGAGTGCTGGTAATGGTCTGGGGCCAGGCTCTTTGGAGGGGAGTTTCTTCAGATTCCGAGAATCCAGCCTTTCCTACCACAGGGCACTTATTTTATCAGTTCTGAGAACACTGTAGGCATGGCCAGCAATGTTGGTGAGTTATCCTGTGTTTCCCTCCCCAGCACTGTTTGATTAGATTACTCCTTAGTCTGTCCCATTACATGGTAGTTTCTTAGTCTCCCGCTTCTTTTCATTCCCCACCCCCACCCCCTGTCAGTAGCATGAATGCTGCTATTCTTTGGGGTTTTTTGTTTGTTTGTTTGGTTGGTTGGTTGATTGGTTGGTTGGTTTTTCGAGACAGGGTTTCTCTGTGTGGCACTGGCTGTCCTGGAAAAAACTTTGTAGACCAGGCTGGCCTTGAATTTAGAAATCTGCCTGCGTCTGCCTCCCAAAGGCTGGGATTAAAGGCGCGCGCCACCACAGCTGCTGGGCAAATGCTGCTTTTCTTAAGCTTACTTAGCATAAGCCTTAGCTCCTGGCCACCTCACTGCAGGTTTTCTGCTTTCTGCCTTCTACTTTCCCTATCTTTGCATTCTCTAAGACCTTCCACTTAGAACCCTTAATGCTGAATGACCTGCTGTTTCAGGACACTAGTATACTTAAGAGATATTTCTGGATTATCTTTGCTATGTAAATCTCCCATCTGCCTAAGTGGCTAGATCAGCAGTAGTCTCCAGTCCATCTGTAAATTGTTGATAGCATAACCTGGGGTGAGAATATAAAAGACACATAAGGATGACAGCGCATGTGGGATGCAAAATATTTTTTAGCCTAGCTTCTCTTTCAGCCTTAACCAGAGCTAGATGAATGCTATTTCTATAGAGGTTTTTTTTCTTTTTCTTTTTCTTTTTCTTTTTCTTTTTTTTTTTTTTTTTTTCCGAGACAGGGTTTCTCTGTGTAGCCCTAGCTGTCCTGGAACTCACTCTGTAGACCAGGTAGCCCTCGAACTCAGAAATCCGCCTGTCTCTGCCTCCCAAGTGCTGGGATTAAAGGTGTACACCGCCACTGCCTGGTAAGATTTTTTTTTTTTTTTGGTTTTTCGAGACAGGGTTTCTCTGTATAGCCCTGGCTGTCCTGGAACTCACTTTGTAGACCAGGCTGGCCTCGAACTCAGAAATCCGCCTGCCTCTGCCTCCCGAGTGCTGGGATTAAAGGCGTGCACCACCACGCCCGGCTAGATTTTTTTAAATTAATATTTTAATTATGTGTTAAGATTTCTTGCCTGGGAAAGCACACTAATTCTAGAACAGCGGGATTTTCAGCCCATTACAAAAATGTTTGTGATACAAGCTATATTGCCTAAGAGGGCACTGATCCCAAAATCTTCCCAGGGCAATGACCTTATTTTCATCTTGATTAAATTTTCTTTGTTGTTGTTGTTGTTGTTGTTTTCGAGACTGGGTTTCTCTGTGTATCCCTGGCTGTCCTGGAACTCACTCGTAGACCAGGCTGGCCTCGAACTCAGAAATCCACCTGTCTCTGCCTCCCAAGTGCTGGGATTAAAGGCATGCGACACCATTGCCCAGCTTCTTTTGGAATTTTAATGGAGATTTTGTTGAATCTGTAGATTGCTTTTTCACTTGCTTTTTTTAAAAATAAAATTTATTCCAACATGTTTTATATTATTTGAGGCTATTGTGAAGGATGTTGTTTACTTGATTTCTTTCTCAATCTGCTTGTCATTTTTCATAGGAGGGCTACTGATTTTATTTGGATTAATCTTGTATCCAGCCACTTTCTTGAAACTGTAGGAGATTGGTAGAATTTTTTTTTGTCATGTCATCCTCCAACTAGGATACTTTGACTTCTTCCTTTCCAAATTATATCCCCTTGATCTCTTTCAGTTGTCCTATTGGTCTGGCTAGAACTTAAAAGTACAATACTGAATAGATATGGAAAGAGTAGATGTTTTTGTCTTGTTTATGATTCTAGTGAAACTGCTTTGTCCTTTTCTCTGCATTTAATTTGATGTTGGCTATAGAACTGTTGTCAATTTCTTGTATTATATTTAGATGGGTCCATTGTATCCCTGCTCTCTTTAAGACCTTCGTCATGAAGCAGTGTTGGATTTTGATGTAGGCTTATTTGGTGTCTAATGAGATGATTCTGTGGCTTATTTCTGTCTGGTTATTTATATGGTGATGCATCTATGTCCATGGAGTAAATTGGTCTTTTTTGTTAAGTCAGCATATGATTTGGGAATCATGGTTAATTTTGGATTTATAAAACAAATTGTGTATGCTTCATTTTGTTTCTATTTTGTAGAATACTTCGAGCAGTATTGACAGTAAGTCTTCTTTTGAAAATCGGATTGAATTCTGCACTAAAAGCATCCCTCACTGGGCTTTTTGGTTTTGGGTCTTGTTATGAATTCTTCCATTTACTAGGGGTTGTAGGTCTATTTAAGTTGGCTATATTATATTGATTTAACATTTGTAAGTTCTACCCAGTGAGCCAATAATGTGTATGTGAATATATATTGATTAAATTTTGTTGACATCTGTTTTAATAGATGTTGAACTAGCTATACCAGCTTTTTTCTTAGGTCCATTTGCTTCAAATATATTGTTCCAGCCCTTTATTTTGAGGTAATGTCTATCCTTGACTTTGAACTGTATTTTTTGTAGGCAGTAGAAGGATGGATCCTGTTTTTTTAACTTCCATTCTGTTAATCTGTGTCTTTTTATTAGGGCACTGGGACCTTTGATACTGAAAGACAGCAACGAGCAATTGTTGTTAATGCCTGTTATTTTACTTTTATTTGTGGTGGTGCAAGTAGTGGATTGTGTTGTGGTGTGTGTGTGTGTGTGTGTGTTTGCGTGTGTGTGCGTGTGTGTATTGGAGTTCTCCTTCTAGTAGCTTTTGTATGGTTTTTTTTGTAGATAGATACTGTTAAAGTTGACTTTATCATGGAGTGTCTTATTTTCTCTATTCATGATTTTTGAACGTTTTCTGGGTATAGTAATCTGGTCTGAATTCTGGATTCTTTCCTTTTTTTTTTTTTGGTTTTTCGAGACAGGGTTTCTCTGTATAGCCCTGGCTGTCCTGGAACTCACTTTGTAGACCAGGCTGGCCTCAAACTCAGAAATCCGCCTGCCTCTGCCTCCCGAGTGCTGGGATTAAAGGCGTGCAAAACCACGCCTGGCTATATGAGTTTGCAGCACATTTTCCCAAGTCCTAATGGCTTCTAGAGTCTCCATTGAGAAAACGGGTCTAATTCTAATAGGTCTGTTTTTTATCTTACTTGAACTTCTTCCTTTGAAACTTTTATTTTTATTCTTTTAAATATTTATTTATTTATTTTATATATATGAGTGCACCATTGCTCTTTTCAGACACACCAGAAGAGGGTATCAGATCCCATTACAAATGGTTGTGAGCTGCCATGTGGTTATAGGAATTAAACTCAGGACCTCTGGAAGAGCAGTCAGTGCTTTTAACCACTAAACCATCTCTCCAGCCCCTGTTTATTTATTTTTAATTGCTTCTATTACTATTTTCAAGTCTTGAACAGTTTTTTTTGTTTGTTTGCTTCAACTGTTCGTTTTTTCAGCTTGACTTAAAATATTTGTTGGTGCCCTTTAACTGTATTTGTGCTTTCTTGACTTTCTTGGAGATATTATTTTCTCCAATTGTTTGTTTGTGTTTTCCTGTGTTTCTTTCAGGGATTTATTTCCTCTTTAAGGACCTCTATCATCTTTATGTATTTGGTTTTAAAGATTTCTTCTTTTTTCTTTTTTAAAGATTTATTTATTATTAGAGATAAGTATACTGTAGATTGTGGGGAATTGGGCTATGCACAGACAGGCTGGTCTTCAGTTGAGCTGAGGTCTGAACCCCAAAGGGTGATAATTCACCTTCATGACACGGTAGGTGTTCCCTTACGTTCCTGGAACTCTGGCTCCTGCCTAAGTTACCGCCCTCTCTCCCCAGCCCCCCACAAGAGAAGCCTGGCTAGAAGTAACATAGACAATGGCCCAAGCTTCTGACCTTCAGGCTAAACTCCTCCCCAGTTACCTAGCAACAGTAAAGACTGTAAAAAGGGCTGTTCAGGCCCTGCTTGCCCTCTCACTACTCTCCTATTCTTGCCCCTCACTCTCACCCCCTCTCTCTCCTCTCTCGTCTTCTCTCCTCTCTCCCTCTTACTCTCTTTCTCTCTAGCCTTCTCTCTCTCTCTCTCTGCCTTTCTACCATAAAGCCCTAAAACCATAGACAGTCTCTGCTCATTAAGGCTGCGCTCACTCTCGCCAGTGTTGGGAACCTCTCTTCCCTCATCCTTCTCTCCCATAACCCTGGTGGCTTTAGCAAAGTAGCCCGGGGCTCCCAGGTAGGGCTGCCTCTTAGCCCCCACCCCCACACCCCAAGAGTGGGTCAGAGGCTTAGATGCCCTCCCGGGGTTGAGTGGAAAGCGTCTGGCAGCCCTCCCATGCCTGACTGACCAGAGCATGGGTGGAACTCTGGCGGGGTGTGGGTCTTCCCTTCCCCTCTTCCCCAGGGCCCCTGTTTTTAGTTCCCAACAGTAGCTGTCTTCAGACACACCAGAAGAGGGTGTCAGATCTTATCATGGGTGGTTGTGAGCCACCATGTGGTTGCTGGAATTTGAACTCATGACCCTCGGAAGAGCAGTCAGTGCTCTTACCCTCTGAGCCATCTTGCCAGCCCCAAGGATTTCTTCTTGTTCTTCAGATTTGTTGGTGTGCCAGCTAGTTTTGTGTCCACTTGACACAGGCTGGAGTTATCACAGAGAAAGGAGCTTCAGTTGGGGAAATGCCTCCATGAGCTCCAGCTGTAAGGCATTTTCTCAATTAGTGATCAAGGGGGGAGGTCACCTTGTGGGTCGTGCCATCTCTGGGCTGGTAGTCTTGGGTTCTATAAGAAAGCAAGCTGAGCAAGCCAGGGGAGGCAAGCCAGTAAAGAACATCCCTTCATGGCCTCAGCATCAGCTCCTGCTTTCTGACCTGCTTGAGTTCCAGTCCTGACTTCCTTGGTGATGAACAGCAGTATGGTAGTGTAAGACGAATAAATCCTTTCCTCCCCAACTTGCTTCTTGGTCATGATGTTTTTGTCCAGGAATAGAAACCCTGACTAAGACAGTTGGTATATTCAGGACCTGTTGTGGTAGGATACCATGGTTCTATTGGTGACATATTTCTCAGCTGTTATTGATTATGTCCCTAGCTGACATTTATGCATCTGTGTTCAGTGTTTTAGGTATTTATAGGTCTAGGTTCTGAATTCTGGATTTGACTGGTTTAGAAAAATAGTTTTACCCTAGACTTCTGTTTGTTGTCTGTATTTTAGAGAGGGTGATGGGGATTGTGTTTTTTACTGTCCTGTTGGGCTGTTGTATCCACAGGGCAATGCTTGCTGGTGTTGGATGGTTGGGGAAGGGTAAGAGGGCTCCTCAGGAGGTATGAACAGTGGGGATGAAAAGTTGCCTCTGGTGTTGTATTCCAGTGTTAGGGGCAAATATGAAGAATGTGTCTAGGGTAACAAAAAATGTGGTAGGTTGGTGGATACCCTGCCTGGTCTTTCAGCAGGCATGACATGGTGTTGGCTGAGCAGGGGCTGTCTGCCCAGAGTTAGGGGCTTGGACACAGAGATGGGCAGAAAGAGAAGAGTACATGGGCAAAGGTTGGTGATTTCTATAAAGGGTAAGGACAAGGGACGAGGAAGATGCAGCACTGGGGTCAACCTGAGTATTGAGTCTCAGATAACAGTGGAGATTGTACACAGGCCTCCAACCTTGTCCCATACCCCACATCTAAATACTGACACTTCAGGTTCCCAGGAACAGTTTCTTCATTTCTTTATTTAGATTTTTGTTGTTATTAATCTGTGAAAGGCCTTTTCTTTGTTGAGTAAAAAGGACTAAGTGGACTGTACAAGTCACTCATGAAGTATTCTTAATGGGGATGACCTAAGTTCAGATACCAAAACCCATCCTGGGAGGCTAATAACAACCTGCTCCTCTACATCCAGATGATCCGACTCCCTCTTCTTTGGTGTCTTACCTGTATACAAATGGAAGACCTTCTCTAACTCACATACAAATACACACATGAAAATGATAATAGACTTGTTTTTCAAAAGTGCTTATGCCTTATTGGTAGGGTACAAGAAACACTGAAGGAAGATCCCAGATTCCAATAGTTTGCAATGGTAAAGATTCTTTATTCTGCAGAAATTACCAGCATGCTTGGATCAACCATTTGTCAAAATGGTGACTCCAGGGAAGGCGCAGAAGTCCTTTATAGGAAATTAAAAGAAAAGGTTAGGTAATCTAAAACTTCATTGGTGGGTACAGAGGAAGTTACATGGTTCAGTTTCTGATTGGCTGCTATATTAGCTTTACTATATTTGGTGAGGCCTTGAGCAAATTTCATGAACTGATTCAGCTCCAGCCTAGTTATTATCTTTGGTCAAATGTTCTAGGAACTGACTCAGCTCTGAGGTTATTTTTTGTCAGAGTTATCAATACTTAACAGCCCATTGTCAGGAGGTCTGTATGAGGAGCTTCATTTGCTTTCCTGGGAAACTGAGACTTTTGTTTGTGTGTTTGTTTGTTTTTAAGAATTATTTATAATTATAGATAAGTACACTGTTGCTGTCTTCAGCTGCACCAGTAGAGGGCGTCAGATCTCATGATGGGTGGCTGTGAGCCACCATGTGGTTGCTGGGATTTGAACTCAGGACCTCTGAGCCATCTCACAAGCCCCAGGGATTTTTTTTTATGTTTAAGATTTTACCTCTCATTATAAAGAATTGGTGCAAACAGCTTTTGGTGTTTAATACAAATCATACACTGTTTTTTGTTTTTTTGGGGTTTGTTTGTTTGTTTGTTTGTTTTTGTTTTTTTTTTTGTTTTGTTTTTTGAGACAGGGTTTCTCTGTATAGCCCTGGCTGTCCTGGAACTCACTTTGTAAACCAGGCTGGCCTCGAACTCAGAAATCCACCTGCCTCTGCCTCCCAAGTGCTGGGATTAAAGGCATGCGCCACCATGCCCGGCTTCACTGTTTAAAAAAAAAAAAAAAAAAACTGTTATTCAAGAAGATCATCACAATTAAAATGAAGGCCCTTACTCTGAAATGGAAGCTTAAGAAGGTGCCATAATAGTAAAACTCTGTCCTGCTAGCCTTTCAATTAGTGGAAGCAGTAGGCAAAATGATTTCTAGTTCCAAGGAGCAACTTTATATGAAGCCTGCTACAACTGTGGTCCAAACATGATGGGGTCCATCCTTATTTAGAAGCTAAACTCGACAGGATCACCCATGTTGTGCTGGTCCTAGAAACAAGAATGATGCAAAATGTAAGGTCACAGATGCTTGTTCTGTGGTTTCAGTTCAGCACTGTTCCAGTCATCTGTGTTTGGCAGAGTCAGATCCCTAATTAAGAGAGCGTGAGGGCTGGAGAGATGGCTCAGCGGTTAAGAACACTGGCTGTTCTTCTAGGGGACCTGGGTTCAATTCCCAGCAACCACATGGCAGTTCACAACTGGCTGTGATACCTGCCCCAGGGGATCTGACACCCCCACCACGCCCCCCCCCAGATATACATGTAGTCAAATCACCAAAATACATAAAAGTAAAAATAAATAAATAAAAAATTATTAAAAAAAAAAAAGAGAGAGAGCGTGAGAGTTCATTGTCTGAAGCCCTGAAGATGAAGCCTCAGTTTCACACTGAGATCCCAAGATGTTGAGATTCACAAGCTATGAGGCATCTGCCTTACATGGCTGTATATAGGGAGTGGAACTAACCAAACCAAGAGATGTATGAGAAATTGTAGGGATAGGGCCATCTAAGCTCTTTACAATTGGAGCTGCATGTGTCTGAGAAAGCCACAGGATTTGGTGTTTGCCCTTCTGAGTTACTTGCCTGGCTACAATCTTCCCTATGTGCATATCCTTGTCTATTGTAAAGGGAAGGAATATTCTGTGTCATTGCATGTTATAAAAATATAACTTGGGGGCTGGAGAGATGGCTCAGTGGTTAAGGGCACTGACTGCTGTTCCAAAGGTCCTGAGTTCAAATCCCAGCAACTACATGGTGGCTCGCAACCATCTGGAATGGGATCTGATGCCCTCTTCTGGTGTGTCTGGAGGAAGCCACAGTGTACTCATATACATAAATAAATAAATACTTCATCTTGCTCCCACTAGCTGCCTGCCACAGGAAGCCCCTAGGCACTGATCTGTGAGTACAGATTTAAAAAAAAAAAAAAAAAAAAAATATATATATATATATATATATATATATATATATATATATATATATAACTTGTTTTCTGACCTTACAAGTTGTATCAGTCCAATGTTACCTTGAGTAAGTAAAGAGACTTTGGACATTTGAACAGTATAGTGACTATTGCAGAATTTGAGGATCATTGAAGTTGAACTATATGCATTTTCATCATGGAATGAATATGAGCCTATTGTGACCAGGGTTCAACAATGCAGTTAATTGAATCAGAAAGCTCCCAGATAGGATGATGTCTTTGAACATTTGTTTCTCCTTGATGGCTTTCCTTAGGGAGAATATGGAAGCTTTTGTGGAATAAGCCTTTCTAGACGCAATTCCTTCTCAGGATGGGAGTTGAGTGTCTGTAGACAAAACCCATCTCCTGTTCTTTGAGTCTACTGTGTTGTGGTTGAAAATGATCCTTCAGTCTCCTTCTCATGCTGTCATGCCTTCACCACAATAGACTCTCTCCATAAATCACTCAAGATACAGTAGCAGCAATTCAGTGCTAAGCTATTTTGCTAGCCCAATACTATTATATTTTTTAACTATGGTGTTTTTCGTTTTAAAGACAATGTTTCTCTGGGTAGATTGGCTGTCCAGAAAGTAGGCCTGTAGATCAGGCCGACCTTGAATTTAGAGATCCCTCTGATTCTGGCCTCAAAGTGCTGGGATAAAGACTGGGCCAACATGCTTGGGTTTTTTGTTTGTTTGTTTGTTTGTTTTGTTTTTATGATTTTATATTATTGGCTGATGGACCTGGAATATAGAGTTGTTGTTGTTTTTTTTAACATGTCAAACATGTGCTGTTCTGCTGAGTTGAGCTTCACTGACATCTTGATTTTTGAAATTTGCTTGAGAGTATCATTCTGTTTCCCAGAATGACATGCATTCATGATATTATTACTGCTTGAAACTTCTGATCATTGGAATGCAGTTTTATGACATTCTTCCTATCTTTTTTGTTTGTTTTGAATTTATGTAGAAAGGCAGAGTATTTTGCCTGTGTGCATGAATGCAGGCCTCAGACCTCCTGAAATTGGAATAATGGATAGTTGTGAGCCACATATATTTACAGGCGATTGAGCTCAGTTATTTGTAGAACCTGCAAGAGCTCTTCACTGCTGAGACATCTCTCCAGTTTCCTAAGTTGTTTCCACAAGTTCGCCATTAACATTGCTACTGTTTTCATCTGTTTGATTGTAACTGTTTAAAATACCCTTTTGGTAATATCTTATTACTGTAACAGTTTGAACTGAGACACTTCAGGTTTCTAGAAGATGTATACAGAACTGGAGTGGATGTATCATATTTTAAAAGATTTATTTATTTACTATTATATGTAAGTACACTGTAGCTGTCTTCAGACACCCCAGAAGAGGGCATCAGATTTCATTACAGGTGGTTATGAACCACCATGTAGTTGCTGGGATTTGAACTCAAGACCTTCGGAAGAACAGTCAGTGCTCTTAACTGCTGAGCCATCTCTCCAGCCCTCTTCCTACCTTTTTGATTTGTGTTCTTGATTCTTGCAGGGGAGACAGTATCTTACCATGTACCTTTTGGTGTCCTAGACCTCATTACATACACCATGCTGGCATCCAATTAAACGAGCTACTCCTGCCTCTGTCTACTAAATGCAGAGATGAAGGGTCTGAGCCATTAGAGACCCACCTTGCTGTTTATTTTTGTAATTAATAATTGTTCTTATAATTTCTCTGATGTGTGATAAGTATTATTGATTTGATTGCACACCCCCTTCTCTTTGTGTCTGTTAATGGGCATTTCCCTTCCGAGGTTATACCTCATTCAAAGGGCGCAGAAATGACAAGTGAACCTCATCATCTAGGTTTCTTCTAAAATTACTTGGTAGTTTCATTAGAACTTCTGTGTTAGGAAATGTGTAGGAGAAGAACTAGTATTATTTGAACATACTGTCAATGAAGTATGCATGTCCAGTGTTATCATTTCCATGCTTTAAAAAAATGACATATAAGGGATGTTCTAGAATGCAGTGACTTATGAGGACGTGCATGTGAACTTCACTCGGGAAGAGTGGGCTTTGCTGGATCCGTCTCAGAAGAAGCTCTACAAAGATGTCATGCTGGAGACCTACAGGAACCTCAATGCTATAGGTAAGACTGAATTTTCTTTCCAGTTTTAAAATAAGGGACAACCGTTTCTTTCTTTGGATGCTCTTTTATAGTTTCAACTGAGGAGGAAGAGGAATGACCCTAAGTTTCACTGAAGATAGTAACTTAAATACTGCATAATTTCAAATATTATATCATACACTTTCTGGCACTGTATTTTAGGCTTTAATTGGGAAGACCACAATATTGAAGAACATCGTCAGAGTTCTAGAAGACATGGAAGGTAATTACCATGTGCAAACTCGTACAAAGATGCTTCTGAAGAATTTTTATTATGTCCTGGAAGTTTTAAGGAAAAGCAAGCGTGTAACCCTTTAAGTATACTGATGATTATTAAATTTTCATAAAACCATGTAATTCAATTGCAGGTATCTGAATTTCCTTTGTGAGGCATTCCTTAAGAAAGGAGACATGGAAACAATGCCTTATCATATATCACCATCTGAATCATAGACCTTTTAGAGTTACATTTTAAAGGTGCCCATCCATTCATTTCTTCTCATACTACCCCTGATACTATAAAAGCTATACATATCGAAAAGGTGAAAAATGTATGTCTAAGAAATTTTAGCAAGCAAATAGTATATAGTAAAGCTGGTGTTACTCACATACTTGTAGTGATGTTGCTAAGTTTAGTGAGGGGGCAGTTTATGAGAGGTAGCAAGGCTGTTGTGGAGTAACCTTTATCCTTATACCACATGTGTTATAAGGAACAAAAAGTCAAACTGTGTGAATTCAATGTGGAATCCTTTTATTTCTTAGTCTTCCTTTCATAAGTATAACCTTTCTCACAGTGGAAACAAGCCATGTCTACATAAGTGATATTGATAAAAACAATGAACTTCTTTTTTTCCCAGAACAAGAAGATTCACAGTAGTCCCCAATTAGAGTAGATTTACTGAGCTTGAAACGAGATGATAATTAGTTGTTTTTCCAACTTCATTGGGACTACATCAACAAGCTCACACTGTAGAAAATAATCTTGAGTGCTAGGAATGGGGAAATTCTTCTATTTGTCCTGGTTCACTTTGCAAGTGTAGAATGACACGTATCACAGGAAAATTTGTGAATCTGATCAGAGTGATAAAGCTTTGCGTTCTTCAAAGAATTTTGTTTCCATAAAATATATGCAAAACCTTTCTTAGAAAAAGGATGCATAAATCTGAGCCATGTGATAAATGCTCTTACCACCACAATTATCTTCAAAGATGAAAAACTACCCATAATAAAAGGGAACCCCGTGAATTTAAGGAAAGCGATAAAGCCTTAAGTGCCGATCCCTTTCTACATTTAGACACATTGTAAAATTATTGCATGTTGATGAAAAGATTCATCAATGTAATGAATGGTAAAGCTTTCACATGTGCTAATTATCTTCACAGGCATGAAAGAAGTCATACTGGAGGGAAAACCTCTGAATATCCTCAATGCAAAGCCTTTGCATACCACTGTCATGCTCAAAGGCATGAAAGCATTCATATTGAAAAGAAATCCTATGAAGTTATTCAATATGTTGAAGCCTTTGCACATCACAGTAGTCTCCAAATACATAAAAGAATACAAACTATCCAGAATCCCTATTTATGTAATCAATGTGGTAAAGCCTTTGCAAATCACAGTCATCTTCAAAGGCATGAAGTTATTCATACTGGAGAGAAACCATATGAATGTAACCAATGTGGGCAATCCTTCCCATATCACAGGAGTCTTCAAATGCATGAAAGAATTCATACTGGAGAGAAACCCTACAAATGTAATCAATGTGATAAAGCCTTTACAAATCACACTGGACTCCTAAGACATAAAAGAACACATAGTGGAGAGAAACCCTATGAATGCAACCAATGTGGTAAAACCTTTTCTCAACACTATAATCTCCTAATGCATAAAAGAACACATACTGGAGAAAAACCATATGAATGTAATGAATGTGGCAAAGCCTTTTCATATCACAGGAGTCTTCAAATGCATGAAAGAATTCATACTGGAGAGAAACCCTACAAATGTAATCAATGTGATAAAGCTTTCTCACGACACACTGGTCTCCAACTGCATAAAAGAACTCATACTGGAGAGAAACCTTACAGATGTAATCAATGTGATAAAGCCTTTTCACAACACAGTCATCTAGGAATGCATAAAAGAACACATACAGGAGAGAAACCCTATGAATGTAGTCAATGTGGTAAAACCTTTGCATGTCACAGTCGTCTTCAAAGGCATAAAAGAATTCATAATGTAAAAAAAAATTCTATGAATATATTTAATGTTAAGTCTCTATAAATCCACATAGTTTTCATTCTCAAGAAAATATACATACTGACAAGAAATTCTCTGAAAATAAAAAGTGTGGTAAAGCCTTTGCCCAGCACAGATATCTCAGGAATGCAGAAAGGAGCACATACTGGGGACACCTTATGAATGCACTCACAGGTCTATATTGTTCATCCTCTACTGTACGTCACTTGGTGATGGATAGATTTCTGCTGCAATGAATAAAATGGGATGCCCAACATCTAATGGCCCATTGTTTATTTAAATATCAGGCTGTGTGCGATCACACTTTTCAAGAAAGTATGCCTGTGAATGTGTGGTGGGCCTGTGGGCCTTGTTTTGGTTTTCGTATTTTCACAAATTCCTTTCAGATGTTTGTTATCCAACCTGGCTTGGTTGTCAGTCATTAGTCACGGTTATGTTTTAAGTCTTGATTCTCATGTGTCAGCTTCCTAAGTACAATCCAAGGGTAGAAGGTGTACCTCCAACGTGTCCAGTTTTGTCATAACATTTTAGTAATATTAATGGTAAAAGGCTTAATAGAGAGCCAGGCAATGGTGCCGCACACCATTAATACCAGCACTTGAGAGGCAGAGGAAGGCAGATTTCTGAGTTCGAGGCCAGCCTGCTCTACAGAGTGAGTTTCAGGACAGGACAGGGCTACACAGAGAAACCCTGTCTCAAAAAAATGCTTAATAGAAGGAAATATAAAATTAAATACCTCATGTATGTACACAAAGCATCATTTTTATGAATACTGTAGGGATGTCATGACATAGGATAATCAATCAAATATATCTCTTACAATATTTCTTAATGTGCTATGGATACATATATACTATTTCAGGATCCATACTTCTTCATGTTCCCAGTAGTTATTCATTTGGCACTTCATGTTGAAGTACTGCATTCTAAGAGAATTATCTAGAGATAAGTAAGATCAATGAAATTCATTTTAATTTTTTCCTGTTGTTTGTGTTTGTAATGGATGGGTTTTTAGGACACCACAGATATGTGGAGACTGAAAGAATTTTTTGGGTTCTACTTTTGGCCATCTTTTTCTTTTTTTCTCTTTTGGTTTTTCGAGACAGGGTTTCTCTGTATATCCCTGGCTGTCCTGGAACTCACTTTGTAGACCAAGCTGGCCTCGAACTCAGAAATCCACCTGCCTCTGCCTCCCAAGTGCTGGGATTAAAGGCGTGCGCCTCTACCACCCGGCACTTTTGGCCATCTTTACTTGGTGATTAAAGTCATTTGCCAGCCTCACACACCATAGATGTTTCTCACTGTGCCTTCTCACTGATGTTCAAATAAGATTAGGTGAGACATCACATCAGTAAATACTGTCTTCTTTTCAGATTCTAAACACATTGTCATTTCAGGATGAAGGAAAACAGAACAAGTTGAATAATAAATCATATTTGCAAATGAAACTGATAAACTGCTATCTCTTTTTTTGGAATGTGTTAGTTCATTCTTAGGAGGAAACACTTCTTTATAACACTTATCTCAGAACCACAAGTGAATGCCAGAGGATTGGTTCATTGGTTAAATTTGGTTACCGCTTAGCCTGATGACCTGAGTTCAGTCTCTGAGAGACTCATATTATCGACAAAATGTTCTCTTATTTCTACAGTTAGGCCCTGTCATGTATATGCTGACACACCAACAGTTACATAAATTATTTGTAAACCCAAATAAGGAACAGTGAGGTCATTTGTAGCCAAATGCTTCTTGAGTTTTATTTCTATAACTCTCATAGTGGAGGTAGATTACAGATGGCCTGTAAGGTGTTCAGTCACTGTCACATTAACACCATATGAACAGACATATACCCACAAACACATTTCAAGCATGTTTAAATGTAGGAAATTAACAAAGCAAAGAAAATAATTATTGAGAACATATGAAAGGATTTGCCAGTTTAAATCATTATTATAAAATTCAATAAATATTTTTGTTCATCAAAATCATGATTTCTTTTTGATTTTTGGTTTGGTTTGGTTTGGTTTGATTTTGGTTTTTCTTTTTTTTAAATTTTTTTTAATTTATTTTTTTATTAGGTATTTTCCTCGTTTACATTTTCAATGCTATCCCAAAAGTCCCCCATACCCACCCCCCCAATCCCCTACCCACCCACTCCCCCTTTTTGGCCCTGGGGTTCTCCTGTACTGGGGCATATAAAGTTTGCAAGTCCAATGGGCCTCTCTTTGCAGTGATGGCTGACTAGGCCATCTTTTGATACTTATGCAGCTAGAGACAAGAGCTCCGGGGTACTGGTTAGTTCATATTGTTGTTCCACCTATGGGGTTGCAGTTCCCTTTAGCTCCTTGGGTAATTTCTCTAGCTCCTCCATTGGGGGCCGTGTGATCCATCCAATAGCTGACTGTGATCATCCACTTATGTGTTTGCTAGGCCCTGGCATAGTCTCACAAGAGACAGCTATATCTGGGTCCTTTCAGCAAAATCTTGCTAGTGTATGCAATGGTGTCAGTGTTTGGAAGCTGATTATGGGATGGATCCCTGCATATGGCAATCACTAGATGGTCCATCCTTTCGTCACAGCTCCAAATTTTGTCTCTGTAACTCCTTCCATGGGCGTTTTGTTCCCATTTCTAAGAAGGGGCAAAGTGTCCACACTTTGGTCTTCGTTCTTCTTGAATTTCATGCATTTAACAAATTGTATCTTATATCTTGGGTATCCTAAGTTTCTGGGCTAATATCCACTTATCAGTGAGTACATATTGTGCGAGTTCCTTTGTGATTGGGTTACCTCACTCAGGATGATGCCCTCCAGGTCCATCCATTTGCCTAGGAATTTCATAAATTCATTTTTTTTAATAGCTGAGTAGTACTCCATTGTGTAAATGTACCACATTTTCTCTATCCATTCCTCTGTTGAGGGGCATCTTTGTTCTTCCCAGCTTCTGGCTATTATAAATAAGGCTGCTATGAACATAGTGGAGCATGTGTCCTTCTTACCAGTTGGGACATCTTCTGGATATATGCCCAGGAGAGGTATTGCTGGATCCTCCAGTAGTACTATGTCCAATTTTCTGACGAACCGCCAGACTGATTTCCAGAGTGGTTGTACAAGCTTGCAATCCCACCAACAATGGAGAAGTGTTCCTCTTTCTCCACATCCTCGCCAGCATCTGCTGTCACCTGAATTTTTGATCTTAGCCATTCTGACTGGAGTGAAGTGGAATCTCAGGGTTGTTTTGATTTGCATTTCCCTGATGATTAAGGATGTTGAACATTTTTTCAGGTGCTTCTCAGCCATTCGGTATTCCTCAGGTGAGAATTCTTTGTTCAACTCTGAGCCCCATTTTTTAATGGGGTTATTTGATTTTCTGGAGTCCACCTTCTTGAGTTCTTTATATATATTGGATATTAGTCCCCTATCCGATTTGACAAATTGGGACCTCATAAAATTGCAAAGCTTCTGTAAGGCAAAAGACACTGTCAATAAGACAAAAAGGCCACGAACGGATTGGGAAAGAATTTTTACCAATCCTAAATCTGATAGGGGACTAATATCCAATATATACAAAGAGCTCAAGAAGCTGGACTCCATAAATTCAAATAACCCCATTAAAAGATGGGGTTCAGAGCTAAACAAAGAATTCTCAACTGAGGAATACCGAATGGCTGAGAATCACCTGAAAAAATGTTCAGTATCCTTTCTTTTCTTTTTCTGTTTTGTTTTGTTTTGTATTTTTCCGAGACTGGGTTTCTCTGTGTAGCTCTGGCTGTCCTGGAACTCACTCTGCAGACCAGGCTGGCCTCAAACTCAGAAATCTGCCTGCCTCTGTCTCCCAGGTGCTGGGATTAAAGGCGTGAGCCACCACCACCCAAGTTGTTCAACTTCCTTAATCATCAGGGAAATGCAAATCAAAACAACCTTGAGATTCCACCTCACACCTGTCAGAATGGCTAAGACCACTTTATATTTCAATATTAGTTCCCTCTCCCTTATATCTCCACTATTCCTTCCCCTGTTTCCCCTTCTCTTCTCTGAGAATGGAGCTTTCCCTGTGTATGACCTCCAACTGCCCCATCCACCTCCACCCAGTCCTCTAATCTGCAAATATTCACACATCAGTCACTGCGGGACTAGACACCCTCTCTCACTGAGTTCAGACAGTACTGCTCCAGTTAGGGGAATTGGATTGTCTGGCAGTCAACATATTCAGGGAAAGACCCCTTCCATTTGTTAGTGGACCCATATAAGGACCAAGCTGTACTTCTGTCTGGTATATATGTGCTGGTTGTGGGGGTTGGAGTGGGGAGGAGTGCAGCTAGCTTCAGTTTATGCTCATTTTTCGCCTGGTGGTTAATTTTCTTAAAAACCCCAAGGTGCCAGGTTAGTTGGTTCTGCCAATTTAGGCTTCATTGGATTGTCAGAAGTCAGTGGAAGCAGCTAGAGTGAGCCGGAATACCACGAGAAGCCAACATCAAATTCAGTGGAGAGAAACTAGAAGCATTGGAGAATGAAAACAGTTAAGAGATAGTAGCAGAGATGCCTTTAAAGGAATTCAAATTTTAAAACTGAAATCTATTATGTACTCATTCATAAGGTGAACATCATTGAGAAGTCCCCACATATCAGTACTGATTTTGAAAAAAAAAAAAAAGCAGGGCATTCCCTGGCATAGAGAATGGTATTAAGAAGAGGGGATCTACCTTTCCTGTATGAACAATGTTAGCAGCTGAGATATGTAACTTAACACATGCAGCTAAAATCAATGGCCTGTTTCTCAAAACTCTGAGCTGAAGTGAATTTGCAAGTGCATTGGATATATATGTGATAGTGCCCTATAGTTGAAAATTCAGTATTAATTGGATCAAGCTGACCTCCTAATTTGTATGCCCATCAGTCTGGTCTGCTTTGATTCACATGACATGAATGAATACATGCTGGGGAATTACAAAATCCCTCACCCTGGCACAAGCAGGTACTTCATCATAATGAGTATGCTAACTTGTTTGCTTGCCGTATTTCTTCCAGTGAAATACACAAGAAACTAGTCCTCCTATTCTGGTCTGAAGGAAGAAGCCATCCATGTTCCATATGCAAATACTTTTCCTCTTATTGCAATGGAAAGCTGACTATGTGGCTTTAATAGGGGATTTTAAGACTAAGTGGTGGTGCAGGCAGCTAATTTAAGAATTTAGCTAGCTTAATCAAGAAGATAATATATTATTGCCCCCAGAAGCAACAACTGGGATCAAGGACACCAAAGTGTATGTGGGAGAGCTTTTCTCAGAAACATCTTTCTGGCCTGCAGGTACAGCTGCTCTAGCATCTGTATGACTTTTGATAAGGAAACCACTCCACACACCTAAAATATTATTTTTAAATATCTATTTACAAAGAGTGTGTATTCACATCAAAGAAAAGCCAACCAAGGACAGATTTTGCATTCCACAAATGCTACCATTCTTAATTCTTTTTAAATTTTAGGCCCGAGGTTATTCTCTGAACCACACCAATAGGGTCTAGCCACCAATAGGCAAGTCTAGCCACTGAGGCAGATGGAGATTTACAGTGCAAGTCTGTAGCCCTCCCCCAGCCTTGAGCAGGTTGGCTCAGACATGTTCTGCCATTGTGAGTGAGACCATCTAGGGTGGAGTCTTCTGACCTAGACAGGTCTATATTGTTCTGCCACCTCTGTGCTCTTCTTTAAGACACTGAGAGGCTGAACCTGTCTTCCTGAGACATTCATGACCAAGTGCTGACAGCCTGGCAACAAAGCATCAAGATCTGATGTGGTGGAAGACGTGCCTTCCCCCTTTATAAGCTTAGACTCTTTAGTAACTCTGGGGCCTTGATCAGTATCTTGTCTTGGTCTCATTATTTCTCCCACCGTTTCCTCCCATTATAGCTCCAGCCTCCCATTCAAGAACACGGTTCGTGTAGCATCGGGGGGCTACACAAGTCTACATTTTAGATCATGAAGTATGATCTCAAAGATAGACTTAAAAGATGTTTTCAATGCCACAATTTTTTTTGAGACAGGGTTTCTCTGTATAGGCGTGGCTGTCCTGGAACTTACTTTGTAGACCAGGCTAGTCTCGAACTCAGAAATCTGCCTGCCTCTGCCTCCCAAGTGCTGGGATTAAAGGCATGCGCCACCACCTCCAGGCTCAATGCCACAATTTTTATACATACAAAGGACACAGAACATATTCAGAATATATCAATGAAAAGTCACCTAACAGTACTGGGGTTACTGTTCTTACATGAACAATTCTGCAGAGCTACTCTAACCTCAAAGAAAAGCATCTTTCCCTCCTGAGCGAGCTGGTTCAGAGGAAGGCAATGGACGCATCAGTGCAGGACAAGAAAGAGTTACATTCCAACTAGCCCGCCGGGTCTCTTTCTCGGGGCAATGATTTCACTGTAGAAAATTCCAGTTTTTTGAGATATTCTATTCTTTTTGTTTTTGTGGGGTTTTTTGTTTTTTTTGTTTTTTGGGTTTTTTTTTGTTTTTGTTTTTGTTTTTGTTTTTGTTTTTCGAGATAGGGTTTCTATGTGTAGCCCTGGCTATCCTAGAACTCACTCTGTAGACCAGGCTGGCCTCAAACTCAGAAATCTGCCTGCCTCTGCCTCCCAAGTGTTGGGATTAAAGGCATGTGCTATCACTGCCCTGCTTGAGCTATTCTTTTTAAATGTTGTTTTATATGTGGGTATTTTGCCTGCATGTGGCTGTGCACAGTATACAGTGAGACCAGAAGGGCAAAGCAGACACTTCACAATGATAGTTAGCAACTAGTTAGTTTTGGAAATGGGACCCGTCTACTGTAACCATGCTCAGTTTATTTTAACTGTTACACTGTCTATCTGGTCAAGTTTTTATTTAAAATGTGTTTTTGTACATGTTCAGGAAAATATATGGCATTACTTTCCCTCTTCCTTATCTTTTCTTTTTTTGTTGTTTTTTGTTTGTTTGCTTTTTGTTTTTCGAGACAGGGTTTCTCTGTATAGCCCTGGCTGTCCTAGAACTCCCTCTGTAGACCAGGCTGGCCTCGAACTCAGAAATCCGCCTGCCTCTGCCTCCCAGGTGCTGAGATTAAAGGTGTGAGCCACCACACTGGGCTCCTTATCTTTTCGTTAGCCACTCCCAAATTATTTTCAATTTCTTCTTGTTAATTATGAAAAAAATGCACAAATATATGAATAAAACCTGCTGTTGCATTTCTGTTGGATGTCTATTTATGGTTTCAGGGATGAATAATTGGCTTTGTATAAGCCATTAGTGAGCTCATCCTGGCTTGTGGATAATAGTTGCCCTTGTGGGAGAATCTGATCCTGAAGTTACCTAGGTTGTCTTGGGCAAGAAACATCAAGAATAGAAAACTTAGTGTGGTAAATACCTCAGCTAACACTTACTTGTGTCATGACCCTGAACTTCTGGACCTGCAGGGAAGACTATGGATATTGGCCTGAACCAATCACAATCTGCCTTTATTCTCTGAGCCTAGCACCAAACTTCATAGACCACTTTCACCTTGTATGAAAAATCCTGAAACTACTGTCTCCAGTTTCCATGCAACATAATTACAGGCCTGTACCACCATGTCTGGCTGAGGTGGCTTCTACTTCATTTACTGAGTCCCTGGAAACACAGCATGAATAAGAAAAGCAGTTCCACATATCTATTCAGTAATGACTTGACACTCTGAGTCTCAGTTTCACCATCTATAGAATAAGGACAGAATCTGCCCTAGTCCTTTGGTGACTTATAACAGATGTTACGATAAAGCAAAACAACATGCCTCCTAATGTGAAAGACAGGGGAGTTGAAGGCAGGAGGGCTGCATTTCATGGTAGACTTCTGTTACTAGAGCTAGGACCACAGTCTATGTCCTAGCTACCCTAACCAGAGAGATTCAGCCACTCATCCTTATTAAGCCACTTAAAAGGACTGATTTATCTCGCTGTGACATGCCCACCTATAATGCTGGTAATCTGGAGACAAGGTGGGCAGAATTCTCTGATGTCCTAGAACAGATTATAGTTCCAGGCCAACCAGATACTCAGTGAGAAAACAATTTCAAGTAAAACAACAACAAAAATGAATAAAAAGAAAACAAGGAAATTATTAATGAAAATGGAAAACAGTAACATATTTGTTCAGTGTGACTAATTGGAATAGAGAATTTTCTCTGTTTCTAAGTCTTTAACTGAATTTTAGCTCTTTGCTACCCTGAAAAGTATTTAGTTAACAAATAATATATAATTTGTACAGAAGTCCTTACCTAGAGGAGTAAATCACTTATGAGAATACAATTACAAGGGAAATTCAAAATTCATGTGGTCTACTGTTACACTAGACCACAAACAAAGGTAGAGATGTGAATGTCTTTAGAATATCCAATTCTTACCATCTGGGCAAGATACAAGGATAATGTGGCAGAGAATGAGGGGCTTTATGGTCTAATTGGAGATTGTCATATGGGGTATGCACGGTGCTATCACTGACACTTCTGTGCATTTGCCAAGGGGGTGGGGAGTGGGAAGAACTGGACAGGACTGAGTGGCCACAGCTAAGTGGATACAGAGTGTCTGTCGCTGTCTTACTCCATATGTGCTCCTTGCTGCATTTGGAGATAAGTGTGCTGGGATAGGCTTTAACACATGGTTTATATTCAGACAGTTTCTTACCAATACAAATATGTTCATAATTAAGAGTATGAATATTAAATACATTCATACGCTTTCTCTACAGTATGAATTCTTTCATGCTTTTGAAGATGCCTGTGACATACATAGGCTTTCCCATATAGATCACATTCATAGGGTTTCTCTCAAGTATGTATCTTTTTTGTTTATTTGGGTTTTTTTGTTTTGTTTTTTGTTTTTTGTTTTTCGAGACAGGGTTTCTCTATATAGCACTGGCTGTCCTGGAACTCACTTTGTAGACCAGGCTGGCCTCGAACTCAGAAACATACCTGCCTCTGCCTCCCGAGTGCTGGGATTAAAGGCGTGCGCCACCACCGCCTGGCTCTTTCATGCCTTTTAAGATGACTATGTTGTGAAAAGGCCTTATCACACTGATTACATTCATAGCATTTCTCTCCAGTGTCTTCTTTTCTGCTGTAAGGAGATTACTGTGCTGTGCAGATGCCTTACCACATTGATTTCATTCATGGGGTTTCTGGCCAGTTTGTGTTCTTTTATGTATTTGGAGACTTGTGTAAGGTAAAAAGTCTTCGACACAGTGAATAACTTCAGAGGGGATCTTTTCTGTATGAATCCTTTCATGTCTTTGGGCATGACTGTGAGCACGTAAAGCAAAGGCTTTACCAGGTTGAGTATATTCAGAGGATTTCTCTGCACTCTGACTCCTTTCATACCTGAGAAGAGAATTGGCACATGTGAGAGCTTTACTCCACTGATAAATACTTTTGTCTGTATGATTTAATGGTACCATTTGTCTAAATATGAAGAGGCATCAGACCTTAAGATTTTATCACTTTGTTTACATTGCTGCTCTTCCCCTTCATTATGAGTTGTTTTTCATCATCAAAAATACCTGAAATGGTATGAGCATTTATTATATGGCTCAGCTTTACATATTCTCTTTCTTATTATGCTGTTCTTTTTTAAAATTAATTTATTTTTTTTATTTATATGAGTATATGGTAGCTGTCTTCAGACACACCAGAAGAGAGCATCAGATTCCATTACAGATAGTTGTGAGCCACCATGTGATTGCTGGAAATTGAACTCAGAACCTTTTGAAGAGCTGTCAGTGCTTTTAACCGCTGAGCCATCTCTCCAGCCCTACATATTCTCTTTATATAAAAGGGTTTTTTTCCATATTTGAAGAAAAGTGGAAGAACTCAGAGCTTTAACACACTAACTGTATTCCAACTTTTCCTATACTGTGAGTAATACTAGATTTGACAAATGAACCAGGAGAAATAGAAGCATTTCCACATGCCTATTACTCATGACAATATTCTACAGAATGAGGTTGAAAATCCAATGATATGAAGCTTGTATCACATTCATAAAGTCTACCCTAACTGCAACCCAATACATGTCTTCTAATTGTCCTGGGAGACAGAGGGGGTACACTAATTCATTTAATATTTCTTATGTATATGTGGTTTGTATCCATTATGACATATGATATATCTATAAAAGGCTGACTAACAAATAAAAAATTTGAACATTGCACACACTGAGTGTAACATTTTGTTCCTCAGAGATATGTGATATAGGGACTATGTTTACCATACAACATCATTCTTTTTTTTGGGGGGTGGGGGGGCTTCGAGACAGGGTTTCTCTGTGTAGCCCTGACTGTGCTGGAACTCACTCTGTAGAACAGGGTGGCCTAGAACTCAGAAATTCGCCTGTCTCTGCATCTCATAAGCTGCTCATCTCATTGAATGTCACTACTAATATATGAGCAACACTAGCTTTACTATAGACTATTTGCTTCTCAGAAGCTTTTGGACCTACAGGTATTACTATTTAATGTGTATAGCGTTTACATAATAAAAAGAATAAGATTGCCAGATCTACAGTGTAGCTCTAATAGGACTATGTTTCAAATGGTGATATGCACTAAGGCATTGTTTCCATGTCCTCTTTCTTAAAGGAAGGCCTTCCAAAAACAAGATATAGGACATTGAGGACCATGGTTTTCTTAGAATTTATGAACCACCAATACAATTATAGATGTGCTTATTTATACTGTTGCTTTTGTTTAAAACTTTCAACACACATTAAAATTTCTTCAGAGGCATATTTGTATGAGCTTGCACATGAAAATTACCTTTGTCTTCTAGATCTCTGCCAATGTTCTTCAGTATTTTTGTCTTTCAAATTAAAGCCTAAAATAGAGGAACAGAAAATGTATGTATGGAAATATGCAAAATGTAAGTTACTATCTTCAGTGAACCTTAGAGTTGCACATGATTTATTCACCAAATTGCATCCATCTCAATTGAAATTAAGGAAGTGCTTCAAAGGAACTGTTTTCTAGAATTTTAAATCAGGAAGGGGGAGGGGCTGGAGAGATGGCTCAGCAGTTAAGAGTGCTGACTGCTCTTCTGAAGGTTTTGAGTTCAAATCCCAGCAACCATATGATGGCTCACAACCATCCATATTGAGATCTGATGCCCTCTTCTGGGGTGTCTGAAGTCAGCTACAGTGTACTTGTGTACTTATATATAATAAATAAATAATAAAAATAAAACAGGAAAGGGAATTCAGTTTTACCTATAGCGTTGAGGTTTCTGTATGTCTCCAACATGACATCTTTGTAGAGCTTCTTCTGGGAAGGATCCAGCAGAGCCCACTCCTCATGAGTGAAGTTCACATGTATGTCCTTATAAGTCACTGCATTCTAGAGTATCCCATAAACGTGTATAAAAGAAAGCACAATAAAGAAACAGTGGGCATGTATTCTTTATAGACAATATGTTTATATAATTATGGGGCCTGCTCCACTTATTTCTTGACACTGAAGTTCTACTGTAACTACTAAGTCATATTAGAAGGAAACTAAATAATGAGGTTCACCCCTGTCATTTCTCAGCCCTTTGAATGGAATGTAGCCTTTCTAGAGAAATGTCAATTACAGATGTAAAGAGAAGACAAGCTCTACAAGATCAATAGTGCTTATCATACATCAAAGAAATTTTATGAACAATTACTAAGCATGAAAATCAGTAAGTAAGCTGCATCTAATGGCTTATGCCTTTAACACTGCACTCAGGAGACAGAGGCAAAACTATCACATTGAGTCAGGTATGTTGTATGTTGTATGGTATGAGTTCTAGGTCAGTCAGAGGTACAAAAAAGACCCTGTATTCCCTGCAAGAATTAATCAACCAAACCAGAAACATAGAAAGAATTCATAGGATTTTACTTAAATTCATAAGAGAATGATACATAAATCCAGTTCTGTATTCATTTTCCAGAAATCTGAGGTGGACTAGTTTGGGCTATAACATCAATAAGATATTACCAAAATGGAATATATGTTTAAACAGTTACAACTGGTCAAAAGAAAATATTACCAATATTAATGTTGATTAGAGGTATACCACATAGGGAGAGATAGCTCAACAGTGAATTTGAAAATATTACCAATATTAATGTTGATTAGAGGTATACCACATAGGGAGAGATAGCTCAACAGTGAATTGTAGGGTGTTGTTCTGATGCTCTGAATGGGAATCTGCCGATAAATGCTGAAGGTCCTTGTCTCGAAATGTTTTTTTTTTTTTTCAATCAATAAAGTTTCCAGCTACCAACGGTTGGGTGGAAGAGGTGGAACTTCCAGGTTCCTGAAAGGGAGGAAAGAGTTCATGGCACAGGAAAGGGAGATCTGTAGTGCCCCAGTGGAGTGGTCATTTGCTGCTTTCCCAGGTGGGCAATAGAAATGGAACTAAGCTGAGAGCAGATATAGAGTGTTGAGCAAGGAGTAAAGGGAAAGGAACACTACCTGTGAGAGGCTTAGAAGAGCACAGCCACTGTCCCATAAGGCGGGGTAAAAAGTATTAATGTGTATTTGTGTGTGTGTGTGTGTGTGTGTGTGTGTGTGTGTGAGAGAGAGAGAGAGAGAGAGAGAGAGAGAGAGAGACTTTCATCTGCAGATACTAGGGAACCAGGGCAGGTACTGGTAGTGTGCCTTTGCCCAACTTAAAGCAGGGTAGATAAAAGGCTACACACTACATGAAGAACTCTTGCTGATCCTGCAAATAACTGATCTCAATTGCCTGTATTTACAGGGGCTCACAGCTATAAATTATTCCACTTTCAGGAGGTCTCAGGTCATTATCTGACTACTGTGAGGACTTGGCACACATGAAGTACATATTTATTCATTCATACAGGCAAAGGATTCAGTCTTTCTAACATAAATTCACAACAAACATAACAGGCTGAAAAAAGGTCAGCACTATCAATCCAGTGACTAAGAAGGCTCAACAGTATCAATGTTGTGAGTAGTGCCATCCTGAGAAATAGAATAATAATGTCTGCAAAATTTCAAAACTCAAGGTGTTTGTGGTCAGCACAAAAGCATATGCTCAACATTTAAAGACACCCTCATTATAGGCCTGTCAATTTAAGAAAGAAAAAAGGCCCAGAGACACTGAAACTTATAGAGGAGAAAGTAGGGAAAAGCCTCGAAGATATGGGTACAGGGGAAAAATTCCTGAATAGAATAGCAAAGGCTTGTGCTGTAAGATTGAGAATTGATAAATGGGACCTCATAAAGTTGCAAAGCTTCTGCAAGGCAAAAGACACCGTCAATAAGACAAAAAGACCACCAACAGATTGGGAAAGGATCTTTACCTATCCTAAATCAGATAGGGGACTAATATCCAATATATATAAAGAACTCAAGAAGGTGGACTCCAGAAAATCAAATAACCCCGTTAAAAAATGGGGCTCAGAACTGAACAAAGAATTCTCACCTGAGGAATACCGAATGGCAGAGAAGCACCTGAAAAAATGTTCAACATCCTTAATCATCAGGGAAATGCAACTCAAAACAACCCTGAGATTCCACCTCACACCAGTCAGAATGGCTAAGATCAAAAATTCAGTTGACAGCAGATGCTGGCGAGGATGTGGAGAAAGAGGAACACTCCTTCATTGTTGGTGGGATTGCAAGCTGGTACAACCACTCTGGAAATCAGTTTGGCGGCACATTTTGAATGGAATTCCTAAATAGGACTAGGATCACTCATTATGATTGCAGGGTTACCAGGAGAGTATAACTCCAATGATATCTTCTAAGTTTCAAGTTCATAGCAAGGACCTTCGTTCAGGGCCATCTGAAACTACCTGGGCTGTTTTTCTAGACAACCAACAAAATTCGCTTTAACTCCCCCCTCCCCCCACTTTTGAGTTATTTCACTGTTGTCCTGAATGAGTCACTAGTAATAACTGTCCTAAAGATTTATTTTTCCATCTAACAAATTAGCCCCTTACTATTTAATTCTGCCCTACTCAATATCCCACAGCATGGGCAAAATGAGAAGGGTTTTGGGCCAAAATATCACATAAATGACCTATAGTTTAATTTTTCATGGTGTCTATTTCCCACTGAAATCATATAACATTGATTTTCTTTGTATGTATTACTCTTAGCAGGCCAGCATTCCAGGTTCTACAAGAATAGTTCATTAGGATGAATATAGATTTCAAAGATCCTATATTTTCAGCATACCAGCAAATGATATTTCCAGGTTCTGTCCTGCTGCAAAATCAGTTTTTTCTTACCATTTTTTTTTGTTCTAACTTTCTTCTTAGAATTGTTGTGAGTAAATCCTCACACCAAAAGTGTGTCAAGTAACAAACACTCTTATTTGGCTGGTTCTGTCAGACCACATTTCCATTATTTGCTAAGCTTATGATAGAAACACACGTTCAAAAATACAAGCAAAAACCATGGGCAAACAATGTTTCTTGCCTGCTCTCTTGCTTGGTCACTGTCTCATGCTCACCGAGCTCTCTCATCCAGCCCAGGCCCACTTTCTTAAGGATTCATCCCCACTCAGAGGAAGAGCCTTCCCACTTCAAGTGTTATTCAACATGATATCTCACAAACTTAGCAAACAGCCATTCTGACATTGGAAGCCCTCAATGGATGCTCCCTCAGATGGTTGCTGGCCCTGAAATACTGACAACCTAAGCAAATGAAGAGAAAGAGATAACTATCTAAGCAAGTAGTGAGAACCCAAACCAAACCAGTCACCAAAATTGTAAAAATTCAAACACTGACGACTGCAAGATCTGGAAAACACAGGTTGTCCAAGACACAGGGAAAGGTAACGCTTTCAGGTCAACAAGAGAAGGTTAAAACTGTTTTTCCAAGAAGTTCCCAAACAACAACAACAACAACAACAACAAAACTCAAGGAAATTATAATATACTAAATTATCAGAAGACAAAAGAGGTGAAGGATTATCATGTCCTAAAGAAACAACAATATAATCAGATTATAATTAATGAATCATACACCATAGATGGTAACACTGGAAAAAGCAAACACAAAAACAGATCAGTGAATCAAGCATGGTCATTTAACTAAGAACTGCAAGATTATAATCAGAATAAAAACTACACAATTATTGGCCAGCACTCATCCTGTTCATTTCATTCTCTCCTTTGACAATAATGTGAGATGGAGTGGGAGTGGATGCTCTTCCAACACGCTGCAGAGATGAAGCATTCTGATAGTTCAAACTAGGAAGAAATAGGGATGTTTACTAAAAACATCTTTTTTTATATTAAGAAAAAAGTGTATCTATTAGGATGACTTAGAAACCATGTTGTTTCTATGATTGATTGATGATTAGACATAAGTCATTTATGAAATCAAAAGTTAAAAAAATACAAAATAACAGATTTATAAAAAATAAACTATTATTTCTATTACACACATAAACTTTTTTGCCTTAGTTGCATTATAATATATAGGCATTTTTTAAAACATGTCTGTCTGTATTTTCATGTGTATGTTTTTATGTGTAGAGAATGTATTCGATCTGTGTGTGAGCGACACTGCAGAGAAGAGGGTGGCAGATCCTCTGGATCTTGAGTAACAGGTAGTTAACATGGGTCTTGATATCTGAACCCAGGTCATCCCAAGGAAAATTCTTCCTGAGTGACCTGCATAGCCCACAGAGTACTTTCCATTTAATAAAGGAAAAGAGTTTCACAGATTGACAACTACAAACACCTAAATAAATAAAGAGCTGAATAGATTAATCCTGAGAACCTGAGGCTCAGTATTTAGATGTTAGTTATGGGACCAGGTAAGAGACATGGGGACCATCTCCAGCAATTGAGACACAATAATGAGGTTTAGCCCTACTGCTGCATCTTCTAATGCCCTTGTCCTCACCTGTTGTGTACAGAGAAAAAGCCAAGAATGAAAGGCCCAAATATATTCAAGTCTATCAAAAGCATGACAAGTATCAGTCAGGAAAAATTAGAATTTCAACAATGTTAACTAGGATTGTATTTGTTTAGAAATATAATAAATAGACTTCACAACTCCAAGAAAAGTAACTTAAAGTAACCCCTAAGTAGTTTATTTCTACTACTGTACCTACTTCTGATCTTTCCATCAGACAGAGAGGCCCCATTCTCTAGAACTAGGTCTGAATATGCAAGTGATTGGGCCCTTGTGATTTCAGTCAAACCCAGCCTTTCTGATACCCAGCCACAAAACAAATTTGAAGAATAATTTAATGTCTGCTTTCTGTGACATGACCTATGGCACAAGGTGTAGAATCTGCCCTATCCACCACACAATACATGCATACATCAAACACTTCTGCATCATAGAAACTCCCTTTGTACCACAGAACTGAATTTGCCTGAACCATGCCAGTGGGACTGGTAGGAGTAAAGAGTTAAAAGGATTCTAATCAAGTAAGTATGAAGGAAGATCAGCACATCCATTCTAGTGAGAATGGAGTTTTTAAACAATTTATAAAATGTATCAGATGAAACTGGATTGTGGAATAGAACATTCAGAATTTCTAGAAAACACTCCTCAAGTTTCCCTATATGTGTTTGAAATACACATCAAAAGTCTGTGTGTGCACACTGGATAGTGATGTTATCCAGCACCACAGCTTTGAACGCCACAACTGCAGAGCCTTTCCTCCTCAAGAAGAGAGGCTCTCAGGTAGCCACTCTCAGGGAGGAAAGAATGTCAAACGTCTCTGCCCAGATCAACACATGTACCAACACAAAAGTGTGGCTAACAGTCAATGTTAGTTACACAAAATTGGACTCTGATAGCTCCACCCATGTGCTCTTCCTGGTTTGGGGCCAGTGGTCTTCACCCTCATCATGGTAGGACTATAGTCTCCCTTGGAGAATCCTGTGTCTCAGGAGAATACTGGAAGAACCTGCAGGTTATCTCCGACTAGTGCATATGACTGTTAGGCCTGCCCATGTCCCTCATTACCTTGGACCAACCAGCTAGGCCTCAGGACTGTAGAAGCTCCCCTACTGGAGGATTAGTGACAAATAACTCAGACAGGATAGGCCTTCCCAGATCCATCTTTCCACCTTAAGGTCTGATAGAGCCCTAATATTTGTATTTTTGTAGAATCATCCAGTTTTGTAGAGCACATGTTCATCTTCCAGGTAACAAGGTCCATTGTGTGCACATTTCATTACACACTGAATGTCCAGTGCAGACATGCTTGGGAAGTCCTGTCCCTAAACTTCAGTTAAATTCACTCAGTCACAACAATTAAAGCAAAAAGATCCAACAAACTTGAAAGGAAGGAGGAGTAAAGGGAGGTGAATGGAAGCAAAAAAGCAATAGAAAGAAAGACACGATCTCCTAAGCACAAAGTAGTAGAAAGTTTATTATAGATAAAAAGGAGAGGACAGCCAGAAGCAGGGACATCTGAGGCCAGAGTAGACATGTCCCTGAGCCATTGGAAGAGAGAGAGGAGAGGGCAGAAATATGCCAAGAGTACAGAAGGGTAAATGATAGATGAACAGGAGCAGGTAACCCCATGTTCCTATTGCATGAGGAGGTACACCTGGGAGAAGGGTACTACACACAAGGGATGCTAGGTTGTTAAATAGGCATATTAAGCATTTGTCCCAGGGTTGGAGACTCAACAGTAAGAAGTAAGGAGAAGGTTGAAATGGTTTAAGTATAAGCATAGAAATTATTTTAAACAGTTGAAACAGGCATTATGGTCCAAGAGTCTCCAGGTCTAAGCATGTGCACTAGGGCCGGGCAAGTATTACTCACCTCTTTTCTCTCAGGTTGTGTATTTTCAGATAGGAAAAATAACATTCCTGTTAGGCACAGTCACACTTGTTTGAAAGTTAATGTGAATTGATTGAACCAGGGTAATAACTACAGTCATTTGTTCCATATTTAGATTGTGGACTTGCCTTGTCTATGAACCCCCCAAAACTGGGCAGTTTTAATGTTTATTGATCATCCTAAAGTATTCCTGACCACTCAATGCCGACTACTGTCACACAGGAAAGCTCTCTCCTTTCTCTCATCTTCCCTTATGTAGTGATTATGCCAGCTTCAAAGGTTGTCAGTGAAGTCAATTCTTAGTCTTTGTCGTCTGCTCTTCAACATCATTCAGAATACATGATCACATATTACAAAGTTCATCACAAGTTCACACAAAAAATCCAATCATAAATTGTAATAGTTTACAGTGGTGAATGTTTACATGCATATACACTAGGAGTAATCATCTGGCTAAACATCCATCATCTTTCTGAGCTCCACAGGTACACTGAATGTTTAAAACCATAACTAGCCAGGCAGTGGTGGTGCACGCCTTTAATGCCAGCACTGGGGAGGCAGAGACAGGCAGATTTCTGAGTTCGAGGACAGCCTGGTCTACAAAGTGAGTTCCAGGACAGCCAGGGCTACACAAAGAAACCCTGTCTCAAAAAAAAAAAAAAAAAAAAAAAGATAAAAAACTATAAGTTATTAGTGAATTTTTGTATAGATAAACCCAGTCCATATTTTATCTTCTGTCCTAGCTCCTATAATAAATCATTAGTTGCCTTTTAATGACTTTGGTTAATTGGTTTACAACATCTTAGAATGTGCTCTGAGTAGGAGAAAGTCTGGTAATCATCTAAGAGCAATTAACTGGTGACGCTTAGGAGACTGGCAGAGTTCTCATTGCAGATTTTACTATCAGAAAAGGACTTAATAGCAGTCCCATTATAAAAGAGCTTAATAATCACAGATATAATTTTAGGAATTCTTATAGGATCATCATTAAGACTTAAGTCATCTATTTGTCTATATAGCATCCCTACAAGATAGTACATCTTCATGGATCTGCAGAGATCTACTTCAAAGGGGGGTGTACTTCTACTTAGTGATTGTTATATATGTTTAATAATAACAGGAAAACTATATTAATAGCAGGAATCTTTCCCAAAATTAGTCCCTCACAGCCTTGCTTAATGAGGGCTCACCTGTCACAGATTATATAATAATCTGAGGCAGGCCACTTCAGGATGATCACCTGCTAGTTATTAGCTTGTCCCATTATGGCTCCTGACAGGGAACCTCACAGATGGCTGCTAATTTCCACCTAACCCACCACCCAGACTCCAGTTTCTCAGACCACCTCTCCTTCAGGTTAGGGGCAGTGGTCCCATGATCACCATATAGCAATTTAGTAGCTCACCCCTTTGGCACTCCCCTAAGGAACTCAGCAGCAGAGGTCAAACCACTCAAGCTGGTCAGCAATGGAGCTGAACCTGCAGCTCAGAGCAAAGCAACCAGAAGAACCCTCCTCTTCTGATCGGCAGATCTTCCTGGGAGCCCTGATTCGCCTTTGAATTTTGACTGTCATAATCTCCTCCCTTCGGGGTATAGTATGCTGAACCTGCAGTTTGGAGGAAAGCACCTGGAAGAACCCTCCTCTCCTTATTGAAAGGTCTTCTTAGATGCCCTGATTGGCCAGTGAATCTTGACTGACAAGAGCACTTCCCTTGAAGTTAGAGTGCACTGAAGACACACAATGAGGGTTGACTGCCCCAGTATTCTAGGGCAAAAGCTGACCCTTTTCAGATCTGCAAGATTTTTGTTTCAGTATCACCTGTGCCTGTCCTCCAATAACCTATCTTTCTGTCTTTCAGGATTCTGAAGGAATTTCTTCCTTTTCCTTCTCCTTCTCCAGGACCTGTGCAGTTGCTTCTGCTGCTCACTCTCCTTCTCCTTCTCTTTTCCTCCTCCTCTTTCTTCTCCGTCTTGAATCAAGATGGATTCCTTGTACACTCCATTATTCACCTTGGAGTAGAGCGAACTACATGTCACAAAGGCAGAAGGCTTACAAGGATATTAACAATTGAAGAGATATTTTTGACACAAAATAGTGTATTTGTTTTTGTAATTTCACAATGAGGTCAGAAAAAATGGAATTAATATTCACCTGGTACGTATTGTAATGGTCCAAAAATCTCTGAAGGAAGATCCTAGACTCAGAATGCAAAAACAAAAAGCACTTATTCTGCACAAACAACCAGCTTGTGGCTGTCAACCATTCTTTGAAATGGCAAACCTAGAGAAAGGCATGCAAACCTTATAGGGAACAGGTGGAGTTCTAGAAGAATTAAGTGATCTAAAATTTCATTGGTGGGTTCTAGGGGGTCACAGGTTTGTCAGTGGTCTGAAATCCTAAGTTAAGGATGTTAAACCATATGATAAAATAGGGCTGCCCAGCCTGGATGGCTGGTTCTGAGATATTTCCCCATTCTTATAGTTATCCCTAGGTTCTTCTCTGGAAGGGGGTTAATGAATTTGTTCTGGATTGTATGGTCTGTTGCTGGAGCAGATGTCTTATGACTTAGCTCCAGGGACTTATGGTTTATTCCTGGAGATAGTGCCTCATGGCCTTTTTGAAACCAGGCCTGGTCCTCCAAATGGAGACAAATGGAGTCCTTAGAGATAAATGAGGTTTATCTTGCCCTTTCAATATGGCTCTCCAGACAACGCTGGGAGAAAAGCAACAGATGGATGCCAATCACTATGGAACAGTATTGTTAGCCAGCATGTCTTCCTCAGGGGGAAGGTTATATTTTACTACTGTAATCTTTCATTTAATCTTATGTGACTATCACTGAGAAGGCCTAGTATGAAAGTAGGTTGTCAGCAAGGCTGCCAACCTATCCTTGATTTCAGTATAATGATGGCCAAAAGTAGAAGCCACAAAGTTGTCTTGAGTCTCCACATATCTGTGGTTCTCATGACCATATTCTACACAAACCCAAGTAAAAAACTGTAAAATAAAGTTCACCACACTTACAATACAGATAATTTCCTTAGAAGGCAGTGGGTCAAGATGAAATGCCAATTGCACAACTCACAGGATATGAAGTAGCATGGAATGACAAATAATGAATACATACACAATGAATGTCAAGCTATGTTGTGACATACACAGTTGATTGTTGATTATTGTACATTATTACGTCTCTGAGATAGATGAATAGGATGCTTTGGGTGTATACCTAAGGTATCACTGTTCTTTCTATTTTCAATTATTAAGCATTTTAATTTTTTTAAGATTTATTTATTATATGAGATCTGATGCCTTCTTCAGACATACCAGAAGAGGGCATCAGATCTCATTGCAGATGGTTGTGAGCCACCATGTGGTTGCTGGGATTTGAACTCCGGGCCTTTGGAAGAGCAATCAGTACTCTTAACCGATGAGCCATGTCTCTAGCCCTAAGCATTTTAATTTTAATATCATTAAAGTGTGTTGACAAAACAGGACCCACTTAGTGTACATCTTCTATCTTTGGACTTGTACTCAGAAGACTGACACATGACTATCAAGAGTAAAAGGATAACCCTGACTAATGACTGACACCAAAGCCAGGATGCATAACAACCAACTCTCAAAGGATTTTGTGAGAAAATGAAACACAAAGCAGCGCCCACTATGCTTTCACCAGCAACCTTTCTGGAAATGTATGATCTCACTGCCCTCATATTTAAATAAACAAGGGACCACTTAGAAGATGAGTATCCAATTCATTTCATTGCAGTAGAAGAGTACCTATCAACAAGAAAAGTGGGATTAAAGCTGAACAGAAATCACAGAAGGAAGTCAAGGATCGCATAATAAACATCTGTGAATGGATTTGAAAGACATAGAACAAACTTTAATATCTATTCCAAATGTTTGAAAATAAATCCACCACCACAATTGGTGATCTCTAGTCCAACACTCGAGGAACCATGGGAAATAATTTACTTCCATCAAGGCTCTGATGAGGAAGAGAAGAAACAGGATGTTTTTCCTGATATGGAAAACATCTGTGATGTTACAGGTTATAACGAGGTCATTAACATGGATAGGGTTTTCTCTTGTATAAGATTTTTTTCTATTTCCTGACATCATGATGATATAAAACACTTTTAATTATTTAGATGGCTAGAGACATGGCCAAGTAATTAAGAAAATTTCATTCCCAGGGACAAAGTCAGGTTTGGACATCTTGGTGTATCTTCTGCCATACGAAGATACAACAACTTAATAATCTTGGAAATCTTCATAGACATGCACATACTCACCCGAAGATGCAGACAAACCCCATAAATAAAATTAAACGAAGTTGGTCAGCAAAGAAAATTTTACTCATGATGTTATTCTTGTATAAACATTGACTACTATAACCCAGGGTTTGTGGCATCTAAGGCTTATCCACAGAGTTTTTCTTCATCATGAGTTGGCTTATGTAACAGAAAGCAAGCATAGAGGATTGATGGCAGAGAAATCAATACTTCTCAGTTAGTAGTGTCATTTGGGGAGATGTAGGAAATGTCTGCCTGCTGGAGAAAATATGTCACAGTGGTTGATTTTCAGAGTTTACTTCGTCAAGTCATATCTAGTTCGTTCTCTCTCTCTCTCTCTCTCTCTCTCTCTCTCTCTCTCTCTCTCTCTCTCTCTCTCTCTCTCTTAGTTTTTTTGAGACAGGGTTTCTCTATGTAGCCCTGGCTGTGAAGGAACTCACTCTATAGACCAGGCTGGCATCGAACTCAGAAATTTGTGGAGAGCCGTGCTGCGAGCAATCGCCAGTATAAGATGGCACCGGCCTCTGCTGTGCCTAACTAGTAAACAAGCCTTGTATGCAGGTGCGAGTGAACTCACGCCTAGTCACTGCCCATCTCGGGGCGTAGTAATGGGGTGATGGGCAAGCAACAAATCAGGAGCTGACATGCCACATCAGGTGCTGAAATGCCATGGCTGAGGGCTATATAAGCAACATCATTTTCCGGGGTCTGGGTCTTCCCTCTTGAAGAAGCAATAAAGCTTTTTGCTGCAGAAGAATCCGGTTGTCCGAGTGTGTTCTTGCCGGAGAGAACCATAGCTCGGGACAGAAATTTGCCTGCCTCTGCCTCCCAAGTGCTAGGATTAAAGGCGAGTGACACCACACCTGGCTCTTACTCCCTCTTTAAGGCTATTGGTTGAGGACTTGAGCTCTGAGCTCCTGCTTTAGCTGCCACAAATGACACTTGTTGTCCTGAGAATATCATGGCGATCCTATATCCCTTTGGAACTTTAATGAATTTAAATGCTTCTAAAAATTACCTTCATGTTGAGGTTTCATCTCTTGCTATGTACTGTAATGTTAAAAGCAGGAAACTAAAAACTGATTGCTACATAGAAGACAAGATCTGCACACAAACCGAAGAGACACTGTGTGACCTTGTTCTCAAGTTACTTCTGCCTGGTTATTAAAGATGACAACAATCAATAGATGGGAAGTATCTGGACAGAAGAGACATAGACAGGGTTTAGGGATACTGAACTTGGGGTCAGTGGAGAACCACAAGGAAGAGAAGAAAGTAGACAGAGAAAAGGCAGCCTTAGGTTAGGTCAATAAAAAAATAATGGTCATGTGCGGTGACTACTTGGAATTAAGCATAGCCCAGATGAAATAAGGCAAATTATATGACAAAATTCCTGGCTGGGAAATAGACGTGGTAGCATAGAGGATAGATATCAGCCAATATTTGGTGCTGATTAAGCTTTATCACAAATAGAAAAGTTGAGTGTGTTTTACCTAGAAAAGAAATGGCCAAACTTGGGGTGGAAACCCTGGTTTGGGATTCCATTTTTCTATAATACTTTAGGCATTTTATCACAACAACAGAAAAGGCACTAATACTCACCAACAGTGTTTCACACCTGAATGAGTTATTTCATGGACCTAAAGTAAACTGTGAATTCTAAACCAGTTACCTTATCAATGAACCTCAAAGGGCTTTTGTCCCTCTGAGTTTCCAGGTATGAACAAAACAGAGACATCATCATGCTTGAGCAGATAGTTGAGAGTTACTAGAGTTTTTCTCAAGCATGAATAATGTTCCCAAAAGTCCTCTATACTTCTCGAATAGCATTTGAAATGCAAATGAAGAAAGTACCCAAGGGGAAAAAAAAAGAAAAAAAAAAAGAATAAATAATGTTGCCGGCCGGTGTTGGCGCACACCTTTAATCCCAGCACTTGGGAGGCAGAGGCAGGCAGATTTCTGAGTTCAAGGCCAGCCTGGTCTACAAAGTGAGTTCCAGGGCTACACAGAGAAACCCTGTCTTGAAAAAACCAAAAAAAAAAAAAAAAAAAAAAATTATTGTGACATGCAAACTTTAAGCGATCCAGTACATGCTAAAGGTATTACTCTCACATACAAATACTGTGACGTACAAAATGTTTGCACGGTGGCTCCATTTACAGGGTTACCCTGCAGCAAGGATTTTTCTCAAGAAAAAAAAAAAAAAAACGACTGGTCCGCATGCAAGCTTTAACACATTCCTTATTTTTATGAGGTTTCTTACAAGTCTGTGTTAATTTATACATTATGAGATAAATGTCAATGTCAACTGCAAAGGCCTTACCACATTATTCATACAAAGGTTCTCTCTCCAGTGTCTTCTTTTATGTATTCTAAGATATATCATGTGCTCTTTTATGTATTCAAAGATAACTGTGATATGCAAAGGTTCACCACATTGTGTATATTTATACAGTCTCTCTCTCTCTCTCTGTATCTCTGTCTCTGTCTCTCTCCAGTATGTGCTCCCTGCTGCATTAGGAAATAACTTTGCATAGCATAGGTTTTACCACATTGCTTATACTCCGGATTCTTGCCCCTACAAGTATGTTCATGATGATTAAGACTATGATCACATTCACAGTCTTTCTCTTCAGTACATTCACTTATACATTCAGAAATGATGGCGTTGTAAAAAGGTTGCTTACATCCATTTCCTTCATAGCTTTTCCCTCCAGTGTGGATTCTTTTGTTCTTTTGAAGATTACCATGTTTTGAAAAGACTTTCACACACTGATTACACTTGTAAGGACTCTCTAGTATGTCCTTTATGAATTTGTAGATTATAATGATGGGAAAAGGCTTTATCACATTCATAACATTCGTAATATTTCACTCCAGTATAAATTCTTCTATGGATTGGAGGTTACAAGATTGGGAAAAGGCTTTGTCACACTGATTACATTTGTAGGATTTATCTCCTGTATATCTTCTTCTATGAATTTGAAGATAACTGTGTTGTGAAAGGCTTTGTCACTTTGATTACATTTGTAAGGCTTCTCTCCAGTATGTGTTCTTTTATGATTTTGGAGGTAAGTGTTTTGAAAAGGTTTTATCACATTCATTACATTTGAAGTGTTTCTCTCTCATATGTGTACTTCTATGAATTTTGAGATGAATATATTGGGAAAAGGCTTTATCACATTCATTACATTTGTAGGGTTTCTCTCCAGTATGTGTTCTTTTATGAATGTGGAGATTACTGTGTTGGGAAAAGGCTTTATTACATTGATTACATTTGTAGGGTTTTTCTCCAGTATGTATCCTTGTATGTGTTTGGAGACGACGTTTCTCAGAAAAGGCTTTATCACATTGATTACATTTGAAGGGTTTCTCTCCTGTATGTCTTCTTCTATGAATTTGAAGATAACTGTGTTGTGAAAAGGCTTTATCACATTGATTACATTTGTATGGCTTCTCTCCAGTATGTGTTCTTTTATGATTTTGGAAGCAAAATTGTTTTGAAAACGGTTTATCACATTCAATACATTTGAATGGTTTCTCTCCAGTATGTATTCTTCTATGAATATAGAGATGACCGTATTGGGAAAAGGCTTTATCACATTGATTACATTTGTAGGGTTTTTCTCCAGTATGTATTCTTATATGTGTTTGGAGACTACGTTTCTGGGAGAAGGCTTTATCACATTGATTACATTTATAGGGTTTATCTCCAGTATGTGTTTTTCTATGAATTTGGAGATGACCAAATTGAGAAAAGGCTTTATCACATTCATTACATTTGAAGGGTTTCTCTCCGGTATGTGTTCTTCTATGAATGTGGAGATGACCATATTGGGAAAAGCCTTTATCACATTGATTGCATTTGTAGGGTTTTTCTCCAGTATGTTTCCTGATATGTGTTTGGAGACTACGTTTCTCAGAAAAGGCTTTATCACATTGATTACATTTGTAGGGTTTATCTCCAGTATGTGTTCTTCTATGAGTTTGAAGAGTACTGTGTTGTGAAAAGGATTTGGTACATTGATGACATTTGTAAGGCTTCTCTCCAGTATGTGTTCTTTTATGATTTTGGAGGTGAAAGCGTTTTGAAAAGGCTTTATCACATTCATCACATTTGAAGGGTTTCTCTCCAGTATGTGTTCTTATATGAATTTGGAGATGACCATATTGGGAAAAGGCTTTATCACATTGATTACATTTGTAGGGTTTTTCTCCAGTATGTATTCTTATATGTGTTTGGAGACTACGTTTCTGTGAAAAGGCTTTATCACACTGATTACATTTGTAGGGTTTCTCTCCAGTATGAATTCTTTCATGCCTTTTAAGATGACTGGGCGTTGCAAATCCTTTACCACATTGATTACATTCATAGGGTTTCTGTCCAGTTTGTGTTCTTTTATGTACTCGGAGACTTGTGTAAGGTAAAAAGTCTTCGACACAGTGAATAACTTCAGAGGGGATCTTTTCTGTATGAATCCTTTCATGCCTTTGGGCATGACTGTGAGCATGTAAATCAAAGGCTTTACCAAGTTGAGTATATTCAGAGGATTTCTCTGCACTCTGACTCCTTTCAAACCTGAGAAGAGAATTGGCCCATGTGAGAGCTTTACCACATGGATGAATACTTTCTTCTTGTTTTTCTGTTTGTTTGTTTGTTTGTTTTTTACTTATATGAAAGTACACTGTAGCTGTCCTGTCTTCTGACACTCCAGAAGAGGGAGTCAGATCTCATTATGGATGGTTGTTAGCCACCATGTAGTTGCTGAGATTTGAACTCAGGGCCTTCAGAAGGGCAGTTGGTGCTCTTAACTGCTGAGCCATCTCTGAACTCCTAGAATACTTTCATCTGTAAGATTTAATGTTACTATTTGTCTAAATGTAAAGAGGCATCAGATCTTTTATCACTTTGCTTACATTCATGCTGTTTCCCTACATTACGGGTTGTTTCTCATGGTTAGAGACACCTGAGAAGGTATGAACATTGATTACATGGCTCAGTTTTACGTATTCTTTTTCTATAAATGTTGTTCCCGTACTTGAAGAAAAGTGGAGGAAGTCAGAGCTTTAATGCACTAAGTGTATTACAAATTTTACTGTACTGTAGCTCATAGTATATTTGCAAAGTGAACCAGGAGAAATAGGAGCATTTCCACATCCCTAGGACTCAAGAGAATTATCTCCAGAATAAGGTTGCTGATGTATTGCCATCAAAGGTGGAAATGTAATTAACTGTTAACTTGTATTATGTTCAAAAAGTCTACTCTATAACTGCAACCCACTATATATCTTCTAATAGTTTTAGGAAAGGGAGGGAAAGAGAGAGAGAGAAAGACAGACAGTCATAGTTTTTGGAATATCTGTTTGGTATACATGTTGTGTACCCATTATAAAATATTATATAATTATGAAAGGAAGTCCAATACATAAAATGTTGAAGTTTGCATTCATAAGGTTTGACTCATTGTTCTCATAGACATGTGAAATATGGATTAAGGTTACTGCAAAACCTCCTACTCACCTCCCAAATGCTGCCCTTCTAACTAAACTTAGCACCAACACTGCTAATAAATGAGTACAACCAGGTTAAATATAGACTATTTGCTTCTTAGCAGCTTTTGGACATATATTTATCAACTATTCAGTTTGTATAGCTTTTCCAAAGTAAACAGAAACAGACTGCCAGTTGTACTGTGTAGCACTAATAGGGCTATGTTTCAAATTGGGGATATACATTAAGGCATTGTTTCCTTGTCCTCTTTTTTCTTTTTAGTTTTTGAGACAGGGTTTCTCTGTACAGCCCTGGCTGTCCTGGAACTCACTTTGTAGACCAGGCTGGCCTCGAACTCAGAAATCTGTGTGCCTCTGCCTCCCCAGTGCTGGGATTACAGGTATGTACCAACACGCCCAGCGCTTGCTCTCTTTCTTTTTTTTTTTTTTCTTTTTTTTTTTTTTTGGTTTTCTCCGCCTGCCTCTGCCTCCCGAGTGCTGGGATTAAAGGCGTGCCGCCACCAAGCCCGGCCACAGCTTGCTCTCTTTCTTAAAGGAAGGCCTTGCAAAAATCAGACACAGGACATTAAAGGCGATGGTTTTGTTGGAATGTAACAATCATCAATACACTTAAAGCTGTGCTAATTTACACTGATCCTTTTCTTATCAATTTTCAGCACACATTAACATATCTTTAGAGGCAGATTTGTATGAGCTTGCACATGAAAATTACCTTCTGTGTCTTCTAGAACTTTGACAATATTCTTCAATATTTTGGGCTTCCCAATTAAAGCCTAAAACAGAAAAAGTATGCCTTAAGATTTAGCAAAATGTAAGTTACTATCTTCAGTGAACCTTATAGTCATGCATGATTTATTCACCAAATCCTTCCTTCATTTTTATTGAAACTACAGAAGTGCATCAAAAGAAAAAACTGTTTTCTTGAATTTTAAAACAGGAAAGGGAAGTCACAAATTTACCTATAGCATTGAGGTTCTTGTAGGTATCCAACATGACATCTTTGTAGAGCTTCTTCTGAGAAGGATCCAGCAGAGCCCACTCCTCTTGAGTGAAGTTCACATGCACGTCCTCATATGTCACTGCATTCTAGAGCATCCCATAAACGTGTATAAAGGAAAGCACAATAGAAACAACATCGGGCATCTATTATTCCTAGGCAATGTGTTCATATAATTCTGGGGCCTGTCCCACTTATTTACTCACACCCAAGTTCTACTGTAACAACCAAGTCATATCAGAAGGAAACTTAATAATAAGGTTCGCCCCTGTCATTTCTTTTTTTCTTCTTTTAAGAGTTATATATTTCATATATGTGAGTATACTGTTGCTATCTTCAGACACTCAAGATGAGGGCATTGGATAGCTATTACAGGTGGTTGTGAACCACCATGTGGTTGCTGGGATTAAACTCAGGACCTCTGTAAGAACAGTGTTCTTAAGCGCTGAGGCATCTCTCCAGCCCTGTCACCCCTGTCATTTCTCAACCCTTTAAATAGGATGTAGCCTTTTCAAAGAATGTTCAATTACACATATACAGAGACAAGCTCTACAAGAACAATATTGTTTAGCACACACCAAAGAAATTGTATTAACAATTAATATATATATAAATCAATAAACATGCTGGGTCTATTGGTTTATGCCTCTAACAATGCAGTCAGGAGACATAAGCAGAAGTATAACATTGAGATGGATGTCAGTGTGATATATACAATTGGTTCTAGACAGCCAAAGATACATAGTAAGACCCTGTATCTCCTGCCATAATTAACCAACCAAACCAGAAACACAGAATGAACTCATGTGATTTTATTTAAGATCTTACTTTAAAAAAAAAAGAATTTATTTATTTATTTCATGTATATGTCACTGTAGCTTTCTTCAGACACATCAGAAGAGGGCATCAGATCCCATTACAGATGGTTGTGAACCACCATGTGGTTGCTGGGAATTGAACTTAGGATCTTTGGAAGAGCAGTCTGTGCTCTTACCTGCTGAGCCATCTCTCCAGCCCTTTACTTAAACTCTTTTGAGAGTGATACATACAATACAGTTCTGTATTCATCTTCCAGAACCTGAGGTACACCAGCTCACACTATAACATTAATAAGATATTACCAAAAGGGAATATATGGTTTAATAGTTCCACTTGTACATAAGAAAATATTGGCCACACTAATGTTGATTAGAGGTAAACAATATATGGTAGGAGAGGTAGTTCAGCAATAAAATTTAGGGCATGGTTCTAATGCTAAGACTGGGACTCTGCCTGTAAACTCTGAAGGTCCTTGTCTTTACCTGGATTTTGATCAATCAGTATGGTTGACAACAGTCAATGCATGGGTGGAAGGACTGCCAGATTCCTGAAGGAGAGTAGAGAGAGCCATGGGGCAGGAAAGGGAGATCTATCATGCTTTAGAGGAAAAGACAGTCACCAGCCATGTGTGATCCCCAGTGAGTGATCATTGGCCACTTCCCCAGGTGGGAGGTTCAAAATACAACTAAGTTGACAGCAGAATTAGGGTGCTGGGCAAGGAAAAGGTAAGTGGGCAACAAAGCTGAGTGCAGATTGAGAGGGTTGAGCAAGGACTAAAGGAAAGGACACACTAGTTGTGGGAGGCTGGAAAAGGCAAGACACTGAGCCACAAGGCATGGTAAAAATATTAAGGTGTATGTGTATGTGCGTGTGTGTGGGTGTGTGTGCAAGAGCATGCGTAAGACTTTCATCCAGATCTTTTTGTTTTGTTGTGTTTTGTTTCTGAGATAGGGTTTCTCTGTATAGACCTGGCTGTCTGGAACTCACTCTATAGACCAGCTGCCTCAAACTCAAAAATTCACCTGCCTCTGTCTCCCAAATGCAGCAATTAAAAGCATGTATCACCACTGCCCAGCCTTTCCAGAGCTTAAGAAGGGGTAGTTAAAAAGCTAGGTGCTACATGAAGAGCTCTTGCTGGTCCTACAAAAGAGTGAACTCAATTCCCTTTATTTACAGGGGTTCCACAGCTATCCATTATTCCACTTTCAGGAAGTCTCAGGCCATCTTCTGACAACTGTGAGGAACGGGCACACAT
Source organism: Mus caroli (assembly GCF_978045245.1). Taxonomy (NCBI): domain Eukaryota; kingdom Metazoa; phylum Chordata; class Mammalia; order Rodentia; family Muridae; genus Mus; species Mus caroli. Next base: position 58,054,223 of record NW_028227270.1, on the reverse strand, counting down.
GAGATATTTATTTGTGCATACAGGCAAAAGACTCATAGTCTTCCCAACATAAGTCACTACAAACACAACAGGTAGAAAAGTCAGCACCTGCCATCCAATAACTGAGAAGTCTAAGCAGTATTAATGTCATGCGTACATGCCATGCTGAAAAATAAGATGATAATGTCTGTGAAATTTCAAAAACCAGGAGGAGGATAAAGCTCAGCACAAAAACATATGCTTGATATTACACATACGAAATACACACACATTACAGGCACATCTGTCAATAAAAAAGGCCAGGCTAGTTGGCCCACATTTGGTCCCAACATTTGAAGTCAGAATCAATTTGATCTCTATGTTCAAGGCCTGGATGGCATTCAGGACTACTAGGTAGGACGACAGAGAAACATTATCTTCAAAGACAGAAAACACAAATAAAGTATGAACGCATTGGTTAAGCAAAATAACTTAACACTGACTAGCTAGCTATTGCTTCCACTGCATCTTAAGCAATTTAAAGACAGAGTCTATTATGAGGAAGGCATGATAGGAAGGAAGGATATGAAAAGAAAGCTGACGGATAAATTTCAATCAAAACCCAATAAACAGAAAAAAGAGAAAATGGATTAAGTCAATAGACACTCCAATCCCATGTCAATAAGGAAATGCATCTAGTAGGGCTCCTTTTACAAAACCTCCATATTCTCAAAAAGGAAGAACACCAAGAAGAGATAAGACTTTAAAGCCAACATTCTATCTGGAACCCCTTTGACCTCTTTGAACCTAATTATGCTCTGACCTTGGACACTATAGGCTCATGGTCATTCCTTGATAAAAATGCATTTATTCTCACTTCATGGGCTCTTAAAATCTGGAACATCATACACAGTGTTCAAATGTCCAAAGTCTCTTTTGACCCTCAAGACAATCTTTGGACTGTCACATCTTCTAAATTCTGTCAGCGGAAACTAGCATAAAATGAGACAAAGGAAGAATCTAATCAAACACTACTGATCAAGAAGACAAGTAATCTCATCAATATCACTGTGCATGCCTAGTGTGGTTTGTGATTGACATCATCAGCCCTATGTGGTAGGAACTATTAGATTCTCAGGTTAAGAAACCACCCCTCTCCACAGGCTCTGGCCCCAGACCATTACCAGCTCTTCCAAGAATAAGCCTGGTTTTAGAGAAGGAGCTCTTTTTCTATGTTTCTTTGTCAGTACCTCATGGACTTAGGGAAAGATCCCAAGGCCTAGGACCCAGGCTGTTACAGGCCCAACCAAGAACTTTGCTGAGTTTGAGAAGAAGCTATGTCATTCTCCATCTATGAAGACCTCAGGGATAGCCTTGCTTGATCAGGACAGTCCTCATCACAACAGTGTTTTTCCTTTCCAAATGGTGTTGACAGATGTCTTGACCATGTGGAGGAACTATGCTTTTTCAAGAAAAAAAAATGGTCCTTTATGGCACTCTAGGCCTTAGTGTTGGTTATGAGCCTGCAATACTTCATTGAGCAGCTTGTTAAAGGGCTGGTCTGTGACCTGGGAAAGGGCCTATTTGTTAATCAGGGTTGTCTCCTTTGTTATGACCTGGAGCAATATTTCCCCACAATCCTGATGAACAACCCTGTGTATCCCAGCATCCTAGTCTCTCAGATGCTTGGTTACTATACTACTTCTCTGTGGGTGTTTAGGAGGAAGTCCCTCCCTCAACTAAATGTGACTTCCCATTTTCTTATTATTGGAAAGTCTTTTCCATCAGCGATTCTACTCTATGCTTCTTATCACAGCATAAATTTGGAGTTCATGAGATGGGGTTTACAACTGCCACAAAATTAACTCCAAATGGATCTTAAATGGCGGCCAGGACAAAATGTTTAGAAGATACCAGAGAATCTCGGATGCTCCGAATTTGGCATCTTGCTAAGGATGTTTCTACATGGCAAACCCTTGCTCCAAATGTTTTGTGTAGATGAAGCTCCCATAATGAAGTTGTTAAGATGCCACCACTGAGTACATCTAGTGCCTAAGACCTCATGGAATCGCACAGCTGGCTCTTACTTTCCACCTAACCCAGGGGAGAGCCCACTATCAGGATTCCTGCCTCTTACACCACTGCTCCTTTAGGTTAGTGGCAGTGGTCACATGCTCACCATGATGAGACTTAGTAGCTCGCCTGAACTCTGCAAAGGCACCCAACATCAGAGGTCAAAGCACATCACTGCAACCATAGAAGCCTGCTCTGCAATGCTACTGAACCTGCAACAGAGAACAAAGCACCTAGAAGAGGCCTCAGCTTCGTCTGATTGGATGGTTTTCTAGGAGGCCCTGACTGGCCAGTGTCAAGAGCACTGGCCTTAAGGATAGACTGTGCTGAAAGCTTGCCTCTTAGGGCTTCCTACCCCAGGAAATCAGTCCAGGACTTGACGCTATTCAGATTTGCAAAATCTTTGTTTCAGTATTGCAATGTGCCTGTCCTCCAATAGTCGAGCTTTCTGTTACCAGCACTGAGCACAAATATCTTCTCCCTCCATTTCGTAATCCTCCCCCTCTCCTCTTCCACCTGCTTCTCCTCCTCCACTTCCCAATCCTCCTCCTCTCCTCTTGCTTCTGTTCATCCTCCTCCTCTATCTATTCCTCCTTCTCTTCATCCTAATGTTCTATGTTCCTCCACCACTCCTCTTCCTCCCGCTCCTCTTCCTCCTTTTCTTCTTCTCCCTGCCCTCCTCTGCCTCTCCTCCTCCTCCTAGAATTGAGATGGGTAGCTTGCACTGTTCATTATTCATCTTGGTGCAGAGTGAACCATATGAACCACATGCAGAATGGTTCCATGCATATTATCAATTACTGCATCATTTTAAGATATAAAATGTGATATTTGTTTCTGTGACTTTACACTGATCTCAGGAATACCTAAGCTAATATTCACCTACTACATATTGAAAGGTAAAAAAAAAAAAAAAAAAATCACTGAAGACCCCAGATCAGATAATATGCAAAAAGAAAAAGCACTTATTCTGGAGAAACAACCAGCATTCTTTGAAATGGTGACCCCACACAAAGGTAAGAGTACCTCCTTATAGGAAACAGGTGGAACTCTCTAGAAGGATAGGATAGTCGAAAATTTCATTGGTAGGGCTAGGGGGTCACAGGTTGTCAGTGATCTGCATTCCTATACCATGAACATTTCACCATATGATGAATCAGGGCTGCCCAGCCCAGATGGACCATTCTCAGATAGTTCCCCATTTCTGTGATTATCCCCAGTCTGGTCTCTGGAAGGGGGTTCTACCATCTTCTAGATCTTATGGTCTGTTCCTAAACCTGGTGTCTTATGACTTACTTTTGGGATTTTCAGTTTATTTCTGAAACTGGTACCTTTTTAAAATAAGGATTGGACCTCAAATGGCAACAAAAGGGCTCCTTAGATGGAGAAAAATAGGGTTTATCTTGCCCTTTCAATATGATTCTCCAGACAACCCTAGGAGAAAAGCAGGAAATGAGGAAATGGATTCCAATCACTGTGGAGCACTACTGTTAGCCAGCACATCTTCCTGAGTTGAAAAGGTGAAAAAACATCTGTATTATTAAAGGATTTCCACTTGAACAGAACTGATAGTATGGATCTCTCTATGTATGTAGAAAGTGGATATATAAGAATGGCTCGCAGAATGTGGTCCAACTAGGAAACTAATAACTGCGTACCAATGGAAAGTTGAAGGATACCGTAGTGCCTGTGTGTCTCAACTGGTGTTCCACATATACCATAATTCCAAAGATGGAACCTCTAATGCTAGAAAACTCAAATGATCTCCCTTGACAGAGTATGGCAAGCAGAAAAAGAGAAGGAGAGAGAATCTTCGATATCCTTTATAAATGTAGGATGCCACCAGAAATTGTGGCCTAGATTAAAGACATTTTTGTCAATTCAAAAGAACCGGAATAAAGAAGGATTCTCCCATGTTAAATGTTGCAAATAATAAAAACACACTTTCACAATGCCCACCTGTTTCAGTTTTAGGTTACTTTACTTGTTTTAATACAGTAATCTGAACTACTTGAAGTAGTGTCAATTACAGTTGACAATAAGTTCAGTTCTTTATCCAGATTCATGACTGCCTTTTCTGCAGCCAGAGTAATGGCCAGTCAAGATGATTATTGACCAGGTAAAATTGATTACCTCACGTCTCATTGCTAATGTCAAGTACTGCCAAACCAGGAAAACTTTCCCCTTCAAAGCCTAGGGTAGAAGAGATGCAGCACTGTCTTCCCATCATGTGGCCTTAGGGACAGGACCAGATGTGCAAAGCAGTTATCAATTACATAGCATGAGCCAGCTATTGAAAAATTGGAAAGAAATTCTTATACCTGGGAAAAACCACAGAATTGCAAATAGTAAGAGATCAGAGCAGAGCTGAATTCACAGAAATTACGTTGAAAGGGGAAACAATAATTGATTTTTTTCAAACTTAAGTATTACTAAAAAACTGCATAGCCATACTGACATTCAAAATTAGCAGCCCATATCCTCACATCAGGAATAGCATTAATCAAACACTATTTGAACTGGCCTCTATGTGGACTCTTAGCTGCTGACACCTGTAACTTGACACACAACTTGACACACACACAATTACACTCAATGGCCTGGGTTTCAATTCCTGTGCTGACTTAATGATCTCAGTGAAGATAGCACATATATCTGTAGAACAGTACCCTATGTGCAAATTGAATGCTCATTGGCTTAACTGACATTCACAAATCAAACACCCATCAATATAGGCTGTCTTCATCAGAGATCCAAAATTAAAAATCACCTCCCTGCTCAGCATCGGTGGGAGCCATCTTGATTCCGGGACTCCGCCGAAAGTAGTCTGCACAGGTAAGAGTATGCACTACAGAAGCTAATAGCTTCTGGGACAGGCAGGAGACACAGAGCTTCTGAGAGAGCCCCCTTTTCAGGCTCCAGACATCCGGCCACCTTCCCAGCCAGAGGATAGGTGACCTTCCGACCCAGGAGGGCTTTGGCTCAGCATGGGGGGGAGGGGGAAAGACATCTTGGGTCTGAGACTCCACGGAAAGTAGTCTGCACAGGTGAGAGTGTGGACTACAGAAGCTAACAGCTTCTCGGACAGGCCAAAGCAACACAGCTTCTGGGACAGGTCCTGTTTTGGGCCTTCATCTTCGGCCAGGAGGGAGATCCGATAGCCAGATATCTGTACACCTTCCCTGTAAGAGGAGAGCTTGCCTGCAGAGAGTGCTCTGACCACTGAAACTCAGAGGAGAGAGCTAGTCTCCCAGGTCTGCTGATAGAGGCTAACATAATCACCAGCAGAACAATCTCTAACCAGAGACAACTATAACAACTAACTCCAGAGATTACCAGATGGCGAAAGGCAAACGTAAGAATCTTACTAACAGAAACCAAGACCACTCACCATCATCAGAACCCAGCACTCAACTTCACCAAGTCCAGGGCACCCCAACACACCCGAAAAGCTAGACCGGGATTGCCAAGGGACTCTGGTGGAGCCAGCTTGAGGCAGTAATGCCAAAAAGCTGCTCATGAGAAATGAATTCCTAGGACTCTTCTCCTGGAAGTCTGACGAAAGTCAGCCCTCCAGTTTGGGTCAGTTTGACAGGTGTAAAGCCTGGAAGCTGTTCTTTTTTTTTTTTTTTTTTTTTTTTTAAAGATTTATTTATTTATTATATGTAAGTACACTGTAGCTGTCTTCAGACACTCCAGAAGAGGGCGCCAGATCTCGTTACGGATGGTTGTGAGCCACCATGTGGTTGCTGGGATTTGAACTCTGGGCCTTCAGAAGAGCAGTCGGGTGCTCTTACCTACTGAGCCATCTCACCAGCCCCCGGAAGCTGTTCTTGAGGATCAGAGTTCCATGGTAATTCCCCTCCCGGAAGTTTGGCGTTTTCTCCTGAACCCATAATAATCAAATTCCCACCACATTAGTCTAATGTATAGACTCACGTGCACTCTATTAAGCATTACCTTAGAGTAAATGCCTTTTAAGATTGTATTCTAACATAGCTAAAGCCTTTTCCCAGTGTTCTTAGATTCCAGATAGCAGCAAGGAGTTTAACCTATTCAGTAACTAATTTAGCTCTACCATAAAACAATAAAAGCACTAGCCATTAGCTCAGTTATCTGCAGAAAGAGACTAAAAGTCTCACTGAGATAGAAATATTTACTACAAACTACATTCCACACCAGAGCAAGTTGATATACTATCCTGATAATGGGAATTCTCCAAACTAGATAAAATTTAATAAGGCCTAGAGAATTTCGGGGTCAGTGACACTACATTACTCTTGAAGCCTGTCAAGAGTTAAACCCCCTGGAGCAATTAACAAAGTGTAAAACTCTTGCCTGGCCAGGGCTGAAGCAGGCGCTAATCTCTAAGTAAACATAGTCCTTTTGAAGTCACTCCTCTTACATCTGGAGGGATACTTATCCCTAACCTAAACATTTATCTGGTTCCTGCAAATTCTTTTTGTAGTCACTCCTCTTGCACCTGGGAAACTTCAATGTACCGTACCTGTTATGTTTTACAATTTATGATATTTGCTGTAATATAATTAGTCTAAGCTCGACCAGAAAATTACATTCAGATTCAACACCTCTCTTGTGTGATTGATTCTGTCTGTCGCCATCTGACACTTTGCCTATCCACTCGAGAGACTCGTTCTTACGAGGCACAGGAAAAAGAAGGTCTGCGGCACCGGATTTAAAAGCATATCTCATGATGATGGTAGAGGACATCAAGAAGGACTTTAATAACCCACTTAAAGAAATACAGAAGAACACTGCTAAACAGGTGGAAGACCTTAAAGAGGAAGCACAAAAATCCCTTAAAGAATTGCAGGAAAACACAACCAAACAGGTGATGGAATTGAATAAAACCATCCAAGACCTAAAAAGGGAAGTAAACACAAGAAAGAAAACCCAAAGTGAGGCAACGCTGGAGATAGAAACCCTAGGAAAGAAATCTGGAACCATAGAAGCGAGCATCAGCACAGAATACAAGAGATGGAAGAGAGAATCTCAGGTGCAGAAGATTCCATAGAGAACATCGGCACAACAATCAAAGAAAATACAAAACACAAAAAGATCCTAACTCAAAACATCCAGGAAATCCAGTACACAATGAGAAGACCAAACCTCAGGATAATAGGAGTAGATGAGAATGAAGATTTTCAACTCAAAGGACCAGCAAAGATCTTCAACAAAATTATAGAAGAAAACTTCCCAAACCTAAAGAAAGAGATGCCCATGAACATACAAGAAGCCTACAGAACTCCAAATAGACTGAACCAGAAAAGAAATTCTTCCCGACACATAATAATCAGAACAACAAATGCACTAAATAAAGATAGAATATTAAAAGCAGTAAGGGAAAAAGGTCAAGTAACATATAAAGGCAAGCCTATCAGAATTACACCAGATTTTTGACAAGAAACTATGAAAGCCAGAAGAGCCTGGACAAAGTTATACAGACACTAAGAGAACACAAATGCCAGACCAGGCTACTATACCCAGCCAAACTTTTAATTACCTTAGAAACGAAAGTATTCCACGACAGAACCAAGTTTACACATTATCTTTCCACGAATCCCACCCTTCAAAGGATAATAACAGAAAAAAACCAATACAAGGACGGAAACCACGTACTAGAAAAAACAAGAAGGTAATACCTCAACAAACCTAAAAGAAGACAGCCTCAAGAACAGAATGCCAACTCTAACAACAAAAATAATAGGAAGCAACAATTACTTTTCCTTAATATCTCTTAATATCAATGGACTCAACTCCCCAATAGGAAGACATGGACTAACAGACTGGCTACATAAACAGGACCCAACATTTTGCTGCTTACAGGAAACTCATCTCAGAAAAAAAAAAAAAAAGATAGACACTACCTCAGAATGAAAGGCGGGAAAACAATTTTCCAAGCAAATGGTCTGAAGAAACAAGCTGGAGTAACCATTCTAATATCTAATAAAATCGACTTCCAGCCCAAAGTCATCAAAAAAGACAAGGAGGGACACTTCATACTCATCAAAGGTAAAATCCTCCAAGAGGAAATCTCAATTCTGAATATCAATGCTCCAAATACAAGGGCAGCCACATTCATTAAAAAAATTTAGTAAAGCTCAAAGCACACATTGCACCTCACACAATAATAATGGGAGACTTCAACACACCACTTTCACCAATGGACAGATCACGGAAACAGAAACTAAACAGGGACACAGTGAAACTAACAGAAGTTATGAAACAAATGGATCTAACAGATATCTACAGAACATTTTATCCTAAAATAAAAGGATATACCTTCTTCTCAGCACCTCATGGTACCTTCTCCAAAACTGACCACATAATTGGTCACAAAACAAGCCTCAACATATACAAAAATATTGAAATTGTCCTATACATCCTATCAGATCACCATGGACTAAGGCTGATTCAATAACAAAATAAATAATAGAAAGCTAACATTCACATAGAAACTGAACAACACTCTTCTCAATGATACCTTAGTCAAGGAAAAAATAAAGAAAGAAATTAAGGACTTTTTGGAGTTTAATGAAAATGAAGCCACAACATACCCAAACTTATGGGACACAATGAAAGCATTTCTAAGAGGAAAACTCATAGCTCTGAGTGCCTCCAAAAAGAAATTAGAGAAAGCACAAATTAGCAGCTTGACAACACACCTAAAAGCTCAAGAACAAAAGGAAGCAAATTCACCCAAGAGGAGTAGACGGCAGGAAATCAACCAAGTGGAAACAAGAAGAACTATTCAAAGAATCGACCAAACGAGGAGCTGGTTCTTTGAGAAAATCAACAAGATAGATAAACCCTTAGCCAGACTCACTAGAGGGCACAGGGAAAGCATCCTAATTAACAAAATCAGAAAAAAAAAAAAAAAAAGGGAGACATAACAACAGATCCTGAAGAAATCCAAAACACCATCAGATCCTTCTACAAAAGGCTATACTCAACAAAACTAGAGAACCTGGATGAAATGGACAAGTTTCTAGACAAATACCAAGTAGCAAAGCTAAATCAAGACCAGGTTAATGATCTAAACAGTCCTATATCCCCTAAAGAAATAGAAGCAGTCATTAATAGTCTCCCAACCAAAAAAAGCCCAGGACCAGATGGGTTTAGTGCAGAGTTCCATCAGACCTTCAAAGAAAATCTAATCCCAGTTCTTCACAAACTATTCCACAAAATAGAAACAGAAGGTACTCTACCCAACTCATTCTATGAAGCCACACTTACGCTGATACCTAAACCACAAAAAGACCCAACAAAGATAGAGAAGTTCAGAACAATTTCCCTTATGAATATCGATGCAAGAATCCTCAATAAAGTTCTCACTAACCAAATCCAAGAACACATCAAAACAATCATCCATCCTGACCAAGTAGATTTCATCCCAGGGATGCAGGGATGGTTCAATATACGAAAATCCATCAACGTAATCCAGTATATAAACAAACTTAAAGACAAAAACCACATGATCATCTTGTTAGATGGGGAGAAAGATTTTGACAAAATCCAACACCCATTCATGATAAAAGTTTTGGAAAGATCAGGACTTCAAGGCCCATACCTAAACATAATAAAAGCAATCTACAGCAAACCAGTAGCCAACATCAAAGTAAATGGTGAGAAGCTTGAAGCAATCCCACTAAAATCAGGGACTAAACAAGGCTGCCCACTCTCTCCCTATCTATTCAACATTGTACTTGAAGTCCTAGCCAGAGCAATTTGACAACAAAAGGAGATCAAGAGGATACAAATTGGAAAGGAAGAAGTCAAAATATCACTATTTGCAGATGATATGATAGTATATATAAGTGACCCTAAAAATTCCACCAGAGAACTCCTAAACCTGATAAACAGCTTCAGTGAAGTAGCTGGATATAAAATTAACTCAAACAAGTCAATGGCCTTTCTCTACACAAAGGATAAACAGGCTGAGAAAGAAATTAGGGAAACAACACCCTCCTCAATAGTCACAAATAATAAAAATACCTTGGCGTGACTCTAACTAAGGAAGTGAAAGATCTGTATGATAAGAACTTCAAGTCTCTGAAGAAAGAAATTAAAGAAGATCTCAGAAGATGGAAAGATCTCCCATGCTCATGGATTGGCAGGATCAACATTGTAAAAATGGCTATCTTGCCAAAAGCAATCTACAGATTCAATGCAATCCCCATCAAAATTCCAACTCAATTCTTCAACGAATTAGAAAGAGCAACCTGCAAATTCATCTGGAATAACAAAAAAAAAAAAAAAAAAAAAATAGAATTGCAAAAACTCTTCTCAAGGATAAAAGAACCTCTGGTGGAATCACCATGCCTTACCTAAAGCTGTACTACAGAGTAATTGTGATTTAAAATGCATGGTACTGGTATAGTGACAGACAAGTAGACCAATGGAATAGACTTGAAGACCAAGAAATGAACCCACACACCTATGGTCACTTGATCTTTGACAAGGGAGCTAAAACCATTCAGTGGAAAAGAGACAGCATATTCAACAAATGGTGCTGGCACAACTGGTGGTTATCATGTAGAAAGAAGAATGCGAATTGATCCATTCCTATCTCCTTGTACTAAGGTCAAATCTAACTGGATTAAGGAACTCCACATAAAACCAGAGACACTGAAACTTATAGAGGAGAAAGTAGGGAAAAGCCTCGAAGATATGGGTACAGGGGAAAATTTCCTAATAGAACAGCAATGGTTTGTGCTGTAAGATCAAGAATAGACAAATGGGACCTCATAAAGTTGCAAAGCTTTTGCAAGGCAAAAGACACCATCAATAAGACAAAAAGAGGGCTGGTGAGATGGCTCAGTGGGTAAGAGCACCCGACTGCTCTTCTGAAGGTCCGAGGTTCAAATCCCAGCAACCACATGGTGGCTCACAACCATCTGTAACGAGATCTGGCGCCCTCTTCTGGAGTGTCTGAAGACAGCTGCAGTGTACTTACATATAATAAAAATAAATAAATCTAAAAATAAAAAAAAAAACAAAATAAAAAAATAAAAAAAAAAATTAGACAAAAAGACCACCAACAGATTGGGAAAGGATCTTTACCTATCCTAAATCGGATAGGGGAATAATATTCAATATATATAAAGAACTCAAGAAGGTGGACTCTAGAAAATCAAATAACCACCGTCAATAAGACAAAAAGACCACCAACAGATTGGGAAAGGATCTTTACCTATCCTAAATCAGATAGGGGAATAATATTCAATATATATAAAGAACTCAAGAAGGTGGACTCCAGAAAATCAAATAACCCCATTAAAACATGGGGCTCAGAGCTGAACAAAGTATTTTCACCTGAGGAATACCGAATGGCAGAGAAGCACCTGAAAAAATGTTCAACATCCTTAATCATCAGGGAAATGCAAATCAAAACAACCCTGAGATTCTACCTCACACCAGTCAGAATGGCTAAGATCAAAAATTCAGTTGACAGCAGATGCTGGCGAGGATGTGGAGAAAGAGGAACACTCCTCCATTGTTGGTGAGATTGTAAGCTTGTACAGCCACTGTGGAAATCAGTCTTGTGGTTCCTCAGAAAATTGGACATAGTACTACCAAAGGATCCCACAATACCTCTCCTGGGCATATATCCAGAAGATGTTCCAACTGGTAAGAAGGACACATGCTCCACTATGTTCATAGCAGCCTTATTTATAATATTGAGAAGCTGGAAAGCACCTAGATGCCCCTCAACAGAGGAATGGATACAGAAAATGTGGTACATTTACACAATGGAGTACTACCCAGCTATTAAAAAGAATGAATTTATGAAATTCCTAGGCAAATGGATGGACCTGGAGGGCATCATTCTGAGTGAGGTAACCCAATCACAAAGGAACTCACACAATATGTACTCACTGATAAGTGGATATTAGCCCAGAATCTTAGGATACCCGAGATATAAGATACAATTTGCGAAACACATGAAACTCAAGAAGAATGAAAACCAAAGTGTGCACACTTTTCTTAGAATTGGGAATAAAACGCCCATGGAAGGAGTTACAGAGACAAAGTTTGGAGATGAGATGAAAGGATGAACCATCTAGAGACTGCCATATCCGGGGATCCATCCCATAATCAGCTTCCAAACGCTGACACCATTGCATACACTAGCAAGATTTTGCTGAAAGGACCCAGTATGTCTGTCTCTTGTGAGACTATGCCAGGGCCTAGCAAACACAGAAGTGGATGCTCACAGTCAGCTATTGGATGGATCACAGGGCCCCCAATGGAGGAGCTAGAGAAAGTACACAAGGAGCTAAAGGGATCTGCAATCCTATAGGTGGAACAACAATATGAACTACCCAGTACCCCACTGGAGCTAGTGTCTTTAGAGGCATATGAATCAGAAAATGGCTTAGTCAGCCATCAGTGGAAAGAGAGGTCCATTAGTCATGCAAACTTTAAATGCCTCAGTACAGGGCCAAGAAGTGGGAGTGGGTAGGGGAGCGTGTGGGGGACTTTTGGAATAGCATTGGAAATGTAAATGAAATAAATACCCAATAAAAAAAAAAGAAAAAAAATCATCTCCCTGCCATAATCAGGTCTTGTTCATAATGGTGACTCCAGTAGCTGATTGCCTACCCCGTTTCCCCAGTAGGGATTGCAATAAACTCTCTTCTGATGTGAATGCAGAAGCTATGCCCTTCATGCAAATCCTGTTCCTCTTACTGTAATAAAAAAGTTGATTACATACATGATTCAGCAAGTAATTTAAAAACACAGTGGTGGTAGAGATTTAGACTTAAGTATTTAGTTGGTTTAGTCAATAGGAGAACAATGTCATTGTCCTGGGAAAAAACAGAGTGGAATGAATGCTACCTGACTCAACATAGGAAAGCTTGTCTCAGAAACATTATTTAAAACCTGGAGGTACAGCTGGTGTGGAATTAATATCTTTCCCAGAAAGAGATCACTTTTTCAGCTCGGGCTGATGCCCAAAGAAGACCCAGCCTAGGAAACAGTATGAATTCCACATATGGTGTCATCAATAAGTCCTTTTAGGTTCAGCCCCCTGGTTATACTTTGAACAATTTAATGGGGGACAGGACCTTGAAAGTTTAGCCACTGAGGCTGATGGAGATTTACAGAGCAAAACTATCTTCTAGTCCATAATGTAAGATCTAGAAAAGAGTTTTAAAAGATAGATCCATGCCACAACTCTCACATACATAAAGGACAGAGAACACAAATACAGAAAATATCAAGGAAACATCACCTAACAGCACTGTAGTTAAGGTTCTAATATGAACATGCCTGCTGATCTTTTCTAACCTCAGAATAAGACTGTTTGAAGGTTCTGCCCCTCCCACCCACCCATCCAACCACCCATCCACCCATCCATCCCTCCATCCATTCATTCATCCAAGGCAACTTTTTAAAGTGTTTAACTTGGGGCTGGAGAGATGGCTCAGCACATCTGACCACTGGTTCTCACCCAGCCAAGGGAAGTGCCCACTTCCACAGCTTCAATTGTTCATGCCCCTGCTCTTTCAGGTTAGCATAGACCTGAACCTCCATTATGGCAGAAAGTACTCAGAAGAACCCTCCTATTCTCCTGATTGGCCAGTGATTCTTGAGTGACATAAGCACGCTCCTTAGGGTTAGAATGTGCTGAAGGCACACAGTATACACCTTCAATGCTCAGGATTCTAGTTCAGGAACTTTGAAAGTAGTGTAGTCACAGCCCAGAAAGGGACAGGACAAAAGGAAGTAGATAACTTCACTGCTTTGACAGTATGTAATATTAAGAATGAACACTGAGGGCTGGCGAGATGGCTCATCAGATAAGAGCACTGAGTGTTCTTCCGAAGGTCCTGAGCTCAAATCCCAGCAACCACATGGTTGTTCACAACCACCAGTAATGAGATCTGATGCCCTCTTCTGGTGTGTCTGAATTTAGCTACAGTGTACTTATGTATAATAATAAATAAATCTTAAAAAAAAAAAAAAAAAGAAAAGAATGAACAGTGAGGTAATCAATTTTAGACCATTGACAAGAGTCTGACTGGCCCATTTTTTGGGTCCACACACCAGGCAATCAAGAATCTGAATAAAAATTTGAACTTACTGTGAAACCAAGATACTACATGTGTCCTACGAAATACATTGTATTACCAAATCTAGTAATACAATGTGGCCCATCCACTCAGAGGAGAAGGGGAGGGGGCATTGGAGGAAGAATTGCGGGAGGGGGGTGACTGGGAGGAAGGCAGTGTGCAGTATGTAAATTGAATAAAAAGAAATCAATTTATTAACAAGCAGGGGAGTGCTTTTATAGTCAAGCTCAAGGCCTAGGTACATAGCATGTGCTTACAAAAGTGGAATCTTTTTCAGTTAGTAACTTAGTTCACTATCACACAGTTAACAGAATATACCCGGTACGATGGAATTCATTTCTGATGTGGAAATCACAAAACTACAAATAACGAACAAGGCACAAAAAAAAAAAAAAAAAAAAAAAAAAGAAGAAGAAGAAAAAGAAGAAAAAGAAGAAGGTGACTTTTAACTTGGAATCTAATTTAAACCTTAATATTAATTTGTAAAAGAAAGGAAAACTGGAGTCTGCAAGCCTATCACAAATACAATTTTGATTATTTCCTGTGTTTGAGACAGGGTCTGAAACAGACACCCAGCTGACTTTGACTCACTAATCACACTACAATATATCATACATATTAAAAGTATAATAGATAGCAGGATGTATGCGCCTTTGAGCAAATATTCCTAGCATCTCTCTCTTCTATAGAAGAGAGAGCTAAGAAGCCATTTGGCGTTGGTCTGGTTATTAGGAAAGGACAGTGATTTTGAAAAAGTGCAGGCCATTCCCTGGCAGAGAGAACGGCATAAGAAGATACAGTTAGATCTCACCCCTATGTGCAATGTTAGCAGCCGAGAGATGTAACCTAACACACAGCTTCTCAACACTCTGAGCTGAAGTAACTGTGCAAGTGGATTGGACACATCTGCAAAGGAGTCCCCTCTAGTTGGAAATTCAACAACATTGGATCAAACTAACCTCCCAAAAGTTTATGAATTTGAATTATGAATTTATGTGAGTTTATCCATATTTGCTTGTGTAAAAGTCTTTCCTTCTGTGAGGGTGGCTCTCTTCTCCTGGTTTAAGAGATGTTTATTGCTCCAAACTTCCCCAAGCTTAGCAAGCAAGAGGCATCTGGACAAGAGGGAAAGGCTCTAGCAATGACTCCTTTACTTAATCACCCACTCCGTTTCCTTAGAGCACTTTCATAGGAAACTTTTTAGAAGAACTTGGAAATAAAGATTAAAGACATGTTTAAAAGTGTCCCACTTTTCTTCCTGTGACTTCAACTAGCAGGCTGGAAGTTAGAGCAGCCCAGTTTCTGTGGAGATAGAACAAAAACTACTCACTTAATCCCCTGCTGTTTTTAGAGTAGCCTCTAAATACCAGAGATTGCAGCTTCCACCCTTGCCTCAGAGGAACTTGGGCAGATCAGCTTCAGCTGCCAAGCGACTGAGATTTAAGATAGGCAAGCGTCTATTAACTAAACAGCAACCTTAAATATCTCTGAAGACCAAGTCTTGTCACCTCAGACACTCTTTCCCCTCTGCTGCCTGAAGAGGATCCAAGAATGGCCAGGGCTGGTCCCCTGCACCTCATCACCCCGACTCCAGCTGCTTAGCCCCCTGTTCCTTCCGGTTAAGGGCAGTGGTCACATGCTCACCATGTCGCCACGTTGTAGATCGCTGGCAATTCCCTAAGGCCCCTGTCAGCAGAGATCAAAACACATCAGACTAAGCTTTCAGTCGGCCTGAAACGGAGAGGAACAGACCGGGGGTGGGGGGGTGGGGGGGGACGGGGTACACGGAAGAACACGCCTCTACTTCTATTGGCGGGCCTATCCGGAGGCCCTGATTGGTTAGTGAGTCTTGATTGACATGAACACCTCCCTTAGGGTTACAGTGCGCTGAAAGCACACAGCATAGGGGCTTCCCGGATTGGGTTTCTTCAGGAGACCTTGTCCTAAGCAGCACTTGTAAAAGAAATAGAAAGAAATTCTTATGCCTGGGAAACATCACAGAATGGATACAAGTAAGAGATCAGAGCAGTGCTGCATTTAAAGGGAACCAATAATTGACTTTTTACAAACATAAATATTATTGAAAGAACACATAGCCATTCTGACTTTGTAAAAGAATAGTCCATTGCCTGGTAGAAGGAATACCATCTTTCAAATACTGTTTGACCTTGCCTCTATGTGGATTGTTGCCTGCTGAGACCTGTAACTTGACACACACAACTACAGCCAGTGAAGTCCTGTGTTTTAAATTTGTGAGCTGACTTAATTACAATGAGGATTGCATATATCTCATAGGACAGTAGTAACCGAACTGCAATTTGAGTATTCACTGGCTTAAATGACATCACAAATCATACACCCACTAATCTAGTCTGCTTTCATTTACCCTACATGAATTAAGGCACGCTGCAAAATTATAAAATTACCTCCATGCCAGCATCAGGCACTTTTCATTATGGCGACTCCAGCAGCTGGTTACCCACCCTGTTTCCCCCATTAGTGTACACAATAAACTTCTTCCTATTCTGGTCAGAATGCAGAAGCTATGGCCCTCATGCAAATCATTTTCCTCTTGACTCAATAAACAGTTGATTACATGACTCAAATGCATAACTTTAAAATACAGAGGTGGTACAGATGTTAACTTAAGAATTTAGTTGTGGTGGGCTGGTGAGATGGCTCAGCGGTTAAGAGCACTGACTGCTCTTCCAAAGGTCCTGAGTTCAAATCCAAGCAACCACGTGGTGGTTCACAACCATCCTTAATGAGATCTGACGCCCTCTTCTGGTGTGTCTGAAGACAACTACAGTGTATAATAAATAAACAAATCTTTTTTAAAAAGAAAAGAATTTAGTTGGTTTAAACAATAGGATAGCAATGCTACTGCCCTGAGAGATATCAAAGTGGAATGAGAGCTACATGACTCACCATAGGAAACCTTGTCTCAGAAATTATTTTCTAAAAGGCTGGAGAATTAGCATCCTTCCATAGGAAAAGATCACTCATTCATCTTTGACTGATGCCCAAAGAAGAGCCAGCCTAGAACAGAATTTTTAGTTCCAAATATGCTGTTCTACATAAGTCTCTCCTAGGTTTGGGCCACAGCTTATAGTTTGAATAGTCACAGAGGCAGGTGGAGATTTACAGAGTAAAACGACCTTCTAGTCAATAATGTATGATCTAAAATTTAAAAGATGTATCAATGCCACAACTCTCCATATACAATGGACAGAGAATACAAACAGAAAATATCAAGGAAACATCACCTAACAGCACTGTGGTTACCGTTCTTATGTGAGTAAAAAAGGCTGCTTTTTTACTAAGCAACTTGGTTCAGAGGAAAGGCACAGGAGCTTCTCTGTAGGACCAGGAAGAAGTGCATCCGGAATCTGTGTGTCTCAAGGCTGTGACATCTCTGTAGAAGATTCCATATTTTATACTTTATTTTTATTTTACTTATGTGAGTCTATTGCTGGGTCCTGTCTGTGTGCATTACCTACAGTGGTCAGAAGAGGGCATTATATCCTCTGAATTGCAGATACAGCAATTGAATTACAGCCATGAGGTTTTTTAGAATGCAACCTGCATCACGTGGAACAACATCCAATGCTCATAACTATATCTGTATTTATTATATTTTTCTTGTAAAATTAATTTTTATGCATTTAAATTAGAATATAATATATCACTTCATGTAATCTTTACCTTTTCCATTTTTCTGATATATATACAATAATGTCAAATGAGGTGGGAGGTTTGGTAAAAACATGAAAGCCTAAAGAGCTAACTTCATTTCCTTAACTATATGCAATATATCTATTTACAAGCTTGAATGTACAATTAAACTGATAGACGCTCAGAAATCTCTTTGTCTATGCCAGTTTACATAGGTAGTCTACCTTTCTCTTGAGCTCGCTGAAACCCAGGAGGGCTCCTTTGCTCTCTTTCTTCAAATCCTTCCTCATCTTTGTCCTGCTATTTCTTACCACTCTGCTTCCACAATGCTATTCTAAGACAAGAGATAGAGTCCAAAGAGAGTGCCCACCAGGAGAAAGCTCAAATGTCTTATTACTGCAAAAGCAGGCGGTATCTCCCTTATTACATCCTTGGCAGGCTGCAGCAGGTCAGCTCCAGGGGGAGGTAGTGGTGGGAGGATCTGGGTCAAGTCTGTAGAGAGCTGAAACTTCACCTTTACAGAAGAGCACCTCAATGCCATCCAAGCTGATTTTGCCCCAAGTCACTGAAAAAAGACCTCAAGACCTCTCCCAAGTAATTTGCCTCAAAATGGGCAGGCACTTTCCATTCATTAGCATTCTCTTGTATTGAGGCTTTGGCTTTCAAAGGCACACCCAAAATATACCTTTCCAAGACACACCTAGCTGCATCTAAAAGTCAGTATCTTCCTAAGCTTGGAAATTTCAATACCAATTAGGTTTTCTATGAACCATATTCAAATATCCTTCAACAATTTATCCCCTTACTTCTCCCATCTCCATTCTAAATTCTTCCCTGCCAGTTTCTTCCTTGTTACATACATGCGTGACTATGAAGACTCAAATACATAAATAAAACTTGCTCACTGCATTTTTATTGATTATGTGTATGATTCAAGGACTGACTGACTTGCATTGATTAGCCAAATAGGGAACTCATTGCCTGGGGCTAATTCTCCTACTTAAGAGTTCCACTCTTTAATAAGCAATAGGACTTGGAGAGCACAAATGACAGATCATGATGAAAATAAGATGGGCCCTCTTCTCTGTGAAGTAGATTAAGTACCTACCTTGAATCCAAACGCTGCAAGTGAGCTTTTTGCTTTTTGTGGTGGCAAACCTCTCCCACCTTAGATATAGAGGTAGCTGTCACCCAAATTCCCCACAATTATCATCCTATACTTTTCCCCTACACCTCTGAAAGACTTCCAGGTACTGGAAAATAAGTATGCAACATAGAAGCAAAGGGCAACATTCTCATTTAAACACCACATCTTGCTTCAATGCCTAGAGAGTGAATTCTGTTTCTTACCCAACCACACTCTTCCATCAATGAGAGTGTTATGTTTCCAACATACAATGCTAAGAATAAACAATATTATTCCACAAAGAATCAAACCATATCGATGGAACAGACCAAATCCAGCAGAAAAATATAAAACCATGAAGATTATTTTTCAGCTTCTTCAGATAATGAAATTGCCTGACTACAATATACTTAGGCATCCCTAATCTTACACCTCTGTCTCTGAAGCACACATAGTCTCACTTTTAGGCCAACTCCACTATGTGCTTGCAGCTCTTTTCAAAGCTGCTCCTCTTGTCCAAAATACCTTGTGTATTGTATTATATTTTACTTTATTGAATGTGGGTTAGTAGGGCTGGAGAGATCTTTCAGTTGTTAAGAGTACCAACTGGAGAACCAGCTTTCATTCCTAGCATTTCCATGGCAGCTCACCTTGATCTATAACTATAGTTCCCCAAAATCCTAAAGTCTAAATAGTTACATATGAGCTGTCACCTGGCATTTTCTTGGGTATTTCCATAAATGAGAGCTTTTCTGTGTGTTCTGTCATATGGACTCAAGAGTTAATGGTATAAATATATACTTGTATACTACAAGGTAACAAAACATGTTTGAGTTACTCTTTCAGTCAGCAATGACATGTGATGTAAAGAATCAAATGTATGGTTTTGAAAGACCCCTGAAGAGGGGTAACCCTCACGCGATCTCCCCAAGAACTCAAGAGAGACCGTCCTTGCTGCAATAACATCAGGTTTATTGACAGGAACCAGCGAGCATACTAGGACTGACTCCTCGAATCCCACACAGGGGTTGGAGAGGAGGTATTTAGAGGAAAAAAAAAAAAAAAAACACACAACCCAAGAGGGTAGGGAGGGCTTTATTGGAAAATACCAAAAATACCAGTGAAAAAAATCACAAGGGGAAACTCCCTGCTTCTCAAGATTGTTCTCAAGTTTTAATCTAACTTTTGTGGTCAGCCAGTTCCTGGAACAAGGTCACTGAAGCAGACTGTGTAATTATCTGTCCTGTGGTTAGTCAAGTTCCTGGAACAGAGTCACTGAACTGGCTAACCTACATTCTTGCCTCTACTCTGTTTGCTAGGGGGGTTGGTTTTTTCCTGGTATTTCAGTTTCCTCGGAAATAAATCAACTACAAAAACAAAACAAAACAAAACAAAAACAAACAAAAAAAACCACAAAGTTTTAACTAATTTTGAGTTGTTATGTGTCAAAATTCTTAACCTACAGCAATCAGAATTTATTCTATGTACTAACTCACAATTCCCTCCCAGGGTCAGATGCACAGTTCAATTCTGAACCATGTTTTATTTTCACTCCTTTTGTTTTCTCAGTTACTTAGGGGGGTACTTAGTGAGAGAGTTTTCCTCTGTCCAGATCACCGCATGTATGACCAGAACCATAGTATAGCTCATAATCCATCCCAGTCCCAGCAGATCAGATTGTGATAGGTCAGTCAACCTGCTCTTCCTAGTCATGGAATTTACTGTCCTGAACAGTGGCTGCCACACTCAGTACAGTATTGCCTGTTGTCTACATCACAGCTCACTAGTGCACATCAAAGGAGAATCCTAGAAGGATCCCACAAGGTACCTCCTACTGTTGCTATTGATTGTTAGCTCTGCCCAGAGTACATCACTATCTAGGGTCACCCAGCTGGGTCTCAGGACAATAGCAGCACAGCTACTGGATGATGAGAGATGAAAGGATTCAGACAGTACAGGCCCATTGAGCTCTGCACAGCCACAATAGTGGTAGACATGGACTGAGTTTGGAAACTTTGTAGTTATGAACAAATTCTTGCAGTCTCCCAGAGCATGTCTTCTTCTTCAATCAAGGAACAGGGTACATTATGTGTACATGCTATTCCACACCTATATTCCTGTTCAGCCATCAATTTGCTTCATAGTTGGGAAGTCCTGCAGGAAATCATAGGTCACATTCAAACAGTAACTATTGTTCAAGGAAAAATATCCCTCATGAAAAACAATAAATTTTCTATGAACGAATTCAGAGACAGAAGAGAGATGGTGAAAATGTCATAATTATACTGGCAAAATATTGTTTTTAAAGTGGAAAAGTCTTGATGATTATGTTCTCCAGAGAGGAGGGAAGTGTATTAAAGCACACCAAGTATTACTCATGCCTATTCTCTCAGGAGGATCATCTTAAAAATTGAAAAAAAAAAAAACTGTCTTATTAGGCACGTCCACAATCAGTACCTAGATACTATTTTTGGTAGGACTAGTGTAACTACGGTAATTTGATTTTTCAGTAAATTCAATTTTTTATGCAGATTCTTGAATGCCTGGTGTTGAACCCAAAAATGGGCCAGCAGGATACTTATCAATCATCTAAAATTGATTATCTCAGTGTTCATTGCTAATATTAGGTACTGTCAAAGGAGGGAACTTTATCAACTCTTTTGTCCTGTCCCTTTCTGTCTTAACTTTTCAAGCACCATGATTACAGGCCTGAGCCATCATGTCTGGCTGAGGTGGCTTTCATGTCATTGATTAAGTCATTGGAAACATATCATGAGTAAGAAGAGAAGCTCTGATCTTCCTGTAAGCGGCCAGAGGTAACCTGCCAAGATGGTTCGCTACTCTAGATTTATATCCCAGGTAGATTATGGATCTTATACAAAAATAATTGGCCATATAATCTCATTCTTTACATCATCAAAATAGTAATGGCTTAAAATAATAATTTGGCACTTTAAATAAATAAATAAATAAATAAATGTGCATGTCATATTGTAAAGATTTGCTCTCAGTGTCCTCAGTTTCTACCTGTTCCACACATTGGTGTTAATTCTCGAGGACTTATACTTAATCAATTATTGCAAATAGATACGCATTTTTTATTTAAAAAAAATAAAATATGCACATATGATTATTGATACCTTTTTAATCTTTCTAATTACAACTACTTTAACAAGAAAAACAACTAAAAGTATAGTTAGTCACTGCCTGTGTTGATTTTTTTTTTTTTTTTTTTTTTTGCTTACTTGGTATTCTAAATCAAATTAAAACTGGCTATTACAGCCTAAGATTTGAGATGTTTTGTCAACAATTTAATGTTACACATGTTACTGAGATATTTTATAATTCTCAAAGACAAGGTATTGTAAAACTTTAAAAACTATACCTTCTTTAAAAACAAAGAAGGGGGGAGAGAAATTATATCCCCGTGCACATTATTTGGATCACATTTTTGTTTTTGGAAAAACTGGATATAATAGTGTCTAGGGCAGATAAAAAGGATCCACTTATTGGCACTTGCCATGATCCTGTTCAGATAATTAATATGGGGAAAAGGGGGAATGTTTCTGTTTTTTCCACAGAATGCTACAAGAGCATGCTAGCTTCCAATGTGATAGGCTGACCTGTGACCTGTGAGTGCCCTGACAGTGGTGACCAAAAGGCTGTGTTGAGTGCACAAAAGAGGAGAAACCGGAGAACAGCCACTTATAAACAAATGAGGAAACTTCCTATCTCCACCATGGGCTGCAGCAAGGAGTGCCAACTTGGTGCCAACTTAAAATAAAAACAATTAAAAAACAACTTGGTGCCAACTTAAAATAAAAACAATTTAAAAAGCTGACTCATGAGGCAAAAAGACTGGTACAGAGAATGTACAAGATGCTTTCGTCAGAGACACTGTTTTTGGTCATTCAGGCCAGCTCCTTATAGCTATGAAAGTTTGTGTACCTTACCTATATGCTTATTGTTAGATAATTTTAAGAGTTAAGATCGCCAATCTTGACAAGTCCTTTCATATTCATTGTAATTCTTGTCATTTAAATAATTGTGTAGATCCTAATTTAGATAAGGAATCTGCTGTTATGATTTTGTTAAAGAGACCTACTTATGTTTTGCTGCTTATTAGAATTAGAAAATGATCCTTGGTTTAAAAATCTGAGAATACAAACTTTAAAAAGGTATCTACCACAGCTTTAGATCAGCAGCTACATACTGCCCATTTTGTTAATGATAAGCATAGGAATATTTCCATAGCTTTGTCAGAGCAACATATTATATAGATAAAAATTTAGAGGCAAAAGAGGTCTTAGAAGTAGTAGTCTTAGCATAGGACAGGATATAGCATCCTAGAAAGTCCTTGAGCTGACCATGGGTTTGGAATTCAGGAAGAACGTTGCCTATTCAGTGACATTCAGAATTGCCTCTGGCATTACACTATCACTTTGAATAAAAGCTAGATCACTGCCTTACACAGGAATTTACCATCATCTAGGAAGAAGGAAGTTTAAGACCTAAAGAGGAACCAGAGTAGATACTTAGAACTATAGATAGCTGAGTTACACCCATACACACATATTTAAAATGGCCTAGGGGAAAGGTGGACTACTAAAACTGGTTTTCAACCTCCCCCTGGCTTTCGACCTTGTTGCCCTCCCTTTTAGGGCCCCTATTGGGACTCCTATTATTGATCTCCTTTGGTCCTTGGGCATTTCAGAAATTGACCCGATTTGTAAAATCTCAAATTGATTCATCTCTTCCAAGCGCATTTGTTTCAATTCATTACCATCGGCTGTATGTTGGCGATAACAAGCAGGTTACTGGAGAAGAGTCAGACATGGATACTGCTTCATCACCCTCGTCTTGGGGAGAGAGACTCAATTTCCATAAAATGCTTAACTAAGATCATTCCCCTCTCCCTAAATTCGGTCATCAGTGTCATGCCACGAATCATTTATAGATTGCCGTAGTCTGTGCTTCCGACATGGTAATATACATTCTCGCCACATTGGAAACTAAACAGTCATCCCAGGCTAGACACATCGAAAAATTGGAACTTGAAGCCGTCGCCCGTGAGAGTTGTAAGAGTAAGTACTGCACAGAGATTAGTCTGGAAGCTGTTAGACAGTCTCTGAGAGGCAGGTCTGATTGCATGAAGGTTGAGTGCCCTAGGGTCCTTCCCCCAGGAAAAACGGCACAGGAGCAGGTCAGGGTTACTCTGGGTAAAAATCTAAGAGTCAACCCTGTACATGGCCCCTAATATTACACACTGGGGATCAGACCTCTACCTCTACCCACGGAGCTTGCTTCGTTCCCAAATCCCTTGGCTAGCCCAAGTTATACCCAACAGACTGGGACCATTAATTCAAGCCTCATAGATGACTTGTCCTTGTGTCCTTCGTGGTTTTAGAGAATCACCGGGTGAGTAAACAGACATTTAGGCAATCGTTAAAAACATGGCTACAAATTTATTATACAATCTGCCTTTATAAAAATATTAAAACGGGGGAGATGTTGGGAGCTATTAAGACAACTCTTGATCTCTAAATTGGGCCTCTCCCCCCGAGAAGAAAAGGGGGTCAAAAGCGGGCCACCGACACATCGATTCTGAGAACAAACACGGGATGTTCCAGCCCTAAGTCATCGCTGATGTCCTGACCACACCCTGATACCACCAAGTTCCTGCTTCCCCATGTAGCTGCCAAAAGAAAGAATTTCTATTGCCCCCCTCCCACTGATAAGTACTTCTCCTTTTGCTTGTATTACCCCACCCCTCCCGCTGATAAGTATCTGTACTTCCCCTTTTGCTTGTGCATTTAAGCCTTGGGCCTTTCTCAATACATTTGGGGCTTTGATGCAATTCAGAACGGTTCTGTGTCGTTATTCCCACAAGGCCCTCGTCTCTCTCTACCCCCCATTTGGTTATTAGGAGAAGGTCCCCTCTAGACCCTCGAATAACTGGACCTGCTGGACGGGTCAACTTTAAAGAAGCAATGTGTGCCATTCTATCCCGTCCTGCGGGATTCAGTTATTCCTGGGTGCGAGGGGGACCACGAACCTGGAAGGAAATGGGAGGAAAAGAAAGAGAGGTGGAGACCAAGTAGATTGTACCTATCAAGGTCTCGTTTATTAGGCTGAGGTGCCTTCTTTTTAAAGCATACATCGCGGGGAATATGGGAGGGGTCGAGGGAGAATTATACAAAGAACAAAGAAGTGGGCATCTGCTGACATGGGGGCCGAAGTCAGGCGCCAAACGGCGGGCACTCTGCATCTTATCTCTGGAACATAGATCCTCCTTGACAGCCTTGGGTGTCAGGCTGGGCTCAGGCATAGCTCATGTCCTTGGATGTCATGGGAACTCAGGAAGAGATAGGGAAGAGGGGACTTTTATTCAACTTTATAGCCTTAGGTGTTAGGAAGGGAATAAGGAGGAAGGGGGGTGGCAACCAGCTCTTAGCACAAGGCCATTTGATTTGTTAAAGAGATTTGAGAAGGGATCACTTTCTCACGGGATGGTCTCTGACACCATTCCGGTGGTATAATGGTGGAGTGGATAGGTGCGCCCAGGCCAAACAGTAGGGCTGGACACAGGGTCGGTGGCCGAAAAAGAGTGCTGAATTTTTGCTACACATGCTTAAAAATGCAGAGAGTAACGCTGAACTTAAGGGTTTAGAAGTAGATTCTCTAGTCATTGAACAATCCAGGTGAACAAGGCACCTAAGATGCGCCAACGAACCTACAGAGCTCATGGCCAGATTAACCTGTACGTGAGCTCCCCCTGCCACATTGAGAAGATCCTCACTGAGAAGGAACAGATCATTCCAAAGCCAGAAGAGGAGATTACACAGAAGAAAAAGATATCCCAGAAGAAACTGAAGAAACAAAAACTCATGGCCCAGGAATAAATTCAGCATAAAATAAATGCAGATAAAGTTGAAGGTCAAAAAAAAAAAAAAAAGAAGAAGAAGAAGAAGTTCCACATTCAGTACTGACTTAACACTCTGAATCTCAGTTTCACCATCTATAGAATAAGGACAGAATCTGCCCTAGTCCTTTGGTGACTTATAACAGATGTTATGATAAAGCAAAACAATAGTGCTCCTAATTTGAAAGACAGTGGAGTTGAAGGCAGGAGGGCTGCATTTCATGATTGACTTCTGTTACTAGAGCTAGGACCACAGTCTATGTCCTAGCTACCCTACCCAGAGAGATTCAGCCAATCATCCTTATTAAGCCACTTAAAAGGACTGATTTATCTAGCTGTGACATGCCCATCTATAATACTGGTAATCTGGAGGCAAGGTGGGCAGAATTCTCTGATGTCCTAGAACAGACAGTACAGTTCCCAGCCATCCAGGGGTTCATAGTAAGAATATTCTTTAAAATAAAACAATAAAACCGGGCGTGGTGGCCCACGCCTTTAATCCCAGCACTCGGGAGGCAGTCTGTCTGCCTGTCTGGGGCTTAAGAAAAGGTAGTTGCTGGGTGGTGGTGAGGCAGACCTTTAATCCCAGCACTTGGGAAGCAGAGGCAGGAGAATTTCTGAGTTCAAGGCCAGCCTGGTCTACAAAGTGAGTTCCAGGACAGCCAGGGCTATTACAGAGGAACCATGTCTCAAAAAACAAAAACAAAAACAAAAACAAAAAACAAAAAACAAAACAAATAAAAAGAGGTAGTTAAAAGGCTACACACTACATGAAAAGCTCTTGCTGGCCCAACAAATAAGTGAGCTCAAGTGTCTGCCTGTATTTACAGGGACCCACAGCTATCGATTCTTCCTCTTACATGTGGTCTCAGGCCATCTCTGACTACTGTAAGGACTGGGCACACATAAAGTATATATTCACACATACAGGCAAAAGACTCACAGTCTACCTAAGTCACAACAAACACATCAGGGAGAAAGAAGGTCAGCACCTGCCATCCAATGACTGAGAAGGGTCAGCAGTATTACCATCATGAGTAGTACCATCCTGGGAAAGAGAATGATAATGCATCCAGAATTTGAAAAATCAAGATGTGGTCGAAGCTCAGCATAAAAGCACACACTTGCCATATAAAAACACGTACACTACAGACCCATCTGACAATAAAAATAAATAATTTTAAACTATGAAAACATTAAGTAAGCAAAACAGCTTAGAATCTGAATTGCTAGCTATTACTTCTACTGCACCTTATGCGATTCAAGGACAGAGTCTATTATGGGGAAGGCATGACAGGAAGGAAGAACATGAGATGGAAAATGAAGGATGAGTTTCAAGCAAAGCAGAATAAACAGAAAGAAGAGGAAATAGATTAAGTCTGTAGTCACTTAAATTTCATTTGGATAAGAAGTTGCATCTAAGCAAACACATTTTGCTTACCATTTTATTTTTCTCACTTGCATGTTAGAACTGTTGTGATGAAGTGCTAAAAGCCAATGTGTCTCAAGTGACAAACAGGTTCATTTGGTTGGTTCTTCCCAACCACATTGCATTATTTAGGAAGCTTGTAATAGCAACTCAAGTTCAAAAGTAAAAGCAAACACCATGGGCAAACATTGTTTCCTGGCCTGCTCTTTTGCTTGGTCACTGTCTCATGCTCAGCTAGCTGGCTCATCCAGACCAGGCCCACCTCCTTAGGGATTCATCCCCACTCAGTGGAAGAGCCTTCACTAGACAATTGTCAATCACCACAATCTCTCACTAAGTTAGCAAAGAGCCATTCTGATTGGGGCACCTCCTCAATTGTAGTTCCCTCAAATGACTGTAGGCTCTGAAATGCTGACAATTTAAGAAATTAGGAGATGGGGACAATAATATATGAGAAAAATTTAAGAATCCCAAACTTAATCAGGCACTTAAGTATTAAGAATCCAAACACTGATTACTGCAAGAACTGGAAAACACAGATTTTCCAAGAAATGAGAGAGGCAATCCTTTTGGGTTAAAAAGAGAAAACTAAAATTGTTTTTCCATAGAAAGTTCCCAAACCAACAAAAACTCAAAGATCTTATAATACAGTAAGTTATCAGAAGACAAAAGAGGTTAAGGTTTATCATTTCCTAGAGAAATAACAATATAATAAGATTATTATTAATGAACCCTACACCATAGATGGCAATACTGAAAAAAGGAAACACAAAAACAGACCTGCGAATCTAGCATGGTCATTTAAATTAAGAACTACAAGATTGTAATCAGAATAAAAATTACAAAAATCAGTGGCCAGCACTCTTCCTATTCATTCTGGTTCTCTCCTTTGACAATAGTGGGAGATGGACTGGGAGCGGAGGCACTTCCAACACATTGAAGACATTAAGCATTCTGACACTTCAAGTTTGGAATAAATAGGGTTGATAACTAAAGCTACCTAACTCTTTTATATTAAGAAAAAAGGGTACCTATTAGGATAACTTAAAAACCATGTTGTCTCCTATGATTGATGATTAGATGTTAAGTGTGTATGACATTTATGAAATGAAAACCTTAAAAAATACAATATAACATTTAAAAACAGTGAATGATTCCTATTATACACATGAATTGGCTTGATTTGTTTTATAAGATATTAGCACATTTCAACACATGTCACTCACCATTTTCATATGTATGTTTTTATGTGTCACAGAAAATACATTCCATGTGTGTGCAAATGACACAGCAGAGAAAAGGGTGTCAGATCCTCTGGATCTGGAGTAGCAGGTAGTTCACATGGGTGTTGGTATCTGAACTCAGGTCACCCCAAGCAAAATGCTTCCTGAGTGGCCTGCCCAGCTCACAGAATCTTTTCGCCCAATAAAGGAAAAGATTTTCACAGATTAACAACAATGAAAATTTAAATTAATAAAGAACTGAATAAATTAATCCAGGGAACCGGAAGCTCGGTATTTAGATGTTAATTATAGGAACAGGATAGAGAGGCCTGGGAACCATCCCCAGTAACTGTTCTCTGAGACACAGTAGTCATGGTTACCCCTACTGCTGCATCTTCCACTGCTCTCTGATAGTGCTGCCAATGTGACCTTCCAGGTCTGGGGTCATTGATCCTCACCTTCACCATGGTAGGACTGTAGTCTCCCTCAGAGTTATTAATGGCCTTGTCTCAGGAGAATCCTAGAAGTATCTGCAGGTTATCTCCCTCTGGTGCTGCTGACTGCCAGGCCTGCCCATGTCCCTCATTAGTTTGGACCACACAGCTGGGCCTCAGGAACTTAGCATCTCCCCTACTGGAGGTTTAGTGATCAAGTAACTCAGACAGGACAGGTCTTCAGAGATCTACCCGTCCACACGATGTTGTCAGTGAGGTAAATTCTTTTATTTATTTATTTTTTCAATGAGCAGCATTTTATCTTTAAGAGACAGTTCATTTTACCGTTAGCAAAATACATCAAAAATATTAAAGCACTAAAATAAATACATTATACTACATTGTTAATCACTTAACTCATTATGACATGTACTGAATGAGTTGTGATCAAATATGATTCTTTTAGCTTTCATAGTGCAGAGTAATCTAACTAGCAAATTATGATGTGCACGGTCAGATATCTATCTCAAGGTCTATCTCATCTGCAAGATAACACAATGGATATGACAATTCTGGAGCAATGACTTGGGTCAAAGTGTATTCTACCCTTGAGATGTTCACTTTAAGTTTTCCTTCCCTAGACAATTTATTCTCTCAAAATCAACCTGCAATAAGGAGTCTATATGTGAGCAACTTTACAGCTTTTGAATTTTCAAGTAAAAAGATTTATTAGATGATGACCTTTAAGGAAATCTTTGAGAATATTATTTACACTAACATTTTCATAGTTTCAGAAATGCAAGTTATTGCCTATGACTGTTCTTCCTAGTGGAACATCTCCGTGGGAATGTACTCTACATGGACACACAAGAAACCTGCACTGTACCTTCTGGGTAATTAGTGACTGGAGGCTTTACTTGTAGATACACAAGAAACATCTTATGAGAGACTCCTCATAAAACTACTGAGAACTGGGCTGGTGAGATGGCTCAGCAGGTAAGAGCACTGACTTGTTCTCAGAAGGTCCCGAGTTCTATTCCAGCAACAACATGGTGGCTCACAACCACCCATAATTAGATCTGACAATCTCTTCAGGTGTGTCTGAAGACAACTACAGTATACATATTTATAATAATAAGTAAGTCTTTGGGCTGGAGCAAGGAGGAACTGAGCCAGAGGACCAACCAGAGCAAGTGGGGTTGACCTAAGCGAGTCTTGGTCCTAAATTTAATACCTAACAACCACATATACATATGTGTACTCATATACATAAAATAAATAAATAAAAATTTTAAAAATATGAAAAAATACAGAGAACCATTTGTCAATTATAACTATTTATATTGAGAGCTTTCTGGATAGGCCTATATTTCATTCAAGAACAGTGCAGTCAATTCTTACAAAAGTTCTTTATTTGTAATTAAGGATAGAGACTTCAGAAAACAGCCCTGCACTGGTCTGTTTTCCTTCCCATTGACCAGTCATAGCATATCCTGGAAGGTGTTGCGGGACTGTCTCCAGGAACTGGGTGGCAGAGTCAAGATGGACTGTTCAAAGTAATTCTCAATTAAATAGGATAAGTCACTCATGCACTACAGAAGATACTGCTATGAACAGAGATAAATAAAGTAATTGGGGAAAAGAGAAAAGATTAGTGATGGGGAAACATTGGAGAATTGAAACAAATAAAGAATTAGGCTAAGTATCTTTACAAAATGAAATTTAACATGTAAGGCCAAAAATGGACTTTTGGGGAAGATTTTATATATATATATATATATATATATATATATATATATATATATATATATATATATGCAAAAAGACATAGGTATATTGTTTTTGAAAAAAAGCAGGCCATCCCTCGGCAGAGGCAATGGCATTAATAAAATTATTTTTCATCTTGCCCCTATGTCAATTGCTAGTTGCTGAGTCCTGTAACCTGACACACACAGCTGCAGTCAATGAATGCCCTGTGTCTCAAAAATCTGAGCTGACGTAACCATGTCATTGAGGACAAGAAGTAACCACAAAAAACAGACAGTACCCTAACTGGAAATTCAATATTTATTGAATCAACCCAATCACTCCTAATTGTACAACCACCAATCATGTGTATTTTCACTAACATGCATGAATTGATCCATGCTAGGAAATTTTAAAATCACCCACCCTGCTTCCATCAGCTCCTTCATAATGGTGAGACCTGCAGCTGGTTGGCTCAAACTTGAGTAAGTCTGTGATCTAGCTATCACCTTCTCTCTTTTACTCTGCTCTACACACAGGACACTGTTCCTCCTTTTCTGGTCTGAGGGCAGAAGCCATGCTCCACATGAAAATCCTTTCCGTTACTGCAATGCACATTTTATTCCTTGACTCAAAAGCGTAACTTTAACTGTTGTGCTAGTACCCTTTAACTTAAGAATTTAGAAACTTTAATCAAGAGGAAATCAAGGTCATTGCCCTGGGGAGAAACAGGCTTTGATCAGTGCCAGTGCCCCTGAGGGCACAAAAATGTTTGTATCAGAAACATTTTTCTAAAGGGCTAAAAATACAGCTGTTCTATAATTAACATGTCTTCCCAGGAAGGAAATCAGACAACAAAACATTAAGAAAAATAAATCTCTATAACAATACCACTCATCTAGCTCTGATTAATGGTCAAAGAGGAGCCAGGCCAGAAGAGATTTGCATCCCATATACTCTGTCATCCTTATGTCTCTTTTAGGTTTACACCCTAGGTTATACTGTGAACACTTTAAGGATAGAGCAGACACTACTTGGTTTAGCCACTTGGTGGTCGGTAGATTTACACAGTCAATATATTTCATTAATAATTTCTTAAGTACACCAATACCCTCCAAGAGCAGGCCATTCTTCACTGACATAGTCCTATGTGGAAGGCCTCAGAGGATGCAAAAGGTACAAAAAGTAGGAGGTAGAAAGTATAAAAGCTGGGGTGGTTGGCCAGGAGATAAGGCTTATGCTAAGGCAGCTTGTATACTACCTACAGGGGAACGGGAAAGAAATGGGAGGCTTCTATGAAGTCAGCAGAAACTACCACACAATGGGACAAACTAAAGAGGGATCTAATCAAACAATGCTGCTCTCTGAGAACAGGATACTCTCTTCAACATTACTGTCCACGCCTACAGTGGTTTGCAACTGATATCATCAGCCTCACATGGGAGGAATTCTTGGAATCTCAAGATCAGAGACATCCCCTTTCCACAGGACCAAGCCCCAAACCATTAGCAGCTCTCTCAAGCATATGCTTGGCTAAAGGGAAGCAGTTCAGGTTTTTGTTTTTTTAGGGTTTTTTTTTTTTTGTTTTTTTTTTTTTTTGTTTTTCGAGACAGGGTTTCTCTGTATAGCCCTGGCTGTCCTGGAACTCACTTTGTAGACCAGGCTGGCCTGGAACTCAGAAATCTGCCTTTCTCTGCCTCCCAAGTGCTGGGATTAAAGGCATGCACCACCATGCCCGGCTTTGTTTTTGTTCTTGAATACCTCAAGACCTTAGGGAAAGTTTCTTAGTCCTAGACCACAGACTGTTACAGGCTCTGCCAAGCATGTATCTGGATTTGAGAAGGAGCTATGTCATTCTCCATCCATGAAGGCCTCATGGAAAGCCTTGCTTGAGCAGGCCAGTCCGTACCACAACAGTGTTTTTCCTTTTCAAATGGTTTCATCAGATGTCTTGCCCATGTGGCAAAACTATGCTTTTCTCAAGAAGAAAACTGATCCTTTATGGCACCAGGCCTAAGTGTTGGCTGTGACCACACAATGCTCCATTGAGCAGATTGTTCAAGTACTGACCTTTATCTGGGCATGGGCCTAGTGGCTGTTTGTTAATCAGGGTTGTCCCCTTTCTTATGACCTGGAGCCATATTTCTCACAATCCTGAAGAACCAACATGTGTATCCCAGCATCCTAATCTCTCAGATGCTTGGGTTAGCATACTACCTACCTGTAAAGTGTTTTAGAGTCAGTCCCTACCTCTGCTAAATTCTACTAGGTGTGACTTACTATTTCCTAAGTATTTGAAACTCCTTTAGGCAGGGCATGGTGGTGCATGCCTTTAATCCCAGCACTCCGGAGGCAGAGGCAGGCGAATTTCTGAGTTCGAGGCCAGCTTCAATCTGGAGTGTTACGCAGCCTGAAAGATGGGATTTACAACCACCACAAAATTAATTCCAAATGGATGTTAAACGGCCAGGACACAAGTTCCAAAAGAAACCAGAGATGATGGGCCTCTCCAAATTTGGCATCCACTAAGGATGTTGCTATATGCAAGCCCTTGTTCCAATGGTTTGTGCAGATAAAGCTCCCATGATGAAGTTATTCAGATGCCACCACTCAGTAGATCTAGTGGCTAAGACCTCATGGAACCTCATAGGTGGCTGCTAGTTTCCACCTAACCCAGGGGAGGACCCACTACCAAGACTCCTGCTTCTCAGACCACTGCTCCTTCCGTTTAGGGGCAGTGTTCCCATGCTCACCATGATGAGACTCAATAGCTCGCAGGCACTCCGTCAAGGCACCCAGCAGCAAAGGTCAAAGGAAGTCACACCAACCATTCAAGGCTGTTCAGCAAAGGAGATGAATCTGCAGCACTAAACAAATCACCCGGGAAAACCCGCCTCTTCTCCTGATTGGATGGTTTTCCTGCAGGCCCTGATTGGCAGGCAATCTTGAGTGACATGAGTTCTGAAGGCCCAGGCCTAATGCTTTCCTGGCCCAGGAATTAAGTACAGAAGCTGGTCTTTTCCAGATCCGCAAGACTTTTGTTTCAGTATGGCGTTTCCCTGTCCTACAATAGTTTATCTTTCTGTATTGCAGTACTCAGCACGAATATCTTCCTCCTCCTCATAATCATCTTAGTCCTCCTCCTCCTCCCCTTTCTGTTTCTACTCCTCCTCATCTCCTTCCTCTTTTCCTACTCCTCCCCCTCCTCCTCCTAGTCCTCCTCTTTTCTTTATCCCCTCCTCTGCCTCTCCTCTTCCTCCTAGACTCAAGTTGTATAATTTGCACAGTCCACTGTTCACCTTGGAGCAGAGTAAACTATATGACCCATAGGCAGAATGGTTCTGTGCCTATTAACAATTAAAGAGACAATTAAAGACACAAAATATGATATTTGTTATCGTGATTTTACACTGATGTCAGGATTACTGCAGCTAATATTCATCTGCTATATACTGTAAGGGTTCAAAAATCACTGAAGTAAGACCCCAGATTCAGATAGTATGGGGGGAAAAAAGCACTTATTTTGCAGAAACAACCAGCATTCTTTGAAAAGGCAACCCCAGACAAAGGCACAAACTCTTCCTTATAGGAAAAAAATGGAACTCTCTAGAAAGATAGGGCAATCTTAAATTTTATTGGTAGGGGCTAGGGGGTTGCAGGTTGTCAGTGATCTGCATTCCTATGCCATGTACTTTTCACCTTATCATGAAACAGGGCTGCCCAGCCCAGATGGACCATTCTGAGATAGTTCCCCATTTCTGTGGTTATCCTCAGTCTGGTCTCTGGAAGGGGATTCTACCATCTTCTTCTGGATTTTATGGTCTGTTCTTACCTGGGTGTTTTATGACTTACTTTTGGGATTTACAGCTTATTCCTGAAGCTGGCACCTTTTTGAAATCAGGACTGGTCCTCAAATGGAAACGAAAGAGCTCCTTAGATGGAGACAAATGGGGTTTATTTTACCTTTTCAAAATGTTTCTCCAGACAACCCTGGGAGAAAAGCAGGAGATGGATGCCAGTCACTATGGAGCACTATTGTTAGCCAGCACGTCTTCCTCAGGGGGAAGGTTAGTGAGCATATCTGTATTAGGAAAGGTTTTACACACAAACAGAACTGATAGCATGGATCTCTCTATGTATGCAGAAAGCAGATACATATGAATGGTTCAGAAAATGTGGTTCAGTTAGTGAAGCAATTAGCGTGTACCCATGAAAAGTTGAAGAATACAGTAGTGCCTGTATGTCTCAGCTGGTCTTCAGCATATACCAGGAGTCCAAAGAAGCAGCCTCTAATGCCAGAAAAATATAATGATCTTGCTAGCTAGAATGTGGCAAGCAGAAAAAGAAAAGGAGCTACCATCTTCCATATGCTTTATATATGTACGCTGCCACCAGAAGCTGTGTCCTAGATTAAAGACTTTTTTTGTCAATTCAAAAGTTCCAGCTTGCAGGGTGGTGGTGGCACACGCCTTTGGCACACTAAGAAGTGCACACATGGGCTGGAATGAGGTCCCTGGTACATATGTAGCAGAAGTGCAGTTTACTCTCCCTCTAAGCTCCCCACCAAATGGATCTGAGTGTCAGGGGCCATCTAGGAAAGGCTAAGTCAAGCAGGAGTCCTTCCTATATGCAGCCCACCTCCTTTTGCGTCGCATAAGATGGGTGAGCTCTTCGAAGAAAGGTCCCAAGACACTTCACACCAGGATTACTTCTGGCAGAAGATATGCATTTTTATCACTATTACTTAGTTTAATGATTCATGGGCATCAGCAAATCTTATTGGGTAAATTTCCTTCAGATCAACATGAAGATGAACTTTGATGAATTAATGCTTTTAGAATAATTAATGATTTTATGGAGTTCTTGATTTGAATTAAAATAATCTAGGGAAGAATTTTTTTTATAGACTGTGCCCATTCCTACTAAAACTAAGTAAAGTCTTTTAAATAGGAAATACAATGAGCATTCATAATTACACTAAAAGGAGAACCAGGTTTGGAACAAATTTGTGTTCAAGGAAAAACATTCAGGTCCTGGGATGAAGATACAGGTGTGCACTTCGATAAGGCAAGGCCATGTGAACACTGTTGCTTTGAACTTAATATATGCTTACAGCATAAAACACGGCTTTAAACTTGTTATTGATACCTTTGTGAAACTCTCCTTTTCTTGGGGTGTTTTTTTTTTTTTTTTTGTCTCTTTGTTTGTTTTTGTTTTTTTGAGACAGGGTTTCTCTGTGTATTCTTGGCTGTCCTGGAATTCACTCTGTAGACCAGAGTACAGAGGTGGCATAGGTATGAGCTATTGTTACAGATGACCACGTGGCATTGACACACGTGCTATAAATTCAATCCCAAGGAATCTGATGCCCTCTTCTGACCACTGCAGGCCCTGAACACAAACAAGTGCCAGGGAAACACTCAGACATAAAATGAAAATAAAGTATAAAAATGGAGTCTTTTATGCAGATGTCACAGCCTTGAGACAGGCAGCAATCAGGATGAGGTAAAATGCACTGCAGTTCGAATTACTGTAGTTAATGATGTAACACTGAACAGGTGGGCACCATGAGGACGTTTTACAATTTGCAATCCTTACCATGGGAAACCCCCCTTTATTCAGGAGCTTTTGATTCAACAGGAAAAATACTTTGATCTAGGACACAGCTTCTGGTGGCAGCTTGCATACATAAAGGATAATGAAGATGGTAACTTTCTCTTTCCTGCTTGCCGTATCTTGTAAGAGAGATCACTTTATTTTTCTAGCATTAGAGATTCCTTCTTTGGAATTCTGGCATATGCTGCAGATCAGCGGTGACATACAAGCAGTACTGTATTCTTCAACTTTCCATTGCTATATGGTCTTTGTTTTACTAGTTGGACCACATTCTGTGAGCCATTCTTTTTTTTTTTTTTCTTTTTCTTTTTTTTTTGGAGACAGGGTTTCTTTGTATAGCGCTGGCTGTCCTGGAACTCATTCTGTAGACCAGGCTGGCCCAGAACACAGAAATCTGCCTGCCTCTGCCTCCTGAGTTCTGGGATTAAAGGTGTGCACCACCACACACAGCTCCCTTTTTTTTTTTTTTTAAGATTTATTTATTTATTATATGTAAGTACACCATAGATGTTTTCAGACACTTTATCTGTATTTCTGGCCTGAGATGCTCCAGCCCCACTTGCACTGGCCCACAGATTTATTTATTTATTTTATGTAAATATACTGTAGCTGTCTTCGGACACCCCAGAAGAGGGCATCTGATCTCATTACAGATGGTTGTGAGTCACCATGTGGTTTCTGGGATTTGAATTTAGGACCTTCAGAAAAACAGTCAGTGGCTCTTACCTGCTGAGCAATGTCTCCTGCTCTGCTGTGAGCCATTCTTACAAATCAACTATCTGCATGCATAGAGAGATCCATTCTATGAGTTCTGTTCCTCTGGAAAAACTTTAATACTACAGATATGTTTTTTCACTTTCCCACATAGGAACACATGCAGGCTAGCAATAGTGCTCCATAGTGATTGGCTTCCATCCCCTGCTTTTCTACCAGGGTTGTCTGGAATCTCATGTTGAAAGGACAAAATAAACCTCATTTCTGGAGAATCATAATGAAAGGGAGAGATAAACTCCATTTGTCTCCTTTAAGAACCCCATTTGTCTCCATTGGGAAGACAGAGCCTGGTTTTTTGGTTTTTTTTTTAAAGATTTATTTATTTATTATATGTAAGTACACTGTAGCTGTCTTCAGACACTCCAGAAGAGGGAGTCAGATCTCATTACGGATGGTTGTGAGCCACCATGTGGTTGCTGGGATTTGAACTCTGGACCTTCGGAAGAGCAGTCGGGTGCTCTTACCCACTGAGCCATCTCGCCAGCTCCCAGAGCCTGGCTTTTAAAACAGCCATAAAGCACCAGCTTCAGGAACAGACCACAGTTGTTCCACTTTTGTTCAAATATGGGAAAATCCTTTTATAGAAAAAGAATATATAAAGTAGAGCCATGTAATATATGGTCATACCTTCTCAGGTATCTTTGAAGGTAAAAAAAAAAAACATAAGGAAGGGGTAATAGCATGAATGATAAACTGCAAAGTGATAAAAATCTTAAGATCTGATTCTTCTTTATATTTAGACAAATAATACCATTAATTCATACAGGTGAAAGTATTTCTCAGTGTGAAAAAGCTTTCACATGTTCCAATTTTCTTGTCAGGCATGAAAGAAGTCAGAGGGCAGAGAAAGTGTCTGAATATACTCAATGTGATAAAGTCTTTTTTTTTTAACATGGTCAAAATCATGCTTAAAGGCATAAAAGAATTTATACAGACAAGAACCCCCATGGAATTATTCAATTTGTTGAAGCCTTTGCTCAACATAGTCTCCAAATTCTTAAAAGAGCACAAACTAAAAAAAACTCTATGAATGGAAGCAATGTCGTAAAGCGTTTGCAGATCACAGTCATCTTAAAATGCCTGAAAGAATTCACACCGGAGAGAAACCTTATGAATGTCATCAGTGTGAAAAAGCCTTTCAAGTCACAGTAATCTCCTACAACATAAAGGAACACATACTGGAGAGAAATGCTATGAATGTAATCTGTGTGGTAAAGCCTTTTCACAACATAGTTGGCTTAAAAGGCATGGAAGAATTCATACTGGAGAGAAACCCTACAGATGTGATCAATGTGAGAAAGCCTTTTCAGAACACTGGAATCTCCAGAAGCATAAAAGAACACATACAGGAGAGAAACCCTACAAATGTAATGAATATGATAAAGCCTTTTCACAAAACCGTGATCTCCAAATGCATAAAAGAATACATGCTGGAGAGAATACCTACAAATGTAATCGATGTGACAAAGCCTTTTTTCGACATATTATGCTCCAAGTACATAAAAGAATACATGCTGGAGAGAAACCATACAAATGTAAAGAATGTGAAAAAGCCTTTTCCCAAAGCAGTGATCTTCAAAAGCATAAAAGGACACACACAGGAGAAAAACCCTACAAATATAATCAGTGTGAGAAAGTCTTTTCCCAACATCATAATCTCCAAATACATAAAAGAACACATACCTGAGAGAAACCCTTCAAATGTAATGAATATGATAAAGCCTTTTCACAGCATGGTTGACCTGTCCAGCAGGTCCAGTTATTCGAGCGTCTCAAGGGGACCTTCTCCTAAGAACTAAATGGGGGTGGGGGGGTAGAGAGAGACAAGAACCTTGTGCAATGAACAACACACGGAAGCAGTCTGAGTAGCATCAAGGTCCCACTGTATTAGCAAGGCTCAAGGCTTAAATGCAAAAGCAAAAGGGGAAGTACTTTTCAGCAGGAGGGGTGGGACAGTGGAAATTATTCTTTTGGCAGCTACACGGAGAAGCAGGAACTTGGTGGTATCAGGGTGTGGTCAGGACATCTGGTGCTGATTTACAGCTGGAACATTCTGTGGTTGTTCTCAGAACGGTGTGTTGGTGGCTCACTTTTGACCCCCTTTTCTTCTCGGGGGGAGAGGCCCAATTCAGAGATCAGGACAATAGCGTTGTCTTAATAGCTCCCGACATGGTAACCTCCAGGTCCATAGAAGAATTCATACTGGAGAGAAACCCTACAGATGTAATAAATGTGAGAAAGCCTTTTCACAACATACTCACCTCCATTCACATAAAAGAATTCATACTGGAGAGAAACACTACAGTGGTAATAAATGTGAGAAAGCCTTTTTACAACATAGTACCCTCAAGTCGCATAGAAGAATTCATAGTGGAGAGAAACCCTATAAATGTAATAAATGTGAGAAAGCCTTTTTACAACACTATAACCTCCAAAGACATAAAAGAATACATACTGGATAGAAACCTGATGAATGTGATCTATGTGTGAAAGCCTGTATATGTCACAGGCATCTTCAAAAGCATAAAAGAAATCATACTGTAGAGAAAGCGTATGAATGTATGTAATATGGTAAAATC
The DNA here is from genome assembly GCF_978045245.1 of Mus caroli. NCBI lineage: Eukaryota > Metazoa > Chordata > Mammalia > Rodentia > Muridae > Mus > Mus caroli. The sequence goes on along the minus strand of NW_028227270.1, from coordinate 58,014,567 downwards.
TACAAATATCCATAGTCTTAATCATCCTGAACATATTTGTTTTGGCAAGAAACCCTATGAATATTAACTGTGTGCTAAAACCTATCCCAACACACTTATCTTCTAATGCATCAAGGAGCACATACTGGGGAGACAGAGGTGTGTGTGTGGGGGGGGGGGAACTTATGAATGTACACAATGTGGTAAAAATCCATGCTGCAGGAAAGCCCTACAAATGTAGTCATTAAGGTAAAGCTTTGCACTTCACAGTATCTTTATGTGAGAGGAAAGCCTTTAGCTTATACTAAATCTGTTACTTTAGCACATCACAGTAATTTTTCAACCTCTAAGAACTCATAAGTAGGGCAGGCTACGACTCTGATGGACTTGGAACAATTTTTAGCCAATCCACATACATTAAGTTACACAAAATTATTTATTCCTGAGAAAAAATCTAGCAAGTGTCAACTATCTGCTCAAATACGCTATGTCTCAATTTTTTAACATGTAAATTCATAGGTTTAAAAGCCCTTTCAATTTCATTGATAAGGTAACTGGTTTAAATTTCACAGTTCACTTTAAGTCCATCAAATAACTCATCCATGTGTAAAACTATGGGTGCATATTAGTGTGTTTTCTGTTGATGGGAGAAAATATTTTAAGTATTGTAGAAAATTCCCAAACCAGGGTTTCCACCCCACCTTTGGCCGTTTATTTTTCAGGTAAAAGACACACGGCCTTTATATTTATAATAAGCCTTAACCAGCATATGAGCTTGGCAGATATTTATGCTCTATGCTATTATGTCTATTTCCCAGCCAATGATTTCATCCTAGAATTTGCCTTGCTTCATCTTGGCTATGCTTTGAAAAAATAATCTTTTAAATGTGTAGAATAATTTCTTGCAAGAGATACAAATTGATTCTAGAGCAGCCGCTCCCAGTCTAGAATGAGACTGGCCTTGATCCCACTGTTGCTCCTGAGGGCAATAACATGTTGTCTTCTTGACTAACCTAGCTAAGCCCTTCAATTAGCTGGGTGTACCACCACTCAGTTTTTCAGTTACCCATTTGAATCATGTGGTCAACTTTGCATCACAGCAAGAGGAAAAGGATTTGGATGTGGACAATGGCTGTTAACTTCACACAAGAATGAGAGTAGTCTCTTATTGTACAATTCACAGGGAGAAATATTGTAAGCAATCAGCTGATAGAGTCACAGTTATGCAAAAGTACCTCATTGTGACATGCTGAAGGATTTTGTAATTTTACTGCATGTATTAATAATTCACGTCATGTGCCAACCAGATTTGTATGCATACAATTTGAGGTGTGCTTGATCCAGTGAATATTAAATTTACCAGTAGAGGGCGCTCCTTGCAGATATGTTTTCTTCACTTTCATAGGTAATTCATCTCAGAGGGGTGAGAAACAGGCCATTGGTTTTAACTGTATGTATTTATGATGTTTCCTATATGCTTGGCCCAGGGTGCGTCACTGTTGGAGCTGTGGCCTTTTAGGTGTGTGCTTCAATACCCTTGTCCTAGCTGCCTGGGAGCCAGTATTCTGCTAGCAGTCTTCAGATGAAGATGAAGAACTCTCAGCTTCTCCTGCACCATGCCTGCCTGGATGCTGCTATGCTCCCACCTTGATGATAATGGACTGAACCTTTGAAACTGTAAGCCAGCCCCAATTAATTCTTTGCCGCATAAGAGTTGCTTTGTTCATGGTGTCTATTCAGTAAAACCCTAACTAAGCAGTAAAACCCTAACTAAGACATTGTATGTTTACATGTCTTAGAAGTTAACATTGTATTTAGGGCAAGATTATATAGCACCTTCTTAATGCCTTTCTCTCTGCAGGGGAATGGCACTCTTTTATTTGTTTAAAAAGATTAATTTATGTATTATATGTAAATACAATGTAGTTGTTTTCAGACACTCCAGAAGAGGGCATCAGATCTTGTTACGGATGGTTGTGAGCCACATGTGGTTGCTGGGATTTGAATTCAGGACCTTCAGAAGTTCTTGTAACCGCTGAGCCATCACTCCAGTCCTGCTTTCTCCTTTTCAAAGTTAGGAAAGCTACATAGATTTTTTAAGAGTCCTTTTTTAAGAGTCAACAATTGATTTCACTTTTTAAAAAATATATTTATTTTTCAACTAAATCCCCAGTATCAGCCCCTCTTCTCCAACCACCCTCTTGCAGCTCCTCTCCATATTCCCTTTTGAGATGGAGGAACCAGTCCTGTGTATGAGCCTCAACTCTACCGTCCTCTCCATCCTTCCAGCCTGAACACATCATTCTCTACAGGACTAGGCACATCTTCTCATTGAGGTCAGATATGGCAGTCCACTTAGGGGCATGTTATCCACAGGCAGGCATCAAATCAGAGACAGCCACCACTATAGTTGTTGGGGAATCCACACTGAAACCAATATGTACCTCTGTTACATATATGAGAGAGGGCCTAGGTCCAGTTCATGCTCACAATTTGGATGGTTGTTCTGTCTCTGGGAACCATCAAGATTCCAGGGTAGTAGATTCTATTGTTCTTCCTGTGGATTCCCTATCTTCTTTGGGTCCCTCAATCTTTTCCTGAACTCTTCCACACACTTCACCAAGCTCTGTTTAATGATTGTCTGTCTCTGCATGTATTTCTGTTAGCTGTTCATTAGAGTCTCTCAGAAGTGAGGTTTGCTAGTATCCTGTCAGCTAGCATAACATGATATCATTAATAGTGTGAGGGATTGGTTCTTGTCCATGGAATGGTTCTCAATTTGGGCCAGTTATTGGTTGACCACTTCTTCCTTCTTTGCTCTCTTCTCCCTATTTGTCTTATAGACAGGGCAGGTTTTAGAAGGAAGTTTGTGTGTGTGTGTGTGTGTGTGTGTGTGTGTGTGTGTGTGTGTGTAGAGAGAGAGAGAGACAGAGACAGAGAGACAGAGAGAGAGAGAGATAGACAGAGCGAGATAGAGAGAGAGAGACAGAGAGACAGAGAGAGACAGAGAAAGAGAGAGATAGACAGAGCGAGATAGAGAGAGAGAGAGACAGAGAGAGTAGAGAATAGAGTTTATTCAGCACAGGGGAGGGGAGTTAAGAAGGTAGTAGAGATAGACAAAGGCAGAGAGAGAACAGAGGAGTAGAGGCTGGCCATGAGCACTGGAGAGAGAGGGGGAGAGGAATGGGGTGAAAGGGGGAGCAGGAGGGAGAGGACAGAGCTAGAGTAAGAAGTCAAGAGTAGATGGAAGATTTTGTGGGTGAGATGATGTCCATATTTCTCCACTGGGAGACCTGCTTGGCTACAGGAAGTGGGCAATTCATGATCCACATCTTCCAGTCCTAGGAGTTTTAGCTAGCCGGGCGTGGTGGCCCATGCCTTTAATCCCAGCCCTTGGGAGGTAGAGGCAGGCAGATTTCTGAGTTGGAGGCCAGCCTGGTCTACAAAGTGGGTTCCAGGATAGCCAGGGCTATACAGAGAAACCCTGTCTCAAAAACAAACAAACAAAAAAAAAAAAAACCAAAAAACAAAAAAAAAGAGTTTTAGCTAGAGTCTTGCAATAGTCATCTTGGGGGATCCCCCTATCTGAGGTTCCTGGCAGAACCTAAACATGTCTTTTGGATCCTATACCACCAGTTTCCATTATCTTCTCTGCTTTCCCTGCATCTGAACCCCACTCCCCCCACCCACAGCTTCCTTCTGAATTTCTTTTCCCACCCAGTTTGAAATCTTATGAGGAACATTCAACCAGCCTTCCTTGGGCCCTCTTAATTAATTGGGTATTTTAGATCTGTGAAGTTTATTATGATTATCCTATACTTTGTCTGTAATATCCACTTATAATTCAGTGCCTAACATTCATGTATTTTCAGGTCTGGGCTACGCACCCAGGATGACGTTTTCTTATTTCATCCATTTGCCTGCATGATGCCCCCCCCCCACTTTTTTTGTTTTTTGTTTGTTTGTTTGTTTGTTTTTTGTTTTTCGAGACAGGGTTTCTCCGTGTTCCCTGGCTGTCCTGGAACTCACTCTGTAGACCAGGCTGGCCTCGAACTCAGAGATCTGTCTGCCTCTACCTCCCAAGGGCTGGGATTAAAGGCGTGGGCCACCACGCCCGGCGTTGCCCTTGGTTTTTTTTTTTTTTTTTTTTTTTTTTGGTTTTTGTTTTGTTTTGTTTTTTTCGAGACAGGGTTTCTCTGTGTAGCTCTGGCTGTCCTGGAACTCACTTTGTAGACCAGGCTGGCCTCGAACTCAGAAATCCGCCTGCCTCTGCCTCCCAAGTGCTGGGATTAAAGGCGTGCGCCACCACGCCCGGCTGATGCCCTTGTTTTTTTTTTTTTTTTTTTTTTTTGGTTTTTTCGAGACAGGGTTTCTCTGTATAGTCCTGGCTGTCCTGGAACTCACTTTGTAGACCAGGCTGGCCTCGAACTCAGAAATCCGCCTGCCTCTGCCTCCCGAGTGCTGGGATGAAAGGCGTGCGCCACCACGCCCGTCTAATGCCCTTGTTTTTAATGCCAGAGTGTTTTCGTGTAATGGAATGGCATGTCGTCCTTTATCCATTCTTCAGCTCAGCGACATGAAAGTTTTCTTTTTGCAGTTTATATCTGTTATGGATAAACCTGCTATTAACATAGTTGAGAAAGTGTCCTGGTGGAGTCGGGGAGCATATTTTGGGTATATGCCCAGGAGTGATATAGCCGGCTCTTAATGTAAAACATTTCTCAGTTTTCTTGGAAGATGGCAAAATGATTTCCAAAGTGGTTCTACAAGTTTGCACATCCACCAGGATTAGATGAGTGTTTCTCTGGCTCCACATTCTTTCCAGCATACGCATTTTTTGAGTTTTTGATGTTAGCAATTCCAGTGGGTGTAAGATGGACCCTTATAGTTTTGATTTGAATTTCCCTGATGACAAGAGACTTTGAACATTTCTTTAAGTATTCCTTGGCCACTCACAATTCCTCTGTTGAGAATTCTCTGATAAGCACTGTACCCTATACTTTAATTGGGATATTTGGGTTGTTGGTGTCTAACCTCTTGAGTTATTTAGAAATTTGAATATTATCCCTCTGCCAGATGAAGGATTATTGAAGATTATGATCCAGTGTTTAGGCTGTTGTTTGATCCTACTGACAGTGTTCTTTGCCTTACAGAAGTTCTGCTGTTTTGTTTTTTTGTTTTATGTGTTTTTAAAGATTTATTTATTTATTTTATGTATACCATAGTTATCTTCAGACACACCAGAAGAGGGCATCAGATCCCATTACAGATGGTTGTGAGCCACCATGAGGTTACTGGGAATTGTACTGAGGACCTCTGGAAAAGCAGTCAGTGCTCTTAACCACTGAGCCATCTCTCCAGAGCAAAGATGTATGTACAATTTGACAATTCATGCTCCTTCATATCCCCATTAGTTATCCATTTGGCACTACATCTTGAATTACTCAGTTGTGATAGAATTATCTAGAGATGCTAGATATTGCAAGAGCAATGAGATGTATTATTTTGTTTTGTGTTGTATGTGTGTGATGTGACAATAGGCCTTTAGGCCCCCATGGATAGGTGAAGACTGGAAGATGACTTTGTGTGATCACATTTGGCCATCATTATACGTTGATCAATATCAGTTTGCCAACCTTGCACACCAGATGTGTTTCACACTGAGCCTTCTCATAGATGCTCAAATAAGATTATGTGGATGAAACATTTTACCAGAAAACATTGCCTTCCTTTTAGATTGTAAACATATTGTCCTATAAGGATGGAAGAAAACAGTATAAAGTGATAACACATTTTTTTAAAGATTTATTTATTTATTATATGAGTACACTGTAGCTGTCCTCAGATACTCCAGAAGAGGGCATCAGATTTCATTACAGATGGTTGTGAGCTACCATGTGGTTGCTGGGATTTGAACTCAGAACCTTTGGAAGAGCAGTCGGCGCTCTTAACCACTGAGCCATCTCACAGTGATAATACATTTTATCAGCAAAAGAAAATGATGTACTCCTATGTCGTTTTAAAAATGTGTTACTGGGCATTGTGGCACACGACTATAATCCCAGTACTCAGGAGGCAGAGGCAGGCAGATTTCTGAGTTCGAGGCCAGACTGGTCTACAAAGTGAGTATCAGGACAGCCAGGGCTACACATAGAAACCCTATCTCGAAAATCCAAAAAAGAAAAAAAAAAAGTGTTATTTTATTCTTAGGTGAAAACACTTCTTTAGAACACTTTTCTCAGCACCACAAATGAATGCCAGACAACTGTCTCAGTGGGTAGAGCTATTTGCTTCTAAACCTTAGGACCTGAGTTCAGTCAGTGATAGACCCATATTATCCTCATTATTTTCTTATTCCTATACTTAGGTTCTGGCTTATGCATGTCACACACCAGCAGTATATAAATGGTACAAAATAAGGTACAACGGTGTGAGTTGCAGCCCAAACCTCCTTGGGTTTTCTTTCTAGAACTCCCATAATGGAAGTAGATAATAGACACCTGTAATTTTCTCACTGCTGCCTACACCCATGGCACAGCTGTATATCCACAAACACAGTTGAAACAATTTCCCATGGAGGAAATTAACAAAGCCAAGAAAATAACCCCATTTTTGAAAACATGAAATGATTTGGCAGTTTAAATTATTACTATTACATTTCAGTAGTACTGAACATCAAAACCATGAGGTTTCCTCTTCAGTTCTTACCTTGTCATTCGTTCTTTGGTTCGAATGTAAGTCATTTAAAAAACAGCTCATCTTAGAAGTGCATACCTGTAAACCTATGACATTAGGGATAGTGGTAGGCATGTCTCTGAGTTTTGGGCCAAGGTGGTGTACATAGTGAGTTCTTGGAGGAACATATTTTATAGTGAAATTCTGTTTCAAGAAAAAAAAATCCAAAAAGAAAGAGCATACTTCATTTTATTGAAAAATTTCTAATACAATCTGTCTGGTTTCTGGACTCATTTGGCAGCAGTAGGAGCCTCTGATGTAATTTATGCTTTTTGTAATAAGAGAAGAGTACCATGCATGTATGAAGATTGACTAGCTGAATTGGATCCTATTCTGGTTCCTTAATGCCTGTAAAACATTCATTTCTGAATTCTGAGTGGTGGTGACTCTAGGTGACATCAAGGCTGTTGTCAGGGACCAGGGCCCTCAAATCCAGGTCACTCTAGAACTGTGGAAGTCAGGCATTTCAAAAGAACCATGGAGTATGGATTGGGGGTGGAGGGTGAGACTTTGGTTTTAAAGAAAGAGGAAGAAAAGGCCATCTGGAGTGCAATGCTTGGGGTGTAGCTGAACATCAGCTGCTTCTATTGTACTCTGTGTATCCACTCAGCTGTGGTGGGTCAGTCCCCTCTTTTTTTTCTTCCCCTCTTTTTATCAAGGCAACTACACAGTCAGTAGATGATAGTACCTTGCATACCCCATGGGGTGTCCAATTAGGCCATAAAGCCTCTCAGTCCCTACCCCATTATCCCTGTATCCTGCAGGGATGGTAGGAATTGGATACTCATCTCTCCCTTTGGTTGTGGTGTAGTGTTACAGTGGACGCCAGGAATTTTGAATTTTCCTTGGAATCTCATTCGTGTAAATGATGTTTCTCTCTAGTTAAGGACCTCTGTGTATAATAAATATTTATTTGTTAACTAAATGTTTTTCAGGAGAGCAAGGAGCTAAAATTCTGTTCAGAACTTAGAAAAGGGAGAAAATTCGGTTTCAAATTAGTCACATGAACAAATATATTAATTTGTTTTCTTCTTTTTTTAAAAAAAGATTTATTTTATTTATTATTCGTAAGTACACTGTAGCCTTGTTCAGACACTAGAAGAGGGCATCAGGTCTTGTTTCAGATGGTTGTGAGCCACCATGTGGTTGCAGGGAATTGAACTTGGGACCTGCAGAAGAGCAGTCAGTGCTCTTAACCTCTGAACCATCTCTCCAGCCCAGTTAATCTGTTTTCAATTTTCATTAGTAATTTCCTTTTTTTACTTTATTCATTTCTGTTGTTTTATTTTAAAGACTATTCTTACGATGGATGGCCCAGAACTAAAATCTGTTCTAGAACATCAGAGACTTCTGCCCACCTTTCCTCCAGATTACCAGCATTATAGGTGGGCATGTGACAGCTAGATAAATGAGTTCTTTTAATTGGCTTAGTGAACATGAGTGGCTGAGTCTATATCAGGTTAGGGTAGCTAGGACATAGACTAAGGTCCTAACTCTAGTAACAGAAGTCCACCATGAAATGCAGCCTTCCTGCCTTAAACTCCCCTGTCTTTCACATTAGGAGCTATGTTGTTTTGCTTTATCATAACATCTGTTATAAGTCACCAAAGGACTAGGGCAGATTCTTTCCTTATTCTATAGATGGTGAAACTGAGACTCAGAGTGTTAAGTCAGTACTGAATAGATATATGGAACTGTTCTTCTTATTCCTGCTGTTTCCAGGGACTATGTCAATGAAGTGGAAGTCACCTCAGCCAGACATGGAGGCACAGGCCTGCAATCATGGTGCTTGGAAAGTGGAGACAGAAAGGGACAGGCCAAAAGAGTTGATAAATTCCCTGCTTTGACAGTGCCTAATATTAGCAATAAACAATGAGGTAATCAATTTTAGATGATTGATAAGTATCCTGCTGACCCATTTTTTGGGTCCAACACCAGGTGTTCTAGAATCTGCAAAGAAGCCAGGCGGTGGTGGTGCACTCCTTTAATCCCAGTACTTGGGAGGCAGAGGCAAGCAGATTTCTGAGTTCGAGGCCAGCCTGGTCTACAAAGTGAGTTCCAGGACAGCCAGGGCTACACAAAGAAACCCTGTCTCCAAAAACCAAAAAAAAAAAAAAAAAGAAAAAAAAAAAAAAACTGAACCACAATCAGTACCTAGATACCCTTTTGGTAGGATTAGTGTAACTATAGAAATTTGATTTTTTGGTAAATTCATTTTTTATGCGGATTTTTTTTTTTGTTTTTGTTGTTTTCAGTTTTGTTTTTGTTTTTCAATACAGGGTTTCTTTGTGTAGCCCTGGCTGTCCTGGAACTCACTCTCTAGACAAGGCCCTCTTTGTTTTTGCATAGTATCTGAGTCTGGGGTCTTCCTTCAGCGATTTTCAGACACATACATTATGTAGCAGATGAATATTAGCTACAGTTTTCCTGATGGAAGTGTGAAATCACAGAATCACATATCATATTTTGTGTCCTAAAATCTCTCTCAATTTTTAATATCCTCGGAATCATTCTGCGAATGGGTCATATAATGAATAACGGATTTTTGAAGCTCTCCATCTTGATTCAAGGAGGTTTAGCATGAGAAGAGGAGGGGGAGGAGGAGGGACATGTAGAAAAGATGAAAAATAAGAGAAAGAACAAGAAGGTGACCAAGAAGAAGATGAAAAGAAGGGAGAGCAGGAGAAGAAGAAATAGAAAAGATAGAGGAGGTGGTGAAGGAGAAGGGAGGAGGAGGAGCATGGGTCCGGGAAGAAACCCTTGCTTAGTGTTGGAAGACAGAAAGGTAGGCTATTGAAAGATAGGCAAAAGTGATACTGAAAGGCAAAACTTGCCATTCTAATAATGGGTCAGCTCCTGCACAAGAAAGCTGGGCCAGGAAACCTAATGTTGCTGTGTGCCCTTCAGCACAGTCTAACCCTAAGGAAGGTGCTAGTGTCACTCAAGATTCGCTGGCTGTTGTGTCTGGCCAGTAGATCACAACCTGGGTTTTAGCCTGGAAATGCATTTTGGAAACCTGGAAGAGAAGAGGGGCTGGGCTATGTGAGATAAGTAAGGAACCAAGACAAAGGTCTCTGTTCAAGGTTTAATTTTTACTATTTTGGCACTCCATTATGAAGGAAGGTGGAGGGGCCCAATTCCCGCCAAATAATCTTGGGGTCCAGTAGCAGGGTGATCACACGATGGCTTTGGAACAGCAAAGCAGCAGGTTCCAGCAGTGGGCGTGGCAAAACGATTTAGCCGGAAGCTCTATCCAGGTGTAAACAGTGGAGCCATTAAGGCTGGGGGAGGGGAGGCTACAGCTGGCCAATCAGAAACACCAGGAAGACCTCCAATCAGAAGAGGAGGAGGGTTCTTCCATATGCTTTATTCCATTCACCTCCATTGCTGAGCTGGCTTTTGTGGTTGGTGTGATATGCTTTGACCTCTATTGTTGAGTGCCTTAGGCAAGTGGCAGCCGTGACCACTGCCCCCTAACCTGAATTCCCAGTTGACTGAGAAGTGGGAGATGAGGTGATGACTCTCCCCTGCGCGGAGTAGAAACCAGCAGCCACCTGTCAGGTTCCTAATAACTTTTTTATGGGAGCTGGATCTACAAAAACATTTGGAACACAGAATTTCCTATAGAAATATCCTTTAAAAAATGTTTTATTTCTTTTTTTTTCTTTTTTTTTTTTTTAAGAGTTTGGATACATTTTTTTTTTAAAGATTTATTTATTATATGTAAGTACACTGTAGCTGTCTTCAGACACTCCAGAAGAGGGCGCCAGATCTCATTGCGGATGGTTGTTAGCCACCATGTGGTTGCTGGGATTTGAACTCTGGACCTTTGGAAGAGCAGTCGGGTGCTCTTACCACTGAGCCATCTCACCAGCCCTGTTTTATTTCTAATTCAATTTTTACACTCCATATTCTATTCCCCAACCTTCCCCATCCGTCCCACACTTCCTCCCCACCCAACCCCATCTACACGTGGATGCTTCCATGGCCAACCCCACCTGAACTCTAAACACCTAGTCTCTTGAGGGTTAGGTGTATCATCTCTGAATGAACACAGAACTGGAAGTCCTCTACTGGATGTGTGTTGGGGACCTCATATCAGCTGATATATGTTGTCTGTTTGAGGGTCCAGTGTTTGAAGGATCTTGGAGGTCCAGATTAATTGAGACCGCTGGTCCTCCTACAGGATCGCCCTTCTCCTCAGGTTCTTTCAGCCTTCCGTAATTCAACAACAGGGGTCAGCTGCTTCTGTCCATTGCTTGGGTATAAATGGCTGCATCTGACTCCTTCAGTTGCTTGTTGGGTCTTTCAGGGGTCAGTCATGATCTCTTTTTGTGAGCTTTACATAACCCCAGTAATAGTGTTAGGCTTTGGGACCGCCCCTTGAGCTGGATCCCACTTTGGGCCTGTCGCTAGAACTTCTTCTCCTCAGGCTCCACTCCATTTCCATCCCTGTAATTCTTTCAGACAGAAACAATTATGGGACAGAGATGTGACTGTGGAATGGCAACCCCATCCCTCATTTGATGTCCTGTCTTCCTGCTGGAGGTGGGCTCTATAAGTTCCCCCTACCTACTGTCAGGCATTTCATCAAAGGTCCCTCCCTATGAGTCTTGGTAATCTCTCACTTCCCAAGTCTCTGGTGCATTCTGGGGGCGGGGGGGGAGGGTGTCACCCCCAACCTCCTATTTCCTGAGGTTGCCTGTTTACATTCTTTCTGCTGGCCCTCAGGTCTTCAGTCCTTTTCACTCAACCAATACCAAATCAGGTTCCCCTCTACCTCCCACTGCCCCCCAACCCATCCACTTTCCCTCTCAAGTTGCTCCCTCCCTCCCCACTTGTGATTAATTGCTTTCTTCTCTCTCCCAAGTGGGAATGAAGCATCCTCACTTGAACACTTCGGCTTGTTGAGCCTTTTAAATTCTGTGGACTGTGTCCTGTGTATTCTGTATAGGTTTTTTCTTTTTCTTTCTTTTTGGCTAATATCGTTATTAATGAGTACATACCATGCAGGTTGGTTTGTGTGTGTTACCTCACTCAGAATGATATTTTCTTTTTTTTTTTTTTTTGGTTTTTTTTTTTTTTTGAGACAGGGTTTCTCTGTGTAGCACTGGCTGTCCTGGCACTCACTTTGTAGACCAGGCTGGCCTCGAACTCAGAAATCCGCCTGCCTCTGCCTCCCGAGTGCTGGGATTAAAGGCGTGCGCCACCACGCCCGGCCAGAATGATATTTTCTAGATCCATCCATTTGCCTGCAAAACTCAGGATGTCCTTGTTCTTAATAGCTGAGTAGTATTCCATTGTGTAAATGAACCACCTTTTCTGAATCCATTCTTCTGTCATGGGACATCTGTGTTGTCTCCAGCTTCTGGCTATCACAAATGAGGCAGCTATGAACAGAGTGGAACACCTGCCCCTTTGGCATGGTGGGGGGGCATCTTTTGGGTATATTCCCAAGAGTGTTATAGCTGGGTCTTCAGGTACATCTATTTCCAATTTTCTGAGGAATCTCCAGATTGATTTCCAGAGTGGTTGTACCAGTTTGCCATTTCACCAGCAATGGAGGAATGTTCCTCTTTATCCACGTCCTCTCCAATATGTGTTGTCACCTTAGGTTTTGATCTTAGCCATTCTGACTGGTGTAGGGTGAAATCTCAGGTTCCTTTTGATTGGCACTTCTCTGATCACTAAGGACTTTGAACATTTCTTTAGATGTTTCTCAGCAATTTGAGATTCCTCAGTTGTGAATTCTTGGTTTAGTTCTATACCCCACATTTTGATTGGGTTGTTTGATTTTTTGGTAATTATCTCCTTGAGTTTGTTACATATTTTAGATATTATTCCTCTATCAGATGTGGGGTTAATGAAGATTATTTCTCAATTAGTAGTTTTCTGATTTGTCTTATTGACTATGTCCTTTGCTTTCCCGAAGCTTTCCAGTTTTATGCAGTCCCATTTATCAATTCTTGAACTTAGTGCATGAGCCATTAGAGTTCTGTTTAGGAAATTCCCCACTATGCCAGTGAGTTCAAGGCTCTTTCCACTTTCTCTTCTCTTAGATTCAGTGTATCTGGTTTTATGTGAAGGTCCTAAATCCATTTGGACTTGAGCTTTGTACAAGGTGACAAGTATGGGTCTATTTCATTCTCCTACAAACAGACAGCTAGTTAGACCAGCACCATTTATGGGAGATGCTTTCTTATTCCATTGTTTATTTTTGGCATCTTTTTCAAGGATCAAGTGTTCAGTGAGTGTGTGAATTTATTTCCTGTGTCTTCAATTCTATTCCATTGAGCAACGTGTCTGTCTCTGTACCAATACCATGCAGCATATATCACTATTGCTCTGTAGCAATGCTTGGGGTTTTCTATTTCCAGGTTTGCCTCTCTTTGTGTTTTCTTTATTGTTTCTCCTTCTACTTTTTTCTTGGACTGCTTTCTGCAATTCTTTCACCTGTAAGGTTGTGTTTTTCTGTATTTCCTTAAGGGATTTATTATTTCCTCTTTAAGGGCTTTTCCGTGTTTACCTGTGTTTTTCTGTATTTCTTACAGTGAGTTATTTATATCCTCCTTAAAGAAATCTATTATCTTCATGAGATAGGATTTTAGATCAGCTTCCTGATTTTTAGGTGTGTTGGTGTATTCAGGGCTTGCTGTGGGAGAACTGGGTACTGATGGTGTCCACCTATATTGCCTTCTGTTTCTTATGATTTTTTTGCTTGCCTCTCTCCATCTGGTTATCCCTGGTGTTTGCTGGTCTGGGTGACTTGTCTGGAGTATGCCTCTTTTGTCCCTGGGTTGCTTCAAGTCTCCTGGTAGACCTGAGGCCCTCCTTATAACAGACCTCCTGTGCGACGTTCCAACTGAGATGGGGGTTCTTCAGAGGTACAGAGAAACTCTTGATCTGTTGCCCTGGCTGCAGTAGATCTCCTGGGAGACTTCAGACTATTGCGTCTTCAGAGGAGCAGTCCCACTGTTGTCCTGTGTGAAGTTGTTCTCCAGGGTGGACAGTGGACTGTGGTTTCTGTTTCCCTGTGTACAGCAGACTGGAGGGGAGGCTTTCTGTCTGTTGGGTCAGTTGCCCTGCATGCCACAGAGCCCCCAGGAGGTCTTCAGAAGTTGGTGCCCAGTTGCCCTGTGTACAGAGGAACCACTGAGGTCCCTTCAAGCTGTGGTGTCTTCAGGGGATCACACAAGTTGGCTATCGGTTGCTCAGTTGCCCTGTGAGTAGCAGATCTGGGATGCCTCAGGCTGTAGTGTCAGTTACCCTGAGTACAGTCAAGAGTGAAACAGGGTAGGCAGAAGCTAGATCATAGACTAACTTAAGATAAAGGCACTCAGCTGCTCACCAATATGAAGAAGGACCTGATTTGCACAGGTTGGGTGATTTTGTAATTTTCTAGCCTATGTTAATTTGTACATTTTAATATAAACACCCAAGACTGGTGGGTGTACAATTTGAAGTATTTAGGTTGTTCCAATGAATAGTGAATTTCCAGTAAGGGTACTGTCCTATATGGATATGTGTGGTCCTCTTTGACATAGTTAAGTCAGCTCAGATTTTTGAGACACAGGCCACTTATTAGGTGCAGCTGTGTGTGTCAGGTTACAGGATTCAGCAACTACCAGTCCACGTACAGGCAAGATCAAAAACTATTTTATTAATACCATTGCCTCTGCCAAGGAATGTCCTGCTCTTTTTCAGTGTCAATAAACCTGTGTGTTATATATCTTCCCGCAAAGTCCATTTTTGGCATTAATTTATAAATTTCTTTTTTTTGTTTTTTGGTTTTGTTGTTGTTGTTGTTTGTTTGTTTGTTTTTGGTTTTTCGAGACAGTGTTTCTCTGTGTAGCCTTGGCTGTCCTGGAACTCACTATGTAGAGGAGGATGGCCTCGAACTCAGAAATCTGCCTGCCTCTCATTTTTTTTTTTTTTTTTTTTTTTGGTTTTTTCGAGACAGGGTTTTTCTGTATAGCCCTGGCTGTCCTGGAACTCACTTTGTAGACCAGGCTGGCCTCGAACTCAGAAATCCGCCTGCCTCTGCCTCCCGAGTGCTGGGATTAAAGGCGTGCGCCACCATTCATTTTTTTTTTTAAAGAATCACAGGCTAACCAACTTTAGCAACGTGGCTGGATATAAAATTAACTTAAATAAGTCAGTAGCCTTCCACAACTCAAAGGATACACAGGCTGGGATAGGAATTAGGGAAATGACACCCTTCACAGTAGTCACAAATAATAAAAAATACCTTGGCATAACAACAATAGCTAAGCAAGTGAAAGATTTGTAAAACATTCAAGTCTCTGAAGAAAGAAATCAAAGAAAACCTCAGAAAATGCAAAGATCTCCCATGCTTGTGGATTGGCAAGATTAATAAAGTAAAAATGGCCATCTTGTTAAAAGTAATATACAAATTCAATGCAGTCCCTTTCAAAATTCCTACTCAATTCTTCATAGAGTAAAAAAGCAATTTGAAATTCATTTGGAATAACAATAAACCCAGGCTCCTAAAAACTCTCTTCAACAATAAAGAACTACTGGAAGAATCATCACCCGTGACCTCAAGCTGTAATAAAACTGCCTGGTATTGGTACAGTGACAGGCAGGAAGATCAATGGAATGACGTTTGTAAGAACCAGCACATAAAATTCCTTGTTAATTGAGACATTTGGTTTTAGGATTTAATCACAACAGATCTAGCTTGCTAGTCAGAAAAATAAAATGCTAAGTAAAACATGAATTTGCTGCTTGACAGAACCTAGGAATGTTGTCATTTCCATTTAGGTTGAAAATATAGGATCTTTAGATGGTAAAGGCATTGAAATATATATTTTGTTGGGAGCTATTAAAACAACACTATTGTCCTTATCTCTGAATTGGGCCTCTCCCCCCAGAAGAAAAGGGGGTCAAAAGCGTACCATTGGCGCACCGCTCCGAGAACCACCACAGATTGTTCCAGCCCTAAGTCAGTTCCAGGTGTCCTGACCTCAAGATGTACCCTGATACCACCAAGTTCCTGCTTCCCTGTGTAGTAGCCAAAAGAAAAATTTCCACTGCCCCATCCCTCCTGCTGAGAAGTACTTCCTCTTTTTCCAATGCCCCATTCCTCCTGCTGAGGTGCATTTCTGCTGCCCCATTCATCCTGCTGAGAAGTAGTTCCCCATTTGCTTATGCATTTAAACCTTGAGCCTTGCTAATACAGTGGGACCTTGATGCTACTCAGACTGCTTCCATGTGTGTCGTTCATTGCACAAGGTTCTCATCTCGCTCTACCCCCGATTTGGTTCTTAGGAGAAGGTCCCCTTGAGACCCTCGAATAACTGGACCTGCTGTACGGGTCAAGTGGTGCCAAATGTGGGGCACGAGGTACAACCACCCTCCGGACAATGGATTCAAGAGGTACCGCACAGACAGTGAGACAGTTCCCCGTACTTCGCTCGAGTGTCGTGGACATTGAGAGGTAAGCCTAGGCATTCAGTTGTTTTCCAATTAACCATGGGGAATGTTCTGTCTAAAGAGACAGTTTTTATTCAAGAGATGAAGGGGTCTCTTAAGGAGAGAGGGATAAAAGTTAAGAAAAAGGAATTTTTTTTTTGTTTTGTGGACAAGAGATATCCATGGCTGGTATTGAATGGTCCTGAAATACACCCTTTAACTTGGAATAAGGTAGGCAAAGATATCAATAGTTTAATAAAACAAGGAAAAGATGTCCCTGAGTCCTTTTTTGGTTATTGGGGAATCATCAGAGACCTCCTTGAGAAGGCAGAAAAGGGCGGAGAGGGCACTTGCCTCCTAGCCCTTACTGAAGTTTTTTAGAAAACTCCCGAGCGAAACTAAGCTGCTGGCGAATCATCAGTCTCGGCCTTCATCGATTATTGATGCCCCTGTTCACAGTGTCTATATTAGAAGGTTTAGCAGGGGAAGGCTACTTGATACCCAATGAATGGAATAAAGTTGTTCAGTCTATCCTCACTAGAGGCCAATATTTAACTTGGAAGGCAGAGTTTGTGGACAGAGGAGAAAATTTGGCTGCAAATAATAGAAAGAATCCTAATAGTAAGACAGCCTCCTGGACTGCTGATAAAATCTGCGGTAAAGGCAATTTCGCTGTAGACATAAAACAATTAGGGCTCTCCCCTGGTGTCCTCGCCCAGATGGCACAGGCAGTCCTGGTAGCTTGGTGTGCTGTCCCTGCTGCAGGGGCGCTAACTACGCCCCTAACCAAGATTATACAAGGGCCCCAAGAAACCTATGAGCAGTTCGTTGCCAGATTGCAGGAAGCAGCTGAGAGAATTTTGGGACCTGAGGAAAGTGAGGGTCTGTTGGTCCAACAACTTGCTCTTGAAAACGCCAATTGGGCATGTAGGGCTGCCCTGAGAGGTAAAACCAAGAGTTTAGATATAAATGGTATGATCAAGCTTTGTAATGAGGTAGATGTGTTTTATCAACAAGTTTCTAAGTCTATTAACCTGGCCATTGGGGCTGCTCTAACTCCAGCTCCAAGATTGGTGCCGAGCCCCATTGGCCTGAGATAGAAGTAGACATCTGTGTCCTCGCATTGAGTGCAGACGCTGCCTGGGGCACCCCTGATTATTATATGCCTCAATTAACAGCAGTTAACACAGGTGATAAAAAGATTGATCCAGGTTGCAGCAGTGATATACATTGTGCTGCCCTGGCCTTACACACTGGAGGTATATATGTCTGTCCAGGAACTCATCGAGATAGATCTCTAAATTATAAATGTGGCTATGAAAATGATTTTTACTGCACCTCTTGGGGCTGTGAAACCACTGGGGATACCTATTGGACCCCGTCCTCCTCTTGGGATTATGTCACAGTTAAACGACTTTACCCCAATTCCAAAGTCACCTCCCCTGGAAAACAACCCCTTAATAGCTATTGTTCCCCCAATTCTTCTAGACAAGGGTGGTGCAACCCATTACAAATGGGCTTTACAACAGCCGCAAGGATTGCTGACTGGACCAAGAGAGAATTCTCTTGGGGGTTGAGCATATATAAAGAGGACACAGAATGGGGATTGAAATTCAAGATTAAACTACAAAAGGAAATTCCCAACAAATATAAAGCATCTATAGGGCCTAATCCCCAGTTACACCACCCTATATCCCCAAGCAATCCTCAACTCCCAGGTACCCGCCCCACTGTTCCTGCCCCAAGGTGTGCTATGACCCTATTTCAGTCCACTCTCCCTGCAGGGGTTCCCCCCTCTTCCACTGATTTACTGTGATCTATATTGAATGCTTCTGCTTTAGCCTTGATGGATAAGACAAAAAGAGATAATGCATCAGAATTTGAAGATTGTTGGATGTGCTTTTCTGCTTTCCCGCCCTTTTATGAGGATTTTACCCTGCTTTCAGATGCTAGGTAGCTTCCCTTCGAGTCAGTTCAGCTTACCTTGACAGAACTCTCTGGGATAGGAGGTTGTGTGTTGGGCCCAGGCATGCTTTCTCTGTGGCCCTTGCTAGAGATTTGCAATAACACGTTTGGAGTAAATAAAAATGGGTTTTCTTATCTTCTTGCCCCAAATGATACCTTTTTGGCATGTTCCACGGGCCTTAAACAGTACATTATTATACAAGATTTTATAAATAATAGAGATTATTGTGTCTTGGTTCAGCTTTTTCCAAATTTTAGTATTCATGAGTCAGATGACTTACTGAAGTTTTGGGATCGAGGTGCCTCCTTGCCATCCTGCCAAAAAGAGAGCCCATCTCGGCGGTGACCCTTGCAGTCCTTCTTGGCCTGGGTGCTGCTGGGACTGAGACCAGAATCGCAGCCCTTGTGTCGTCTCAACAGAATGCGAGCAATTACCATCTGCTCAGTGAGGTTATTAGCCAAGATATAGAGAATATAAAAAGGAACCTAGATGATCTTACTGATTCCTTGGTCTCCCTTTCAGAAGTTGCCCTTCAAAATAGAAGGGGATTAGATTTGCTCTTTCTACAACAAGGAGGCTTATGCGCTGCACTTAGGGAAGAATGCTGCGTATATGTTGATAAAACTGGATTAGTTAAAGATAACATTGCCAAGGTTACTGCCAGTTTAGGAAAAAAAAAAAAAAAAAAAAGGAGAGAGGGAACAACAAGAGTCATGGTATCAAAATTGGTTTTCAACCTCCCCCTGGCTTTCGACCTTGTTGCCCTCCCTTTTAGGGCCCCTATTGGGACTCCTATTATTGATATCCTTCGGTCCTTGGGCATTTCAGAAATTGACCTGATTTGTAAAAACTCAAATTGATTCATCTCTTTCAAGCGCATCTGTTTCAGTTCATTACCATCAGCTGAATGTTGGCGATAACAAGCAGGTTACTGGAGAAGAGTCAGACATGGATACTGCTTCATCACCCTTGTCTCGGGGAGAGAGACTCAATTTCAATAAAATGCTTAAGTAAGATCATTCCCCTCCCCCTAAATTTGGCCATCAGTCTCATGCCAAGAATCATTTATAGATTGCCATAGTCTGTGCTTCCGACATGGTAATATACATTCTCACCACATTGGAAACTAAACAGTCATCCTAGGCTAGACACATCGAAAAATTGGAACTTGAAGCCATCGCCCATGAGAGTTGTAAGGCTAAACACTGCACAGAGATTAGTCTGGAAGCTGTTAGATAGTCTGTGAGAGGCATGTCTGATTGCATGAAGGTTGAGGGCCCTCGGGTCCTTCCCCCAGGAAAAAACGGCATGGGAGCAGGTCAGGGTTACTCTGGGTCAAAATCTGTGAGCCTGAGAGTCAATCCTGTACATGGCCCCTAACATTGCACACTGGGGATCAGACCTCTACCTCTACCCATGGAGCTTGCTTCATTCCTAAATCCCTTGGCTAGCCCAGGTTATACCCAACAGATGGAACCGTTAATTCAAGCCTCATAGATGACTTGTCCTTGTGTCCTTCGTGGTTTTAGAGAATCACCCGGTGAGCAAACAGACGTTTAGGTGGTCGTTAAAAACGTGGCTACAAATTTATTATACAATATGCTTTTATAAAAATATTAAGCCGGGCGTGGTGGCGCACGCCTTTAATCCCAGCACTTGGGAGGCAGAGGCAGGCGGATTTCTGAGTTCGAGGCCAGCCTGGTCTACAAGGTGAGTGCCAGCACAGCCAAGGCTACACAGAGAAACCCTGTCTCGAAAAACCAAAAAAAAAAAAAAATATTAAAACGGGGGACATAGTGGGAGCTATTAAGACAACACAATTGTCCTGATCTCTTAATTGGGCCTCTCCCACCCCCCCCCAGAAGAAAAAGGGGTAAAAAGTGGGCCACTGACGCACCGCTCTGAGAACAACCACAGAATGTTCCAGCCCTAAGTCAGCGCTGGAACTCCTGACCACAAGATATACCCGGATACCACCAAGTTCCTGCTTCCCCATGTAGTCACCAAAAGAAAATTTTCTGCTCCCCCATCCCTCCTGCTGAGAAGTACTTCCTCTTTTTCCACTGACCCATCTCTCCTGCTGAGTACTTCCTCCTTTGCTTGTGCATTTCCGCTGCCCCATTCCTCCTGCTGAGAAGTACTTCCCCTTTTGCTTGTGCATTTAAGCCTTGATGAATACAGAGACACCTTGATGCTATTCAGACTGCTTCCATGTCATTCTCATACTTGGTGTCCGTCTCTCCCTCCCCCCATTTGGTTCTTAGGAGAAGGTCCCCTCGAGACCCTCGAATAACTGGACCTGCTGGATGGGTCAGCATTTAAAGGAAATCACATTCAAACACCGAAATCAAGTATTAACTCTTTAAAAAGGTAAACATCATTGACAAGTTCTCACATATCTGAACCAATTTTCAAAAAAAGGAGAACATTCCCTGGCAGAGAGAATGCTGTTAAGAAGAAAGGGTTTTACCTCACCCCTATGAGCAATGTTAGCTGCTGAGATAAGTAACTTAACACATGCAGTGAAATCAATGGCCTGTTTCTCAGCCCTCGGAGCTGAAGTAAATTTGGAAGTGGATTGGACATATAGGCAATATTGACATCTACTTGGAAATTCAATATTCATCCGACCAAGCTCATCATCCCAATGTGCATGCCCAACAGTCTGATCTGCTTTCACTCACATGACGTGAGTTAATAAATGTTGGGGAATTCCAAAATCACTCACCCAGGCATAACCTGGTACTTCTACATAATGGTGATACTGAGAGATGTTTGTGTACCCAATGTCTTTCCGTGAATTACACAAGAATCTTGTCCTCCTACTCTGGTCTGAAGGTAGAAGCCATGCTCCACATACAAATCCTTTCCCCCTTACTGCAATGGAAAGTTGACTACAGGGCTCGAACAGATAATTTAAAACTGAGTGGAGGTGCAGGCAGTTCATTTAACCATTTGGCTAGATTAATCAAGAAGACATTATGTTATTGCCCTCGGGAGCAAGAACTGAGATCAAGGATACCTGAGTGTAAGTGGGAGAGTTTTTCTCAGAAACATCTTTCTAGGCTGGAGGTACAACTGCTCGAGCATTAATGTGTTTTGATAAGAAAATCACTGCACAAAAGTAAATGATTATTTTGAAATTTTTCTTTACAAAGAGTGTGTATTCAGCTCAAAGAGAAACCAGCCAAGAAAAGATTTTGCATTTCACATATGCTACCATTTTAATTCTTTTTAAGTTTTAGGACCCAGGTTATCCTTTGAACCATAGCAATAGAGAAAGGAGTCTGCAAGTTTAGCCACTGAGATACATGGAGATTTATAACGCAAGTCTATATTTTAATCACGAAGTAGGATTTTAAAGATAGAGTTAAAAATGTATCAATGCCACAATTCCCACATATACAAGGGTCACAAAACACAAATATAGAATATTGGAAAAGTCACCTAACAGTACTGTGGTTACTGCTTGCACAAGAACAATTCTGCTGAGCTACTCCAATCAAAAACAAACAAACAAACAAACAAACAAACAAAAAACAGCTTTTCCTCCAGAGCAAGCTGGTTCAGAGGAAGGCAATGGATGCATCAATGCAGTACAAGAAAAAGTTACTTTTCAACTAACCCGACTGCCCTCTATCTCAGGGCCATTTCTACAAAGTGGAAAATTCCAGTTTTTTGAGCTATACTTTTTAATTTTATTTAATATGAATTTTAATTTTACTTTGCATGCATATGATTGGGCTCTGTATACTCTGAGACCAGAAGGCAACAGCAAATACTTGGCAATAATAGTTAGCAACCAGGTAGTCTGGGGAATGGGACCCCTATCTACTGTAACAATATCCAGTTCATGTTAACTACTTGGCTGTCTATTCAGCAAGGTGCTTATTTAAATGGTATTTTTGTATATGTTAAGTAAAAACATTGCATTATTTTCTGCTTCATTTTCTATTCTTTATCCATTCCCAAATGTGTTCTAATATATTGTTGGTTAAGGATGAAAGATAATTAACAAATACATCAAGAAAACCTGCTGTGTGCATTCCTTTGACTGCATTTGTATTTTCAGGGATGAATAATTTGCATTGAATATGCCATGAGGAAGCTCATCCCAGCATGACGAATTTTTCAATTGGGGCAGAATCTGACCCTGAAGTGACCTAGGCTATCTTGCACAAAAAAACTTGAAGAATAGAAAACTTACAGTGGTAAACATCTCAGATAACACTTACTGATGTCATGACCCCGAAGTTTTGGAGCTGCAGGGAAGACTATGACCATTGGCCTTAGACAATCACAGACTGCCTGGGCTCTCTGGACCTTGCAACACACCCTATTGACCACTTTTAACTTGGATGACTGTGAAATCCTGGTGTCCTCACTTTTTAAGCATCATGAATATAGGCATGTGCAACCATGCCTGGTTTAGGTGGCTTCCACTTCAATTACTAATGCACTAGAATTACAGCATGTGAAAGATGAACAGTTCCAATTAAGTAGATTCAGAAGCAACTTAACTCTGTGACCCTCAGTTTTACCATCTGTAGAATAAAAATAGAAGTCTACCCTAGTTTTGGTGAATTATAATAGATGCCACCATAAACCAAAATAATACTGTACTTAGTTCACAGAGAGTGGCTTTTAGGTAGGAAAGCTACATAGGATGGGAGACTTCTGTTAATAGTGTTAAGACTAGGGACTGTGTCCTAACTACTCTAACCAGCTAGGCTGGACCATTCAACCTCATTAAACAAAAAAACCAAAACAACAAAAAAGTATTATCTGGCAACAACATGTCCACCTGTCTGCGAGATATGTAGTTGATTGCTGACGATGCTACATTATTACATCTCTATGAGAGAGATGAATCGGATGCTCTGGGTGTATACCTAAGGTATGGTTGTTCTATTTTCATCTATTAAGCATTTTAATTTCAATATTATTAAAGCATGTTGACAAAGCAGGACCCACTAAGTGTACATGTTCTATCTTTGGACTTGTACTCAGAAGGCTGACACATGACTATCAAGAGTAAAAGGATAACACTGACTAATGACTGACACCAAAGCCAGGATGCATAACAACCAACTCTCAAAGGATTTTGTGAGAAAATGAAACACAAAGCAGCGCCCACTATGCTTTCACCAGCAACCTTACTAGAAATGTATGATCTCACTGCCCCATATTTAAATAAACAATGGACCACTTAGAAGATGAGCATCCAATTAATTCCATTGCAGTAGAAGAGTACCTATCAACAAGAAAAGTGGGATTAAAGCTGAACAGAAATCACAGAAGGAAGTCAAGGATTGCATAACAAACATCTGTAAATGGATTTGAAAGACAGAACAAACGTTAATATCTATTCCAAATGTTTGAAAATAAAACCACCACCACAATTGGAGATCTCAACTACAACACTTGAGTGACCATGGGAAATAATTTACTTCCTTCAAGGCTCTGATGGAGAAGACAAGAAACAGGATGTTTTCCTTGATATGGAAAACATCTGTGATGTTACAGGGTATAACGAGGTCATCAACATGGATAGGGTTTTTCTCTTGTATAACATTTTTTTCTATTTCCTGACATCATGATGATATAAAACACTTTAATTATTTAGATAGCTAGAGAGATGGCAAAGTAATTAAGAAAAATTCAGTCCCAGGGACAAGGTCAGGTTCGGACATCTTCCTGTATCTTCTGCCATAAGAAGATACAACAACTTAATAATCTTAGAAATCAGCATAGACATGCACATACTCACTCGAGGATGCAGACAAACCCCATAAATAAAACTAAAGGAAATTGGTGAGCAAAGAAAACTTTACTCATGATGTTCTTCTTATATAAGCATTGACTACTATAACCCAGGGTTTGTGGAATCTAACGCTTATCAACAGTTTTTCTTCATCATGAGTTGGCTTATGTAACAGAAAGCAAGCATAGAGGATTGATGGCAGAGAAATCAATACTTCTCAGTTAGTACTGTCATGTGAGGAGATGTAGGAAATGTCTGCCTGCTGGAGAAAATATGTCACTGAGGTTGAATTTCAGAGTTTACATTCTCAAATCATGTCTAGTCATAACACATTCTCTCTCTCTCTCTCTCTCTCTCTTTTGATTTTTTGAGACAGGGTTTCTCTGTGTACCCCTGGCTCTGCTGGAACTCACTCTGTAGACCAGGCTGGCCTCGAACTCAGAAAATTTTCCTGCCTCTGCCTCCCAAGTGCTGGGATTAAAGGTGAGTGACACCACACCCGGCTCTAACACTCTTTTTAAGGCTATAGGTTGAGGAAGTAAGCTCTCAGCTCCTTCTTTAGCTGCCACAAATGACAATTGTTGCCCTGACAATATCATGGTGATCCTATATCCCTTTGGAACTTTAATGAAATTTAAATGCTTCTAAAAATAGCCTTCATGTTGGAGTTTCATCTCTTGCTATGTACTGTAATGTTAAAAGCAGGAAACTAAAAACTGATTGTTCCATTGAAGACAAGATCTGCACACAGACCCAAGAGAAGGTGTGTGATCTTTCTCTCAAGTTTCTTCTGACTGGTTATTAAAGATGACAACAATCAACAGCTGGACAGTAGCTGGGCAGAAGAGACATAGACAGGGATTAGGGATACTGGACTTGGGGTCAGAGGAGAACCACAAGGAGAAGAAAGCAGACAGAGAAAAAGCAGCCTTAGGTGAGATCAATAATAAAATAATGGCCATGTGGGGTGACTAAGTGGAGTTAAGCATAGCCCAAATGAAATAAGGCAAAATTATATGACAAAATTACTGCCTGGGGAATAGACATGATAGCATAGAGGATAGATATCAGCCAATATGGGTGTTGATTAAGATTTATTACAAATATAAAAGCTGTGTGTGTTTTACCTGGAAAAGAAATGGCCAAAGCTGGGGTGGAAACCCTGATTTGGGGCTGCAGTTTTCTACAATACCTTAGACATTTTATCACAACAAAAAAAATGCAGTAATACTCAACAACAGGGTTTCACAGCTGAATGAGTTATTTCATGGACTTAAAGTGAACTGTGAATTCTAAACCAGTTATCTTATCAATGAACCTCACAGGGCTTTTGTCCCTATGAGTTTCCAGGTATGAACAAAATAGAGACATCATCATACTTGAGCAGATAGTTGACATTTGCTAAAGGTTTTCTCAAGAATGAATAATGTTGTGTGAATTAATGTAACTGGGTCGGCCCAAGATGGACACGGTTCCATCAGTCATAGATTGCCTTATTTTTGAGTTCTTTAAAGTCCTAAAAGATTATTTTGACATGCAAACTTTAACTGATCCAGTACTTGACAAAGGTTTTACTCACACATACAGCTACTGTGACGTACAAAATGTTTCCACAGTGGCTCCATTTACAGGGTTACCCTACAGCATGGATTTTTCTCAAGAAAAAAACGACTGGTCCACACACAAGCTTTACCACATTCCTTATTTTTATGAGGTTTTTTTGTTTGTTTGGTTGGTTGGTTTTTCAAGACAGGGTTTCTCTGTGTAGCCCTGGCTGTCCTGGCACTCACTTTGTAGACTAGGCTGGCCTCGAACTCAGAAATCCGCCTCCCTCTGCCTCCTGAGTGCTGGGATTAAAGGTGTGCGCAACCACCCCGGCTTTCATGAGGTTTCTTACAAGTCTGTGTTAATTTATACATTATGAGATAAATATCAATGTCAACTGCAAATTTCTTACCACATTATTCACACACAGTTTCACTCTCCAGTGTCTTCTTTTATGTATTCTGAGATATATCATGTGCTCTTTTATGTATTCAAAGATAACTGTTATATGCAAAGGTTTACCACATTGTGTATATTTATAAGGTCTCTCTCTCTCTCTCTCTCTCTCTCTCTCTCTCTCTCTCTCTCTCTCTCTCACACACACACACACACACACACACACACACACACACACACTAGGAGATAACTGCCCAGCATAGGTTTTACCACATTGCTTATACTCAGAAGGATTCTGGCCCCTACAAATATGTTCATGATGATTAAGACTATGATCACATTCACAGTCTTTCTCTTCAGTATGTTCACTTATACATTCAGAAATGATGGCGTTGTAAAAAGGTTGCTCACATCCATTTCCTTCGTAGCTTTTTTCTCCAGCGTGGATTCTTTTATTCTTTTGAAGATGACCATGTTTTGAAAAGACTTACACACACTGAATACACTTGTAAGGTTTCTCTGTAGTATGTCTTCTCTTATGAATTTGTAGATTATAATGCTGGGAAAAGGCTTTTTCACATTCATTACATTGGAAGGGTTTCGCTCCAGTATGTGTTCTTCTATGAGTTTGAAGAGTACTGTGTTTTGAAAAGGTTTTATCACATTCATTACATTTGAAGGGTTTCTCTCCAGTATGTGTTCTTCTATGAACTTGAAGAGTACTGTGTCGTGAAAAGGCTTTATCACATTCATTACATTTGAAGGGTTTCTCTCCGGTATGTGTTCTTTTATGAGTTTGAAGAGTACTGTGTTGTGAAAAGGCTTTATCACATTCATTACATTTGTAGGGTTTCTCTCCAGTATGTTTTCTTCTATGAATTTGAAGATTTCTGTGTCGTGAAAAGGCTTTCTCACATAGATTACATTTGTAAGGCATCTCTCTAGTATGTGTTCTTATATGATTTTGAAGTTGAAAGTGTTGTAAAAAGGCTTTATCACATATATTACATTTGTAGGGTTTTTCTCCAGTATGTATTCCTATGTGGGTTTGGAGACTATGTTTAACAGAAAAGGCTTTATCACATTGATTACATTTGAAGGGTTTCTCTCCCGTATGTGTTCTTCTATGAGTTTGAAGAGTACTGTCTTGTGAAAAGGCTTTATCACATTCATTACATTTGAAGGGTTTTTCTCCAGTATGTATCCTTATATGTGTTTGCAGGCAATG
Source organism: Mus caroli (assembly GCF_978045245.1). Taxonomy (NCBI): domain Eukaryota; kingdom Metazoa; phylum Chordata; class Mammalia; order Rodentia; family Muridae; genus Mus; species Mus caroli. Next base: position 57,987,519 of record NW_028227270.1, on the reverse strand, counting down.
TTTACGGGAAAAGGCTTTATCACATTGATTACATTTGAAGGGTTTCCTTCCAGTATGTGATCTTCTATGAGTTTGAAGAGAACTGTGTGTTGAAAAGGCCTTATCACATTGATTACATTTGAAGGGTTTTTCTCCAGTATGTATCCTTATATGTATTTGGAGACTCTGTTTATGGGAAAAGGCTTTATCACATTGATTACATTTGTAGGGTTTTTCTCCAGTATGTATCCTTATATGTATTTGGAGACTACCTTTCTCTGAAAAGGCTTTGTCACATTCATTACATTTGTAGGGTTTCTCTCCAGTATGAAATCTTTCATGCCTTTTAAGACGACTGGGCATTGCAAATCCTTTACCACATTGTTTACATTCATAGGGTGTCTGTCTAGTTTGTGTTCTTTTATGTACTTGGAGACTTGTGTAAGGTAAAAAGTCTTCGACACAGTGAATAACTTCAGAGGGGATCTTTTCTGTATGAATCCTTTCATGCCTTTGGGCATGACTGTGAGCATGTAAAGCAAACCCTTTACCACGTTGAGTATATTCAGAGGGTTTCTCTGCACGCTGACTCCTTTCACACCTGAGAAGAGAATTGGCACATGTGAAAGCTTTACCCCACGGATGAATACTTTCTTCTTGTTTTTCTGTTTATTTGTTTGTTTACTTATTATATGTAACTACACTGTAGCTGTCCTGTCTTCTGACACTCCAGAAGAGGGAGTCAAATCTCATTATGGATGGTTGTGAGCCACCATATGGTTGCTGAGATTTGAACTCAGGACCTTCAGAAGGGCAGTTGGTGCTCTTAACTGCTGAGCCATCTCTGAAGTCCCAGAATACTTTCATCTCTGGGATTTAATGTTACTATTTATCTAAATGTAAAGAGCCATCAGACCTTTTATCCCTTTGCTTACATTCATGCTGTTCCTCTTCATTATGGATGTTTCTCATGGTCAGAGACACCTGAGAAGGTATGAACATTGATTACATGTCTCAGTTTTACGTATTCTTTTTCTATAAAATGTTGTTCCCATACTTTAAGAAAAGTGGAGGAATTCAGAGCTTTAACATACTAAGTGTATTCCAAATTTTACTGTACGGTGGCTCATAGTATATTTGCAAAGTGAACCAGGAGAAATAGGAGCATTTCCACATCCCTAGGACTCAAGAGAATTTTCTCCAGAATGAGGTTGCTGATGTATTGCCATCAAACGTGGAAATGTAATTAACTGTTAACTTGTATTATGTTCAAAAAGTCTACTCTATAACTGAAACCCACTATATATCTTCTAATAGTTATAGGAGACAGAAGGAAAGAGAGAGAGATAGACAGATAGACATAGTTTTTTGGGATATTTGTTTGGTGTACATGGTGTGTATCCATTATAAAATATAATATACTTATGAAAGGAAGTCCAATAAATAAAATGTTGAAGTTTGCATTCACAATGTTTGACTCATTGTTCTCATAGACATATGAAATATGGATTAAGGTTACTGCAAAACCTCCTACTCACCTCCCAATTGCTGCCCTTCTAACTAAACTTAGCACTGACACTGCAAATAAATGAGTACAACCAGCTTAAATATAGACTATTTGCTTCTTAGAAGCTTTTGGACACATACTTATCAACTATTCAATTTGTGTAGCTTTTCCAAAGTAAGCAGAAACAGACTGGCAGTTGTACTATGGAGCATCAATAGGGCTATGTTTCAAATGGGGATACACACGAAGGCATTGTTTCCTTGTCCTCTTTCTTAAAGGAAGGTCTTGCAAAAAATCAGATACAGGACATTAATGGCAATGGTTTTGTTGGAATGTAACAATCATTAATGCACTTAAAGCTGTGCTAATTTACACTGCTCCTTTTCTTATCAGTTTTCAGCACATATTAACATATCTTTAGAGGCAGATTTGTATGAGCTTGCACATGAAAATTACCTTCTGTGTCTTCTAGAACTTTGACAATGTTCTTCAATATTTTGGGCTTCCCAACTAAAGCCTAAAACAGAAAATGTATGCCTTTAAATTTAGCAAAATTTAAGTTACTATCTTCAGTGAACCTTATAGTCATGCATGATTTATTCACCAAATCCTTCCTTCATTTTTATTGAAACTACAGAAGTGTATCAAAAGAAAAAACTGTTTTCTTGAATTTTAAATCAGGAAAGGGAATTCACAAATTTACCTAAAGCACTGAGATTCCTGTAGGTCTCCAACATGACATCTTTGTACAGCTTCTTCTGAGAAGGATCCAGCAAAGCCCACTCCTCTTGAGTGAAGTTCACATGCACGTCCTCATAAGTCACTGCATTCTAGAGCATCCCATAAACGTGTACAAAAGAAAGCACAACAGAAACAACATCGGGCATCTATTCTTCATAGGCAATGTGTTCATATAATTCTGGGGCCTGTCCCACTTATTTACTCACACCCAAGTTCTACTGTAACTACCAAGTCATATCAGAAGGAAACTTAATAATAAGGTTCGCCCCTGTCATTTCTTTTTTTTTCTTTTTTTTAAGAGTTATGTATTTCATATACGTGAGTACACTCATTGTTCTCATAGACATGTGAAATATGGATTAAGGTTACGGCAAAACCTCCTACTTGTGTTGCTGTCTTCAGACACACAAGATGAGTGCATCGAATCCCTATTATAGGTGGTTGTGAGACACCATGTGGTTGCTGGGAATTAAATTCAAGACCTCTTCAAGAACAATCAGTGTTCGAGGCCAGCCTGGTATACAAAGTGAGTGCCAAGACAGCCAGGGCTACACAGAGAAACCCTGTCTCGAAAAATCAAAAAAAAAAAAGAACAATCAGTGTTCTAAGCCCTGAGGCATCATTCTAGCCCTGTCACCCCTGTCATTTCTCAGCCCTTTGAATAGGATGTACCCTTTTTAAAAATGTCAATTACAAATATAAAGAGAAAAGGTCTACAAGAACAATAGTGTTTGGCACACACCAAAAAATTGTATTAATATTAACAATTACTATATATAAAAATCAATAAGCATGCTGGGTCTCTTGGCTTATGCCTTTAACAATGCAGTCAGAGCCAGGCAGGATGGTTCATGCCATTAATCTCAGGACTTGGGAGGCAGAGGCAGGCAAATATCTGAGTTAGAGGCAAGCCTGGAGTGAGTTCCAGGACAGCCAGGGCTATACAGAAAATTCCTGTCTTGAAAAACCAAACCAAAACAAACCAATGCAGTCAGGAGACATAGGCAGAAGACATTGAGTAGGATGTCAGTGTGATGTATACAATGAGTTCTAGGACAACCAAAGATACATAGGAAGACCCTGTATCTCCTGCCATAATTAACCAACCAAACCGGAAACCCAGAATGAACTCATGTGCTTTTATTTAAGTTCTTATTTAAAAAAAAAAAGATTTTATTTATTTATTTATTTCATATATATGTCACTGTAGCTTTCTTCAGACACATCAGAAGAGGGTATCAGATCCCATTACAGATGGTTGTGAACCACCATGTGCTGGGAATTGGACTCAGGATCTTTGGAAGAGCAGTCAGTGCTCTTACCTGCTAGCCATCTATCTAGCCCTTTACATAAAGTCTTTTGAGAGTGATACATACAATACAGTTCTGTATTCATCTTCTAGAACCCCAGGTACACCGGTCACACTTTAACACTAATAAGATGTCACCAAAAGGGAATATATGGTTTAGCAGTTCCACTTGGACATAAGAAGATATTGGCCGAGTTCCTGGGTGCCAGGTTACCGATGGTCCCAGTAACTGCAAGTGTTGGGGCACATGTTTTGTGCTCCTCACCTCTAATCCTATGATCCTGGAAGTGTTAGAGCACTTGGGAGTGGTGCTTCCTCTGCGTGTTGTGGGACAGGCTGTGGAATTTACACCCAATGTCCACTCATGGCACCAGTCTAGAGTGGAAGCAAGTTGATATATGCTTATCTCCTTGTACAAACCTCAAGTCCACTTGGATCAGGGACTGCCACATAAAACCAGATACACTGAAATTAATAGAAGAGAAAGTGGGGGAAGAAAATACTCATGTGGAGGGACTTGGCAAGAAGTGAGGAGTGGAAGGGAGGAAAAAGGGAACAGGACCAAGTATGTAAGGAGAGAGGGATGATTTACAGAGGATCAGGAATTTAAGCACACGTGTGTGTGTGTGTGTGTGTGTGTGTGTGTGTGTGTGTCTCGCATCTGCTCTTGACCAGCAAGAAGCACATGACCACCAGTTCTTCTAACAGCAGTTTATTCAGCAAGCTTCAGTCTTCATCTCTCTCCCTCTTCATCTCTCTCCCTTCATCTTTCTCCCCCGAATCCTGGGCCTCTCACTGTTATATACTCTCAGGCCCCATCCACTCACGGTAGGCCATGTCACCTCTCCAGGCACGTGGCTTCAGCCAATCTGGGCGGCAGGTGCAGGGGCGCATCTCCACCAAATATAGACTTGTTTACACCACCAGCTCTGCATCGGGCAGGCGCCATCTTTAAGGTATGGCTTGGGCAGCCTAAGGGGGAGGCTACAGCCTCCAATAGGTGTGTAGCAATGCAGAAGGGGGATCTGGGGGTAGCTACCAACAAGTCCTAGATGCTTGAAAGCAAAAGGCTCCCAGGACCTAACAGGGATGAGATTAGTTGAAATGCCCAACAAAGGAGGGGAGAATCATTAAAGACCATATCCAGAGGTTAGCAAGATCCCCAGTTGGAGGCTGGGGCCAACCACTCATCTTCAAATTCCTAACCCAGAATGGCTCCTGTCCAAAGGAAAGAAGGGGACAAAGTATGGAGCAGAGACTGAGGGAAAGACCATCCAGAGACTGCCCCACTTGGGAATCCATCTCCTATACAGACGCCAAACCCAGACACTACTGTGCATGCCAAGAAATGCTTGCTGACAGGAGCTTATTATACCTGTCTCTTTAGAGGTAATGCCAGAGTCTGACAAATACAGAGGCAGATGATCACAGGCAACCACTGGACTTAGCACAAGGACCACAATGGAGGAGTTAGAGAAAGGACTGAAACAGCTGAAGGGGTTTGCAACCCCATAGGAAGAACAACAATATCAACTAACCAGACCTTTCAGAGCTCCTAGGAACTAAACCACCAAACAAAGAGTACACATGTTGGCACCCATGGCTCCAGCCCTATCTGGAGCAGAGGATGGAATTGTCTGGCATCAACAGAAGGAGAAACCCTTGGTCCTGTGAAGGGTCCAAGCCCCAGTGTAATGGAATGCCAGTGCCATGAGATGGGAGTAGGTGGGTGGGAGGGGCAGTATCCTCATAGAACCAGGAGGAGGGAGTATGGGGAAAAAGGGGGTCCAGAGGGGAAATGGGGAAAGGGTATAACATTTGAATTGTTTTATGTATTTCAAATACACAAAATATCCAATTTAAAAAACAAAAAAACAAAAACCTCATTCCATTATTTGGAAATCTTATGATAGAAACTCAACTTCAAATATAAAAGCAAAAATCATGAGCAAACATTGTTTCCTGGCTTGCTCTCTTGCTTGCTCTCACTCATCCACACCAGGCCTACTCACTTAGCAATTCTTCCACACTCAGTGGATGAGCCTTCACTAGTCAAGAGTCAATACCACAATCTCTCACCAAGTTAGCAAACATCCATTCTGACTGTGTACTGCCTCAACTGTAGTTCTCTCAAATGATTGTAGGCTCTGAAATGCTGACAAATTAAGTAACTTAGGAGACAGACACAATAATATATGAAAAAAAATTTAAACGTCCCAATACCAAATCAGTCGCTAAAGGAATAAAAATCCAAACATTGATGACTGCAAGGACTGGAAAACACAGATTTTCTAAGAAAGGAGAAGAGGCAACCTTTTCAGGTCAAGAAGATAAAGCTAACACTGTTTCTCCACAAAAAGTTCCCAAACCAACAAAAACTCAAGGAACTGATAGTAAATTATCAGAAGAAAAAAAAAAAAGAGGTGAAGGTTTATTATTTCTTAGAGAAACAAGAGTATAATTAGATTTTAATTAATGAATCATACAAAATTGATGATAGCACAGAGAAAAGGAAACACAAACAGGCCTGTGAATCTAACATGGTCATTTAAATAAGAACTGCAAGATTATAATCAGAATGAAAATTACAAACTCAGTGGCCAGCACTCTTCCTGTTCATTCCTATTGTCTCCTTTGACAATAAATAATGTGAGATGGATTGGGAATGGAGGCTAATCCAAACAACTGAAGAGATTAAGCATTCTGATATTTTCAATTTGGAAGAAGTAGGGTTACTTACTAAAAACATCTCATTTATTATGTTAAGAAAAAAGGATATCTATTGGGATCACTTAGAATCCATGTTTTTCCTATGATTGATGATTAGATATTAAGTGTGTACTACATTTATGAAATGGAAACTCTAAAAAAATACAAAATCCCAGATTAAAAAACACTGTATGATTTCTATTATACACATAAACTTGCTTGATTTGCTTACCTTGCATTATAAGATATTAGCACCTTTGAAGACATGTCTGTCCCTATGTTCATGTGTATGATTTCATGTGAGAGAGGATGTTTTCCATGTATGTGTGAGTGGTACACCAGAGAAGAGGGTGTCAGACCTCCTGGATCTGGATTTGCAGGTAGTAAACATGGGTGTTGGTATCTGAATTCAGGTCACCCCAAGCAAAATGCTTCCTGAGTGACCTGCCCAGGTCACAGAGCCTTTTCTTGAAATAAAGGAAAAGACTCACACAGATTAATAAAAACAAAAATTTAAATTAATAAAGAAGTGAATAAATTAGTGCAGAGAACCTGAAGCTCAGTGTTTAGATGTGAATTATAGGACCAGGGTAGAGGCACGTGGACCATCCCTAGTAACTGTTATCTGAGACCCAATAATCATGGCTATCCCTACTGCTGAGTCTTCTACTGACCTTATACATACATGTTGTGTGTAGAGAACAAGCCAAGAATAAAATGCCCAAATATATTCAAGTCTTCATCAAAAGCTGTGAGGAATCTCAGCCAGGAAAAATTAGAGTTTCAATGATGTTAACTGTGATTGTATTTGCTTAGAAAAAAAAACAAACTCAAAATTCACAGGAAAAATAACTCAAAGTGACCCCTAAGTTGTTATATTTCTGCCCCTCCACCTACTTCTCATCTTTCTTCCATATAGAGAGGCCCCATTCTCTAGAGCTCCCTCTGAAAATGGAAGTGATCAGAAAGGTGGGCTATGGCTTTATAACTCCTCATAGGCTGTTGTGGTTTCAGTCAAACCCAGACCCTCTGATGCCCACACAAAAAACAAAGTTGAAGAATAATTTAATGTCTGCTTCCTGTCACATGACTTATGAAACAAAATGCAGAATCTGCCCTATTGACAGCTCAACACAATGAACACATCAAACACCTCTGTATCACAGAAACTCTCTTTGTACCATGGAACTGAATTTGCCTGAATCATGCCATTGGGACTGGTAGGAGTTGAAAGTTAAAAGGATTCTAATGAAGTAAGGCTCACAGATGATCAGCACCCCCATCCTACCAGTTCCTAAACTATTTGTAAAATGTATCCAATGAAACCGAAGTGTGGAATAGAACATTTAGAACTTCTACAAACCAGATCTCAAGTTTCCCTACCTGTCCTCAAATTGCATACCAAAAGACTCTGTGTGCACACTGGATAGTGATGGTATCAACACTATAGCATCCAATGGTGACAACTGCAAAGCCTCCCATCCCCAAGGAATTCACTGTCAAGGAGTAAAGAAAGCCATGTGATCAACCTAGATCAACACATGTATGAACAGAACAGTGTGGCTCATAGTCCATTCTAGTTCCAGCAGATTGGACTCTGATAGCTCTACCAATGTGCTCTTCCTGGTCTGGGGTCAGTTGTCCTTACCTTCTCCATGGTTAGGACTGTGGTCTTCCTCAGAACTCAAATGCATGTAGCTGAGGAGAATCCTAGAAGAACCTGCATGCTCTCTCCCACTGGTGTCCCTCATTAGCTTGGACCACCTACCTGGGCCTCAGAAACTTAGCATCTCCCCTACTGGAGGTTTACTGATCAAGGAACTAAGACAGGACAGGTCTCCTCAGATCCACCCTTCCATACAAGTCAATGAAGTCAATTCTTAAGAAAGCTCCACTTTATTTGTAATTAACCCCAAAAGGACAGAGACCTCAGAAAACACTCATGCATGGTCTTTTTTCCTTTTCATTGACCGACCAGCCATGGCACATCCTGGAATGTGTTTCAGGTCTATTGTTCAGGAACTGGGTGGCAGAGAAAGATTGAGTTTCCAAAGTAATTCTCAATTATACAGGATAAGTCAAGTCTGAGCCACAGAAGGTACTGCTATAAATATGGACAAATAAGCAAAAAAATTAGGAAAAAATTAAAAATATTATTGATTGGAAAATTTTGGAGAATTCAAACAAGTCAGGGTGTGGTTCTTTAAAAAATGAAATTTATAAATTAATGCCAAAAATGGACTTTGGGGAAAGATATATAACACACAGGTATACTGGCACTGACAAAGAACAGGCCATTTCCTGGCAGAGGCAATGACAAAGAACAGGCCATTCCCTGGCAGAGGCAATGGCATTAATAAAATACTTTTTTTTTTTTTTTTTTTTTGGTTTTCCGAGACAGGGTTTCTCTGTATTGCCCTGGCTGTCCTGGAGCTCACTTTGTAGACCAGGCTGGCATCGAACTCAGAAATCCGCCTGCCTCTGCCTCCCGAGTGCTGGGATTAAAGGCGTACGTCACCATGCCTGGCTAATAAAATACTTTTTGATCTTGCCCCTGTGTGGACTGGTAGTTGCTGAGTCCTGAAACCTGACACACACAGCTGCACCTAATGAGTGGCCTGTGTCTCAAAAATCTTAGCTGACTTAACCATGTCAATGAGCATCACTCACATCCACATAGGACAGTACCCTAACTGGAAATTCAGTATTCATTGGATCAACCTAAATACTTCAAATTGTACACCCACCAGTCTTGTGTGTTTATATTAAAATGTACAAATTCACATAGGCTAGGAAATCACAAGATCACCCAACCTGTGCAACTCAGGTCCTTCATATTGGTGAGCCCTCAGCTGAGTGCCTTAAACTTGAGTTAGTCTGAGATCTAGCTATTGCTTACTCTGTTTCACTCTGCACTGTACACTGGATACTGTTCCTCCTGTTCTGTTCTCAGGGCTGTGACAATGCTTCATGCAAATCCTTTCCCTGTTACTGCAACACACAGTTTATTCCAGGAGCCAAATGGGTAATATTAAAACTCTGTTGTGCTACTACCCTTTAACTTAGGAATTCAGAAACTTTAATCAAGAAGAAAGCAAGGCCATTGCCCTGGGAAACAACAGACTGGGATCAGGACCCTGTAAAGATATATACCTCCTGTTAGAAAAATGTGCCTGAAAGGCTGAAAATCCATCTGTTCTAGAATTAGTATGCCTTCCCAGGGAGGGAAACACTCAACACACAATTCAAAGATTAAGAAAAAAAAATCTCCCCTTCCCCTGGTGATTTCTGCCTGGACAGACTGACTGCTAGCTAGTCTGCTCTCCTGAAGACACCATATCCTGAGGCATCCCAGGAGATCTGCTTCACTTAAGCCTCTGACACCACAGCCAGAGACTTCCCAGGAGATCTGCTGCACACAGGACAATTGAACAGCTGATCACTAGTTTGTGTACTCCCCTGAACACAACACAATTTGAAGGTATCCCAGGGGTTCCTCTGTACACAGGGCAACTGGGCAACCAACATCACAGTTTGAAGACCTCCTGGGGCTCTGTAGCGTGCAGGGCAACTGACCCAATAGATTAAAAGCCTCCCTGGAGTTCTGCTGCACACAGGGAAAATGAAAGCACAGTCCACAGGCTTCCCATAGGACAACAGTTTGACTGCTCCTCTGAAGACCCAAAAGTCTGATGTCCTCCCTGGAGATCTACTGCAGCCAGGGCAACAAACAGATCAGGAGCTTCTCTGACCTTCTGAACCCAACTCCCACCCCCCAGTTGGAAGACCTCACATCCGGAGGTCTGTTATAGCTAGACCTACCAGGAGACCTGAAGTGACCCAGGAACAAAAGAGCAGACTACAGACAGACAACAGGGATTAAACAGATGGGGAGAGGCAAGTACAAGACCATAAAGAACAGAATATAGTCGGTGAACATCATCAGAACCCAGTCCTCCCACCAAGACAAGCCCTGAATACACCAACACACCTGAAAATCATGAAGCTGACCTAAAATCCTATCTAATGAAGATAATCGATTTCTTTAAGGAGGATACAAATAACTCACTGAAAGAAATTCAGGAAAACACAGGTAAACAGGTAAAAGCCCTTAAAAAGGAAACAATAAATCCCTTAAAGAAATACAGGAAAGCCGGGCGTGGTCGGTCATGCCTTTAATCCCAGCACCCCGGAGGCAGAGGCAGGAGGATTTCTGAGTTCCAGGCCCGCCTGGTCCTCAAAGTGAGTTCCAGAACAGCCAGGGCTATACAGAGAAACCCTGTCTCGAAAAAAGAAAAAAAAAAAAAAGAAAGAAAAGAAACACAGGAAAACACAATCAAACAGGTAAAGGAATTGCAGAAAGCACTCCAAGACCTAAAATTGGAAGTAGAAACAATAAAGAAAATACAAACCTGGGAATGGAAAACCTAGGAAAGAGGTCAGGCATTACTCATCGACAAACAAGAAAATACAGGAGATAGAAGAATCGCAGCTGTAGAAGATACTGACACAACCGTCAACGAAAATTCAAAACATATAAAACTCCTAATCAATACATCCAAGAAGCCAGGCAGTGGTGGTGCATGACTTTAATCCCAGCACTTGGGAGTAAGAGGCAGTCAGATTTCTCACTTAATCTACAAAGTGAGTCCCAGGATAGCCAGGGCTTTACAGATAAACCGTGTCTCGAGAAAAAACAAAACAAAACAAATCAATAAAAGAAAGAAACAAACAAAAATCCAAAACAACAGCATAAAATCATCCAGGAAATTCAGGACATAATGAAAAGACCAAGTCTAAGAATAATTGGAATAGTGGAGAATGTAGATGGCAAGCGCAAAAGATCTCAAAAGCATCTTCAACAAAATCATAGAAGAAAACTTCCCCAACCTAAAGACAGAGATGGCTGTTAAAGTAAAAGAAGCCTATAGAACACCTCCCCCCCCAAAAAAAAGGGACCTAAAAAAAATCCTCTCATCATGTAATAATCGAAACACTAAACACATAGAAGAAAGAAAGAATATTGAAAGCTACAAGGAAAAATGGCCAAGTAACACACAAAGGGAGACCTATCAGAATTATACCAGACTTCTCAACAGAGACTATGAAAGCCAAAAGTGCCTGGTCAGAGGTCACACAGACTCTAAGAGAACACAAATGCCAGCCCAGGCTACTATACCCAGTGAAATGCTCAATCAACATAGATTGGAGAAATCAAAATATTCCAGGACAAAACCAAATTAAAACAGTATCTATCTACCAATCTAGCCCTACAGAGTATCCAGAAGTAAAACTCCTACACAAAGAAGGTACCCACAACAAAGAAAACACAGATATTAAGCCTCTTGCAACAAAGCCAAAAGGAAAGAACCACAAGCCCATGAAGCCACCTACAAAAACAAATATAACAGGATCCAACAGTCATCTGTCTTTAATATCTCTCAATATTAATGAACTCTACTCTTCTATAAAAAGGCATACGCTAACAGACTGGATTTGCATGCAAGATCTAACATTTTGTTGCATACAAGAAGCATACCTAAATAACAAAGACAGACTCTATCTGAGAGTAAAATGATAGAAAAATGTCTTCCAAGCAAATGGTCCCAAAAAACAAGCTGGAGCTGCTATCCTACTATCCAATAAAATACACTTTTAACCAAAAGTTATATAGCATGATGAGGAAAAACACTTCATATTTATCAAAGAGAAAATCCACCAAGAGAAAGACTCAGTTCTAAACATCTATGCTCCAAATACAAGGGCAAATTCAAATAAGAAACTTTACTAAAGCTCAAAAGACACATTAAATCCCACACATAATAGTGTGAATCTTCAACAGTCCACTCTCACCAACCCATTGAAACAGAAACTAAACAGAAACACACTGAAAGCAATAGAGGTTATGAACCCAAAGGATTAACAGATATTTACAGAAGAACATTTCACCTAAAACAAAAGAATACACCTTCTTCTCAGTGCCTCATGGTACCTCCTCCACAATCGACCATATAATTCATCACAAAGCAGGTCTCAACAGATACAAGAAGACTGGAATAATCTCATGCATCCTATCAGATCACCAAGGCATGAGGCTGCTAGGTCTGGGTTCACTCAGAGAAGATGCACCAAACCCTCAAGAGACTGAGGCCCCAGGAAGTTTAGAGCTTTGGTGGGAGGTGGGAGGGCATCCTAGGAGAGACAACGGGAAAGGAAGGAGGTATAGGATGTGGAACAGTCTGAGGGTGGACCAGAAGGGGAATAAGATCTGGAGTGTAAAAAGGAAAAAAAAAAAGAGAAAAAGAAAAAAATCTCTGTGAAAATAGTATGTATCTAGCTTTAGTTAAAGCTAAAAGAGGAGCCAACCTAGAGAGATTTTCCATTATTCTCCATGTGTTGCTATCCTTAACTCTTCTTTAGGTTCTCACCCCAGGTTATAATGTGAACAGTTTAACAATGGACTGAACACCACTGGGGATCTGGCCAGCCTCTTAGGCAGACGGGAGATTAACATAGCAGGATATTCCAGACTCATTTCTTTTTTGTTTGTTTGTTTGTTTTTCGAGACAGGGTTTCTCTGTGTAGCCCTGGCTGTCCTGGCACTCACTTTGTAGACCAGGCTGGCCTTGAACTCAGAAATCCGCCTGCCTCTGCCTCCCAAGTGCTGGGATTAAAGGCGTGCGCCACCACGCCCGGCTTCAGACTCATTTCTTAAGTACACCAATTCCCTGAAGCATCAGGTCAGTCTGCACTGGCAGAATCCTAAGTGGAAAGTCTCAGACGAGGCCAAAGATAGGAAAAAATAGGAGGTAGAAAGGATAAAAGCTGGGGTGGGGGAGCAATGGCATCGTGTACACTACCTACAAGGAAATGGAAAGATGGGAGACTTCCATGCAGTCAGGAGAAACTAGCATACAATGGGACAAAGGAAGAATCTAATCAAACACTGCTGCTCAAGGAGAACACAAGTAATCTCATCAATATCACTGCGCATGCCTACGGAGGTCTGTGATTGACATCATCAGCCCTATGTGGTAGGAACTATTAGATTCTCAGGATAAGAAACCACCCCTCTCCACAGGCTCTGGCCCCAGACCATTACCAGCTCTTCCAAGAATATACCTGGTTTTAGGGAAGGAGCTCTTTTTCTCTGTTTCTTTGTCAATACCTCATGGCCTTAGGGAAAGATCCCAATGCCTAGGCCACACGCTGTTAGAGGCCCAACCAAGAACGTTGCTGAGTTTGAGAAGAAGCTATGTCATTCTCCATCTATGAAGGCCTCAGGGATAGCCTTGCTTGATCAGGACAGTCCTCACCACAACAGTGTTTTTCCTTTCCAAATGGTGTTGACAGATGTCTTGACCATGTGGCAGAACTATGCTTTTTCAAGAAAAAAAAAATGGTCCTTTATGGCACACTAGGCCTTAGTGTTGGTTGTGAGCCTGCAATACTTCATTGAGCAGCTTGTTAAAGGGCTGGTCTGTGACCTGGGAAAGGGCCTATTTGTTAATCAGGGTTGTCTCCTTTGTTATGACCTGGAGCAATATTTCCCCACAATGCTGATGAACAACCCCATGTATCCTAGCATCATAGTCTCTCAGATGCCTGGTTACCATACTACTTCTCTGTGGGTGTTTAGGAGGCAGTCCCTCCCTCAACTAAATGTGACTTCCCATTTTCTTATTATTGGAAAGTCTTTTCAATCAGAGATTCTACTCTATGCTTCTTATCACAGCATAAATTTGGAGTTCATGAGTTGGGTTTACAACTGCCACAAGATTAACTCCAAATGGATCTTTAAATGGCGGCCAGGGTACAATATTTAGAAGATACCAGAGAATCTCGGACTCTCCGAATTTGGCATCTTGCTAAGGATGTTTCTACATGGCAAGCCCTTGCTTCAAATGCTTTGTGCAGATGAAGCTCCCATAATGAAGTTGTTAAGATGCCACCACTGAGTACATCTAGTGCCTAAGACCTCAAGAATTGCACAGCTGGCTGTTACTTTCCACCTAACCCAGGGGAGAGCCCACTATCAGGATTCCTGCTTCTCACCCCACTGCTCCTTTAGGTTAGTGGCAGTGGTCACATGCTCACCATGATGAGACTTAGTAGCTCGCCTACACTCTTCAAAGGCACCCAGCCTCAGAGGTCAAAGTACATCACAGCAACCATAGAAGCCTGCTTTACTATGCTGCTGAACCTGCAACAGGGAACAAAGCATCTGGAAGAGGCCTCCTCTTCGTCTGGTTGGATGGTTTTACAGGAGGCCCTGATTGGCCAATGACAAGAGCACTGGCCTTAAGAATAGACTGTGCTGAAAGCTTGCCTCTTAGGGCTTCCTACCCCAGGAAATCAGTCCAGGACTTCACACTTTTCAGATTTGCAAAATCTTTGTTTCAGTATTACATGTGCCTGTCCTCCAAAAGCCGAGCTTTCTGTTACCAGCACTGAGCACAAATATCTTCTCCCTCCATTTCGTAATCCTCCCCCTCTCCTCTTCCTCCTGCTGTTCCTCCTCCACTTCCTAATCCTCCTCCTCCCCTCTTGCTCCTGTTCCTCCTCCTCCTCTATTTCCTCCTCCTCCTCTTCATCCTATTGTTCTTCCTCATCATCATATCTCCCGAATGTTCCTCCACCCCTCCTCTTCCTCCCGCTCCTCTTCATCCTTTTCTTCTTCTCCCTGCCCTGCTCTGACTCTCTTCCTCTTACTAGAATCCAGATGGGTAGCTTGCACAGTTCATTATTCATCTTGGTGCAGAGTGAACTGTATGAACCACATGCAGAATGGTTCCATGCATATTATCAATAAATGCGTCATTTTAAGATATAAAATGTGATATTTGTTTTTGTGATTTTGCACTGATCTCAGGAATACTGCAGCTAATATTCACCTATTACATATTGAAAGGGTGGAAAAATCACTGAACACCCCAGATCAGACAATATGCAAAAAGAAAAAGCACTCATTCTGGAGAAACAACCAGCATTCTTTGAAATGGCGACCCCAGACAAAGGTATGAGGACCTCCTTATAGGAAACAGGTGGAACCCTCAAGAAGGATAGTGTAGTCTAAAATTTCATTGGTAGGGCTAGGGGTCACAGGTTGTCAGTGATCTGCATTCCTATGTCATGAACTTTTAACCATATGATGAAACAGGGCTGCCCAGCCCAGATGGACCATTCTCAGATCGTTCCCCATTTCTGTAGATATCCCCAGTCTGGTCTCTGGAAGGGGGTTCTACCATATTCTTCTGGATCTTATGGTCTGTTCCTAAACCTGGTGTCTTATGACTTACTTTTGGGATTTTCAGTTTATTTCTTAAGCTGGCACCTTTTTGAAATAAGGATTAGTCCTCAAATGGCAACAAAAGGGCTCCTTAGATAGAGAAAAATAGGGTTTATCTTGCCCTTTCAATATGATTCTCCAGACAACCCTGGGAGAAAAGCAGGAAGTGAGGAAATGGATTCCAATCACTGTGGAGCACTACTGTTAGCCAGCACATCTTCCTGAGTGAAAAGGTGAAAAAACATCTGTATTATTAAAGAATTTCCACTTGAACAGAACTGATAGTATGGATCTCCCTTTGTATGTAGAAAGTGGATATATAAGAATGGCTCGCAGAATGTGGTCCAACTAGGAAACTAACTGGAAATGGAAAGTTGAAGGATACAGTAGTGCCTGTATGTCTCAACTGGCCTTCCGCATATACCTTGATTCCAAAGATGGAACCTCTAATGCTAGAAAAATCAACTGATCTCTCTTGCCAGATTATGGCAAACAGAAAAAGAGAGGGAGCGAGCATCTTCAATATCCTTTATAAATGTAGGATGCTCTCTTTAAGCTCTCACCTTTCTACTCTCCCTCCCTTCCCCTTTCTCTCTATGTGTCCATGGCTGGTCTCACTCTTTCTATTTTCTCTTTCTCCCTGTCTTTCTACAATAAAACTCTAAAACCATAGACTGTCTCTGCTCATCAAGACCTGCTGTGCTTGAACGATGGGATAGGCTTTCTCCTAAAGAGCTGCATCTAACCTCCAGCTGGAAGGCCTTCTTGCACTCTGGACTAAAGACTCTCACCAGTGTGGGAAGCACCCAGTGCCCCCTCTCCCTCTGCCCTCTCCTCCCTTAGGCCCTGGGGATGACTGAGCAGCTCCTGAGCCCCCATTTTGTTCTCAGCTCTTCCATGGTGTCCAGCAGTGTCTGGGATGCTGGAGAATGAGAACCTGTTATCTCTGGCCTCAGTGATGCCCAGAGACCTCGGACTGCCCCTTGTCTACCACCCAGCAGACTGGGTTCCGTGGCTTCCCACAGCCAGACACCAACCTGGGCCATGTGGAAAGCATGAGGCAGTCCTCCCACGTCTGCCGGCCCAGAGCACCGAACTCTGGCAGGACGCAGGTTTTCTCTCACTCCCTTTATTCCCCCAAGCCTGCTGCCCCAAATCTATGATCAATGTTCCACTCAGGAACGCCACATAAAAACTGATCAGTGCATATTCAAAAGATGCATTGTGCTTTGATTTAAATCCACCAAATAAAACTCATCTAAAGAAGTGAAAAAAAAAAAAATAAAAATAAATGTAGGATGCTACCAGAAGCTGTGGCCTAGATTAAACAATGTTTTTGTCAATTCAAAAGCTCCAGAATAAAGAAGGGTTCTCCCTAGCCAGGCCTACTACACTGTTTCCCCAGTAGGGATCATGATAAACTCCCTTATCTTCTGGTGTGAATGCATAAGCTATGCCCTTCATGCAAATCCTGTTCCTCTTACTATAATAAAAAGTTGATTACATACATGACTCAGCCAGTAATTTAAAAACACAGTGGTGGTAGAGATTTAGACTTAAGTATTTAATTGGTTTAGTCAATAGGAGCTCAATGTTATTGTACTGGGAAAAAACAGAGCGGAATGAATGCTACCTGACTCAACATAGGAAAGCTTCTATCAGAAACATTATTTAAAGCCTGGAGGTACAGCTGGTGTGGAATTAACATCTTCCCCAGGGAGAGATCACTTATTCAGCTCGGGCTGATGCCCAAAGAAGACCCAGCCTAGGAAACAGTATAAATTTCACATATGGTGTCATCAATAAGTCCTTTTAGGTTCAGCCCCCAAGTTATACTTTGAACACTTTAATGGGGGACAGGACCTTGCAAGTTTAGCCACTGAGGCTGATGGAGATTTACAGAGCAAAACTATCTTCTAGTCGATAATGTAAGATCTAGAAAAGAGTTGTAAAAGATAGATCCATGCCACAACTCTCCCCTACATAAAGGACAGAGAACACAAATACAGAAAATATCAAGGAAACATCACCTAACAGCACTGTAGTTAAGGTTCCAATATGAACATGCCTGCTGATCTTTTCTAACCTCAGAATAAGACTGTTTGAAGATTCTGCCCCATCCACCCACCCATCCATCCACCCATCCACCCATCCATCCATCCATCCATCCATCCATCCATCCATTCATTCATTCATCCAAGGCAACTTTTTAAAGTGTTTAACTTGGGGCTGGAGAGATGGCTCAGCACATCTGACCACTGGTTCTCACCCAGCCAAGGGAAGTGTCCACTTCCCCATCTTCAAATGTTCATGGCCCTGCTCTTTCAGGTTAGAGGCAGCAGTCACAGGCTCACCATAGAGCTGAACCTCCAGTATGGCAGATAGTACTCAGAAGAACCCTCCTATTTTCCTGATTGGCCTGCCCGGATGCCCTGATTGGCCAGTGATTCTTGAGTGGCATAAGCATGCTCCTTAGGGTTAGAATGTGCTGAAGGCACACAGTATACACCTTCAAGCTCAGGATTCTAGTTCAGGAACTCTGAAAGTACTGTAGTCACAGCCCAGAAAGGGACAGGACCAAAGGAAGTAGATAACTTCGCTGCTTTGACAGTATGTAATATTAAGAATGAACAGTGAGGGCTGGCGAGATATCTCAGCGGGTAAGAGCACTGACTGTTCTTCCGAAGATCATGAGTTCAAATCCCAGCAATCACATGGTGACTCACAACCACCAGTAATGAGATCTGATGCCCTCTTCTGGTATGTCTGAAGTCAGCTACAGTGTACTTATGTATAATAATAAATAAATCTTAAAAAAAAAAAGAAAAGAATGAACAGTGAGGTAATCAATTGTAGACCATTGCCAAGAGTCTGACAGGCCCAGTTTTTGGGTCCACACACCAGGCAATCAAGAATCTGAATAAAAATTTGAACTTACTGTGAAACCAAGATACTACATGTGTCCTACGAAATACATTGTACTACCAAATTTAGGTAATACAATGTGGCCCATCCACTCAGAGGAGAAGGGGAGGGGGGACTGGAGGAAGAATTGCAGGGTGGGGGGGTGACTGGGAGGAAGGCAGTGTGCAGGATGTAAATTGAAATCAACCAAGTGTAAACAAGAAGAACTATTCAAAGAATTAACCAGACAAGGAGTTGGTTCTTTGAGAAAATCAACAAGATAGATAAACCCTTAGCTAGACTCACTAGAGGGCACATCCTAATTACCAAAATCAGAAATGAAAAGGGAGACATAGCAACAGATCCTGAGGTAATCCAAAACACCATCAGATCCTTCTACAAAAGGCTATACTCAACAAAACTGGAAAACCTGGACGAAATGGACAAATTTCTAGACAGATACCAGGTACAAAAGTTAAAGCAGGATCAAGTTAACGATCTAAACAGTCCCATATCCCCCAAAGAAATAGAAGCAGTCATTAATAGTCTCCCAGCCAAAAAAAGCCCAGGACCAGATGGGGTTAGTGCAGAGTTCTATCAGACCTTCAAAGAAGATCTAATTCCAGTTCTGCACAAACTATTCCACATAAAAAAGTAGAAGGTACTCTACCCAACCCACTATATGAAGCCACAATTACTCTGATACATAAACCACAGAAAGATCCAACAAAGATAGAGAACTTCAGACCAATTTCCCTTATGAATATCGATGCAAAAATACTCAATAAAATTCTCGCTAACCGAAGTCAGGAACACATTAAACCAATCATCCATCCTGACCAAGTAGGTTTTAATTCTAGGGATGGCTTAATATACGGAAATCCATCAACGTAATCCATTATATAAACAAACTCAAAGACAAAAACCACATGATCATCTCCTAAACGCAGAGAAAGCATCTGACACCCATTCATGATAAAAGTCTTGGAAAGATCAGGAATTCAAGGCCCATACCTAAACATGATAAAAACAATCTACAGCAATCCAGTAGCCAACATCAAAGTAAATGGTGAGAAGGTAGATGCAATCCCACTAAAATCAGGGACTAGACAAGGCTGCCCACTTTCTCCCTACCTCTTCAACATAGTACTTGAAGTCCTAGCCAGAGCAATTCGACAACAAAAGGAGATCAAGGGGATACAAATTGGAAAAGATGAAGTCAACATATCACTTTGTGCAGATGATATGATAGTATATATAAGTGACCCTAAAAAATTCCACCAGAGAACTCCTAAACCTGATAAACAGCTTCGGTGAAGTAGCTGGATATAAAATTAACTCAAAAAGGGAATGGCCTTTCTCTACACAGAGAATAAACAGGCTGAGAAAGAAATTAGGGAAACAACACCCTTCTCAATAGTCACAAATAATATAAAATATCTTGGCGTGACTCTAACTAAGGAAGTGAAAGATCTGTATGATAAGAACTTCAAGTGTCTGAAGAAGGAAATTAAAGAAGATCTCAGAAGATGGAAAGATCTCCCGTGCTCATGGATTGGCAGGATCAACATTGTAAAAATGGCTATCTTTCCAAAAGCAATCTACAGATTCAATGCAATCCCCATCAAAATTCCAACTCAATTCTTCAACGAATTAGAAAGAGCAATCTGCAAATTCATCTGGAATAACAAAAAACTTAGGATAGCAAAAACTCTTCTCAAGGATAAAAGAACCTCTGGTGGAATCACCATGCCTTACCTAAAGCTGTACCACAGAATAATTGTGATTAAAAATGCATGGTACTGGTATAGCGAAAGACAAGTAGACCAATGGAATAGAATTGAAGACCAAGAAATGAACCCACACACCTATGGTCACTTGATCTTTGACAAGGGAACAAAAACCATCCAGTGGAAAAAAGACAGCATTTTCAACAAATGGTGCTGGCACAAATGGTGGTTATCATGTAGAAAGAAGAATGCGAATTGATCCATTCCTATCTCATTGTACTAAGGTCAAATCTAAGTGGATCAAGGAACTCCATCCACATAAAACCAGAGACACTGAAACTTATAGAGGAGAAAGTGGGGAAAAGCCTCGAAGATATTGGCACAGGGGAAAAATTCCTGAATAGAACAGCAATGGCTTGTGCTGTAAGATCGAGGATTGACAAATGGGACCTCATGAAACTACAAAGCTTCTGCAAGGCAAAAGACACCGTCAATAAGACAAAAAGACCACCAACAGATTGGGAAAGGATCTTTACCTATCTTAAATCAGATAGCGGACTAATATCCAATATATATAAAGAACTCAAGAGGGTGGACTCCAGAAAATCAAATAACCCCATTAAAAAATGGGGCTAGGAATTAAACAAAGAATTCTCACCTGAGGAATACCGAATGGCTGAGAAGCACCTGAAAAAATGTTCAACATCCCTAATCATCAGAGAAATGCAAATCAAGACAACCCTGAGATTCCATCTCACACCAATCAGAATGGCTAAGATCAAAAATTCAGGTGACAGCAGATGCTGGCGAGGATGTGAAGAAAAAGGAACACTCCTCCATTGTTGGGGGATTGCAAGCTTGTACAACCATTCTGGAAATCAGTCTGGCGCTTCCTTAGAAAATTGGACATAGTACTACTAGAGGATCCCGCAATACCTCTCCTGGGCATATATCCAGAAGATGTCCCAACTCATAAGAAGGACACATGCTCCACTATGTTCATAGCAGCCTTATTTATAATAGCCAGAAACTGGAAAGAACGCAGATGCCCCTCAACAGAGGAATGGATACAAAAAATGTGGTACATTTACACAATGGAGTACTACTCAGCTATTAAAAAAATGAATTTATGAAATTCCTATGCAAATGGTTGGACCTGGAGGGCATCATCCTGAGTGAGGTAACACAATCACAAAAGAACTCAAATAATATGTACTCACTGATAAGTGGATATTAGCCCAGAAACCTAGGATACCCAAGATATAAGATACAATTTGCAAAACACATGAAACTGAAGAAGAACGAAGACCAAAGAAAGCGTGGACACTTTGCCCCTTCTTAGAATTGGAAACAATCACCCATGGAAGGATTACAGAGACAAAGTTTGGAGCTGAGAGAAAAGGATGGACCATCTAGAGACTGCCATATCCAGGGATCCATCCCATAATTAGGCTCCAAACAATGACAGCATTGCATACACTAGCAAGTGTTTGCTGCAAGGACCCTGATATAGCTGTCTCTTGTGAGACTAGGCCGGGGCCTAGCAAACACAGAAGTGGATGGATCACAGGACCCCCAATGGAGGAGCTAGAGAAAGTATCCAAGGAGCTAAAGAGATCTACAACTCTGTAGGTGCAACATTATGATCTAACCAGTACCCCGGAGCTCTTGACTCTAGCTGCATATGTATCAAAAGATGGCCTAGTCGGCCATCACTGGAAAGAGAGGCCCATTGGACACGCAAACTTTATATGCCCCAGTACAGGGGAACGCCAGGGCCAAAAAAATGGGAATGGGTGGGTAGAGAAGTGGGGGGGAGGGTGTGGGGGACTTTTGGGATAGCATTGGAAATGTAATTGAGGAAAATATGTAATTAAAAAAATATATATATAAAAAAGAATGAACAGTGAGTTAATCAATTATTCAATTGTAGACCATTGACAAGAGTCTGACGGGCCTATTTTTTGGGTCCACACACCAGGCAATCAAGAATCTGAATAAAAATTTGAACTTACTGTGAAACCAAGATACTACATATGAGTCCTACGAAATACATTGTACTACCAAATCTAGGTAATACAATGTGGCCCATCCACTCAGAGAAGGGGAGGGGGGACTGGAGGAAGAATTGTGGGAGGGGGGTGACTGGGAGGAAGGCAATGAGCAGGATGTAAATTGAATAAAGAGAAATCGATTTATTAAAAAGCAGGGGAGTGTTTTTATAGTCAGGCTCAAGGCCTAGGTACATAGCATGTGCTTACAAATGTGGAATCTTTTTCAGTTAGTAACTTAGTTCACTATCACAGTTAACAGAACACACCAGGAATGCTGGAACACATTTCTGATGAGGATATAACAAAACTACAAATAAAGAACAAGTTACAAAAAAAAAAAAAAAAAAGAAGAAGAAGGTGCCTTTTAACTTGGAATCTAATTTAAACCTTAATATTAATTTGTAAAAGAAAGAAAAACTGGAGTCTGCAAGCCTATCACAAACACAATTTTGATTACTTCCTGTGTTTGAGACTGGGTCTAATTCAGATGCCCAGCTGACTTTGATTCCCTAATCACACTACAATGTATAATACATATTAAAAGTATAATAGATAGCAGAATGTATGCGCCTTTGAGCAAATATCCCTAGCATCAGAATCTTCTATAAAAGAGAAAGCTGAGAAGTCATTTGGTGTTGGTCTGGTTATTGGTAAAGGAGAGTGATTTTGAAAAATTGCAGGCTATTCCCTGGCAGAGATAATGACATAAGAAGATAAAGTTAGGCCAGGTAGTGGTGGTGCACGCCTTTAATTTCAGCACTTGGAAGAGGCAGGATGTTCTCTGAGTTCGAGACCACTCTGGTTACAGAGTGAGTTCCAGGCCAGCAAGAGCTATACAGAAGAACCCTGTCTCAAAAAAATCCAAAAAACAAAACAAAAAACAAAAAAAACACCAAAAAAGGAAGATACAGTTAGATCTCACCCCTATGTGCAATGTTAGCTGCGGAGAGATGTAACCTAACACACAGCTTCTCAACACTCTGAGCTGAAGTAACTGTGCAAGTGGATTGGACATATCTGCAAAGGAGTCCCCTCTAGTTGGAAATTCAATATACATTGGATCAAACTAACCTCCCAAAAGTTTATGAATTTGAATTATGAATTTATGTGAATTTATCCATATTTGCTTGTGTAAAAGTCTTTCCTTCTGTGAGGGTGACTCTCTTCTCCTGGTTTAAGAGAAGTTTATTGCTCCAAACTTCCCCCAAGCTTAGCAAGCAAGAGGCATCTGGACAAGAGGGAAAGGCTCTAGCAATGACTCCTTTCCTTAATCACCCACTCCCTTTCCTTGAAGAACTTTCATAGGAAACTTTTTAGAAGAACTTGGAAATAAAGATTAAAGACATATTTAAAAGTACCCCACTTTTCTTCCTGTGACTTCAACTAACAGCTGGAAGTTGGAGCAGCCCAGTTTCTATGGAGATAGAACAAAAGCTACTCAATCCCCTGCTGTTTTTAGAGGAAGCGCTGAAGACCAGAGATTGCAGCGCCCAGCCTTGCCTCAGAGGAACTCAGGCAGGTCAGCTTCAGCAGCAAAGCGACTGAGACTTAAGATAGGCAAACGTCTTAATACTAAACAGCAACCCTAAACGTCTCTGAACACCAAGTCTTCTCACCTCAGAAACTCTTCCCCTTCAACTGCCTCAAGAGGAACCAAGAACGGCCAGGTCTGGTCCCCTGCATCCCATCACCCTGACTCCAGCTGCTTAATGCCCTGCTCCTTCCCGTTAAGGGCAGTGGTCACACGCTCACCATGTCGCCACGTCGTAGATCGCTGGCAATTCCCTAAGGCCCCTGTCAGCAGAGATCAAAACACATCAGTCCAAGACTTCAGTCAGCTCGCAACCGAGAGGAACAGAGAGCGGGGTGGGGGGCGGGGGCGGGGGGGGGGGGGGAAACAAGGTACACGGAAGAACACGCCTCTACTGCTATTGGCGGGCCTATCCAGAGGCCCTGATTGGTTAATACGTCTTGATTGACATGAACACCTCCCTTAGGGTTAAGGTGCACTGAAGGCACACAGCATAGGGCTTCCCAGATCGGGTTTCTTATCCAGGAGCTGACCCTTTTCAGATCTGCAAGACTTT
This sequence comes from Mus caroli, assembly GCF_978045245.1. Lineage (NCBI taxonomy): Eukaryota > Metazoa > Chordata > Mammalia > Rodentia > Muridae > Mus > Mus caroli. The sequence continues at coordinate 57,963,210 of NW_028227270.1, read as the reverse complement.
CTTTCAGCCCTGTCCTCCAATAGTCTATCTTTCTGTCATCCAGAACTCAGCAGGAATTTCTTCTTCCTGCTCCTCCAAGGCCGCCAGCGGTTCTCCTCCTCCTCGCTCCGCCCCCTCCTCCACCAAGGAATCAAGAGCCACACCTTGCACAGTACTTTATTCAACTTGGAGCCGAATAAACTATAGATCCAAGGATATTTACAATTAAAGAGAGATTTTAGGACACCAAATGTGATGTTTGCTTCTCTCATTTTACACTGACATCAGGAAAACCGCAGGTAATATTCAACTGCTACTTATGAGACTCCAGACAACCCTGGGAGAAAAGCAGGGGATGGATTCCAATCACTATGGAGCACTATTGTTAGCCAGCACGTCTTCCTATGTGGGAAGGTGAAAAAACATGTCTGTATTAGTAAAGGTTTTCCAGATGAACAGAACTCAGAGCATGGATCTCTCTGACTATGCAGAAAGTGGAGAGATAAGAATGGCTCACAGAATGTGGCCCCACTAGTAAATCAATGACTGTAACAATGGAGAGTTGAAGAAAACAGTAGTGCCTGTATGTCTCAGCTGGTTTTCAGCATTTAACAGAATTCCAAAGATGGAGCCTTAATGCTAGAAAAATTTTAAAAACCTTGCTAGCTGGTATGTGGGAAGAAGAGAAAGAGAAAGAACTACCATCTTCAATATCCTTTATATATGTAGGCTCACAGTAGAAGTTCTGGCCTAGATTACTTTTTTTCTTGTCAACCAAAACCTCCAGAGTAAAGAAGGGTTTTCCCATCTTAAATGTTAAAAAAAAAAAAAAAAAAGAACAAAACAAAAACCCCTCAGAGTGCCCATCTGTTTGGTTTTAGGTAACTGAAATCCTGTAACTACAGTCATTTGAAATAATTGCATTGGTGGCAACAACAGTTGACAGGAAGTTCAGTTTTTATCCAAAGTCTTTCTTTTTAGATTTATATATTTTTTTATGTATATGAGTACACTGTAACTGTACAGATGGTTGTGAGCCTTCATGTGGCTGTGGAGAATTGAATTTTTCAGACCTCTGCTTCACACTGGTCAGCCCCACTCACTTAGTCCCTGCTTGCTCTAGCCCAAAGATTTATTTATTATTATTATACATAATGACACTGTAGCTGACTTCAGACACTCCAGATCTCATTATGGATAGTTGTGAGCCACCATGTGGTTGCTGGGATTTGAACTCAGGACCTTGGGAAGAGCAGTCAGTGTTCTTACCAGCTGAGCCTTCTCCCCAGCCCCTTTATCCAGATTATTAATTGCCTGGTCTGCAGACCAGAGTAATGGCCAGTCAAGGTGCCTATCAAGATGGAAAATTGGTGACCTCACTGCTCATTGCTAATTTCAAGTACAGCCATACCAGGAAAACGTTCACCTTCAAAGCCTAGCCTAGAAAAGATGCAGGACTGTCTTCCCATCATGTGGCTTTAGAGACAGGATTAGATGTTCAAGGCAATTATCAATTACATAGCATGAGCCAGCCTGGGCTTCAGGAGACCTTGTCCTAAGCAGCACTTGTAAAAGAAATGGAAAGAAATTCTTGTGCCTGGGAAACATCACAGAATGGATACAAGTAAGAGATCAGAGCAGTGCTGCATTTAAAGGGAACCAATAATTGACTTTTTACAACCATAAATATTATTGAAAAAACACATAGCCATTCTGACTTTAAAAAGAGCAGTCCATTTCCCAGTAGAAGGAATAGCATTTTTTCAATACTGTTTGACCTTGCCTCTATGTGGATTGTTGCCTGTTGAGACCTGTAACTTGACACACACAACTACAGCCAGTGAAGTCCTGTGTTTTAAATGTGTGAGCTGACTTAAATTACAATGAGGATTGCATATATCTCATAGGACAGTAGTAACCTAACTGCAATTTGAGTATTCACTGGCTTAACTGACATCACAAATCATACACCCACTGATCTAGTCTGCTTTCATTTAACCAACATGAATTAAGACACACTGAAAATTATAAAATTACCTCCATGCCAGCATCAGGCACTTTTCATTATGGCGACTCCAGCAGCTGATTACCCACCCTGTTTCCCCCATTAGTGTACACAATAAACTTCTTCCTATTCTGGTCAGAATGCACAAGTTATGCCCCTCATGCAAATGCTTTTCCTCTTGACTCAATAAACAGTTGATTACATGACTCAAATGCATAATTTTAAAACACAGTGGTGGTACAGATGTTAACTTAAGAATTTAGTTGTGGCTGGTGAGATGGCTCACTGACTGCTCTTCCAAAGGTCCTGAGTTCAAATCCAAGCAACCACATGGTGGTTCACAACCATCCTTAATGAGATCTGACACCCTCTTCTGGTGTGTCTGAAGACAACTAGAGTGTACTTACATATAATAAATAAACAAATCTTTTTAAAAAAGAAAAGAATTTAGTTGGTTTAAACAATAGGATAGCAATGCTACTGCCCTGAGAGATATCAGAGTGGAATGAGAGCTACATGACTCACCATAGGAAACCTTGTCTCAGAAATAATTTTCCAAAAGGCTGGAGAATTAGCATCCTTTCATAGGAAAAGATCACTCATTCATCTTTGACTGATGCCCAAAGAAGAGCCAGCCTAGAACAGAATTTTTAGTTCAAAATATGCTGTTATACATAAGTCTCTCTTAGGTTTGGGCCACAGCTTATAGTTTGAACAATAGTCACAGAGGCAGATGGAGATTTACAGAGTCAAACAACCTTCATGTCAATAATGTATGATCTAAAATTAAATTTAAAAGATATATCAATGCCACAACTCTCCATATACAATGGACAGAGAATACAAACAGAAAATATCAAGGAAACATCACCTAACATTACTGTGGTTACCGTTATTAAGTGAGCAGGTTTGCTGAGCTAGTCTAACCTAAGAATGAGGCTGCTTTTTTACTAAGCAACTTGGTTCAGAGGAAAGCCAAAGGTGCTTCTCTGTAGGACCAGGAAGAAGTGCATCCGGAATGCTGTGTGTCTCAAGGCTGTGACATCTCTGTAGAAGATTCCATATTTTTTTTAAAAAGTTTATTTAATTATTTTATGTGAGTACACTGCAGCTATCTTCAGACACACCAGAAGCAGGTGTCAGATCCCATTGCAGATGGTTGTGAGCCACCATGTGGTTGCTGGGCATTGAACTCAGGACCTCTGGAAGAGCAGTCAGTGCTCTTAACCACTGAGCCATCTCTCCATCCCCAAGATTCCATATTTTATACTTTATTTTTATTTTACTTATGTGAGTCTATTGCTGAAACATGTCTGTGTGCATTACCTACAGTGGTCAGAAGAGGGCATTATATCATTCTGGATTTCAGTTAGAGCAATTGAATTACAGCCATTTGGCTTTTTACAATGCATCCTGCATTACCTGGAACAACATCCAATGCTCCTATGTCTGTATTTATTATATTTTTCTTATAAAATTAATTTTTTGTTGTTTTTTCGAGACAGGGTTTCTCTGTATAGCCCTGGCTGTCCTGGAACTCACTTTGTAGACCAGGCTGCCCTCCAACTCAGAAATCTGCCAGTCACTGCCTCCTGAGGGCAGGGATTAAAGGCGTGTGCCACCACACCTGGCATGAAATTAATTTTTATGCATTTAAATTAGAACATAATACACCACTTCATGTAACCTTTACCTTTTCACATTTTTCTGATATATTCCCAATAATGTCAAATGAGGTGGGAGGTTTGGTAAAAAAACATGCTAGCCTAGTGAGATAACTTCATTTCCTTAACTGTATGCAATACACCTGTTTACAAGCTTGAATGTACAACTACACTGCTAGATGCTCAAAAATCTCTTTGTCTATGCCCATTTACATAGATAGTCTACCTTTCTCTTGAGCTCACCCAGGAGGGCTCCTTTGCTCTCTTTCTTCAAATCCTGCCTCATCCTTGTCCTGCTATTTCTTACCACTCTGCTTCCACAATGCTATTCTAAGTCAAGAGATAGAGACAGAGTCCAAAAAGAGTGCCCACCAGGCGAAAGCTCAAATGTTTTATTGCTACAAAACCAGGCTGTATCTCCCTTACTACATCCTTTGCAGGCTGTAGCAGGTCAGCTCCAGGGGGAGGTAGTGGTGGGAGGATACAGGTCAAGTCTGTAAGGAGTTGAAACTTTTCACCTTTACAGAAGAGCATCTCAATGCCATCCAAACTGACTTTGCCCCAAGTCATCCAGCAAAGACCTCAAGACCCCTCCCAAGTAATTTGCCTCAAAATGGGCAGGCACTTTCCATTCTTTAGCATTCTATTGTACTGAGGCTTTGGCTTTCAGAGGCACACCCAAAATACACCTTTCCAAGACACACCTAGCTGAATCTGAAAAGGCAATATCTTCCTAAGTTTGGATATTTCAATACCAATTAGGTTTTCTATGAGCCATATTCAAATATCTTTCAACAATTTATCCCCTTACTTCTCTCCTCTCCGTCCTAAATTCTTCCCTGCCAGTTTCTTCCTTGTTACATACATGTGTGACTATGAAGACTCAAATACATAAATAAAACTTGCTCACTGCATTTTTATTGGTTATGTGTATGATTCAAGGACTGACTGACTTGCATTGATTAGCCAAATAGGGAACTCACTGCCTGGGGCTAATTCTCCTACTTAAGAGTTCCACTCTTTAATAAGCAATAGGACTTGGGGAGCACAAATGACAGATCATGATGAAAATAAGATGGGTCCTCTTCTCTGTGAAGTAGATTAAGTACCTACCTTGAATCCAAACGCTGCAAGTGAGCTTTTTGCTTTTTGTGGTGGCAAACCTCTCCCACCTTAGATATAGAGGTAGCTGTCACCCAAATTCCCCACAATTATCATCCTATACTTTTCCCCTACTCCTCTGAAAGACTTCCAGGTACTGGAAAATAAGTATGCAACATAGAAGCAAAGGGCAACATTCTCATTTAAACACCACATCTTGCTTCAATGCCTAGAGAGTGAATTCTGTTTCTTACCCAACCAGATTCTTGAATTCCTGGTGTTGAACCCAAAAATGGGCCAGCAGGATACTTATCAATCATCTAAAATTGATTACCTCAGTGTTCATTGCTAATATTAGGTACGGTCAAAGGAGGGAACTTTATCAACTCTTTTGTCCTATCCCTTTCTGTCTCCACTTTTCAAGCACCATGATTACAGGCCTGGGCCATCATGCCTGGCTGAGGTGGCTTTCATTTCACTGATTAAGTCATTGGAAACACATCATGAGTAAGAAGAGCAGTTCCACATATCTATTCAGTACTGACTTAACACTCTGAGTCTCAGTTTCACCATCTATAGAATAAGGACAGAATCTGCCCTAGTCATTTGGTGACTTATAACAGATGTTATGATAAAGAAAAACAATAGTGTTCCTAATGTGAAAGACAGGGGAGTTTAGGGCAGGAAGGCTGCATTTCATGATTGACTTCTGTTACTAAAGCTAGGACCACAGTCTGTGTCCTAGCTACCCTAATCAGAGAGATTCAGCCAATCATCCTTATTAAGCCACTTAAAAGAACTGATTTATCTAGCTGTGACATGCCCACCTATAATGCTGGTAATCTGGAGGCAAGGTGGGCAGAATTCTCTGATGTCCTAGAACAGATAGTACAGTTCTAAGCCATCCAGGGGTTCATAGTAAGAATATTCTTTAAAATAAAACAATAAAGCCGGACGTGGTGGCACATGCCTTTAATCCCAGCACTCATGAGGTAGAGGCAGGCAGATTTCTGAGTTCGAGGCCAGCCTGGTCTACAAAGTGAGTTCCAGGACAGCCAAGGCTATACACATAAACCCAGTCTTGAAAAACCAAACCAAACAAACAAACAAACTGTTGGGAGCTATTAAGACAACTCTTGATCTCTAAATTGGGCCTCTCCCCCCGAGAAGAAAAGGGGGTCAAAAGTGGGCCACCAATACACCGATTCTGAGAACAACCACAGAATATTCCACCCCTAAGTCATCGCTGATGTCCTGACCACACCCTGATACCACCAAGTTCCTGCTTCCCAGCGTAACTGCCTAAAGAATGTGTAATTCTATTGCCCCCCTCCCACTAATAAGTACTTCTCCTTTTGCTTGTATTGCCCCACCCCTCCCACTGATAAGTATCTGTATTTCCCCTTTTGCTTGTGCATTTAAGCCTTGGGCCTTTCGCAATACATTGGGGTCTTGATGCAAGCCAGAACGTTTCTGTGTCGTTTTTCACACAAGACCCTCATCTTTCTCTACCCCCCCATTTGGTTCTTAGGAGAAGGTTCCCTGATGGACGGGTCAACAAACAAACAAATATCAAAAATAAAATTGAATAAAATAAAAAAGGAAATTTCTAATGAGAATTGAAAACAGAATAACAATATTTGTTCTGTGTGACTAATTTGAAACAGAATTTTCTCCCTTTTCTAAGTTCTGAACAGAATTTTAGCTCCATGCTTTCCTGAAAAGCATTTAGTTAACAAATAAACATTTATTATACACAGAAGTCCTTAACTAGAGGGAAAAGTCATTTACACAAATGAGATTCCAAGGAAAATTCAAAATTCTTGACGTCCACTGTAACACTACACCACAACTGCCGCAGACCCTCTGGGTCCCTGTGTCTGCATGGAACGGGGTCTCTCAACGAGGGTGGGCAAAGTGTGGATGAGTGACAAACAGGCACACACAGGAGAGTTTGTGTGTAGACTCTGAATGTAATTTACAATTCGAGCTTCAGACTTTTATACAGAAGACAATAAAGAAATTGGGTGACATACCCGCAAGGTACAATTGAGGTAACCGGATGCTTAATGATTCTTACACAGAACAGAGGAATGAAAATGCAAAGATCAGAAGGAACTGGGCAATAAAATAATTGAGACAAAGTCAGCCCTATCTAAGGTCAGCTATAGTCTTAGAAGCCAGGTGTGAGAACTTTTCACCCCTAGGGCAAGGGCTTTCACACCCAAGTCATGGTTCTATCTAGGGAGTTCCGTTTTAGCTAACCATCTCATGAATAATGCAATACTCTAAAACCACAGCCCGATCTGCTTCCTAAACCATTGTAAATTCCTGTAAATAGGTGTAATTCAGCTATAATTCTAAGCATCTATTCTGGTTTCCCCTATGGTCAGAAACTTCTTTCTTCCTAGGTGATGGTAGATTCCTGTGAAGGGCAGTGACCTAACTTTTACTCAAAGAGATAGTGTAATACCAGGGGCAGTACTGAAATCCAAGCCCAAGGTCTTGCTAAGGACGAACTAGGACTGTTGGAACACTGGTTTAGCTATGTCAGAATTCAATCTTAAAAGGCACTTATGATAGGAAAATATTGAAAGAGAGCACGTGGATCCGTACACTAGACTAACTCGGGAATGGAACTCGGGAATGAAAAATTACTGTATGGGTAGGGAACGCTAGACTCCGGGAGGAGAGCTTCCTTGAAGCCCTTTTGCCTCATGAGTGACTTTTAAGCCTTTCCGGCCTGTCCAGTTGACTCGACTGGAGAGTGTAGCACACAACCAAAGGGAGAGCTGAGTATCCAATTCCTACCATCCAGGTATTATACAGGGATAATGGGGTAGTGACAGAGAGGCTTTATGGCCTAATTGGAGACACCCCAGGGGGTATGCAAGGCGATATCATAGACTGATCATTGTAGTTGCCTGATAAAAAGAGGGGAAGAACAGGAAAGGACTGACCCACCACAGCTGAATGGATACAGAGAATACAATAGAAGGCAGCTGGTGTTCAGCTACACCCCAAGCATTGCACTCCAGAGGGCCTTTTCTTCCTCTTTCTTTTAAAATCAAAGCCTCAACCACCCTCAAAATCCATACTCTAAAGTTCTTTCGAAATGCCTGACTTCCAAAGTTCTAGAGTGACCTCTGTTTTGAGGTCCCAGGTGCCCTGACACCAGCCTTGATGTCACCTAGAATCACCACCACTCAGAATTCAGAAATGAATGTTTTACAGGCATTAAGGAACCAGAATAGGATCCAATTCAGCTAGTCAATCTTCATACATGCATGGTACTCTTCTCTCATGACAAAAAGCATAAATTACATCAGAGGTACACCTGACATGCATTGACAGGTGTGCATGTGGGCTCCTACTGCTGCCAAATGAGTCCAGAAAACATACAGATTGTATTAGAAAATTTTTAATAAAATGAATTTTTTCGATTTTTCTTTTCTCTTTCTTTTTGGATTTTTTTTTTTTTTTTTGAGACAGAATGTCACTATAAAACATGTCTAAGAACTCACTATGTACACGGCCCTGGCCTAAAACTCAGAGACAGTCCTACCACCATCTCTAATGTCATAGGTTTACAGGTATGCACCTCTAAGATGAGCTGAGATGTTTTTTAAATGACTTACATTTGAACCAAAGAACAAATGACAAGGTAAGGACTGAAGAGTAAACCTCATGGTTTTGATGATCAGTATTACTGAAATGTAATAGTAATAATTTAAACTGGCAAATCATTTCTTTTTTTTAAAGATATATTTATTTATTTTTTTATTATATGTAAGTACACTGTCACTGTCTTCAGACACTCCAGAAGAGGAGTCAGATTTCGTTACGGATGGTTGTGAGCCACCATGTGGTTGCTGGGATTTGAACTCCAGAACTTCGGAAGAGCAGTCAGGTGCTCTTACCCACTGAGCCATCACACCAGCCCTGGCAAATCAATTCATGTTTTCAAAAATGGGGTTATTTTCTTGGCTTTGTTAATTTCCTCCATGGGAAATTGTTTCACCTGTGTTTGTGGATATACAGCTGTGCCATGGGTGTAGGCAGCAGTGAGAAAGCACCTTACAGCTGTCTAATATCTAGTTCCATTATGGGAGTTCTAGAGGTACAACCCAAAGAGGTTTTGGCTGCAACTCACACCGTTGTTTCTTATTTTGTTTAACACAGTTATATACTGCTGATGTGTGACATGCATAAGACAAAACCTAAGTATAGAAATAAGCAGCCTGGAGGTGGTGCATGTCTTTAATCCCAGCACTTGGGAGGCAGAGGCAGGCAGATTTCTGAGTTCGAAGCCAGCCTGGTCTACAAAATGAGTTCCAGGACAGCCAGGCCTATACAGAGAAACTCTGTCTCAAAAAAAAAAAAAAAATTAAGAAAGAAAGAAAGAAAGAAAGGAAGGAAGGAAGGAAGGAAGGAAGAAAGAAAGAAATTGTAGATAATATGGGTCTCTCACTGACTGAACTCAGGTCATCAGGTTTAGAAGCAACTAGCTGTACCCACTAAGACAGTTGTCTGGCATTCATTTGTGGTGCTGAGAAAAGTGTTCTAAAGAAGGGTTCCCACCTAAGAATAAAATGACACATTTTTAAAAGGACTTAGCAGTACATCATTTTCTTTTGAAGGTAAAATGTGTTCTCACCTTATACTGTTTTCCTCCATCCTTATAGAGCAATATGGTTACAATCTAAAAGGAAAGCAATGATTTCTGGTAAATGTTTGGTTCACTGTGAAGGAACAAACTGTGGGAAACTAGACCCTCAACAACTCTCAACCTGAAGATCTGGCTGACCCTTTGAAGGGAGTTATGTCACCCCCTCCTTCATTGTCTCCACCTGGCGCCTGGGACTGCCAGCTTCACCTCCTCCTTTATGTCTCCATTTGGTGCCTGGGACAGTTTATGGCACTCCAAGATAAGCTAAAAGATGTTTGATGGCTGCCTGGGACTGTTTTAGGGCCTACATTCCAAGAGAAGCTGCAAGATGTTTGAAGCCTGCAATCAGCATCTGCCCCAGATGTCCATCCCTTTCTCTGTATTTTATTATACCCCCTTGACACCTCCCTATTTTTTCTCATTGTGTGCTTATAACCAGGCTCTTAGCCTCCATTAAACAGACCTTGAACTCTTTGCTTGGTCTCGCTTCCCTTTCTCCGCCCGTTTCTCTTACAGGCCTCGGTCCTCCTACAGCCATGGAATAACTAAGTCCTGATGGAGGGACCGTTCACCTAATCTTATTTGAGCATCTATGAGAAGGCTCAGTGTGAAACACATCTGGTGTGCAAGGTTGGCAAACTAATATTGATCATATATAACGATGGCCAAATGTGATCACACAAAGTCATCTTCCAGTCTCCACATATCCAAGATGACTATTGCAAGCCTTTAGCTAAAACTCCTAGGACTGGAAGATGTAGATCATGAATTGGCCACTTCCTGTAGACAAGCAGGTCTCCCATTGGAGAAATAAGGACATTACCTCACCCAAAAAAATCTTCGATCTACTCTTGACTTCTTGGTCTAGCTCTTTCCTCTCCCTCCTGCTCCCCCTTTCACCCCATTCCTCTCCCCATCTCTCTCCAGTGCTCATGTCCAGCCTCTACTCCTCTGTTCTCTCTCTGCCCTTGTCTATCTCTACTACCTGCTTAACTCCCCTCCCCTGTGCTGAATAAACTCTATTCTCTACTCTCTCTGTCTATCTCTGTCTGTCTGTCTGTCTGTCTGTCTGTCTCTCTCTCTCTCTCTCTCTCTCTCTATATATATATATATATATATATATATATATATATATGTGTGTGTGTGTGTGTGTGTGTGTGTGTACACACAAACTTCCTTCTAAAACCTGCCCTCTCTATAAGACAAATAGGGAGAAGAGAGCAAAGAAGGAAGAAGTGGTCAATCAATAACTGGCCCAAATTGAGAACCATTCCATGGACAAGAACCAATCCCTCACAGTATTAATGATATCATGTTATGCTAGCTGACAGGATACTAGCAAACCTCACTTCTGAGAGACTCTAATGAACAGCTAACAGAAATACATGCAGAGATGTGTTTGGAAGAGTTCAGGAAAAGATTGAGGGATCCAAAGATAGGGAATCCACAGGAAGACCAATAGAATCTACTACCCTGGAATCTTGAAGGATCCCAGAGACTGAACAACCATCCAAATTGTAAGCATGAACTGGACCTAGGCCCCCTCTCATATATGTAACAGAGGTACATATTGGTTTTAATGTGGATTCCCCAACAACTATAGTGGTGGCTGTCTCTGATTTGATGCCTGCCTGTGGATTCCATTACCCTAACTGGGCTGTCATATCTGGCCTCAGTGAGAAGATGTGCCTAGTCCTGTAGAGAATGATGTGTTCAGGCTAGAGGGGTTGAGGGGCGGCAGAGTTGAGGATCATACACAGGACTGGTTCCTCCATCTCAAAAGGGAATGTGGAGAGGAGCTGCGAGAGGGTGGTTGGAAAAGAGGGGCTGATACTGGGATTTAAGTTGAAAATAAATAATTTTTTTAAAAAGTGAAATCAATTGTTGAGTCTTAAAAAAGACAAATATGCTGAAAAAAAATCTACGTAGCTGTACTAACTTTGAAAAGGAGAAGGCAGGGCTGGAGAGATGGCTCAGCAGTTACAAAAACTTCTGAAGGTCCTGAATTCAAATCCCAGCAACCACATGTGGCTCACAACCATCTGTAAGAAGATCTGATGCCCTCTACAACTACATTGTAGTTACATGTAATAAATAAATAAATAAATCTTGAGCCATTCCCCTGCAAAGAGAATGGCATTAAGAAGGTACTATTTAATCTTGCCCCTAAATGCAATGTAAACTTCTAAGATATGTAAACATACAATGTCTAAGTTAGGATTTTACTCCTTAGTTAGGGTTTTACTGAACAGACACCATGAACAAAGCAACTTTTTTTTTTTTTTTAGATTTATTTATTATATGTAAGTACACTGTAGCTGTCTTCACTCCAGAAGAGGGCGCCAGATCTCGTTACAGATGGTTGTTAGCCACCATGTGGTTGCTGGGATTTGAACTCTGGACCTTTGGAAGAGCAGTCGAGTGCTCTTACCCACTGAGCCATCTCACCAGCCCCAAAGCAGCTCTTATAAGGCAAAGATCTAATTGGGGCTGGCTTACAGTTTCAAAGTTTCAGTCAATTAGCATCAAGGTAGGAGCATAGCTCTGTCCAGGCAAGCATGGTGCAGGGGGAGCTGAGGGTTCTCCATCTTCATCTGAAGACTGCTAGCAGAATACTGGCTCCCAGACAGCTAGGACAAGGGTATTAAAGCACACACCTACAAGGCCACAGCTCCAACAGTGACACACCCTGGGCCAAGCATATAGGAAACATCACAAATACACACAGTTAAAACCAATGGCCTGTTTCTCACCCCTCTGAGATGAATTACCTATGAAAGTGAATAAAACATATCTGCAGGGCACACCCTCTACTGGTAAACTCAATATTCACTGGATCAACCACATCTCCCCAAAATCTATGCATACAAATCTGGTAGGCACGTGACATGAATTTTGTTTTTTGTTTTTTGTTTTTGTTTTTGTTTTTTGGGTTTTTTTCAAGACAGGGTTTCTCTGTGTAGCCCTGGCTGTCCTGGAACAAGCTCTGTAGACCAGGCTGGCCTCGAACTCAGAAATCTGCCTTTCTCTGCCTCCCAAGTGCTACGATTAAAGGCATGCACCACCACCACACAGCCGACGTTGAAAGGAAATAAAACTTGAGACCTGTGATTCATGTAATTTATGTCAAATAGCCCAAAGAGTTGTTTGTGAGCTTTGAAACCTGGGGCTGAGAACATAGCAGAACAGACCAGGACATGCCCGGGCAGGCCTGTTGCCTCCCTATCTACCAGCCCTCTGACCTAAGTTAAATGTTAACAGGCTGCTGATGTTTAAATGGACCAATCATGTGAAACCGCGCCAATTCCTCCCCCAGCCCGACTCCTTTCCTATAAAAACCCCTAGCTTCCAAGCCTCGTGGTCAAATCCACTGTCTCCTGTATTAGATACATTTTGACCCGGAGCTCCACCATGAAAATACCTCGTGTTGTTACATCAAGGTGGTGTGTTCTGTTCGTGATTCTTGGGTGCATGCAAAATCGGGAGTTGAGTGGGGGTTTCCCCACTAGGTTCTTTCAATGAGAATTATTAATACATGCAGGGAAATTATGAAATCCTTCAGCATGTCACAATGAGGTACTTTTGCATAATTGTGACTCTAGCAGCTGATTGCTTACAATATTTCTCCCTGTGAATTGTACAAGAGACTACTCTCATTCTCGTGTGAAGTTAAAAGCCATAGTCCACATCCAAATCCTTTTCCTCTTGCTGTGATGCAAAGTTGACAACATGATTCAAATGGGTAACTGAAAAACTGAGTGGTGGGACACCCAGATAATTGAAGGGCTTAGCTAGGTTAGTCAAGAAGACATGTTATTGCCCTCAGGAGCAACAGTGGGATCAAGGCCACCAGAGTCAACAAGAGCAGCTTTTCTCCATCTCATTCTAGACTGGAAGCAGCTGCTCTAGAATCAATATGTATCTCTTGGAAGAAATTATTCCACACATTTAAAAGATTATTTTTTTTCAAAAAATCTTTTAGTAACAGCCTACATTCAGCTTGAGTTAATGCTCAAAGAGAAGACAAGCAAGAACAAAATTTGTATTCCACATTTGCTGTCATTCTGAAGGCTGTTTTGTTAACAGTCTGAAAATAAAAAAGTACTTTATTGTTTATAGTCTGAAAAGAAAACAGTATCCTACTGATGTAATCTCTCCATTTCTTTGAGCATTAGTGAGAAGGCTCAATGGGAAAGGTCTAAGGTGAGCAAGGCTGGTAACCTGACCTTGATCTCCACATAATGGTGTCCAAAAGTAGAAGCCAAAAAGTCTTCCAGTCTCCACATATCTGTGCTGACCTAAAAGCACATCACCACATCCTACACAGACTCAAAGTCAAAAAATATAAAAATCTCACTGCACTTACATCATCCTACATCTGCAGGTAATTTCCTTAAAAGACAGAAGTAGCTCAAGATGAAGTGCCAACTCCATAACTCACAGGACATGAAGAAGCATGGGCTGACAAATAATATAGACACACACATTGCATAGCAAGCTCTGTTGTGAGATATACAGTTGATTGCTGATTAGTCTACATTTCTATGAGATAGAGGAATATGATAGGAATTTCATTGTTCTTTCTATTTCCATCCATTAAGCACTTTAACATTAATATTATTAAAACACATTAAAGAAAAAGGACACACTGAGCATACATCTCCTATCTCTGGAGTTGTACTCAGAAGGCTGACACATGAGTATCAAGAGGTAAAACGAAATGCTGACTAAAGACTGACAACAAAGCCAGGCTGGATAATAAACAACAATATCTCAAAGAAGTTCATGAATAAATTGAAACAACAAACAGAGATCACCATGCTTTTACTAGCAACCTTACTGGAAATGTATAATCACACAGATTCTCATATTTAAAGAATGGACCACTTAGAAGAGGAGTATCCAACTAAAATCATTGCAGCAGAAAAATACCTTTCAACAAGTAAAGTTGAAATAAAGGTGAACTGAAGTCACAGAATGAACTCAAGGATCCCCTAATAAACATCTGTAAATGGATTTGAAAGTCATGGAACAAACTTGAATATCAATTCCAAAAGGTTGAAAATAAAAACCACCACTAAGATTGGTGATCTCCACTATAACACTTGTGTGAACATGGGAAATAATTTACTCCCTTCAAGGCCGTGATGAAGAAGAAATGAAACAGAGTTTTTTCCCTAATATCAAAAACAACTATGGTGTCTATAGTCTCTAATGAGATCATCAACATACATAGGGTTTTTCTCTTGTATAAGTGTTTTCAATTTCCTGACATGAAGATGATGTAAAATACTGTAAAATATTTACATGCCTAGAAACTTGGCCAAGCAATTAAGAAAAGTTTATTCCCAGGAACCAGGTCAGCGTTTTCCATCTTCCTATATTTTCTGCTATACAACAGCTTAATTTTCTGGAAATCAGCATTCACACAATCACACAAAGCCACAGACAAAGCATAGCCTAGATGAAGCAAGGCAAATTCTAGGATGAAATCATTGGCTGGGAAATAGACATAATAGCATAGAGCATAAATATCTGCCAAGCTCATGTGCTGATTAAGGCTTATTATAAATATAAAGGCTGTGTGTCTTTTACCTGAAAAATAAACGGCCAAAGGTGGGGTGGAAACCCTGGTTTGGGATTTTTCTACAATACTTAAAATGTTTTATCATATTAACAGAAAACACACAAATATGCACCTAAAGTTTTACACATGAATGAGTTTAGTGGAATATGAAATTTAATAAACTGTGAAATTTAAACCAGTATCTTATCAATGAAATTGAAAGGGCTTTTGAACCTATGAATTTACACATTTAAAAAAATAGAGACATCATCATATTTGAGCAGATAGTTGACACTTGCTAGAGTTTTTCTCAGGAATAAATAATTTTGTGTAACTTAATGAAAGTGGATTGGCTAAAAACTGTTCCTAGTCCATCAGAGTCCTAGACTGCCCTACTTATGAGTTCTTAGAGGTTGAAAAATTACTGTGACATGCAAATGTTAACAGATTTAGTATAAGCTAATGGCTTTCCTCTTACAGAAACATACTGTGAAGTGCAAAATTTTATCAGAATGACTACATTTGTAGGGCTTCCCTGCAGCATGGAACATTGTGTACATTCATAAGTTCCCCCCTATACACACCTCTGTCTCCCCAGTATGTGCTCCTTGATGCATTAGGAGATAAGTATGTTGGGATAGGTTTTAGCATACAGTTAATATAAAGAGGATTTCTTGCCAATACAAATATGTTCATGATGATTAAGACTATGGGCCGGGCGTTGGTGGCGCACACCTTTAATCCCAGCACTCGGGAGGCAGAGGCATGTGGATTTCTGAGTTCGAGGCCAGTCTGGTCTACAGAGTGAGTTCCAGGACAGCCGGGGCTACACAGAGAAACCCTGTCTCAAAAAACCAAAAAAAAAAAAAAAAAGACTATGGATATTTGTAGATTTTACCATATTATATACGTCCATAAGCTTTCTTTACAGTATGAATTTTTTTTATGCTTTTTAAGGTACCTGTGACATACACAGGCTTTCACACATAGACCACATTCATTGGGTTTCTATCCAATATGTATTCTTTTATGTCTTTGGAGGTTATAGTGTTGTAAAAAGGCTTTCTCACATTTATTACATTTGTAGGGTTTCTCTCCATTATGAATTCTTCTATGTGACTGGAGGTGACTATGTTGTGAAAAGGCTTTCTCACAGTTTTTACATCTGTAGAGTTTTTCTCCAGTATGAATTCTTCCATGCCTTTTAAGCCGACTGTGTTGTAAAAAGGCTTTACCACACAGATTACATTCATAGCATTTCTCTCCAGTATGTGTTCCTTTAGGTCGTAGGAGAATACTGTGACTTGAAAAGGCTTTTTCACACTGATGACATTCATAAGGTTTCTCTCCCGTATGAATTCCTTCATAGCTTTTAAGATGACTGTGATCTTCAAAGGCTTTACCACATTGCTTCCATTCATAGAGTTTCTTTCCAGTTTGTGCTCTTTTACAAAGTTGAAGACAATGTTGAGCAAAGGCTTCAACAAATTGAATCACTCCATGGGATTTCTTTTCTCTATGAATCCTTTCATGCCTTTGAGCATGACTGTGAGCATAAAAAAAAAAAAAGACTTTATCACATTGAGTATATTCAGACGCTCTCTCTGCACTCTGACTTCTTTCATGCCTGAGGAAAAAAATGGCACATGTGAAAGCTTTATCTCACTGACGAATACTTTCACCTGTATGATTTAATGGTACTATTTGTCTAAATATAAAGAGGAATTAGATCTTAAGATTTTTATCACTTTGCTTATATTCATGCTGTTACTCCTTCATTATGGGTTGGTTTTTATCTTCAAGGATACCTGAGAAGGAATGAGCATGTATTACATGGTTCAGCTATATATATTCTTTTTCTATTAGAGGGATTTCCCATATTTGAACAGAAGAGGGAGAACTCAGACCTTTACCATACTAAGTATATTCCAATTTTTCCTAGACTGTGGGTCATTCTATATTTGCAAATATAGTATTGTGAATCAGAAGAAAGAAAAGCATTTCCACATTTCTAGGACTCAAGAGAATTTTCTATAGAATGAGGTTGCTGATGTATTGTCAATGAAGCTGGAAAACCAATGATATGAAACTTGTATCACATTCAAAAATCCATCCTAACTGCAAGCAAATGCATGTCTTCTAATTGTTCTGGGAGACAGAGGGAGGTACACTATTTCATTCAATATCCCTTAAGTACACGTGGCAGGTATCCATTAGGATATATGATACATCTATAAAAGGACAACAAGCAACTAAAAAGTTTTAACATTTTGTTCAGTGAGTATAATATTTTGTTCCTCAGTGATATGTGATATAGGGACTAAGGTTACGGTACAACATCATTCTTACCTCCCAAAAGCTTCTCGTCTCAATCAACTTAGCAATGTTACTACAAATATACGAGTAACACTATCTTTACTATAGACTATTTGCTTCTTAGAAGATTTTGGTCCTATATGTACTACATTTTAATGTGTATGGCTTTTACATAATGAGAAGAAATGGATTGCCAGCTGTACAGTGTAGATCTAATATGGCTATGTTTCAAGTGATGATATACACTATTTCCGTGTCCTCTTTCTTAAAGGAAGCCTTGCAAAAACAAATCAGATGCAGGACCCTGAGGACTATGGTTTTGTTAGAATGTAGGAATAACCAATACACTTATAGTTGTACTTATTTACACTGCTGCTTTTCTTTAAAACTTTCAGCACACATTAAAATTTCTTCAGAGGCATATTTGTATGAGCTTGCACATGAAAACTACCTTCTGCATTCTATGAAGCCACAATTACTCTGATACCTAAACCACACAAAGACCCGAGAAAGAAAGAGAACTTCAGACCAATTTCCCTTATGAATATCAATGAGAAAATACTCAGTAAAATTCTTGCAAACCAAATCCTAGAACACATCAAAACAATTATCCATCATGATCAAGTAGGATTCATCCAAGGGATGAAAGGTTGGTTCAATATATAGAAATCCATCAACATAATCCAGTATATAAAAAAACTGAAAGAAAAAAAAACACATGATCATCTCATTATATGCTAAGAAAGCATTTGGCAAAATCCAGCACCCATTCATGATAAAAGTCTTGAAAAGATCAGGAATTCAAGGACGACACTTAAATATAATAAAAGCAATATACAGCAAACAGTAGCCAACATCAAACTAAATGCAGAGAAAGTTGAAGCAATCCCACTAAAATCAGAGACTAGACAAGGCTGCCCATTCTCTCCCCACCTAATCAATATAGTACTCAAAGTCCTATCCATAGCAATTAGACAACAAAAGTGGATCAAAGGGATACAAATTGGAAAGAAAGAAGTCAAAATATCACTCTTTGCAGATGATATGATAGTATACATAAGTGACCCCAAAAATTCCACCAGAGAACTCCTTCAGCTGATAAACAACTTGAGTGAAGTAGCTGGATATAAAATTAACTCAAACAAACCAGTGGCCTTTGTCTACACAAAGGATAAACAGGCTGAGAAGGAAATTAGGGAAACAAACCTTTCAAAATAATCACAAATAATAAAAAAAATACCTTGGTATGACTCTAAGCAAGTGAAAGATCTGTATGATAAGAACTTCAAGACTCTGAAGAAAGAAATCAAAGAAGATCTCAGAAGATGGAAAGATCTCCCATGCTCATGGATTGGCAGGAGTAATCTAGTAAAAATGGCTATCCTGCTGAAAGCAATCTTCAGACCCAATGCAAACAATTTCCATCAAAATTCCAACTCAATTTTTCACAGAGTTAGAAAGAGCAATTTGCAAATTCATCAGGAATAACAAAAGACCTAGGATATCAAAAACTATTCTCAACAATAAAAGAACCTCTGGTGGAATCACCATGCCTGACCTCAAGCAGTACTACAGAGCAATTGTGATAAAAACTGCATGGTATGGGTTCAGTAAAAGACAGGTAGATCAATGGATTAGAATTGAAGACCCAGAAATGAACCCATACACCTATGGTCACTTGATCTTTGACAAAGGAGCTAAAACCATCCAGTGGAAAAAAGCCAGCATTTTCAACAAATAGTGCTGGCTCAAATGGTGGCTAGCATGTAGAAGAATGCAAATTGATCCATTTTTATCTCCTTGTACAAAGCTCAAGTCTAAGTGGATCAAGGAACTCCACATAAAACCAGACACGCTGAAACTTATAGAGGAGAAAGTGGAGAAGAGCCTCGAAGATATTGGTACCAACCAAAAATTCCTGAACAGAACAGCAATGGCTTCTGCTCTAAGATCAAGAATCAACAAATGGGACCTCATAAAATTGCAAAGCTTCTGTAAGGCAAAGGACACTATCAATAAGACCAAGAGGCAACCAAGAGATTGGGAAAAGATCTTTACCAATCCTAAATCCAACACAGGGCTAATATCCAATATATACAAAGAACTCAATAAGTAAGCCTCCAGAAAACCAAATAACACTATTAAAAAATGGGGTACAGAGATAAACAAAGAATATTGAGTGGCTGAGAAACACCTAAAAAATATTCAACACACTTGATCATCAGGGAAATGCAAATCAAAACAACCCTGAGATTCCATCTCACACCAGTTAGAATACCCAAGATCAAAAACACAGGTGACAGCAGATGCTGGTGAGGATGTGGAGAAAGAGAAACACTCCTCAATTGCTGGTGGGATTGAAAGCTGGTACAACCACTCTGGATATCAGTTTGGCAGTTCCTCAGAAAATTGGACATAGTACGCCTGGAAGATCATGCAATACCACTCCTGGGCATATACCCAGAATATGCTCCAACTTGTAATAAGGACAGACACAGGCTCCACTATGTTCATAGCAGCCTTATTTATAATAGCCAGAAGCTGAAAAGAACCAGGTTGTCCCTCAACAGAGGAATGGATACAGAAAATGTGATACATTTACAGAATGGAATACACAGCTATTAAAAACAATGAAATTATGAAATTTTTAGACAAATGGACTGATCTGGAGGATATCATCCTAAGTGAAGTAACCCAATGACAAAAGAACACACATGATATGCACTCACTGATAAGTGGATATTAGTCCAGAAGCTCAGAATACCCAAGATATAATTTGCAAAACACATGAAACTCAAGGAGAAGAAAGACCAAAGTGTGGATACTTCAATCCTTATTAGAAGGGGTAAAAATACCCATTGAAGGAGCTACAAAGACAATATTCAGAGCAGGGACTGAAGGAAAGACCATCCAGAGACTACCACACCTGGGGATCCATCCCAGAAACAACCACCAAACCCAGACACTATTGTAGATTTTAACAAGAGTTTCCTGACAGAAGCCTGATATAGCTGTATCCTGTGAAGCTCTGCCAGTGCCTGACAAATACAGAAGTTGATATTCACAGTCATCCATTGGACAGAGAAGGGGGTCCCTAATGAAAGAGCTAGAGAAAATACCCAAGGAGCTGAATTGGTTTGCAGTCCCATAAGAGGAACAACAATATGAACTAACCAGTACCCCTAGAGCTCCTTGAGACTAAACAACCAATCAAAGAAAACACATGGTGGAACTCATGGCTCTAGCTGCATATGTAGCAGAGGATGGCCTAGTCAGTCATCAATGGGAGGAGAGGCCCTTGCTCCTGTGAAGGTTCTATGCTCCATTATAAGGGAATACTAGAGCCAGGAAGCAGGAGTGGTTGCAATGGGGAGCAGGGGGAGGAGAAGGGGAGAAGGAATAAGGGATTTTCAGGGGAAACTAGGAAAGGGGATAGTATTTGAAATGTAAATAAAGAAATTATCTAATAAAAAATAAAAGTAAAAATAAATAAAAATGAAAGAAAGAAAATTACCTTCTCTATCTCCTAGAACTTGGACAATGTTCTTCAGTAGTTTTGTCGTCCCAATTAAATCCTAAAATAGAGTAACAGGAAATGTATGTGTGGAAATTAGGTAAAATATAAGTTACTATCTTTAATGAACCTTAGAATTATGCATGATTTATTCACAAAATTCTTCATCCATCTCTATTGAAATTACAGATGTGCATCAAAAGAAACAAACTGTTTTTTTCCAGTTTTAAAACAGGAAAGGGAATTCATAGTCTTACCTATAGCATTGAGGTTGCTGTAGGTCTCCAGCATGACATCTTTGTAGAGCTTCTTCTGAGAAGGATCCAGCAGAGCCCACTCCTCGTGAGTGAAGTTCACATGCACGTCCTCATAAGTCACTGCATTCTAGAGCATCCCAAAAACGTGTACAAAAGAAAGCACAATAGAAACAACATCGGGCATCTATTCTTCATAGGCATTGTGTTCATATAATTCTGGGGCCTGTCCCACTTATTTACTCACACCCAAGTTCTACTGTAACTACTAAGTCATATTAGAAAGATACTTAATAATGAAGTTCACCCTTGTCATTTCTCAGCCCTTTGAATAGGATGTAGCCTACTAGAGAAATGTCAGTTACAGATATAAAGAGGAGACAAGTTCTACAAGATCAATAGTGCTTACCACACATCAAAGAAATTGTAGTAACATTAACAATTACTAAACGTAAAAATCAGTAAGCATGCTGGGTCTACTGCCTTATGTCGTTAACACTGCAGTCAGGGGACAGAGGCAGAAGTATTACATTGAGTTGGACACCAGTGTGATGTATCCAAAGAGTTCTAGGACAGACAAAGGTTCAAAGTAAGAATTGTCCCTTGCCAGAGTTCATCAACCTAACCAGAAAGTTAGAAAGAACTCATAGGTTTTTAGTGAAATTCTTAATAGAGTGATACATACAATCTAGTTCTGAATTCATCTTCCAGAAACCTGAGGTGCACCAGTTCACACTATAACATTAATAAGATACTATCAAAAAGGAATATATGCTTAAACAGTTATAATTGGACAGAAGAAAATACTAGTAATGTTAATGTTGATTAGAGGTAAACAAAGGGAGGTAGAGATAGCTCAGAAGTGCAGTGTAGGGCATGGTTCTGATGCTCTGACTGGGATTTGGCCTGTAAACTCTGAAGGTCCTTTTCTCCAATTAGCACTTGAACCATCAATAAAGTGGCGAGCAGCCAATGGAAGGATGGAAGAGGCAGGATTTCTAGGTTCCTGAAGGTGAAGGAAAAAGAGGCAGGAAGCAGGAAAGGGAGATTGGCCATGCTTGGAAGGGTGAGAGAGTCACCAGCCAGGTGAGATCCCCCTGGAGAAGGCACTGGACACCTTCCCAGATGGTAGCTTAGAAATGCAACTAAGCTGAGAGCAGACTTAGGGTGTTGAGCAAGGAGAAGGAACCAGGGCAACTAGGCTGAGGGCAGATTTTAGATGTGGAGCAAGGAGAAGGTAACACCAAATAAGTTAATGAAAGATTTAGACTGTTGAGCAAGTATTAAAAAGGACACAATAGCTGCGAGAGGCAGGGAAAAGCCCAGCCAATGAGCCATAAGGCAGGGTAAAAATATTAGTGTGTGTGTGTGTGTGTGTGTGTGTGTGTGTGTGTGTGTGTGTGATTTTAATCCATGGAGTGAAGGGAACCAGACTTGGGGCTGGCAATATTGATGTCTGGAGCTTAAGAAGAGGTAGTTGCTGGGTGGTGGGAATGCACGACTTTAATCCCAGCACTTGGGAAGCAGAGACAGGAGGATTTCTGAGTTGGAGGCCAGCCTGGTCTACAAAGTGAGTTCCAGGAAAGCCAGGGCTATACAGAGAAACCCTGTCTCGAAAAACCAAACAAAAATACAAAACAACAACAACAACAACAAAAAGAAGAGGTAGTTAAAAGGCTACACACTACATGAAAAGCTCTTGCTGGCCCAACAAATATGTGAGCTCAAGTTCCTGCCTGTATTTTCAGGGACCCACAGCTATCAATTCTTCCTCTTACAGGAGATCTCAGGCCATCTCTGACTACTGTGAGGACTGGGCACACATGAAGTTTATATTCATGCATACAGGCAAAGGACTCACAGTTTACTTAACTTATGTCACAACAAACACATCAGGGAGAAAGAAGGTCAGCAGCTGCCATCCAATGACTGAGAAGGGTCAGCAGTATTATCATCATGAGTAGTACCATCCTTGGAAAGAGAATGATAATGCATCCAGAATTTGAAAAATCAAGATGTGGTCGAAGCTCAGCACAAAAGCACATGCTTGCCATATAAAAACACGTACACTACAGACCCATCTGACAATAAAAATAAATAATTTTAAACTATGAAAACATTAACTAAGCAAAACAGCTTAGAATCTGAATTGCTAGCTATCACTTCTACTCCACCTTATGTGATTCAAGGACAGAGTCTATTATGGGGAAGGCGTGACAGGAAGGAAGAACATGAGATGGAAAATGAAGGATGAGTTTCAAGCAAAGCAGAATAAACAGAAAGAGGGGGAAATGGATTAAGCCTGTAGTCACTTAAATCTCATTTCAATAAGGAGTTGCATCTAAGCAAACACATTTTTTTTTTTTTTTTTTTTTTTTTTTTTTTTTGGTTTTTCGAGACAGGGTTTCTCTGTGTAGCCCTGGCTGTCCTGGAACTCACTTTGTAGACCAGGCTGGCCTCGAACTCAGAAATCCGCCTGCCTCTGCCTCCCAAGTGCTGGGATTAAAGGTGTGCGCCACCACGCCCGGCAGCAAACACATTTTGCTTACCATTTTATTTTTCTCACTTGCATGTTAGAACTGTTGTGATGAAGTGCTAAAAGCCAATGTGTCTCAAGTGACAAACAGGTTCATTTGGTTGGTTCTTCCCAATCACATTGCATTATTTAGGAAGCTTGTAATAGAAACTCAAGTTCAAAAGTAAAAGCAAAAACCATGGGCAAACATTGTTTCCTGGCCTGCTCTCTTGCTTGGTCACTGTCTCATGCTCAGCTAGCTGGATCATCCAGCCTAGGTCCACCTCCTTAGGGATTCATCCCCACTCAGTGGAAGAGCCTTCACTAGACAATTGTCAATCACCACAATCTCTCACTAAGTTAGCAAAGAGCCATTCTGATTGGGGCACCTCCTCAATTGTAGTTCCCGCAAATGACTGTAGGCTCTGAAATGCTGACAATTTAAGAAATTGGGACGTGGGGACAATAATATATGAGAAAAATTTAAGAATCCCAAACTTAATCAGTCACTTAAGTATTAAGAATCCAAACACTGATTACTGCAAGAACTGGAAAACACAGATTTTCCAAGAAATGAGGGAGGCAATCCTTTTGGGTTAAAAAGAGAAAACTAATATTGTTTTTCCATAAAAAATTCCCAAGCCAACAAAAACTCAAAGATATTATAATACAGTAAGTTATCAGAAGACAAAAGAGGTTAAGGTTTATCATTTCCTAGGGAAATAACAATAAAATATGATTATTATTAATGAACCCTACAAGATAGATGGCAACACTGAAAAAAGGAAACACAAAAACAGACCTGTGAATCTAGCATGGTCATTTAAATTAAGAACTACAAGCTTGTAATCAGAATAAAAATTACAAAATCAGTGGCCAGCACTCCTCCTGTTCATTCTGGTTCTCTCCTTTGACAATAGTGGGAGATGGACTGGGAGCGGAGGCACTTCCAACACAAGAAGAGATTAAGCATTCTGACACTTCAAGTTTGGAATAAATAGGGTTGATAACTAAAGCTACCTAACTCTTTTATGTTAAGAAAAAAAAAAGGGTTCCTCTTAGGATAACTTAGAAACCATGCTGTTTCCTATGGTTGATGATTAGATATTAAGTGTATACCACATTTATGAAATAAAAACCTTAAAAAATACAATATAACATATTTAAAACAGTGTATGATTCCTATTATACACATAAATTGGCTTGATTTGCTTTATAAGATATTAGCACGTTTCAACACCTGTCAGTCACCATTTTCATATGTATGTTTTTTTTAAAGATTTATTTATTATTACATCTAACTACACTCACTGTAGCTGTCTTCAGATGCACCAGAAAACTGCATCAGATCTCATTACGGATGGTTGTGAGCCACCATGTGGTTGCTGGGATTTGAACTCAGGACCTTCGGAAGAGCAGTCGGTCCTCTTAACCACTGAGCCATCTCTCCAGCCCCATATGTATGTTTTTATGTGTCACAGAAAATACA